>NC_089220.1:126344843-127029714 GCF_963924675.1 Phocoena phocoena | reverse complement strand
GAACCTCCAAAAACTGGACTTTGATATGCTAAGTTATAGTTGCATAACTATAAACAATAGTCCTGTTTCTTTATATTTTAATTTAAAAAGTATCTTGCAGATTGTTGCATATCAGTACATAAAGAGCTGTCTCATTTTTTGTAAGTGGTTGCAAGTATCGCGCTAAATGGATGTACCAAAATTTATTAAACCAGTTTATTTTAATGGGTATTTAACTTTGTCCTAGAATTTTGTAATCATAGAAAAATTTTGCAACGAATAACACTTAATAAAGTATTATTTCCTATAGAGCCTATCTATAAGGGAAATATTTATCAATGTAATTTCTGTACCAAAAGTGTAAATATTACATTTTAAGTGGTATTTATTGTTTAAATAGAGATTGTACATCTATCATATCCAAATAGCAATGTTCAAGTGTGCCTCTTCCTCACATGATTACCACCACAGTGTGTTAGCAATCTTTTTGATTTTACCAATAAAATCTTTACCAATAAAAAAAAACTGGACTTTGATTCCATGCATTGGATGAAAATATTAAATTATCATTAGAGTTAACTGGTTTTCTGTTTGAAGCATCTGATGTCACTGATATAAATCAGGCATCACTTGACTGTTTGCAAAAATTCTTCTGCTGCCAAAGGAGCCAATGCATTAACGGCCATGGTTTTACTTTTCACATGTGCACAAGAAAATGTGGGATCAAAAATAAGCAAAATTAATCTATAAGAAAGACATTTGATCTAAATAAAAATCATGCTTCACAGAGTGATCTATAAAACCCTTTCTGCAGCTGCATGCATTAAACATAATAGATGTTCGTGCTCTTCTGGCAGATTGGTGTCTCTTGGTTTTCATGTGGTCGATAATATTGCTGCAGCTCCCCTGGTGGATTGGCAAATGTCGACAAATATTTTCGCAAGTTATATATTCATCTAATTCCTTAAGGAATGAAAATTCAGTACTTAACATGTCATTAAACACACATTTACATTGTTTTGGGGGTCACTGATGCTAAAATGTTTTATTGCAAATAAAAAGCATTACCAATTAATAATAGTTGTTGATTTATACCATATAATAAGTAACAAAACCACCACAGCAAAAACTTCCAAATTACTCTTTAAATGCTCTCTAGCAGGATCACAACTTCTATTTTCTGCACATATTTCTTCTCTCACACCTAACCTATGATTTCCCACATTATGCTGACTCTGCCAGGGAAGGCTGGCAGCTTTGTGACTTACCCCAGACCATGGTATAGCTGGCTGATAGGCCAAGTGGCTGGTCGGCCCAGCTGCATTGATTATTTTCCCATTTCAAATAGTTAATGGAAGGAGCTGGCTGTTCCCAAATGCTTGTGTGTGAGCACACTGTTCTATTAGCTACCACCCTTCATGCTGTCCCTGAAAGGGAGGTGTTAGTTATGTTGAGTCTGGAAGGGTTGGGAAAAGAGAGTTTCATTAAACTTTTAGTTTTCACATTATGTTGAAGTGAGAGCTCTACTCATTGTGCAAGAGTCTTGGATGTTTCTAGTAGAGATGTTAAAAGAACTAAAAAGGACCAATAGAGATCTACCAATGCCACTTATCTTCATGCAAATATTAATAATAATTCTTTATTTAAAAATGGGAAATCCGGGAGAGATACTAACAAGGACAAGATGTCAGGACAACAGACATAAGCTGGGACTGTTCTAGGCAATCCTTGACATGTGACCACTCTGTCTTCAGCTGCCTGAAGGGGAGAAGTCTGAGCTTTGAATGACAATTAAAATGTTGGCTATGTCTGGGCATGGATGCTTTTGATCTATAACTTAAACCTTGCTTAAGAGTGAGCAGAAAGGTATGGGGCCAGCCACTGGGCATAAGAAGCGTTCCTGAGAGAAAACCATGCAGGGCAAACTTACCCACCTGTGATGCAATTCCAATGAGCAATCAAAAGGAACTTTCTTCAGGAGGGATTTCTGAAACTGACCACCACCCATATGACACAGGAGAGAACATGGGATCAGAATGAATATAATTTATTTTAAATAGAACCTCTAATTTCTATGCCCCCTTCCCCCAGTTTTTCATTTTGCTGGGTAGGAGTACTAGGCTGATGTTTATTTTATTGCTACATTTTTAATTGCCTTACCCTTATTGTGTTCAAACTTAAGGAAAGTGTCATCTCTGCAAGTTGGTGTGGGATTGTAATGATGTGGGATTTTTTTTTTTAAGGAGGCTTATTTTTTTAACATCATGCAACAAACTGTTATTGAGTGACTATTCTTCAAAGGAGGGCATTTAAAACCTTGGAAGGCTACTCATTTATTCCAGTGATGATGATAAAAATGCAAACAATGATAGCTAATATATATCAAGAACTTACTATGTGCCAACCTGTGTTCTGGGTGCCTTCTCTGGGTTATCTCATTTAATCCTCACAACAAACTTGTAAGGCAGGTGCTAGTATGAGGAAACTGAGGGCTGGAAAGGATATTAAAGTTAAAACTTTCAAACACATAGATAGTAAAGATGTGTCGAATTCTTCTTGGTGATTAAGGCACTCAGCTGAGATTCAGAGCCCTGTCTGTTTGGTTTTAAAGCCTGGGCTGGTTAGACTGCCCCATCCTGCCTCCCAACAAGGCTCGGGGAGAAAACAAGAGAGATGGGAAACAGAGACAAACACAAGGCAGATTAGAATAAAGTGCTAAACAGAGCACTAAAGGTCCCAAACATTCGGCACAGATATGGACACATTAGAATATGGCACATGGCTACTTGGAAATGTGTGCAGTGGCTGCCCATCCCCTTGGTGGAATATTCTGGCAAGAACTTTGGTTTGTGTTTCATCTCAGAGGTGGCATTGGTAGATCTCTATTGGTCCTTTTTAGTTCTTTTAACATCTCTACTAGAAGCATCCAAGAGCCATTTGAAGGGAACTTTCGTGCACTCCTGGGTTCGCCAGCCCATCAAGTCTGAGGGCAGATCTGCAAAGGTTCCCTCTGTGCCCAGAGAAGCCATAGCCAGTTCTGTGCATTCCACCTATGCCTCTATTCCTCCTTCTGCAGGGCTGTGTTTAGTCTGCGATTCCCTCTCCCAGAGCAGAACTTTTGACTCCCATCTCAGGTGAAGCTCCCTTCGCCGCTCCTTGCACTTGGGAGAGGTTTGTGCTTTGCCAAGACAGCTGAGGTAGGTCAATTTTAATTTGTTGGGAAAGAACTATATCTCACCCTGATAGCTGATGTGTCCTGAGTGCTTAATATGTACATTTTACAAGCACGATTTCATCCAGACTTCACACATTCCTATGAGCAATGTGTTGTTAGGTAGGATAACTGGGCTGAGAGACATTAAGTGACTCGCCAAAGTAACACAGATAAGAAAGGGAATTTCATGAAAGATTTTGTGAGACTCTGGCCTAAGCAGTCCTGCTTCTGGGCTCTGGGGTTCAATTAGTAACAATAACAACTCATTGAATCCTCAGCCAGCCCTGTGGATTCCATATCCTTATCGGCCCCATTGAATAGATAAGGTTGTTGAGGCACAGGGGACTTAGGGAACAGGGCCAACCTTGCACAGTTGCTAAGTGTTAAATCTGGGATTGGACCACAATTACCCTGGCCCCACAAAACATACCCTCAACCGCTACACCATACTACCTCCAGGTGACTAACTTCCCTTCTTCTGTACCATTTTGGGCCAGCTTTGGGAGCATCAGGGCATTGTGCCAATGCTGTGCCATCAGCATTGTGGCACAGACTTCCATTCTCTAACAGGCACTTCATCATCAGCAACAGGGTGGTTACCTCAAGCTGCTGCAGCTGCCTTTGCTGGCCAAGAGAGCCAGGGCAAGGGCCTGCAGGTACAGGCAGGTCAACAGTCTGGTCTCACCAAGCTTCAGGACAGAGGAGGAAGAGGACTTGGTAGCACCTAAGTTAGGTACACACATGGCAAATGAAGGATTGAGCCATTAGGAGTAAAGGAAAAAAACTGGAAAAACAATATTTTAAATGCTCATTTGGAGATATGAAATGTCTTTCCATTTTACAAAGTATATTTGCTAAATGTATTAGGAACTTTGGGTTGTAAGTGACAGAGATCCAACTCAAAATAGGTTAAACATCAAAAGGGGATTTCACCCAACTACAAAGCCCCAGAGTGTTACTGACTCTTAGCTCAGCTTCATCCCGGGACACAGATGATAACTTCAGATCCCTCTGCCTCCCCATCCCCATTCTCCTTCCCTATGCCATGGTCCATTCTCTCCTACTCTAGACAGGCCCCCTTCTAAGGACAGGTAAGATGGCCCAGCTTAATTGCTCCAGGAGAAAGCACATCTCTTTTCAAATTAATGTTCATCCATTTCCCAAATGGCACTCACTTTGCCCTTGTTTGGGTCATGTATTGATCCTAGACCAATCACTGTGTCCAGAGGAAGTGGTCTATGATTGGCCAAGACTGGGTCACGTGCTACTCCTGACCAATCACCATGTCTGCTCTGGGTCATATGCCCATCATTTTGGAGGGAGATGAGAGTCCCTTGATTGACATACAGCAGGACCGTATAGATGAGGGAGGGATGTTCCCTAAAAAAAGGGGAGCTGGGCCGGCACAACATGACCAGACACTTAGGGCTTCCAATTGCAAGAATTTATTAAGGAAGTTATTACTGATGCAGCTACCGGTGTCTGGGGGAAAGTCAATGCAGTAAAGTAACAAAAACTTCAAGAAGAGTTTGTAAATACTCTCAAGGAGCACATATGAAAATTTGTCTAAGACTTAGACTCTAAGGTAAAGACATTTCAAGAGTGTTAGGAATTTTAAAACAAATCCTAAAAGGGAAAGAGTAAAAGCTTGTCTTGCTGGTCTTTGCAGGTGAAATGAGGTACAGACTAGATGGAAAACTCAGAAGTCTCTCACTGGCTCTGGGGGTGGCGTGAGGGTGGGTGTCCAGGGCCGGTCCACCCTACAGGCTTCTGCCCGATGCCTCGGCCCCACCGCAGGCCCACAGGGTCACAGCCAAGCCCACCTGTGCCTCTGGGGCCGAGTTAAAGACTTCTGCTTCCAGAGCTTTCCTCTGCCTCTCACAAGCATTAAATTCACATCTTTTTATCCCCATTTTCCAAAAAAGGCAGCAGACTCTCCTCCCCCACAAAGCAAATAGAAAACAGCACATTCTAGGAAGACCCTCCCTGACCAACGTTTGTGCCCATGTCATTACTAAATATTCCCGCTTCCAACGGCTGCTCACCTTCTCCTTAATGACTGCTCTATTTCAGCAGCCGGCCCTCCATAAATCCTTCCGGGCGTTCTACTCTAAACAGGCCTCTTCTCACGCTGAGGCCAGCCTCCTTGCCAGCCGTGTAAACACTCCCCAGCTCCCGGGGGACGCTCTGACGTGCCCAGCCCGGCCTGGGCATTTACGATCAGATCATGGCAGCCAGCGACGGAGGTGGGGGGTGGGGGAGGCTGGAGTAGGTGGGGGGGCTGCCTCCTGCCCAGGGCTTAGAGAGGACCAGCTCCAAACGGGAAGAGTGCCCCAGGCAGACTTGTAATAAGGCATTTATGGTGTGGAGCCGGCCCCAGGCAAAACTGGGCAAAAGGTGTGGCCCGAGACATTTCTGAGGTATTAATGTATGTTTCCTTCTCTGTGTTTTTCCCTCCTCCACCTCATTTCCAAGCAAGTAGTCAGGCCTTTTGTAAATCTTTACCTCAGGGATTTTTGCTCCACTGAAAGCTCAAAGCATGTGTGTCTGGGGTAGGAGGATCTGGTCATGAAACCCTCCCAGCTCACTGGCCGGGTTTTGCTGGAGGTCTTTACACAGGAGCAGGAGAAAGGGCAAGGCTCTTGGGGGTCTCAGAATGCTGGATCTCCTCCACTAAGGTTTCCAGACTGGACAATGCTACTGAAACTGAAAGGCCCCCTGCAGAGACGTCACAGCTTGAGTGATGCCATCATTATGATGGACAGGAGTGTAGTGGGCCTCCCATCATGCCCCTGGGGCCCTGTGGGCCTCTCTGATCTTTGTGAGGCAACAGGAGGGAGCTTCAATTCTGAGTTGGGTGAAATGTCCCCTCAATTCCACCAGCTGGGGGGTCAGAACTGTATTTAAGTTTATTAAAAGATGTTGGCAGAATTACAGCTCCTCCAAAGATGTCCCCGTTCTAATCCTTGGAACCTGTGAATATTCTGTTTTACTTGGCAAAAGATAATTAAGGTTGCAGATGGAACTAAAATTGCTGATCATCTGACCTCGAGATAGGGACTCTATTCTGGAGGATCTCAGTGGGCTCAATGTAATCATAAGTGTCCTTAAAAATGGAAGATGCCTTCAGAAAAAGAGAATCCTAAAAAGATCTGAAGATGTTATGTATTGCTGGCTCTGAAGAAGGAAGGGAACCACAAGCCAAGGAATGCAGGTGGCCTCTAGGAGCTGGAGAAGGCAAAGGTAGTATTCTCTCCTAGAGTCTCCAGAAGGAATGCAGCCTTGCCAACACTTCAATCTTTGCCCAGTGACATCCAGTTGGATTTCTAACCTAGAGAGTTGTAGGAGAATGAAGCTATTGTTTTAAGTGACTACGTTTATAGTGACTTGTTACAGCAGCCATAGAAAACTAATACAAAAGATAATAAGCGGAATTGATATTTATTACACGCTGGCGCTCTGACTTGGCCCCCTCTTGCAGGTTCTCCCCTTCCTTGCTATGATTCCTCAGGACTGGCCAGGTTGCTCATGTCTCTCTCAAGGGCCCCGCCAAAATTCAGTTCCATGTATTTCAATTCCATAAACATTCTCTGTGTGCCAGTTACGTGCAGAATGCCACAAGAGTGCACTGGGGATGGAAACCGGGTTACGATATGGCCACTGCCCTTGGGAACAGTGAGCTAGAAGGAGAGATAGGCACACATGGAACTGGTTCAGGCATGGGGCAGGCTGTGGCAAGTATGGTTCCAGAAGTATGAACCAAGTGCTATGAGTATAGGGGAAAGAATGAGATAAATATCAGCGGAAAGAATCTGAATTACTCATCTCATTTGAAGAAAAAGCCAAAGGCAGGATTGAACTCAAGCAGGGATGAGAGCTAGCTGGCATCCATACCTTAGTTACCTATACCTTGCTCATGGCAGACATCACTAATCAATCACTAATTCCTTTTTTTCTTTTTTTTTCTTTCTGCAGAGAACAGATTTTGTCTTGGAATTTTTCTCAATTTAGTGCAATAGCAGTTGAATGGATTTGGCACTCGTGGTGAAACCTATTTGCCACATCTGTGGTTAGGGTATTTATCACACTGAGATGGTGTCAGGCAAATAATATAGAAAAGAAATGTTTGAACTTCAGTCACTCCTTTCCTCTTTATTGTTGCATGGAGATGCCCCACTTGGGTTACCTGTACTCTCTATCCATCCTTAGTCATCCAAGATTGTCTGGTATCTGGGGTTTCTACCCCTAAAACAGTTCTGGCTTGTATTGCAATCCCTCAGAGCAAGGACAATCAGGAATGTTCCTCCCGGGGCAATAATGAAAGAATTCGATGACCTCTTTCTAGACCTCATGTCCCAAGCTAGAGGTGACAGAGATTGGTGTGAGGTATAAGCAAGAAGATTCAGGAACTAAATTTTCAAAAATGAGCTTCCAAAACTGAGGTCCTTGCTACCCACATGTGCCCTGGGGTACCAGAGGGAAAATGACCCAGCATCCTAAAAATTCCACAAAGGTGGAATGAGCAGTGGTGAGGTGGACCATGGATGCTAGCACAGCCCTGCCTGCACTACCTATCTTTAATATTTTAATTGTAAAGTAATACCTTCTCACTTTTAAAAAATCTAAGCAGTAGAAGGCTGTGAAATTCGAAGTGAAAATTTCCTTTTCCCCTACTTCATTCCAACTCCCCAAAGGTTGAAGTTTTGGGGTTTTTTTAAATCCTTCTAGAAAAATTGAATGCACAGAATGTATATGTGAATATGTTTGTGGTTAAGTGCCTTTCCCCGCTGTGAACATAAGTGGAGTCATGATCACGCTGAGCCCACTGTTCTGCAATGTCTTCATCTTCACTCACTAATCTTTCCAGGAGGGCACATTTGGGGCGGGGGCCAGCCTGGCTCTGGAAACAGGCCTCCTGGGATGAAATCCTGGCTGAGCACTTCCCCTTGAGTGACTCTGGGCAAGATCCTTAACTTCCCTGTGTCCCTGCTACAAATGGAGAGACACCACCAGAAATACTACTGAAAATACATTTTCCTTTACAAGGTTATTATTTGGAGCCAATATGATATGGTATATTTGTTCATATAATAATTTTTAAAACTCTGTGATATCCAGTACATGTCACTATCTCAGTTTGGTGCAGGTTCAAAAGAGATGCCAGGCACTGGGGTTATATGGCTCCTCTTGAGGGTCGCACACTTTCCCAGTTCTCCCTACCGGGGCTGGATTACTGACCCACCATGGCTACTGTATCCAGTGCCCCAGGAAAATCCCTCTTATTGGTAAACTCATTGGCTGCTGTCACCCCCTGAGACCCAGCTCAAAGAGCTCCCCTCTCCTAAGCATCACCACTCCTCCCCTCCCAAGAGAGGTGGTTGTCCCTTCGGTTGGGCATGGCTGGTCCATCAACACACCTCTATTATGTCACTGATCACCCATGTCATGACCCTTTTCCTATATGTCTGCCTCCTCTACTAGGCTAGGAATGCCTAGAAAGCAGGGATTCTGGCTCATTTATCTTGATGAACCGAGTGAAAATGTTTGGTGTCTAGAACAGAGGGCGCAAATTTCTAGGAGAGTCGAATGGATGAGTGAGTGAATGAATGAATGAGTGACTGACTGACGGACTGAATAGATATCTCAGATTTAACGTGTTCAAAATAGAATTCTTTTTTTTTTTAAATAAATTTATTTATTTTTGGCTGCGTTGGGTCTTCGTTGCTGCGCGTGGGCTTTCTCTAGTTGCAGCGGGCGGGGGCTTCTCTTCGTTGTGGTGTGCGGGCTTCTCATTGCGCTGGCTTCTCTTGTTTCAGAGCATGGGCTCTAGGAGCACAGACTTCAGTAGTTGCAGCACGTGGGCTCAGTAGTTGTGGCACACGGGCTCTAGAGCACAGGCTCTGTAGGTGTGGCACACAGGCTTAGTTGCTCCGTGACATGTGGGATCTTTGCGGACCAGGGCTCGAACCCGTGTCCCCTGCATTGGCAGGTGGATTCTTAACTACTGAGCCACCAGGGAAGCCCCAAAATAGAACTCTTGATTCCCCACACCTGCTCCTTCTACCTTCCTCTCTACCCTGGTAAACAGCACAGCCATCTATCCAGTTGTCCAAGTCAAGAACTTTGGGGTCAGGTTTGATTCCCCTCTTTCATCACCCTCTCCACATTGCACCCACCATTGCATCCTGGGGCTCTCACTCCATAGTATGTCCCCAGTCATGCTTCTTCCCGCCACCTGCCTCACCACCGTCCAATTCAGAGCCACCACAGTCTCTAGCCTCCATTATGCAATACCTCCCTAACCTGTCTCCCTGCTTCCTGTCTGCCCTGCTCCCAGTCCCACCTTCACTCACCTGCTAGAGTGACTTTCCTGCACAGCAAAGGGCATCTTGCTACTAGCCTGCTTCATGCCCTCCCTCCCTCCAGTGACTTTCTGTGGCTCTTACAATAGAATCCAAATGTTTTGCCATGGGCTACAGGTGAGCTAATCCAGATCCTGCCCAGCGGTCACCCCATCACATACCACGCTTCACCGAGATCACACTCCTGCAGACCCCCAGCCTCCTCGAAGTGCCTTCAGCATGACAAGCTATGTCCTCTCTTACACCCTCTCTCTGGAATTCCCCTGACCTCAGCTGCTCCCTTCTCTTCATCTGGAGCTCGGTGTAAATTCACCTCCTCTAAAAGGCCTCCCTGATGCCCTTCTAAGAAGACCCTCCCCAGGCACTCACCAGCACATCACCCTGTTTTATTTACTTCACTTACTACTTTGAAATTATCCAGAAGGTCAGCCCCAGAAAGTAGAGACTTTCCCTGTCCTGTTCAGTGCTGAATCTCCTGTGCCTAGTGCAGGGCCTGGCACATAGTAGGTGCTCAAAAAGTATTTGTGGGATAAAGGAATCCATGGTAACATGTTTGGGCCACATTTCTGGAGAGGTTTTGCACTGATTTCAATGAGCTGCAATCCCAGTGATGCTGGCTAGAAGGAACGTTGAATTTGAAGAATATTTGATATGATGGTTTTTAAAGCTTATGGTTTCTGCAGTGCTTAATATCACTTTTCCTATCTTTGCAAGTGACAGAAAGATTGGAGGAGGTTAAAACAGTGGAGAAGCCTCTTTAAAGGATGGAAACATGTTAGAGCCACAGTCCCATCCAAAAGCCACTTTGAATCCTTAATGCTTCGAGACAATCAAGGGAGCAAAAAGTGCCTACATAATTCTCATTTCTAAATCAGCAGTCTTAGGCTTCAAAGCATTGATGGTGTTAACAACTAATTAAGAAATCTTGACATTACTCAAGATAGATAAAAGTGAAATGGTATCTGAGAGACTTTAGATATCTATATCAAGCTGAAAGTCAAGGACTAAGAAAAAACGTTCCTGATTAACAGTCTTCGCAAGGAAAACCAGGGGACGTTCAAACTGATGTGTCCTCAAACCATTTCAGTAGGGTTGCACTGCCACTAAAAATAACAATCATCTGTCTGCTTTTAAGTGTGGAATTATTCGCAGCCAAAAATATGGTCATGGTATCGAGGGAGGCCAGGGCACCCCTTGGGATTGTAAATTGCTGAACTGCCCTTGAAAAACCTTATCCAGGGAGCAGTGTCTGGGTTTAGCGTCTCAGTACTGTTGAGACACTGTGAGAAAACCAGGGGATGGGCCTGAGGTGGTATGTTCTATAAAGTATGCTCTCAATACCATCTTATCTGGTATTTGGAACATAACCAAAAATCTGAGTTCTGTCTAGATAACTGCCAAAACATCCAGTTGAAAATAGTAAAATACAATATCTATTAAGCTGATTATTAAACCCCAGCAAGCTCAGAGGTTTCCTACCATTTTCTGCCCTAGAATACTTGAAGAATAGCCCTTATCCCTGACTCTAACAGTGGCCCTTATGGGGGAGGGTTGGAGGAGGAAGGGAGCATAATCCTTGAGGGGGTGCAGACTGCAAAGCCTCATAATTCTTGTATCCTCTCCGGGGGGATCATGGCCTCCCCCGCCTTTGCCCTTTGACTCCCCACCAGGGAATCACTTCATGTATCATTTTATTGAACTTATATTTTTAAAAGGGGATCTGACAGAAAGCAAATCCGTGATTCCCTAGAGCTAGGGGTGGAAGGGAATTGACTATAAATGGGCATGGGGGAACTTCCTGGTACAGTGGAAGTCTTCCCAAACTAAATAATGGTTGCACAACTATGTAAATTTAGTAAAACTCATCCAACTGTACACTTAAAATGAATGAATTTTATTGTATATGAATTACACTGGAACAGCACTGCTAAAGAAATGGATCAAGCCAGACTGTGTATGCAGATATAATGTTTGGGACAATGCATCCAAACCAAGCTCGCCTTCATCACCCACCTTCTCTAGCACTTCCTGTCATCTCAGGGAATAGTGTCACATCCGTCCAGGTTCCTGGGTGTTTGCCATCTTTAGCCACTTCTCTTTTACCGCCTCCACCTGACCAGTTCTACCCCTCTAATCTTTTGAATCTGTTCACTTCTCCCCATCCCTGATGCCACTGCCTGTCGTAGTTTCTCCTGAAAGGCTGTCATCACCTCTTAATGACGCCCTGCCCTCACCTCCCAGGGCATTTCCTTCCCCCTCTACCTCAAGGATGAAATTCCTTCATTGGCTCCCCACGTTCCTCAGGATAACACTCCAGCTCCTCAGCAGGGCACAGTTTACAAGACCTCCCACGACCTACATTGGTTTATTTCTCCAGCCTGATCTCTTGGCAAACCAAACTCTAAACCGAATTGACCTACTTATCTTTATCTATTCCCTTGAAACAATATAAGCTTTCCTTCCCTCCTTTGGTCACAAAGCCTTCTCTCCACCCACAATTACTGCTCTGGCAGAGACAGCTGGTTGCTTCCCAATAGCTCCTTTTCTTCCTTAGTGACAACCTGACTTTACCAGGGCATATTGGCAGATACAGTTAAAGACCTCATTCCCTAGCCTCCCTTGCAGCTATGTGGAACAAATTTTGATCAGTGAGGAAAGTATGGCATATCAAGAGGTCTCCTTAAAATGAGAAGGCCTTCCTTCTTTCTACCTTTATGCTGCCTGGAATGAAGCTGTCACAGCTGGAGCTCCTGCAGCCATCTTGGGCCAAGAGATCAACAAAATAGAAGGACCCTGGGTTAAGAACATCATTGAGCCTCCATATCACCTTTGGACTTTGTTTATATGTGAGAGAAACTAACTTCTACCTGTTTCAGCCACTAATTTTTTTTTGATCTTGGTTATTTGTAGACAAATAAGACCTTATATAAAAAATGCTTTCAAGCACCATCTTAACTGACTGATCCACTTTTCTGTCCATTGACCTCTTGTTTTTCCTCTAACACTCAGCAGAGGTGCCGCCTACTCTAGGAAGCCATCCTGACCTTCCAAAGGCAGGTCAGATGTCCCTGCTCAGGCTTCCATAGCCCCTGGCACTGCTTCCCATCATGGCACTGTTATAGATCAAATCTGTTCACATTTTACCCTCATCACCAGATTCCTGAAGGAGCACTAGGTCTGGCACAGTAGGTTCTCAGTGTGCTTGCTGGATGAGAAAATATTTAACACCCAAGTGATTAACCCACAAGGAACAATCATGCTGCAACTTTGAAAGGGAGCCAAGTGAGCAGTTATTTCGGTTTTATATCAACACCACCTCTCTGGATATATCTGTAAATGACAGGTCTGGATATATTATATACATCAATAATTGTCACAAAAACAATCAAAACTTCACCTCCAATATTAAGAAATGTGAGCTGTGCCTTTGAATTTGTAAAAGGTTAGATAAATCAAAATCTTTCTATCAGAGTACCTAAGGACATGCTAAAAAAAAGTTACTGACCCAGAAGGAAAATACCGAGATGAAAAGAAAAAATATGTGACTGCTCTCTGACAATAATTTGAGAAAACAGAGAATACATGTTCAGACACCATATTGATTTAAAATAGATTCCTATCTAGTTAAAGATTCCACCTACCTGAAGACACATTAGGCACACAAATCTCAGTATTCCTGATTGGATATTAAAACCAGACTTGTGGTTTCATAATCCAACTAGCTTTGGGGACCAAAGTGGAAATTAAAGATCTTAAAGGCAAAGTGAATCTAAGATGGAGGTGGGAAAAGAATTAAAAAATAAGAGCAACTATGAAATAAAACTGAAGGCTGAATCAGAGTCAGGTTGGAGAGCGGGTAAAAAAGAAATTGTGAAAAAGACAAATTCTGAGAAATAAAATTACCAGCTCAAAACTCATTCTGTGTATACTCCAGCAGTTAAGAAGCCTTGGACGTCACAGTGCTGCTCACAGCAGCAGTGATCTCATTTGGAAGTGACTGTTTTGATACTGACTTGCAGTTGGATTTCATGGGAAAGAAGTTTTTCTTCCTTACAGAATTTCAGCATCCATGTCAAAAGCCTGAGTGGATGCCTCACGTGTGAGTTTACGCTGTGATATTTTAATGCACCTAAACTCCATTGAACATCCCGGAAGGCATCGCGGCAGGGAACTGAACCCCAGGGAGGCTATTAGCAATTTGGCATCTCATTTCATATGGGAATGGGAATGCCATGTGCTCATATACCAACAGTGGTGTTCGGGGCCACAGTGGATTCTATATTTCTAATTATCCACCCTGATTATTTGACTGCTTCCTCCCACCCCCCCACCCCTGGCGCTTTTCCCTTCTATGGTTCTCCAAGCAGCAGGGAGTCTCTAGGAGGGCTTGGTAAAAGCAGGTGCAAAGGTGTGACTTGCAGCCCTGTTTGTTGAAAATACAGGGGAAGCTCTTTAGGCATGAATATCACCCATTTAGGGGCCCAAAGGGGGCAATGTTAAGCCTCAGATTGAAGTTTCAAAGATCCATTCGTTCTATGGATATCTGCCCTGGATGGAGAGGGGGTGGGAGCCCCGGTAGGAGTAACTCACCTAACACTGGCCCTGTCCCCAACAATTGAAAATGTTGGTTTTAAAAAGCAGGAGAGAGACTGAGGGAGCCAATTCAGGGTATGTATTTCACAAAAGCTCTAAGGCAGCATCTCAAATCCTCCTGGTTCTTGGGCTGTGACTATTAGTTAGGCTCATAAACAACCATGAAGTCCAATGCACTTTACCTATTTGGAGTAATTAGGAGAAAATGCTTCGGAATCAGAGAAAAGCGTGAGGTCTAAGTGCCTATATTAAAAAATAACAAACAACGACAACATTTCCTACACACTAGGGTGGTGAAAAAGTTATTTTGCATTAGATGTCAGAGGTATTGGGTTTGAGTACTAGCTCACCTGCTAAATAGCACAGTGGCCTTGACCATTAATAATAATGGCAATGACATGACACATATGCAAGCCTGATGTGATTCATGTGGCTTTCATACATTATGTATAGTTTTCACGATACTGCAGCAAAATAGACATTGCTACCATTTCACAGATTAGGAAACTGAGAGAAATTTAAGATTCCACTGCTAACCAGTGGTGGAGCTGGGGTTTGGATGTATCCAGATAGTAACACCTGCTTACAGGAATGCTGGCCTTCCCAGCTCTCCACACAAATCTATCTGCCTTGCTGACCTTCGTTTCTCACCTGTTAGGTGAGGTTTTGGCCTGTCTCCATGGTCACCTCCTGCTGTAAAATGCTTGATTTCCAAATTCCTGGAGTGAGTCACCTTTGGTTACTAATTTGAGGCGCTCATGTGTTTCATCACGCACAAGGATGGATGTTATGATTTCTAATGAACATAGATGAACATTGCTTCTACAATCCCAGAGCATTCTTGAGAGGAGGTTGGTCTTCCTGACATCTTGTTCACACTATTAATTTGTTTGGTAAACGTTTTTTAATGGAGGAAAAAATGTAACTTGCAGCCCCACCCCCGTCTATAACAGTGGTTTGACAGCATGGGCAAAACTTGGTAATGTGTAGTAATGCACATTCCCGGGGCCCCTCCACACCTACTGAGTATAACTCTGGGGGTGGGGCTCAGCACTCTGAGTTTAACACACACACACACACACACACACACACACACACACACACACACACACACCGCCCCCTCGAGGGCCTTCTGAGGCGCACTCAAAAAAGTTTGAGGACCACTGGGCTTGGATCACTGATTTTCCACTTGAGTTAGCGAGCTGTTCCTAGATGTTGGTTTGGAGGCAGGGCAGGCAGGCGGGACATACATTAGTTTAATAGTCAAATACCATTTTCAAATAATAGTGCTTTTCTGGGTGCCATCCGTTAAGCAGAGGAGGACTGGAAAGGGAAATTTGAGTAGACTAGGGAAGGCGGAGGGTGGGGCTTGCGCAGCGAGGGGACGGTGGGAGGAGGAGGAAGCTGCCGGGCCTCACAATCCATCTGGTTGGAAACGTAGTGCAGTGCCCCGAGCCGCAGGAGCCAGAGCCAATTACAAGTTTATATAAGAGACCAAGTCTCTCCCGCCTCCCCGGCTCCGCCCCGCCCTCCCCGCCCCAGTCGGCGTTGGGATGGGGGAGGAATCGCTCTGAAATACAGGATTGATCTAGGATGGAGGGTGTCTTTTCTGGGTTGACAACTCGGGCCTATTCCCTGCGTGAGAAACTTCTTGGGTCCAGCTTTTGTGCTCGGAAAACCTCAGATGCCCCGCAGACCTTCCTGTGAATCCGGGGAGACCGGGGAGTCCGGGTCGGGGCCTGCCCCCACCTCGGGCCTGAGCTAAAAGAGGAGGTGTCTGGGTGGCAGGGTTCACGCGGCGTCCCCGCGGCGCGGTGCGAACTCGCTGGCGTTTATGTAACTGCTGCCCTTCGCGGAGGACCGTGTGATACACTGAGTCACGGAGGACGGGAGAGGGGGCGGGCCGGCCTCTCCCGTGCACGTGACCCGTCAGATGACTTGTTCTGAGTAGGCACGGGCTCATTTACCGTAATAAGGCTGAAGGCTTCTAATCAGCATCCAACGTTAGTCATCCCCGAGTGACATTTGATATGTGCAACAGCTCAATACTAGGACATGACCGCGTGGATGGCGATGCTGCTCCGGTCGCCTCTGATTTTTGCTGCAACCGGAGGAGTTTATGCTGAGTCAAGGAAACCTACTGCGAAAATGCCAGGGGAGACAAGTCACTCTTCTAGACAGATTCTTAGATTCTTCTGCACTAGGAGCAGAGAGTCCGGGAGAAACTGTTTATAGGGTGGCTGGCAGGCAGCAGACCACGCAAGCTCCGCTTCAGGTTTGTGGGTTTGTTTTAGAGGTTGAGGGGCCCCCTCCCGGTTTAAAGGATACAACTATCACGTGGATTATCCCTCGCAGCTTCTGCAGTCTAGCGTGTGGCTCTGGGACCAGCCTCGCCCTCACCTAGGCCTCCAGAACCCGAATCTGCATTTGAAAGAAAATCCAGCGTAGGCGCCCGAGGAGCACGTGAATACGGAGAACACAGGTGTCCTGGCTCTGAGTGAAGAGCATGGTAAACACTGCAGCGTCCTACACGCTTAGCGTTGGGGGTCGGGGGATGCAGAGTCACGGTCTTTGACCTTTAGTTGATGCAATGGAGACATATCAAAAGCCTAAATTCTATCCAGGACTGAGAAACAATCAGCTTCTGTTGATAAAGGAAAACAAAACTAAACTAAACTAAAATCTAGAGCCGACCCAGTGTGAAAACAGGACTGAATCTGGCATTCCTGGTTATACTGTGACCTTGCCCTTGATTGCAAGCACACTCCAGCTTATGCACAACTTATTTGTGAGAAAGGAAGGAAGGAAAGAAGAAAGGAGACAAGGTGTTTTAACAGAAGGAAAAAAAAAAACTTGTTGCTTTCACTGGCAACAGTTAACTCCATAAGCAATTTCCTCACTTAAAAACAAACGAAGTTGGGTGGTAGGCTTTGGAAAGGAGGAGCAGAGGGTTCGGATGAGTGGGAACCTGGCTTTATTTACCTGTAGGGCCTTGTTAAGACACATTTGCCTTGAGATAAAAGGTTTTCTTTTGGGACAATCCCCAAATAACTTTGCTTCATTCAATTAAGCAAGGTCTAATGAAAGAGAATTCCAGCTTAGAGATATGCATCATCTCACCAGGTGAATTGTAAATACATTCTGACCAGCTTTAAGAGGCAAGCTCTTGAAAATTTAATCTATTTTAAAAATGCATATCCTTGCCACAAATCGCTTTGAAGAAGATCCTGTGCTGATTGCATGCTGAGATAATTATTCTGTATCACCACTTAGGGAACAAGGTTTTTTGATAAAGACTACAGTGTCAGCCTTTGTTAATGACTTGGGAGGGGAAGGAGAGAATCAGATACAGCTGGGACTGTTTTTTTTTTTTTTCTCCTGCCTCCTTTTCATGAACTCCTTCCTTTCAGACTCAGGCTGTGGGAAGCTGGGAGAGTCTTGGGTTGTGAACTTTGAACCCCCTGTCCCCATATGAAGGTGAGAATAGTAGTGAAACCCTCTTGAATCTGAGCAGCGCCCTACTAGAGCAGCAGTCACCATCCCTCCTCAAGGGATAGCTCTGATGTGCACCCCTGAGGGCCTAGCTCTCCATCTGCAGAGAGAGAGCTGAGGAACCCCACCAGCGAATGAGCCTATGCTCGTGTGTTGACAGGTGCTGATGAGGGGAGAGCCCTAGCCCATACCTGTTTCGGATAACATGGCAGTCTAGGGCCCACACATAGAGGTGTGCTGCCCCTCCCCACATCCTGTGCAGGCAGGCATGGCTCATCTCTCACAGTACAGTCCCATGGAGCCTGGATGTGACCTCAGAATCTTTCTTAGCACAACATTACTAATCCTTTCATATTATCATTATTTACATAACTTAATAATAGTTTTTAGGAACCTATTATATGCCTGGCAGTGATCTGAAAAGGGAAGGAAGGAAGGAAGAAGATAAGTAGATAGACACAGACAATGAGCAAAATCAATGCTATAAAATAAATGAAACAGGGCAATGGTTAGTGATTGTTTAGTGGTTGGAAAGTGTAACTTTACATATTTAAAGAGGGTTTCTTTGAGGAGATAGCATGAGAGTTAGTTATATCAAGAGCAGGGGATGAGGGGGGAAAGACCCTGAAGCATGAATAACATGGCATGGTCCAGGACCAAGTCTGGAGGAGGATGAACCCAATGAACTGCCCTGGAAGCAGGTCCTTGGCATTTGCAGTGTTGCCTGCTTATGATCCAAATCCTTGGTGTTGAGGTGAAGTGTGAGTTTGACTTACAGGCGTGTCGATCAGGGTTCTGTATCCCCATTGGCCATTCATCTTCAACTGGGCAGCATTTCTGGTGAAATTACAATTGGATGGCATTTCCTGGACAACTTTAGTTTTAGTAGTAAGTGTGCAAAGAAGGAATATAATATCACGGCTGAGAGAGTGGGCTGTCCCATTAGAAGCTTCAGAGTCAGAACCCAGCTCCTCTTACTGGTGCTCTGACTGTAGGCAAATTATTTCACACTCTGTACATCTCAGTTTTCCCAAGGAGATAAATGGAGATGACACTGTCCATCTCATAGGGGTGAAGACAACTCCCTGAGTGGCTAACTCACCAAAGAGTTGATTCAAAAATTTAGCAATTTACCACAGCCCAGCACTGAAAAATATTTCTCCTGGATATTTTAAATAAAAATGAATATTCTTCAAAAATATATAACCTTATTATATGTTCAACATACATTCAAAAGATTTAGGAATATAGTCAAAAACATATGTAGCCCATTAATATATCCTTCATGAATATTACTAATGTAATCAAATAGAGTGGGGAGTATTAGAAAATAATCCCCTCCTCTATATGACTAAATTACTTTCAGCAATAATCACAAACTCAAATGAATAGCAAAATGGCCAGCAAAGAAATGCAGACACTGAAAATTTCGTTGTATTCAATATTTGTTTACATAATCTTGCCAGTAAAAAAGAATAAAAATAAAGTAGATATTTTGCAAAAAGGAAGAATCTGATTGTCCATTAGTTTTTAATATCTATTTGAGATTAAACTTTGATCCTTTGGTTACAGTCTCATATAATATTATTTTATGTAAATAATTGTTCTGTAACGAATAAGTGAATTTTAATAAAACCATAATGTCTGTAAAAGGTACAACTTAGGCAACTACCATATGGTAACACTGTTGTAACCATTTAATTTTCTTGATTTGTTCTTTCGTTTAAAACAAACAAAACTTAGAAATGAAGAATACATTTCAGTGTCAAATTCAGTAAAATATTTCACGTCTGAACTAAAATTTGCACTCACCAAACGAAAATATTACACCTTGCTTCTCACTTTCATTGTTTTAAATTTTAAAACACAAAAACTTCAATAGAATTGAAGGACTGCAAGTTCTGTTCCTGTCTTTATAATCAGTGTGCTATCTGTGTTTATTTTGAATCTACGGTTTAAAGGTAGGTATTTGTAGTAGCACAGGGCTGGAAACACCAACTGAGCCATTTGGAGCTGTTACAGTGAAAAATTTATCTCAAAACGAAGCCCTGCAGCTGGGTTCACCTGTGGGGGACTGGCTGTAATTGGCAATTCTCTGAATTAACTTCCACATAGAATACAATGTTTACTAAAGGATAAGTAGTAAGAATGTGTTCATTTGAAGCTTACACATATATCACTTAAACTCAATAGTCATCCCTGATTGTTTAGCACTTAGACCAAAAAAAATTGTTTTTTTGGAGTGGGGGATGTATTTTATCATTGACATTATTTAGAACTGCCAGGGTATGGCATAGTAAAGAGATTAATTTTTAGTTGGTGTTATTATCACTTTTAAATTCTCTATAGATGTACCCCTCCCAGCACCTTGCCCTCAGTAAACCACTGCATTTAATAACAAGTGACACAATTACTCTTTTTAATTGTGATACCTGTCAACAGGTATCAGAGGGTCCTCTGAGGCAGTAGGTATCTGATGTAACCAGGAAGACTTCCTTGAAGAAGGATCTTTTTTTAAAAAAATTATTGAATATAATTCACATACCATAAAATTCACCCTTTAAAGTGTACATTTCAGTGGTTTAGTATTTTCACAGAATTTTGTAACCATCACCTCTGTCCAATTTCAGAACAATTTCATCAAGCCTAAAAGAAACCCTGTGGCCATAAGCAGTCACCCTCTGTCCCCCACTCCCCCAGCCCCTGGCAGCCACAGATCTGCTTTGTGTGATCCACTCTTGAGCTGAGACCTGATGGATAAGTAGAAGCCAACTTGTTGAGCAGTTAGGGGAAGAGGATTTCTGGACGACAACAGTATGGACAGCATCCAGCAGAGGGACAATGCACAGTCAAGGAATTAATGAGGGACCTGTGTTGTCAGAGTACAGAATACAAGGGTGAGTGGCTGGAGCCAGAGTGTGCCAGGCTGGTCATGCAGCCCACTCAAAGATCTTGGCTTCTCCCCTAGTGCCGAGGGACCCGCAGGTCTGACACAGAACCTTCCATCCAATACATGCCCCCAAAATGTTGAGTGAGCAAACAAGTAAATTTGGCTCTCATACCCTTTTAAAACATCATACTTTATTTTAAGTATTTATAACGTAAAGCCAGACATACAAGACACATATATATGTGTATTCCCACAGTCATGGTGTAATCTTACTGTTTGTAGAAATCTGGTTTGGGCTTTTATACTAAGCAAATAGCTGAACTAAACTTGGAAATCAGCTGTAACTTATCTTCTCAGGAAACAGTAACTCCAGACTTGGTGGAATTTCTTATTGACATTTGACAGAATGGAGGATGGAACTCAGACTAAAGATTTGGGCTAGCTGGAGATCAGAGCAAGTTCTTTCTCATTAGAATTTCTTCCTATTACCTAAAAAAAAATTGATTTTATTTGAAATTTAATACATCTATTTGGCTTCCCTGGGAAGGTTTTGAACACACGTCATTTGAGGGGCCACAGCCAGACTAAAAGGCTCAGTCCTCCCACCTCTGACTACTCTATTCTACTCCATGTCCCCCATAAGCACTTTTACTAGTTTCCCGGGTAATCTTCCAATGTTGTTTATGCAAATACATGTCAATACGGATAGGCAATCTTATTTACCCCCCCCGCCCCCCTCCCCATTCTTTCAGGAAAGGTAGCATACTGTTCTAAAACTCGCTTTCTCCACTTACTATGTTATGGAGAATTTTCCATTTTAGAATATAAAGAGCCCCTTGATTTTTTTTAAACAGCTGCATGATGGTCCCTGGTTTATTTAACCACTTTCCTATTGATGGACACCTGAGATATTTCTAATTTTCCCCCCTTACAAATGATGTTACCATGATGAATCTTGTTCATGCATAATTTTGCACATGTGGTGAAATTTCCAGAGGTGGGATTGCTGGGTAAAATTAGTGCATTAGTCATTTTGATAGATTTTGAGCACCAGATTGCCCTCCAGGAGATTTGAACCATTTTGCATTTCCCCCAGCTATGTTTGCCCACAGCCTCACCAGTAAAGTGTGTTCTCAAACTTTTGGGTTTTCCCAGCTAATGGGTGAAAAGCGGTATCAGTGTAATTTTAATTTGCCTTTCCTTCATAAAACATTTTTCATAAATTTAAGAGCCATTTTTCTTTGTTTTGGTGAACTCTCTTCAAATCCTTTGCCCATTTTCTATTAGATTATTCGTTTTTTCATAATTCTCAATTTCTAAGAGCTCTGTATATTAGGGAGGTATGAGTTGCAAATATTTTTTCCCATTTGTCTTTTGTCTTTGCTATGCTACTTTTCCTTTCTTAAAAGTTTTTGTTTTATATAATAATTTTTTTAATGATTTTGGTTCTTTAAATCATAAGCAAGCCTTTTCTACTCCAAGGTTCCATAGAAATTTGTTCATGTTCTCTTCTTATGCTTTTGTGATCTCATTTTCACATTTAAATTTTGATGCATTTGGAGCATATCCTCATGTACAATTTGAAGTATGGATCCAGCTCTATCTCTTTTGAATGTTTATCCATTTGTCCTAAGACCATTTATTAAAATGGTACCATTTACCTCCACTGAAATGAGATAACCCTATTATCAGAAATGAAATGCCTGTATGTCTCTGAATCTATTTCTTTCTTTTTTTTTTTTTTTTTTGTGGTACACGGGCCTCTCACTGTTGTGGCCTCTCCCGTTGTGGAGCACAGGCTCCGGAAGCGCAGGCTCAGCGGCCGTGGCTCACGGGCCCAGCCGCTCTGCGGCACGTGGGATCTTCCCGGACGGGGGCACAAACCCGTGTCCCCTATATCGGCACGTGGACTCTCAACCACTGCGCCACCAGGGAAGCCCCTCTGGATCTATTTCTATTATTCTGCTGGTATGTCTGACTATTTGGCCATTTCCATACTATTTTAATTATTGAGGCTTTGCAATATGTTTTATCTGGAGGACTAGTTCTCTCACTGCACTTCTTTTTGACAGTTTTCCTATCCATTCTTGCTAGTTTATTTTTCCCACATAAACGTTAGAACCAGCTTGTCTAATAGCAGGATGAAGAAGTAGCTATCTTTTTCAGGCTTCTATTAAATGCTACTGTTTTTTCTTGATTCATTCACCCCTTAGTTGCAGCTCTCTGCACACTGGGGCTCTCCATCTGCTCTGGTGAGCCTTTTTTCCTGACCAAATCCATTTCTTAAGCCAGGTCTACACGAGGTCCCCCCTCATCCTCTCCCTTCACCAGTTTACCATATTCAGGGATATCAGGTATCTGCAAAGCCTGGGGACAGAGACACTGTTCTTGCTGTGCTCCCAGCATCCCCTTTATCACCCTCTCAGCCTTGAGAGAGGATGATGGCCTCTGCTTTGCCACTCTGTAGTGTGGGTTGATTACACTGAGCACAGAAGATGGCGAATGGTCTGGGCAGTGTGTTTTAAGGACCAACCCAGCATAGAGACAGCATCCAAAGGATGTTGGATTTGAGGCCCAAGGCAGAGAGGAAATAGCAAGTTGATCAACAGCATCTGTCCCTCCATCAGTCACTTTGGGGAAAGTAGTTAACACAGTAGCCTTCCACTAGGAAGGCTTGGGAACTTTCCTCTGTTAGAGTATCAGACCCAGGGAAAGAAAATAAAAAAGAGGGAGTCTCCTGCTCGGCTTTCACTAGAAGTCATGTGCTTCACATTTTCCGCCTGCTAGACGCACCCCACCCCCCAGCCCCATGAATCAGGAGAACAGAGCACAGATGCTCCTGAGAAGCTGGCATTGTGAATTCCAGTGCCCCCTCTAAATCACCAGTAAAACCACGACAAAGACATTTCCTCTTTCCTTACCAGAGTGAAGTTGATACACAAACTGAACATGATTAGAAAACCTTAAATGGAGAAGTCTGTGAAAAGAGAATTATTATGAGATCATTTTGCTGACAGAAATATTTTACGGCTGTGTTCTTTCAACAGCTACTCTTCTTTTTCTCTTTTTAGATACCCACTTGGGTCTCTAGACAAGGTGACACCCCAGGGATAGAGCTTGATCACAGACTGTCTTTGGGTTTTCTTTGGTTTGTCAGTGCATAGTCACTGCCTGGACAAGCACATTTTCATAAGCCCTTGCAGGCAAGATCTGGTTAGCTTACCTCTCCATCCCCCCAGCTAGCACAGTGCTCAGGGCTTAGCAAGTCCTTCCTTTGATTGATCTATAGATGACAACTCATTTTAGGCAGGCATTTTCTTGAATTAGGAGGAATCTCATCAGTAATCCCATTTAAGAGAGTCCATGTGGTCTGTTAGTTGCTGACTTAGTTCAGAAACTTCTGCTACAGACATGTCCTGAGCCTGCAGCTATAAATTAGCTCATGCTCTGGCATATTCTCCACCGTCTGTTATGTCACCTCCACCTGATGGCTTTGCCTTCTCCATAGAGATCTTGCCCCATCTCTCCTCCTCCCCTTAAATCCTGTTTTCAGAATTGTCTGATGCGTAAGTCCTTCCTGGGAGCAGTCGGCTCAGAGAGCTTGGGCCGTCTGCCAAAGCCTGCCCCGCCTAACAGGACAGGGGTGCACAGGACCCAGGAACATGGGACAGGTGCCTGGCTCCCACCTATGGAGACCTGTTGGTCTATTTCAGTGAACACATCATAATCATCACTTGTAATGTTAGTTTTCTGAAGTTCACATGGTTTCAAAGTTCTACCAGCTTGGTGTTCGCAGGTAGCTTTTCCTGTCCAGGAAATGGGGATGTAAGAGGGCTGAGCAGGGCAGCCACACGGCTCTCTTTTGCCTTTTGCAGGCGAGAGGATAAAACAGTTGACATCTGTTTAGGGCGTGGGAATCCCACGATACTGGAAGCCTCTGATAAAGTAAACCAAAACATTTCATTAAAATTCATTTCCTTTTCTCACCTCTTACTGAAAACAGAAAAATATTTCAACCTTGGCATAGCCACTGAATTATTCATCTAAAAATTAAAAACAAAAAACAAAACTTTGATCCAACACAGACTGGATCCCCCCCTGCCCTTTGTTCCTTGTCACCCTTCCTTTAAAATGAGGCAGGGGTCCTGGTTCTTCACTGTGGCCAGTGCCAAGGGGAGCATATCCTCTCTCATCCTCTCATGGGGGCAGTGCCTGAATGCCAAACGTGCCTCCCAGGTACCCAGGACCACATCTTGCTGTGAACCCTGGACCTGCAGAACTTAGGGGATGGGGGCATGGAGAGCCCAGGCTGGGGCATGCCAGGGAGGTGCAGGCATTAGCCAGAGGAGAAAGCCTCTCATGGCTTCCCAAAGCAGGGGTGAGGCCAGAAAGAAGGCCCTGGATGGGCCCAGAGTTTCACTGTGAGCTTACAACTCCTGGACCGTCCTCCTGTGCGGCCTGTGCCCCCCACTCTCCCTGGGGTTTGATGCTGAGAGAGTGATAGAGACCTGGGATGCTCTCTCCCACGCCCATACTCAGCAGTGTAGGAAGTGGGCAGTTGGGACTGATGGCTGTCCTCTGGATGCCCTCTCTTGGGTTATCCATTTGGGACTTCTCTTCCATTTCAAGGTTGCCTTAGATGCTCATTTTAACCAGATGGCACTTGCCTCACAGCTTGGGGGAGGAGACCCTTGACTGCATTTGCCTGGGTGGGCCTTTGGGATGGCCACCCACTCCAGGCCTGGCTGTTCCGTCAGGTTGTGACCCTTCCTCAGAACGTTGGCAGCACCCTTCAGACCCCACCTTCCACTGTGCCCTCTGGTAAGCCTTGGCTCTATGGCAGCCATATTTTTGGAACTCCAAATCAAAACACATAGGTATGAGAATGCTTAGGTTGTTCAGGGAAGTAAACCGTTGAAATCAGGGCTGCCCTGGGAAGCTGGGGCACGTGGCAGTTGCCCCTCTGCTTGGATGGCCTGGGAGCTTCCCAGTGATGGGACTTCCTTTTTGGAGATGGTCAGGCTAGTTGTGTGCCTTTTCATTTCACTTGTTTCCTAAGTGTCTCCCTCATGAAATTCACCGATTTCTGTTGTCAGAAATTACTTTGTGCTTTCTATCCTGTTCCATTGATCTATCTTTCTGTTTTTGTGCCAGTACCATACAGTCTTGATTACTGTAGCTTTGTAGTATAGTCTTAAGTCAGGGAGCCTGATTCCTCCAGCTCTGTTTTTCGTTCTCAAGATTGCTTTGGTTATTCGGGATCTTTTGTGTTTCCATACAAATTGTGAAATTTTTTGTTCTAGTTCTGTGAAAAATGCCAGTAGTAGTTTGATAGAGATTGCATTGAATCTGTAGATTGCTTTGGGTAGTAGAGTCATTTTCACAATGTTGATTCTTCCAATTGAAGAACATGGTATATCTCTCCATCTATTTGTATCATCTTTAATTTCTTTCATCAGTGTCTTATAATTTTCTGCATACAGGTCTTTTGTCTCCTTAGGTAGGTTTATTCCTAGATATTTTATTCTTTTTGTTGCAATGGTAAATGGGAGTGTTTTCTTTATCTCACTTTCAGATTTTTCATCATTAGTGTATAAGAATGCCAGAGGTTTCTGTGCATTAATTTTGTATCCTGCTACTTTACCCACACGCATATGGTCACCTTATCTTTGTTAAAGGAGGCAGGAATGTACAGTGGAGAAAGGACAGCCTCTTCAATAAGTGGTGCTGGGAAAACTGGACAGGTACATGTAAAAGTATGAGATTAGATCACTCCCTAACACCATACACAAAAATAAGCTCAAAATGGATTAAAGACCTAAATGTAAGGCCAGAAACTATCAAACTCTTAGAGGAAAACATAGGCAGAACACTCTATGACATAAATCACAGCAAGATCCTTTTTGACCCACCTCCTAGAGAAATGGAAATAAAAACACAAATAAACAAATGGGACCTAATGAAACTTCAAAGCTTTTGCTCAGCAAAGGAAACCATAAACAAGACCAAAAGACAACCCTCAGAATGGGAGAAAATATTTGCAAATGAAGCAACTGACAAAGGATTAATCTCCAAAATTTATAAGCAGCTCATGCAGCTCAATAACAAAAAAACAAACAACCCAATCCCAAAATGGGCAGAAAACCTAAATAGACATTTCTCCAAAGAAGATATACAGACTGCCAACAAAAACATGAAAGAATGCTCAACATCATTAATCATTAGAGAAATGCAAATCAAAACTACAATGAGATATCATCTCACACCAGTCAGAATGGTCATCATCAAAAAATCTAGAAACAATAAATGCTGGAGAGGGTATGGAGAAAAGGGGACACTCTTGTACTGCTGGTGGGAATGTGAATTGGTACAGCCACTGTGGAGAACAGTATGGAGATTCCTTAAAAAACTACAAATAGAACTACCATATGACCCAGCAATCCCACTACTGTGCATATACCCTGAGAAAACCATAATTCAAAAAGAGTCATGTACCAAAATGTTCATTGCAGCTCTACTTACAATAGCCCGGAGATGGAAACAACCTAAGTGTCCATCATCAGATGAATGGATAAAGAAGATGTGGCACATATATACATACAATGGAATATTACTCAGCCATAAAAAGAAACGAAATTGAGCTATTTGTAATGAGGTGGATAGACCTAGAGTCTGTCATACAGAGTGAAGTAAGTCAGAAAGAGAAAGACAAATACCATATGCTAACACATATATATGGAATCTAAGAAAAAAATATCTCATGAAGAACCTAGGGGTAAGACAGGAATAAAGACACAGACCTACTAGAGAATGGACTTGAGGATTGGGGAGGGGGAAGGGTAAGCTGTGACAAAGCGAGAGAGTGGCATGGACATATATACACTACCAAATGTAAGGTAGATAGCTAGTGGGAAGCAGCCGCATAGCACAGGGAGATCAGCTCGATGCTTTGTGACCACCTAGAGGGGTGGGATAGGGAGGGTGGGAGGGAGGGAGACTCAAGAGGGAAGAGATATGGGAACATATGTATATGTATAACTGATTCACTTTGTTATAAAGCAGAAACTAACACACCATTGTAAAGCAGTTATACTCCAATAAAGATGTAAAAAGTAAATACATAAATAAATGTTTGATAGAAAAAATAAAGAAATTACCTTGTAAATAGCAATTGAGACTTCTCACATTGATGGCCCAGATATCTTGGAAGTTCTGGCTTAACTGGGTGGCACAAAAAGCTACATCAACACATCCTAAAGAGGAAGACTGAGAAACCACTCCTTGCTCTGTTTCTGGCTAACACCCTGCCCCCACAAAGAAAATGGTCTGCCTAATTATTCAGTGTGACCGTCAATATTAATCAGATTATCTGGAAGATACTCAACCCTGTTTCATTTTATTGCACAAATAAAGCCTAAGGGGAGGTGAGAGTTTACTCTCTGGCTGTAGAAGTTTTCGTGAGAGGAAGATTCTTAACGTGCATGTGTGGTCCTTGAATACTGAGATCAACACCAGCTGTGTTGGCAGCAATGCCTGAAGGGTTTCAGGGACAGAGACCTGGAGCAGCAGCGGGAGAGCAGATGGGCAGATCGGGGGTTGGTGGGGTGGGGCTGGAATGGGTAAGGCTGAGGTCTGGGACCAGCTAAGGAGCCCTCGCCTAGAAGGTTGGAACAAGGCTTGGCTCAAGACCTGATGGTGAGCTGGAGCCAGAGCAGGTGTATTCGTTTCCTCAGGCTACCATAACAAGTACCCAAAGACTGGCGGGTTTAAGCAGCAGACAATTATTGTCTCATGGTTCTGGAAGCTAGAAGACCAAGATCAAAATGTCAACAGGGTTGGTTCCTTCTGAGGGCTAAGAGGGAGAATCTGTCCAGGCCTCTCCCCAAGCTCCTGGGAGTTTGCTGGCAGTCTTTGGCATACCTCAGCTTGTAGACATACCCCCATTTCTGCCTTCATGTTCACATGGTGTTTTCCCTGTGTGCATGTCTGTGTCCAAATTTCTCCTTTTCATAAGGGTACCAGTCTTTAGGAGCCCATCCTACTCACTATGACCTCCTTTTAGCTAATTACATCTGCAACGATCCTAATTCCAAATAAAGTCATATTCACAGGTACTGGGGTTAGGACCTCAACATATGAATTTGGAGAGAATGCAATTCAACCTGTAACACCAGGGGCAGAGGGTGAGGGAAGCCTGGATGTAGCCTGGGCAGTCAGGCATGAATGGGACATAAGGTGGGAGGTCCCAGGCTGCAATAAGGAACCTGGGGTCCTCAGGGCCTGAAGGATCAAGAAGACAAGAGGGAGTGTTTAGATGGATGAATACAGGGGCCATCCTAGGTGAGTTAGCCTCAGTCCTGGAGGTAGCTGAGTTCCCACATACTCTCTGATGGATGGCACCCAGTCCCTCTGATGATACACTCATGGCGACAGTGGTGAGGCCAGTGTGCCTGGTAGTAGGACTGAGATTACAAACTGCCTGTCACTCCATGGTCCTGCCTAAGGACTTTGTCTCTGGTTGCCATTGCATCTTTTTTTGTTTTTTTTTAAGTTATGTGGGCCTCTCACTGTTGTGGCCTCTCCCGTTGTGGAGCACAGGCTCCGGATGCGCAGGCTCAGCGGCCATGGCTCACGGGCCTAGCCGCTCCGCGGCACATGGGATCTTCCCAGACCGGGGCACGAACCCATGTCCCCTGCATTGGCAGGTGGACTCTCAACCACTGTGCCACCAGGGAAGCCCAACCATTGCATCTTTTAAACCAGGGGGTTCTGCCCATTCCCTGAGAACTTAGCAGCCATGAAAAATGAACCTTGCCCAGGTTGTTAGTGAATGTGACAGAAACTATTAGTTGTCCCCCAATATTCATTCTCCTTTTCTCCCATAGTAATAAACCTCTGATTTTTAGCCAGTCATATGAGTCTCTGGAATAAAAACTACATTTCCCAGCTTCCCTTGCAGCTTTGTGACCATGTGACTAAGTTTTGGCCAATGGGAAATAAGCAGAAACTTCTGGGAAATTTATGCTTTGGGGAAACTTCTGCTTCAAGGAACCTTCTTTTCCTTCCCCCTCCTCTTCCCCCAGCTCTCTACTATTGAACATTTAGTATGAACCAGGCACTCTTCTAAGCATTTTGCATATATCGACTCCTTTGTTTCTCACAACCCTATCATGTGAGCTCTTTCTCCATCATCTGGCCACATGCAGAGGATTCTGAGGCTTTAGGGAATGGCAGGACCACAAGATGGAAGGAACCCGTGTCCCTGACTCCTTGAATACATTTCTTAAATAGGTTTATTTAACAAATACTTACTAGAGCCTACAATACACTGGACCCACATGGAGGAAAGATGCCTGTAAATCAGGAACACTTAGACTGGATCGTTAAATAACCAGGGGAAACAGCTTTTATTGTGTTAAGACATTAACACTGGGGGGCACTTTCCTGTCACTGCAGCTAGAATTGATCCTAAGTTAGTCCTCAAGACCGTTGTGGACCAGATTGGCCATACTAACCCTAAACAGTCCACAACGTTTCTTCTGCATGAGAAAGAAACAAACCCCACTTCGTGCACTTTCTGTGATTTCTGTAACTTCCATAATTCCTATTTGTTAATTGGGATTTTCTGCTAAACACATGTGAATCTAATCTTATAAGAGAGCATGACGATTGCCTGGTCCTCTAGATGCCTTCCTACCTTTGCTTTTTGCCCCTGTTTTATTTCAGTGTGTATCTGCCTTTGACCCTTGGGGTTTCTGACAATTTTAGTTTTGCCAGCTTTGACCCTCAGAGCCTCCAAAATGCCCCTCACTCCAAGGATGTACTTTGATGCCTTCAGCCCAGGTTATTTCAGGTAACCAGTCCTTCTGCCTAGAAAGGCTGGGTACCTTGACTTGCAAAAATCCACACTAACCTGACAGATGACTCAGCAAGAGGGTGATGACTTACATTCAGCATCTATGACAGCAGCCTTTCCTCTTGTGATCTTCTCAGTAGACAATTAAAAACCTCGATCTCTGCAATTTCTTAGAACTCCACCTGGCCCATTTGAACTAAAAAACAAATGAACTAATCTCAGAATGACTCTTTCACGGAGTCTTCAACACTCCATATGGTTAAAAGGTGGTCTTTCTAGTGTACTATGAGTAGAACAATTGGTATGAAACAGGGTATTCCTTACATCCAGGCCTTAAAAATCTCACCTTTTCTTTAGTTTCTTGGGAGTGTGGAAAGGACCTTGGAGCTAGCAGCTTCGACTGAGCTCTTCAGTGGTGTTACAACCCCCAGTTAGCACTAATGCCACAGAAACAACTGTTAACCATCTAACAGATTCTGGACGGTTGCCATGATTAGACCTCAATTCTTGGGAAATCTTGCCTGGCCTATATGTGGAAATAAATGCTCATAACTCTAGAAATCTCCCAGGAACAGGACATCATGGAAATCTGGAAGGGTTAAGGGTGTCCCTTCATCCTCTAAATCAGCCAATAGTTGGAGAGTTGGGAAAAAAACAAGCTGCAAATCAAACAGAGCTGAGTTCGAATCTCAGATCTGCCATCTACTAGCTTTGTGAGTTTTTCCAAGTTGTATTATTCCCCCAATGCTGTTTTTCCTATCTTATGAGGACTAGATGTATTGAATGTAAAGCCTCTGTAAATGTAATTATTTTTGAAAGTGATGGAAGTGCTCTTGCCTTGCAGAGCTCTGTCTTGATGCTGGGGGCTCTTCATTTTCCTTCATTCTCGTTCCCCCTCTGAAACTATGGGCCTCAGAATCCCAGCCCTGCCACTTAACAAAGTATGTAACTTGTCCACATAATTGAACCTCTTTGCACAGTTTCCTCATCTTTAAAATGGGGATAGTAACAGTTCCAACTCCATAGCATTGTTGCGAGGACTGAATTAGTTAAAGTAAGTGAAGCACATAGAGCAGAGCTGAACACATGAGAGTACCAGGTAAGTTATCAGTCTCATGGGGGGGATTACTTGCCAGCTCATCGTATCTCCCCTTTTGGACCGAAAGCTCCTTGTGGCTTGAAACCTTCTCTCTTTACCTGCTTCAAACTCCCGTTGGCTGTTAAACTTTATCTGTGGGATGCTCAGCCCCTGCCCAAGGACTCACTGGCTGGGAAAGGGTAAGATGTGACCAGTGCCCAGGCTAGTGAACCTTTGGCCACAAACTTAGCCCCTGAGCCTCAGGTCCCATCTCTAAAGTGGACAGAGCCCTGTGGCATTGGTCCAGTTCATTACCAGAAAGAAATCTTACTGCCAGAGTCTAGAGGGGGTGCAGGATCTATTTTTTAAATGTTTTTTTTTTTTTTTTTTGAGTTTGCTATTAGTCCAGAGTTTGCCTCAGATGTGCGTCCATGGGTCCATCCTCTCTGGTCACGCTCCCTCATTTTCCTCCTGCAACATCTTCTCCCCACCCCTTCTCCGTTAACCCTGACACTGCACTATCCCTCTCCCACAAAAACTTCCCAGCTCGAGGCAGGTCAGATCCATCAGGTTTTCCTCCTACAAAAACTAGAGGGAGGTGGCTTCAGACACCTGAGGGTGGAAACCTACCCAGACACAAACCTTTCTTATTTTAGCTTCGGTGTGAGTATGTAACACAGGTCTCCAGCTCGTCTTCTATCCTATCTCCCAGGAAAAGGGTGCTGGGAGGAAACCATTCTGCCTGGAGTGTGAATAATGCTGCTGTCAGGGCTTCCCTGGTGGCACAGTGGTTGAGAGTCCGCCTGCCGATGCAGGGGACACGGGTTCGTGCCCCGGTCTGGGAAGATCCCACGTGCCATGGAGCGGCTAGGCCCGTGAGCCATGGCCGCTGAGCCTGCGCGTCCGGAGCCTGTGCTCCGCAACAGGAGAGGCCACAACAGTGAAAGGCCCGCGTACCGCAAAAAAAAAAAAAAATAATAATAATAATGCTGTCAGAGTATCAGGTAATCTACATGACATGCAACCACATGACGTAAGGCACTCATCGCTGCGCCCAGAGCCTGGCTGGCACTCTGTGAATGTTCGGTCTCATCCTTGCTCCAGACCCCTACCCAGCTGACTCTGGGGGAAGACCACTCTGGTATCTGGCTCACAGACCACAAACAGGTGCTCCTCTCCATCCCCCAGAGTGGTAGGATGCCCACCACTGGCTGCCCCAAGGAGTGTGAGCAAGACCAGGTGTGGCTGCCCCAGAGGAAGTGCCCAGTGTTGAACCAGAAGGCTGGAGAGGGGTGATGAGTTCCTTCTGCCCTACTTGGGGTTTCCTCTGTGCAGGTGGGGCCATCTCAGGGGTCTGCATCCACCACCACCTAGTTTCCCACCTCTCACAGCATCAGGAGCTGGAATTTCCCTCCTTATTTCCTAGTGTGAGGACCCACCAGCCAGTCCTGCGTCAGGACCCTGGACATTTAGGTGGGTTTTCCCATTATGTGCATTCTACTTTCAAAGAAGGAAACATGACCAGGTCTCCACAGTGTTTTTTCAACATGACGGTTAAACATATTCTTTCTCACAATCTCAGATAAACACCTGGAGCCACATCATCTCAGGTTTTGTCACTTCGAGAACTACTTGGTAAGTAATTATAAGTCAACACCCCGACGTAACCGATAGCTAACCAGCCATCAGATGTCACTGAGGAGACCTGATTTATCCTTTTCATTTGCACTGGGAGAGCAAAGGAACAAGGAGTTAGGAAAAACCGCCAGAAACAGCCACGACACATATCATTAAATAAAACTGTGACAGGCCTTGATTACAAGGGCTGCCAGCCTCCCTGAACAGGCCCACACCCGCACTTGCATTAACCCCGGGCAGCTGAAAGCAGCTTGTCCAGCCGAGGTGCTGGGGATTTTGTCAGCACTGCCGCCATAATTAACAAGGCAGGGCCACCTACCCTGAACCTTTCTCTCTGACTTCATTCTTCAGCAGTGCTAGAGTGTAAATAAACTTGTTTACCAAGATCAGAATGGGGGTGGTAATGAAGTCTTATTTGTATCACCACAATGACAAGTCTTTGTGCACAGTGGAACTCAGGAGAGTGGAGAAAATAACCAGAGAAATTGTGTTTCTGTTCTACGGTTGCCATAAAGATGTCTTGGACCAAAGTTACTGCAGTCAGTATTCTCTTTTTCTTTTGATTGTGTCTCCATAGTAGAGGAAAACCTTGTTACTGTGTCTAATGTGGTAAACAAAATTATACCGTGTGCAGCAAGAAGAGAAGTGAGACAAGAAGCACTGATGAATGTCCCAACGGGTGTGACCTTAGTGGCCAGTGTGTGGTTTTTTATGACATGAAGGCATGAATACAAGGAGCCTAATTATTGCTTTCAATTGACAAAGTGTGGTGAATTGGAGAATGTTGCAGGACAACTCTGGCTGTGTCTCAAAGCAGCTTCAGAAGTAAATATAGAAATTCTTGTGTACACGGAGTTACATAAAAAATCATTTAAAAAAGCAAGGCCAGTTTTTCATACCTTATTGAGTGGATCTGGTAGATGATGAATTTTGTTTGCTTTTGTTGTTCTGTAGCAGTGATCCACAAACTCCAGCCCATGGGCCAAGTCTGGCCCACTGCTGGTTTTTATAAATAAAGTTTTATTGGGAAAAACTACATTCATTTGTTTATGTGTTGTCTGTGGCTGCTTTCATGATACAACAGCAGAATCGAGTAGTTACAAGACACCATACAGCCCGCAAAGCCTAAAATATTTGTGATTTGGCCCTTTATAGAAAAAGATCACTGACCTTTGTTCTTTTGGAAACTGTTATTTCAGAGAAGGTCCACAGGCTGTTGGCGAGGTAGTGGCCAGATGGAGAGGGGAAAGAAAAAGTCACATATGGGAAGAAAGAAACAGAAAGAGTATATGCAGGGGAAATTGGGGCCTTCGGTTAAGATCTGGGTTCCAACGTGAACAGGGAGAGGAGAAGGTTCTGTGGGTTGTGATTCCATTTTTTAATAAGCAGTCTATGCAGAGTATAAATCTAAATGGAACAGCTTGGGTACAAAGAGAAATTACCATGTAGGTTTTTATAGAGGCATTAAACATTTTATCAAGTTATGAGATCTCTGACTCCCAAATAAATTTCATAAATAACAGAACTACAGTAGAGCCAAACGTTTCTTTGGAAGCTCAAAATCGGGAGGGAAGGATCCTAACTTCCTCTTGCCCATTGTTGGGGGGTATTTAAAGCAGTTGCATTCTCTCATTGTTAGGACTTTGTATGAAGGTCATCACCTACATTTGTTGCTGCAAATTGAGAGAAAAGAAACATGGAGCATTTTTCTCATGCTGGAGGGACCTCTTGCCCAATAGGGTTCATTATATTAGGCCAGTGCCTACCTGTTTAATAATTTTGTTTGTACTCAGAAGCCAAGTGGGTTGTAAGGCAAGTACTGGCCATGGCTTTTACTGGAGATGGGGATCTTTGAATCCCAGCGGTGGAGAGGTGTGGGATCGCTCTGGGTAGACGCTAAGTAATGTGACTATTAATACAGTAAGAACACATTAGTAGACAGCCCAACGTCTGGGCCTTCTTAGACAAAATGTGACTTCTAGTTCAGAAAGTCCTAGTAAAACTTTAACTGCTGCTTTCCTTTCTTGTTCTCTCCGTGAGAAAGACAAAGCCCTGTCTGGCAGTAACCACGTGCTCAGCAAGAGCAACACGACAACAGAAATAGTAGCTAACCCTTGGGGCACAGAGAGGATGAGTAACTTGCCCAGGGTCACACAGCTAGAAAGTGGGGGAGCCTGGCAGTCTGGCTCCAAAGCCCATGCTTTAAAAAAATGTTTCAAAGGACTTCAGGTACACAGAATCGGATTAATTATAATCTTTGTATGATACACTCTCTCATGCATAGCCTCTCTTTTACTTATTTAACTAATGAAGTTACAAATCACTGAACACACACACGTATGTATGGTCTTAGTTTGGAAGCAGACCCTGAGGGGATTTGGGTGCAGGTGGTTTATTTGGAAGGTGTGGGGAAATCAGCAGGAGAGTGGGGGAGTGAGGCAGGAAAAGAAGCAGCAGAGAGAGGGTATGTTCTTAAGCAGCAGCACAAAAGGCAGCTGGATCTTACCCTTGGGGGCAAACTGGAAAACACACAGCTCAGAATCGCCCGATGCACCCGAGGGGTACGAGAGTGGGGGCATTTACACCCCAACCCCCGTCAGTTGATAGTTTACAGATGCTGAGGAATGGGGGAAAGGCTTTGAGGACAGAAATGCACATCCTGGTAGTTGGTAGGAATCTGGGGCACATGAAAAAGCAGGGTCCAAAGCAGTGTTTCTCAATCTTTTTTTTTTTTTAATTATTACCACTCTAAGGAGACTTTTATTTTTGTTTTTTGTTTTTGAGGTACGCGGGCCTCTCACTGTTGTGGCCTCTCCCGTTGCAGAGCACAGGCTCCAGACGGGCAGGCTCAGCGGCCATGGCTCACGGGCCCAGCCACTCCGCGGCATGTGGGATCTTCCCAGACCGGGTCACGAACCCGTGTCCCCTGCATCGGCAGGCGGACTCTCAACCACTGCGCCACCAGGGAAGCCCTAAGCAGACTTTTAAAGCAATTTTTCCTAATTGCCCCTGCCCCATCAAGTTTTAATACTGCAAATATATTGTTTATCTGTTTATGTACTCTTGTCCTTTGGAGGGGGGGTTGCAAACCATTAAAATATGCAAGACTTTTTTTTTTGTCCCCTGTGTTAGTCAGTGTTCTCTAAAGAAACAGAACCAACAAGGTGTGTGTGTGTGTGAGAGAGACTTCACTCAAAAGTATATAAATATATATATATATTTATAAAATAAGGAATTAGCCCCTGTGATTATGGAGGATGACGAGCCCCAAGATCTGCCATCGACAAGCTGGAGGCCCAGGAGACCCAGGATGGCGTAGTTCCAGTCCTAAGGCCAGCAGGCTTGAGACGCAAAGAAAGCGGATGTTTCAGTTCAAATCCCAGGGAAGGAGAGAAGTGACTTCTGAACTCAGGATAGTCTGGCAGGAGGGAAAGTCAGCCGTTTTGTTCTATTCAGGCCTTCAACTGATGGAATAGCGCCCACCTACATTAGGAAGGGCAATCTGCTTTGCTCAGTCTACCAATTCAAATGTTTATCTCACCCAGAAACACCTCACAGACACATTCAGAAAATGCTTGACCAAATGTCTGGATAGCCAGTGGCCCAGTCAAGTTGAAACAAAATTAACCATCACCTCCACCACCCCTTGCCCTGTACCAATTTTCTCCCAATTGGGGGTGCTATTGCCCACGTTGAAGACACATGGTACAAGTGACCTGGACAAGGTACAGACAGCATCTGGTATGTGTATACCTCAGGCACACACTGTCCTGTTCTGGTCTCTGTCCCTGCTCTTTGGGGTGACCCATCATGGTTCTGGAGTGGTGGGCGAGTCCATGGGAACAGAGAGAGGAGTATGTCACATCACTTCATCATTCTTGGCTAAGGAGTCCCTGGGGAGGAGAGAAAGAGACAGGAGAGGGTAGGACAGATTTGAAGCAAATGATGAAATTTGATAATCCATCACAGCAGAAATGAAGCTCTGGTTTTCATTATTTTCTGGGATTCTTTTGCAGTTTCGATTTCCCCGAAAGGAGCCCCGGCACGAAGCAATTAGGCCCTGCCTTGGTATTTCGCTGCTATTGAAATCAGATCCTAGAGAGGATGTGAACATCCTTCTCAGAGGCTGAGTCCCACCACAATCTCGCACCAATGTCAAGCTAACTCTCATGTTCCCGAGTTGAAAAGCAGTTGAACAGATGGTGGCTGACACCTTTTTCAGGAATCCTGGAAACCTACCAGTCTACCCACTGAGGTATGAAAAAAAAAAAAAGGGCGGTGAGGGGGGTATCCAAAAATGTGGTGAAGAGAGAAAATGACTGGGGTGGGATGAGCCCAGGAGAAGACCATGCTGCATGGGGTGATGGAGGAGGCGCACCCTCCACCAACAGCCAGGAGTTGGGCAGCAGGGCAGGGCACTGGCTTTCTCCAAGGTGGGACATGAGGCAACCAGGAGGCTGAGAACAACCAGTATCCTGACCAAGCCTGTCCACTGGGGACACTCCTTCCCCTGAACATTCCAAAGACGAGTTAGAGTAAAAGCATTCCAAATTTTTATGATTGCCTTAAAATAACAGAATTTCTCCCAGATTCTAAATGGAACCTTAAGTTGTGAAAACTAGATGGTAGAAAATGTGAAGAAAAGAAAAGGAAAAGCGGTGCAGTGTGACACCTACTTTTTTCTTGAGAGAGCACAGCACACTACAAACTTGTGTCTAGACTTTATCCCTGAAAGGCAAGCAAGGAAAATGTCTGCTGTTTCGTTGATAGAATAAGAAAAATAAATTTAAGCAAAGACTATCTTTGGGAGGGGGAGGAAAAGAGCAGCTTTAACATGAAGTAATACCTTGGTAAGGTGTATGTACCTGTTATTTTGCCAAATTATTTCAATTTTTTTTAAAAAGAGGGGGCAGTGATTGTTGGACATAATCCAAGACACGATGCCAAATTCTTTCCACTTTTATTAAACTTGAGACGTAATATCTATGTGACATTTGTCCTGGTAGCACACTCATCTTTCAGCCTCAGTGACAGCTTTGTGGCTGACCACATAAAACTTACTAGAAATTAAACTAACCTAGCAGAGTTGCTTTGATTTTTCAGTTCCTACACCTTTAAGGCATTATAGAAACCCTCATAGGAATGGGAGAGAATCCTAGAATATCAATCCATGATGTATCATTGCTTGAGGACTAGTGTGTTAAAGAACATCAAGCCAGGGCGTCCCTGGTGGCGCAGTGGTTGAGAGTCCGCCTGCTGATGCAGGGGACATGGGTTCGTGCCCCGGTCCGGGAAGATCCCACATGCCGCGGAGTGGCTGGGCCCGTGAGCCATGGCCACTGAGCCTGCGCGTCCAGAGCCTGTGCTCCGCAACGGGAGAGGCCACAACAAGTGAGAGGCCCGCGTACCAAAAAAAAAAAAAAAAAGAAAAGAACATCAAGCCAGATCACCCTCTTCACTTTACAGAAGTAGAAGCTGCATCTGGATGGGTTGAGCAATTTTCTGAAGGTTACCAGCAGGTCAGCAACAAACAGGTGGGGAGAACCCAGATTTCTTGCCTCAGGGCAAGCCTACTTACTCCTCCTAACACAAAATGAGGGAACTACACACAGGTTCACTGAAAAGCCCACTAAACGGGAACCTAGGACCACTGCTTGACATGTTAGAAACTGAGAGGTGGGAAATTTACTCGGCACCACAAGAAGGGGAAATAGCTTGACAGTGGCAGCACAGAGGTTAGCTTTCCATCTGACTAGTAAAAAACTGTCCAGTGGAGTCATCAGAAGGATACTGGGAAATCCCCATGCCAAAACCTTCAAAAAATACACCTGTTTTCAGATGCCTGAAGATCAAGAATAAACATTTCCTTTCATTTCACAACTTAAAAAGGGGCTTTCTATGCAAATGGAGGTGACATGTTCGTCCCCAGTAAAGTCAAATTGTAGCATTGCAGGCACACTGGAAAGCAAGGTTAAATGTGCTGGCCTAGAGCTCCTGTAGCAAAGGAAAGAGCTGGAGTTGGGAAGACCAAACATCAGTGACAACAGATCAGTTCTTGGAGCAGGTTTTGATAGAGCCATAGGACCCCTGGGTTTGCAGAACCCAAATTCAAAAAGGGATACACAAGATGATCTTTTGGGACCATAGAAAGGAAATATTAGACTTTTTGCTTTTTATTTTTTATGTAAAAATGAAGGAAGAAATTACCTTTAATGAGTATCTAATATGTGGATAACATTACTCCTCTCCTTTGGTCAAACATCCCCAGTGTGTAAGGTACCAGGAATCCTGAGGGATAAGAGGAAGTCTCATCCTAATACATTGCAGTCTAAGTACCAGATTAAGTGGCTTATATGATAGTATCTAGTTTTACATAAACTAGCTCTAACAAAATGGACAAGTGGAATCTTTGGATGTGTTAATGATGAGCTATTTGGACTAATGCTCCTACTTTCATTTTCACATCTAAAAATGCTAGTTAAAATAGATTTTAAAAAAATCTTCTTAAAATATCAAGGAATTGGCAGCATAGTTAGGAATTACAAGGTAATTGAAAATTGATGGAAAAGTGAAACCCTGAAAACCCTTTTTCTTAAGGAATTCACTGGTCTAGGCACATTCAGCATTAGATTTTACAACCTCTTAGGGCAAGAGGTACAGAAATCAAGCCATAATAAACCCTCCTCCAAATAAACTGGGACTCCAAAAGGATACTCTCTCAAGTTATGGGTGATCTGGAAGTGACCCAACTCTTGCATGGATTTGCAGTTCAAAGTAACATCATTTGGGAGGATCAAAACGTTGCTGTGAATTTCATTTGAAAGAATCTCAGACTGTAGTGCTTTGAGGTGTACGCAGCAGAAACAAATGCAAATCCTCTTGTAAAAAATGCTCCTTCCTTCTAGATTTCAAGTTATTCCTACAAATAATTTTTAATGACAAAAAGCAGCACATAACTAAGAATAATCAAGTACATAAGAAAATAAGCGCTGTGAATGAGAACAATAAGAAACAACATAAAATAGAAACATCTCAAGACTTTATGTATTGGAACTGAAAGTATGCTTACTGTGTTTAAAGACAATCTACAGAAACTAGCACAACATTGTGAAGCAACTATAGCCCAGTTAAAAAAAGATTAAAGGCAATCTAAAATATATATACAGGGAATGAGAAACTGTAAAAGTGACATAGAGGACTTGGGAGAAACACCAAAGAAGATTTCTACAAATAAAAAGTTCAAGAATTGAAATGAAGAACTCAGTGGATGCACACCAAAACAGACTAGACATAGCCGGGGAAGAATCTAATGAAATGGATGATGTGTTAGAGGACAATTTCCAGGATGCAGTATAAAAAGGCAAAACGATGAATACAGAATAGAGGTTACAAGATATGGAAGATAACATGAGAAGGTCTCACAGCCATTTCAGCAGAGTTCTTGAAGGAGAGAACAGAGAGAATGATCTGAGGAAGTATTTGAAGAGATAATGGCTGAGAATTCAACACTGAATCACTCCATAATGAATTCAGTTTTAAGTAGCATAAATAAAAAGAGATGCAAATGTAGATATATCACAGTGAAACAGCAACACATGAAAAATAAGTAGAAAATTATAAAAAGAGCCAGAGTAAAAAGATATACTGCCTTGGAAAGAGTGACAGACTTATAGCTAACTTATCAGTTCTAACAATGGAAGTCATGAGGCAGTTGAATATCTTCAACAGGATGAACAAAAATGGCTACCAGTCTAGGATTCCATACTCAGAGACAGTATCTTTCAAGGGCAAAATAAACATACTTTCAGAAACAAACAAACACAGTGACTTTACCACCAGTAGATTCTTATTAAAAGAAATTCTAAAGGCAGAAAGAAATTGATCCCAGAATGAAGAGGAAGAAGGAATGAAGAGCCAAGAAAGTTAGAAAATATGTGGCTAGTTCTAAGCAAACATTGACTGTATAAAATAATAATAGTGTCTTGTGAAGTTTAAAAAAGAGACAGAGATTAAGGGAAAATTGTAGTGGTGGTAGCTCTTTACTTGCTCTGAATCCCTACATAACATCGGACAATGTTTATAACAGAACTGGTGACAAGATATCCCCAAAACCCTAAAATAGAAGTGGGTGTGGAAAAACCACCAATAATTCCAAGATCTTCATGGTATTGGAGTGTGTGTGGGAAGAAGAAAAAGGAAGCAACAGAGTAGCATTTGAAATACCTAAGAACAGCAGAATCCCAACTGGAATTTACAGAAAACCTTGGAAAGCCAACTGAGAACAGCATTTGAAACTGAGAGGGGCCAGTACTAGGTGAGTATGAGGCTCATGAACTCTAAAAACTGTCTCTTTAGGGCTTCCTTCCAGACCCAACACTGGAGGGAAAGTACTGCAAAGTCAAATTAAAATTAAGCCACATAGAGGCAATACAGATGAAGAAAACAGAAAGCCCAGACCAAAATAAGAGAGGGGACCAGAGACAGGAAATGTCAGAAAGTAAGCCATCTGATTTTTCACATCACACAGAAACAACAAAAGAGGGAGCTTTATGATGTTAGAAGAAATTCCTGAACCCCACGTCTTAGCTTGGACTAATATAAGAAAAGAATAGAAGTTTATTTCTCACAGTTCTGGAGGCTGGAAGACTGAGGTCAGAGTGCCAGCATGGTTGAGTTCTGCTCAGAGCCCTCCTCCAGGCTTCAGACTGCTTGATGTATCTTCAGGTGGTGGAAGGGTGAGAGAGATTTCTGAGGTCTCTTTATAACAGCACTAATCCCATTCATGGGGGCTGAGCCCTTATGACCTAATTATCTACCACAGACCACACCTCCTGATACTATCACATTGGGGTTTAGAACTTCAACATATAAATTTGAGGGGCAAAAATATGCAGTATGTTACACCCTGCTTTATTCTCAAAGTCAGGAAAATGAATTTCACCTAAAAATTAACAGTTAGAAAAAACAATATGATCATATTTGACAAAGTTAGAATTTTTAAAAAAAGGAACAGACATTAAAAACATAAAAAGCCATGCCCACAAAATAGATAAAAATGTAATTTCCTATTTCACATGAAGCTAAAAAAAATTAAGAAAATGATAAAAAGTCATGAAAATACATCAGAATGATAAAAACTTAGACATGAAGTGACAGAAATAGTTAAGGAATAATTAGAAATAAAAGGCAAAAAATCACTTCAGAAATGAAGACTAAACTAGAAGGAACACAAGGAAAAATAAACAAGTAATGCCTTAAGACAAACATAAGGTGAAAAAAAGTTTTTAAATAAAAAAGAAACAAAGAAAGGGGTAAAAAAGTTGGGGAGAAAGTGACAAATGTTAAATATAACAAAGAAGAGTAAATATATGGATAATAGAAGATCTGAAGAAGCAAGCCATATAAGGGAACAAAGCAAATATTAAAGACTATAATCCAAGAAAACTTGTCTAAAATTAGAAAAAAAATGAAAAATTACATGTCAAAAGAGGATACCATGTACCTATGAATATCAACCAAATGTTACTTTCACCTAGAGATATTCTACTGTAATTACTGGACTTTAAAGAAAAGATTAGAAAATTATTTTGAGCATCAGTCAAGAGAGAATGGAATTTTTAAGAAAAGAATACTAGATTACCATCAGACTTTTTGACAGCAGCACATCATGCCAGAAAAATGACATGTGTTTGTGAAAACACCCAGGATTTGATATCCAGCAAAACTGAATTTCAAATATAAAAACAGTTATCAATGTGCAAGATCTCAGTGAATATTGTTCCCATCAGAATTTTATGAGAAATTTACTAAAGAATAAGCTTCAGACAACCAAAATAACTCTCATGGATGTGAGGGCAGATGGTGAGGATTAAATTTATAGTAACCTGTAGAACTAAGACTGAGTGATGGCTTAGAGGGGGTGAGTATAGGCTGTAATGTCATGGGCTCTGACAATATGTACTACAACTACTAAAAAATGGAGATAAGATGGAAAGGGCATATGCAAAAGGATTTATTTTAATGTTTTAAATAATCATATTAGTAATTTATTAGTATTTTTATTTCAAATATATTGTTAGTATAATTAGGATAAGACAAATGACCAATTATGGGAAATTATAAATATATCATCTTTCATATTCTTGAGAATCAGGATTCATGGTGTAGAAGAGAGGAGCTAAGGGTGTAATAGAGAAGTTACATAAAATCTTGTTTTGAATTAGATTAGAAGTATCAATATTGATTCATGTGATATTTTATCTTTAAATATATATTTGTACATTTGTGTACAGGACATGAAAAGAATGATATAAATCAGATTTAGAAAACCTCAGAAGCGTGTGTGTGTGTGTGTGTGTGTGTGTGTGTGTGTGTAGCTCCACTGAAAAGAAAACAGTGACCAACCTAGAGCAACGAGTATTTCCAGTGCTGAGATTGTGGTCTTAAAGTTCTATTTCTTACTAAAAGAAAGCAGGACTTCTTGCAGAAATGCCTGAATCCAGGTCTGGTGCAGAAAATTCGCAAGGTGAACCTGGAACATCTTGTCATATCAGGTCATAATGAAGCTTTTAAAGACTCCTAGTCTCATATCAAAAGGACTCAGGAACCAACCTGAAGAGGCTCCCACTGGGACAATTTGAGCTGTAGTAAAAATAATGTTTAAATTCATGAGTTCATAATAATATTGAGGGGAAAAAAAAGAATTGGTCTCCTTCAGAGGATGATTGGAAACTAATTTATTATCTTGAAAACTGCTGAATAAAGATTCCAGGATTTTCCTGTCTTTCCCATATGAACTGTACCTCAGGGTAACAAGATAGTAGATGGAGAAGTGTCTTCTTATAATAGTATTACAACTATTAAAGAACAAGAAAAAAAAAAGATAGGATATCACCATTTTGCAACCCCCAACAAATTAATAGGTTTAGCATTAAACATCAATGATTGCTAACATCAAGAAGGGTGACAGCTGGACACTATGTACCTCTATAGTCTTGCCAAACTCTAACTAGAGTCTTGCAAAAGGGGTCAATCCCAAATCTGATCCAACAACCAGATTTTCAGAGAAAGGGCAGAGAAAGATGTTGAACCATGAGGATGTGATTTAAAAAAAAAAACTCCTGTGGGAAGCTAAACTACTCATCACACAGCCCAGGTTCTTCAAGGCATGAACTGTAAGGAAAAGAAAAAGATGGAAAAAGAACTTTTAGATTGAAAAAAATATCCAAAAAACTTAATGGGCAATGCAATGCTCTAGTGTCTAGGGATGCATATTTGGGTGATAAAACTACTTTTAAAAGAAATGCAAGAAAATTGTAAGTACAGAAATGAAGGTAGTGACCATGTAAGTGGTGAGGAGAGGGTTGTAATTGGGAAGAAGCATACAAAGGTGTTTCTGGGTGGCCAGCAAAATTTTACTTCTGACCTGAACGGTCTTTTTCTTAAAATGTTCATTAAGCCATACATTTGATTCATGTGGCTTTCTGTCTCCCAAGTTTTATTTTACAGTAAGAAGATTATTTAAAAATAGATTGAATACATGATAATAATGTTACATAAGGTTGGGAGAAGGGAAGTGGAGATAAAGTCGTCTAAGGTCTTTGTATTGTCTGGGAAGAGGGTAAAGGTGGTGATTATCTTTACACTTAAGTATACATATTGTAATTCTTAGAATAACAGATAAAATAATAGAAATAGAATGTAGAACTTTGAATGTAGTGGGAGGAAAAAATGGAATGATGAAATTAATCCAGAGATTGACTCAAGATGTCGGAGTAGAAAGATGTGCGCTCACTGCCTTTCGTGAGAGCACCAGAATCACAACTAACTGCTGAATAATCATTGACAGGAAGACACTGGAACTCACCAAAAAATATATCCCATATACAAAGACAAAGGAGAAGCCGCAATGAGATGGTAGGAGAGGCGCAATCACACGAAAATCAAATCCCATAACTGCTGGGTGGGTGACTCACAAACTGGAGAACAATTATACCACAGAAGTACACCTACTGGAGTGAAGGTTCTGAGCCCCACATCAGGCTTCCCAATCTGGGGGTTCGGCAACAGGAGGAGGAATTCCCAGAGAACCAGACTTTGAAGGCTAGCAGGATTTGATTGCAGGACTTCGACAGGACTGGGGGAAACAGAGACTCCACTCTGTAGTGTGCACATCAGGACCCAGGGGGAAGGAGTAGTGACCCCACAGGAGACTTAACCAGACCTACCTGCTAGTGTTGGAGGGTCTCCTGCAGAGGCAGGGGGTAGCTGTGGCTCACTGCGGGGACAAAGACACTGGCAGCAGAAGTTCTGGGAAGTACTCCTTGGCATGAGTCCTCTGGGAGCCCGCCATTAGCCCCAACAAAGAGCCTGTAGCCTCCAGTGCTGGGTCACCTCAGGCCAAACAACCTCACCCAGCCTCACCCATAAGCAGACAAGCAGATTAAAGTTTTAATGAGCTCTGCCCACCGGAGCAGCACCCAGCTCTACCCACCACCAGTCCCTTCCATCAGGAAGTTTGCACAAGCCTCTTAGATAGCCTCATCCACCAGAGAGCAGACAGCAGAAGCAAGAACTACAATCCTGCAGCCTGTGGAACAAAAACCACATTCACAGATACACAAAATGAAAATGCAGAGGACTATGTGCCAGATGAAGGAATAAGATAAAACCCCAGAAAAACAACTAAATGAAGTGGAGATAGGCAACATTCCAGAAAAAGAATTCAGAATAATGATAGTGAAGATGATCCAGGACCTCAGAAAAGAATGGTAGCAAAGACTGAGAAGATGCAAGAAATGTTTAACAAAGACCTAGAAGAATTAAAGAAAAAACACGTAGAAGAATTAAAGAACAAACAAACAGAGATGAATAATACAATAACTAAAATGAAAAATATGCTAGAAGGAATCAATAGCAGAATAACTGAGGCAGAAAAACGGATAAGTGACCTGGAAGACAGATTGGTGGAATTCACTGCCACAGAACAGAATAAAGAAAAAAAAAATGAAAAGAAATTAAGACAGCCTAAGAGACCTCTGGGACAACATTAAACGCACCAACATTCGCATTATAGGGGTCCCAGAAGGAGAAGAGAGAGAGAAAGGACCCGAGAAAATATTTGAAGAGATTATAGTTGAAAACTTCCCTAACATGGGAGAGGAAAAAGCCACCCAAGTCCAGGAAGCTCAGAGAGTCCCAGGCAGGATAAACCCAAGGAGAAACACGCCAAGATACATAGTAATCAAAATGACAAAAATTAAAGACAAAAGTTATTAAAAGCAACAAGGGAAAAATGACAAATAACATACAAGGGAACTTCCATAAGGTTAACAGCTGATTTCTCAGCAGAAACTCTACAAGCCAGAAGGGAGTGGCATGATATACTTAAAGTATAGATGCAAAAGTCCTCAGCAAAATAGTAGCAAACAGAATCCAACAACACATTAAAAGGATCATACACCATGATCACGTGGGATTTATCCCGGGGATGAAAGGATTCTTCAATATACGCAAATCAATCAATGTGATACACCATATTAACAAACTGTAGAATAAAAACCATATGACCATCTCAATACATGCAGAAAAGCTTCTGACAAAATTCAATATCCATTTATGATAAAAACCCTCCAGAAAGTGGGCATAGAGGGAGACTACTTCAACATAATAACAGCCATATATGACAAACCCACAGCAAACATCTTTCTCAATGGTGAAAAACTGAAAGCATTTCCTCTAAGATCAGAAACAAGACAAGGATATCCACTGTCACCACTATTATTCAACATAGTTTTGGAAGTCCTAGCCACAGCAATCAGAGAAGAAAAAGAAATAAAAGGAATACAAATTGGAAAAGAAGAAGTAAAACTGTCACTGTTTGCAGGTGACATACTATACATAGATAGCCATAAAGATGCCACCAGAAAACTACTAGAGCTAATCAGTGAATTTGGTAAAGTTGCAGGATACAAAATTAATGCACAGAAATCTCTTGCATTCCTATACACTAACAACAAAAGATCAGAAAGAAATTATGGAAACAATCCTATTCACCATTGCAACAAAAAAGAATAAAATACTTAGGGTTAAACATACCTTATGAGGTAAAAGACCTGTACTCAGAAAACTATAAGACATTGATGAAAGAAATCAAAGATGAGACAGATGGAGAGATATACCATGTTATTGGACTGGAAGAATCAAGATTGTGAAAATGACTATACTACCCAAAGCTATCTACAGATTCAATGCAATCCCTATCAAATTACCAATGGCATTTTTAAAAACACTTTAAAAACATTTATTTATTTATTTTTAATTTATTTTTGGCTGTGTTGGGTCTTTGTTGCTGCGCGTGGGCTTTCTCTAGTTGTGATGAGTTGGGGTTATTCTTCGTTGCGGTGTGCAGGCTTCTCATTGTGGTGGCTTCTCTTGTTGTGGAGCATGGGCTCTAGGCGTGCAGGCTTCAGGGGTTGTGGCACGCAGGCTCAGTAGTTGTGGCGCACAGGCTTAGTTGCTCCACAGCGTGTGGGATCTTCCCAGACCAGGGCTCGAACCTGTGTCCCCTGCATTGGCAGGCAGATGCTTAACCACTGCACCACCAGGGGAGTCCCTCCAATGGCATTTTTTACAGAACTAGAACAAAAAAATCTTAAAATGTGTATGGAGACACAAAAGACCCCAAATAGCCAATACAATCTTGAGGGGAAAAAACGGAGCTGGAGGAATCAGACTCCCTGAATACAGACTATACTACAAACTTTCAGTAATCAAGACAATATGATACTGGCACAAAAACAGAAATATAGATCAATGGAACAGGATAGAAAGCCCAGAGATAAACCCATGCACCTATGGTCAACTAATCTATGACAAAAGAGGCAAGGATATACAATGGAGAGAAGACAGTCTCTTCAGTAAGTGGTGCTGGAAAACTGGACAGCTACATGTAAAAGAATGAAATTAGAACACTCCCTAACACCATCCACAAAAATAAACTCAAAATGGATTAAAGACTTAAATGTAAGGCCAGACACTATAAAACTCTTAGAGGAAAATGTAGGAAGAATACTCTTTGACATAAATCACAGCAAGGTCTTTTTTGACCCACCTCCTAGAGTAATGGAAATAAAAACAAAAATAAATAAATGGCACCTAATGAAACAAAAACTTTTCCACAGCAAAGGAAACTATAGACAAGATGAAAAGAAAACCCTCAGAATGGGAGAAAATATTTGCAAACGAATCAATGGGAAAATGATTAATCTCCAAAATATATAAACAGCTCATGCAGCTCAAACAACCCCATCCAAATGTCTGTTTAGGTCTTGGGCAGAAGACCTAAATAGACATTTCTCCAAAGAAGACATACAGATGAAGAGGCACATGAAAAGCTGCTCAACATCACTAATTATTAGAGAAATGCAAATCAAAACTGCAATGAGGTATCACCTCACACCAGTTAGAATGGGCATCATCAGAAAATCTACAAACAACAAATGCTGGAGAGGATGTGGAGAAAAGGGAACCCTCTTGCACTGTTAGTGGGAATGTAAATTGATACAAGTCACTATGGAGAACAGTATGGAAGTTCCTTAAAAACTAAAGATAGAATTACCATATGACCCAGCAATCCCACTACTGGGCATATACCCAGAGAAAACCATAATTCAAAAAGACACATGCACCCCAATGTTCATTGCAGCACTATTTACAATAGCCAGGTCATGGAAGCAACCTAAATGCCCATTGACAGATGAATGGATAAAGAAGATGTGGTGCATATATACAATGGAATATTACTCAGCCATAAAAAGGAATGAAATAGGGTCATTTGTAGAGATGTGGATGGACCTAGAGACTGTCATACAGAGTGAAGTAAGTCAGAAAGAGAAAAACAAATATTGTATATTAACGCATATATGTGGAATCTAGAAAAATGGTACAGATGAATTGGTTTGCAAGGCAGAAATAGAGGCACAGATGTAGAGAACAAACATATGGACACCAAGGGGGGAAAGCGGGGTGGGGTGGTTGTGGGATGAATTGGGAGATTGGGATTGACATATATACACTAATATGTATAAAATAGATAACTAATAAGAACCTGCTGTATAAAATATAAAATAAAATAAAATTCAAAAAAAATTAATCCAAAAGAAGGCAGGAAATGAGAGGAAAGGAGGCATGCAATAGATGTGTTATCTGTGTCCCCTCAAAAGATATGTTGAAGTCCTAACTCCTGCTACCTGTGAATATGACGTTATTTGGAAATAAGGTCTTTGCAGATATAATTAAGATGGGGTAATGCTGAAGTAGCATGGGTCCTAATCCAAGATGACTGGTGTCTTATAAGAGGAAAAAAGACCCAGACACAGAGATAACAAGGCTGTGTGACAACAGAGGCAGAGACTGGAATGATGCAGCCACAAGCCAAGAAATGCCAAGGATCAACAGCTGCCACCAGAAGTTAGGAAGAGTCAAGGAAGGATTCTTCCTGAAAACTCAGAGAGAGCGTGGTCCTGGCCAACACCTTGATCTTGGACTTCTGGCCTCTAGAAATGTGAAACAATAAATTTCTATTGTTTTAAGTCAACCAGTTTGTGATACTTTGATATGTAGTGTGATGGTTAATTTTATATGTCAACTTGACTGGGCCATGGGATGACCAGATATTTGATCAAACATTATTCTGAGTGTTTCTGTGAGGGTGATTCTGGGTGAGATTTACATTTGAATAAGTAGATTAAGTAGAGCAGATTGCCCTCTCCAATGTGGGTGGGACTCGTCCAATCCACGGAAGGTCTGAATAGAATAAAGAGCTGGGTAAGAAAATTCTTTCTCTTTGCCTGTCTTTGAGCTGGGACATTGGTCTTCTCCTGCTTTTGGACTTGGACTCAGACTGAAACTTATACCATCAGCTCTCCTGGGTCTCCAAGCCTTCTGACTGACGATCTTAGACTCTCAGTCTCCATAACTGCACGAGCCAATTCATATAGTAAATATAAATACAAACATATTCTTTTGGTTCTTTTTCTGTGGAGAACCCAGACTAATGCTGACAGCCCTAGGAAACTAATAAAAGAGAGAACTATTAGAAATCACAAAATAAGTTGCTAAAGTTAACACAAATACATCATAAAATATAAATGGTTCAATGGTTCAGTTAACTGAAAAAGATAGACTGATTTTTTCCCATATTTCAACTTATTCTTTTTTTAAGAAAAACATTGAAAACAAAAGTTCACAAAAATTGAAATTGAAAGGTTGGAGCAATGACAAAAAAAAGCTGATGTGGCCATATTAATAGCGATAATATATGCTTTAAGGCCATGAGTCTTAGCAGAGATAAGATGATCACTTCACAGTGATAACAGACTAAATTCATCAGAAAGATACAATAATTTTAAATGTATATGAGCCTAGTATTACATCCTCAAAATATGAACAGTAAAAATTGACACATTTTATAGAGAAAGAGACAAACCCTCAAATCAATGTGGGGAATTTTTAGCAAAATGAATAAGCAGGTTAAAGAGATTCCTGGAATATATTAAAAGGTTATACTATATACTATATTTAGCATATACTATAATAATGCAAGTATGAACAAGTTTGCAGAACTGATCTCTCTCCTACCCTTAGTATGATCTCTTAGTCATAATGCAAGTTAAAAATAATGATGAGATAATGAGATCAGAAAAGATGTTCAAACAATGTTATAAATTCCAAGAATAGTCTTTTAAACAGGGGTTTATATCCACTGTCCTTCAAGATGAACATCACCCTAAGTGTGCATTGCTCCTGGAGGCACTTGCTAATGGTAAAATAAAGTCACTGTGATTTGTTTGACACTTGAAAGCTTACATCCACTTTTCAGAAAATGGTGCTGGAACACCTGAATATCTACATTATGGAGAGGGGAAAGAACCCTGAGCCCTGCTTCAAAAAATGAATGTCAGACGGATCTTAGACCTAAATGTATAAGCTAGACCTGGAAAGTGTGAAACTATAAAACATAGGAGACTATCCTTGTGACTTAGAAGTAGGATAGATTTCCTAAATAGGACACAGAAGACAATCCATGAAATAAAATCATTAATAAATTGAATTTTATCAAAATTTAAAACTGCCCATCAAAAGGCACCATTAAGGAAATGAAGAGGCAAACTGTAGAGTGAGATAAAATATTTGCAGTACATTCTAATGAAGAACAGATCCAAAATATATGAAGAACACCTGTAAGTCAATAAGAAAAAAAACAACCAACTTTTCTTTCTTTTCCTTTTTTAAAAAAATTTTTATTGGAGTATAGTTGATTTTCAATGTTGTGTTAGTTTCTGCTGTACAGCAAAGTGAATCAGTTATACAAATACATATATCCACCCTTTTTTAGATTCTATTCCCATATAGGTTATTCAGAGTATTGAGTAGAGTTCCCTGTGCTATACAGTAAGTTCTTATTAGTTATCTATTTTATGCATAGTAGTGTGTTTATGTCAATCCCAATCTCCCAATTTATCCCACCCCCCCTTTCCCTCTTGGTAACCATAAGTTTGTTTTCTACATATGTGACTCTATTTCTGTTTTGAGAATAGGTTTATTCATACCACTTTTTTTTAGATTCCATATATAAGCAATATTATATGATATTTGTCTTTCTCTGTCTTACTTCACTCAGTATGACAATCTCTAGGTGCATCCATGTTGCTGCAAATGACATTATTTCATCCTTTTTTATGGCTGAGTAATATTCCATTGTTTTATTTTTATATATATATATATATATATATATACATACATATATATACACACACACACACACATACCACATCTTCTTTATCTGTTCCTCCATCTATGGACTTTTAGGTTGCTTCCATGCCCTGGCTATTGTAAATAGTACTGCAATGAACATTGGGGTACATGTATCTTTTCAAATTATGGTTTTCTCCAGATTTATGCCCAGGAGTGGGATTGCTGGATCATACAGTAGCTCTATTTTTAGTTTTTTAAGGAACCTCCATACTGTTCACCATAGTGGCTATACCAGTTAACATTCCCACCAACAGTGTAGGAAGGCTCCCTTTTCTGCACATCCTCTCTAGCATATACTGTTTGTAGCTTTTTTTATGATGGCCATTCTGACCAGTGTGAGGTGATATCTCATTGTAGTTTTGTTTTGCATTTCTCTCATAACTAGTGATGTTGAGCATCTTTTCTTGTGCCTCTTGGCCATCTCTATGAAAAAGACAATGATTTTTTAAAAATGGGCAAAATATGTGAACAAGTACTTCACAAAAGAAGGTATGCAAATGATCAATAAATATATGTGCCATATTACTCATCAGGGAAATGCAAGTTAAAACACAATGTGATATCAATAGACACCAACCAGAGTGATTAAAATTTAAAAGACCAACGTCAAGTGTTAGCAGGGATTAGGGCAACTGAACTCATCCATTTCTGGTGGGAGTATAAACAGGAAAGTTGTTTGGTGGTTTCTAATAAAATTAAACATACACCTACTCGATGAAACTTATTAAAGAACTTTTATAGGAACATTATAGTTTCCCTGAACTGAAAACCAAATGTCCACCAGTAGAAGAACAGATAAACAAATATTGATTTATTAATATATTTGTACATTGTAATAATACTACACAGCAATGACAAAGGATGAAGTATTGATACATGCAACAACTGGGATTTATCTCAAAAACACTGAGCAAAAGAAGGTAGACACAGAAGATGTATGATTCCTTTTATATAGGGTTCAAGAACAGGCAAAACTAATCCATGGTAGTAAACGTCAGAACAGCAGTTACTGCTGCAGGTTTTTTGATGAGAAAGGGGAACAATGGAGCTTTCCGGGGCTCAGGAGATGTTTTGCATCTTGATCCGGGTCACGGTTACACTGGTAGATACATAGGTAAAAATTCATTGTGCTGTATATGTAAGACTTGTGTGCTTTAGTGGATGTAAACAAACAAAATCTAGAACACAAAGATACACTCTACAACTTTCCCAGCAATCCTTAATAAAATTATCTATCCAAACTTTAAAATATTTCATTAGGTGTAATAATAAATGTTTAGAAGCCTCTTCTAAGGTTTTTTGGTGCAGAAGTCCAAAACTCACATGCCACTTATGAATATTTGTTTTTCTTCTCACATAAAAATAGCAGAAATAATACAAAGAAAACTAAAGACAAGCTAAAATACATTCATTTGTCAGCAAACACTGCTGGAAGTCATAGAGCATATTGCTGGAGATTTTAAAGTACAAGTATTTAAAAGTACACAATATGGGATACTTGCTGTACAGTTGGATGAAAGTACTGTGGTTTTATACATGTATCAGTTCATGGTGTTTGCTAAATTTTGTTTTAACGTTGAAAAGATAAGGAATTGAGTTATTTGGAAACTATTAAAGGAAAGGTGTAGCAGAGAAGACATATTCTCAATAGTATTATGACTTTATTAAAGATGATGTTTTGTGGGAAAACGGTACAGATGTAACTGCAGGAGGGATGGTTGCATTGATTGCAATTTTTAAATAAAAGTTCCAGGGTCAGGTTTCAGAGCTAGCTCTGCAAATGAAGACCATTCATTGCATCACCCACAGGCAAAGCATTGCATGAGAGAAGTGAAAGGCAAAGATACACAAAGTGATTCAAGGTGCCATCAGTGTGGTTAATTTTATGAAAAGGAGTTTAAATGTAGTCAAATTTTTATACAAAGGTATAATGCCAGGTGGTGACCCTAAGAAACAGGTGTTGTCTTTTTTTAACAAAAAGAAAAATACTCCAGCTTTTCTGACATTTTCTGGGATGACAAGCGGCTTTCAATAATATAGGTACATAGCAGGCATAATTGAAGAAAGAAATGGATTTCATCTGTACCTTCAAGGAAAAGTGCCACTTGGAACAATGAATTAGAAATTAACTGCTTGTTGAAAGAAACATTCTGCAAAAAGATCATTTTGAAACAGATGTTTTAAAATGTTTCCAACATGCTGTGATTTCGATTTTGTTGCAAAAAAAATTATACGTGTGGTCACAACAAATTCCTCTAGATATGTACTTTAAAATCTAGAAACAAAATGAAATATTTAATTGCGTTTTGTGCCCAATTATTAAAATATAAAACTGCATTATAGTTTAATGGGTATAGAATTTCAATTTTGCAAAATGAAAAATTCAGGAGATTGGTTGCAAAACATGTAAATGTACTTAATGCTACTGTACTGTACACTTAACAGTGGTTAAGGTGGTGAATTTTAGATTTTGTGTATTTCATCACAGTTAAAACAATATAAGGGGACTTACCTGGTGGTCCAGTGGTTAGGAATCTACCTTCCAATGCAGGAGATGCGGGTTCGATCCCTGGTCAGGGAACTAAGATCCCACATGCCACGGGGCAATTAAGCCCGCACGCCACAGCTACTGAGCCCGTGCACTCTGGAATCAGCGTGCCACAACTAGAGAGAAGCCTGCATGCCGCAACAAAGAGCCCGCATGCTGTAACTGAGACCCGATGCAGCCTAAATAAATAAATAAGAATATAACCAAACCCATAACAATGTAAAATACACAACATTCAGCATTCAAACAAGATTAAAAATATATATATATATATATTATATATATAAAACTGCAATACCTTCCAATTCCATTTCAAGAATAACTGATTAACATCAAAGGAGATACAGAATTAGTAACCACATTTCATTTAAAATGTTTAAACCAATTGATGGGTGGGGCCGAAAAACGGAAATAATGATTCACTAACTGCTAACTATGGCCAATGCTGTCTGTCTGCTGCTTGGAACCAGGCATCTTTTAAAATTATCTTGTACAACTCAACCATTATTAAAACCAAGTATTCAAGTAAACTAAATTTAGAACCAGGCTTTCACATTACAGAGTGGGAAACCAATAAAACAAATAACGAAATATTTTCAATCACATTTCTCTGAAATATTAATAATTAATCTAATATTTTGTTGATAAAAGATTTTTAGTTTTGCTAATAAAATGAAAATTAACTTAAAACAAGTTTATTTCATCTGTTGCTCATCCTTTTAAAAGTCTATTTTGTGATGGTTTATTGTAGGCATAGTTATAATTATATTGGTAGAACGATACTCGTTGGAATGAACAAGCACAGACATGTAGATATTGGAGATGCAGCCTCAAAATATTTTCTTGATGGAAGTGCTCAGTCAAAACACTTCAAGCCCCTCACCTGGTTCAATCACCTACTATGCTTAGCTTTCTCCTCTGCATCCGTCTAAGAGTGTGGCCAGCTGACTCTTAAATGAGTCAGGTGCCAGGGAATGGCTGCATCCCAATGGCCCAGGTGACCTTGGAAAGTGTTGGAAATTTCTGTCTTACACCAAATCAAAATCTGCCGCCCTGGAGCTTCTGCTCATTTGTCCTTAGGGCACACAGCACATGCTGGCTCTTGCTTGGCCGGACTGCCCTTCCACGGGCAGCCTTTGCCCTCAGACTTGTCTTCTTAGAGTGGATTCTTGCTCATTTTGGATCGTCCAACATCCCACCCCATTCCTAACAGCACCGACTCTCTTGTAGGGTGTTCCCTGGGTGGGCTTTCTCTGGAAGGGGGTGGCCAGTGCCCAAAGGTTGGGCCTCTCTGTCCAGTCTGAGATCAGCTAGGGAGCGTGCAAATGACTTTGGATCCTGAAGAAGGGACACAAAGATGTAGGATCGTTGGAGCATGTATCTCACCCCAGGGATCCTTCCAAAGGTCTTGTGTGACTTACCATGACACCAACACATACAATCACAGCTCTCGATTCCCCAGCTGTCCCAAGCCATCCCCATAGTAAATGGCATCTCATTGGGCCAGAAACCTAGGTGTTATTCTTGACTTCTCTCTTTCCTTCAAACATGAGTCTGTCAGTACTGTCAGCTAAGCCTTCAAAGAAAGTCTTGAGTCTGGTCACTTCTTACTTCCTGCTGTAATAGCTCCCTCACCCCCATCATCTGTTGCTGGGATCCCTACAGTAGCCTCTTAACTGAGCTTTTTCCTTGGGCCTCTATGATCCATTCTCCACACAGAAGTCAGAGTGATCCTTCCAACGTGTAAACCAGATCGCGTCAGCCCCCTGTTCAAATCCTGCCAGTGACTTGCCATTTCACTCAAAATCCACAATCCTAACCTCTCCTGCTCCATCAGGCCAGCAATAGCCACCCCAGCCTCTGCACTCCTGCTGGGATGCTCTTCCCCCCGCTTTGCTGCCTCCTCCCCCTCTTCACTCAGACGTTCCTCTGAGGGCTCCACTGGAAAAGACTTCCCTGTCCCCCATCTAAAGTGGAACACATGCTCTACACATCCCCGTGCCCTCCTTTACCCTTTGTTTTTGGCTGCCCTGGGTCTTTGTTGCTGTGCGTGGGCTTTCTCTAGTTGCGGTGAGTGGGGGCTACTCTTCGCTGCGGTGCTCAGGCTTCTCATTGCGGTGGCTTCTCTTGTTGTGTGCAGAGCATGGGTTCTAGGCACGTGGGCTTCAGTAGTTGTGGCACGCAGGCTCGGTAGTTGTGGCACATAGGCTTAGTTGCTCCGCAGCAGGTGGGATCTTCTAGGACCAGGGCTCGAATCCGTGTTCCCTGCATTGGCAGGTGGATTCTTAACCACTGCGCCACCAGGGAAGTCCCCTCCTTTACCGTTTTCATGAGCTCTCCTCACTTGTCACATTTATTGCTCATTTCTCCCATAAGAATGTAGGCCTGAAAGAGGAGGGACAGTGCCTCACACAATGCTCTATCCACAGTGCTTGCACGATGCTTGGAATGTAGTAGGCACTCAGTAAGCGTTTGAGGAATGAAAGAATCGGGGATTCCTGCTGCCTGGAGCCCGTTTGGTCCCCGTCCATTTCTCAAGCCTGGTCCCTCCACCTGCACAAGTTTTTGGAGCTCTGAGAGCATTCTAGTGAATGTCTTTCTGGCTGAAGTTCCTGTCTGGCATTCACTCCCAGGAACCCTAATTCATACACCCCTTAAAAGCAAATGCCCTCGTTTTTTTCTGGTGTTCTTCGTAGGCCTCATCCTGCTCTTGAGATGGGAGGTCAACAGGAGCAGGTCCAGTGAAGGTCCACCACACCCTGTCCTTGGCGGAGGTATGGGGGTATTCGGGTGGAGGAAGCAGAGAGCAGGGGTCCTGCTGACTTTAACCGTGTCCCCTCCAGCTCAAACACCACCTCGCCAGGCCCGCTAGCATCGCCTCTCACCCGGACCCCCCAAACATACACACAAGAACCTCCTACCCAGTTTCATCTGTGACCCTCTCTGAATCATACTCCACGCTGCAGCCAGACAGGTGCCCCTAAAAGGTGAGCCGCTCACCTCCTGAAAGCCTTCCCCGGCCTCAGGTAGCTCCCAGACTCCTCCCACAGCCCGTGCACCATCAGGTCAGCGCTCTGACCTCCTCTTGGTTCTCAGACCCTGGGCTCCCTCCAGCCTCTGCACCTTTGCATGTTCTGTTCCCTCTGGCCTACCCTCTTTGCTCTTAACCAAGTTATGGGATTAGTGCAGCAGGTGCTGTCAGTGCCGCTGAGTCGAGTCCTGAGGCTTTGGAGAAAGAGTCCCTACGGGCTGACAGCTCCCTCCCTCCAGTGCCCACCTCTGTCTGCCTGAAGGTCTCCTCTGGCTGCTTTAAGATGCAGCCGGCTCCCCATGCAGGTTGGAAGTGCTGGGGAGTCAACACCCCTACGAATACCGTTCAGTCAATGAGGTACAGGAGCTGGAGATAAACCCCCAGCCACATCACTTGGTTGTGGGGTGCTGGTGCTCTACACCATCTCTCAGAGCGTCCCCAGGCACACTGAGCTCAACTACCCACAGGCGGCAGTATCCCACTGATGTGTCCTTTACTGGTTTCCTGCCCTGACCCACTCCCTCTCTACATTCCTCCCAGATGAACAACTTGCACCCAAACGCTGTCTCAGGATCAGCTTGTAGGGGAGTCCAGGTGAAGACAGATCTCCCCGTTCTAGGCATCACACTCTGGGCACCTCACCTTCACAGCGCCACGCATAACTTGATACATAGTACGCTTTATGATGGCTCTACGAAGTCTGTCTCCTGGTAGATTCTAAACTCACTGAGGCAGTCTGTTCTCCTCCTCAAGGAATTCCCAGGCCCCAGCACCCTGCCTGGCACCTAGTTAATGCCCAATGACTACTTGGTAAGGGAACATATGGATTACTTGGGATGGGACTAAATCTGGTCTCGTTTTCTTCCTCTCTGTGTGATTTGGAGCAATGACAGCAGAACCTCTTGAAGCCCCAGTTCCCTCTGTGTAAAAATGAAGCTAATAACGTTGGCAAGCCAGAGAATCAGGAGAGACAATGGGAGGAGGGTGAACACTTTGCGGAGATACAGACACCTGTTCAGGTGGGTTTTACCTGCTTCTTGTTCTTGTGGTGGACATGACATTGAAGTGTTCCTGGACTGACACCTCTGATTGACATCAAGGGCAATTTCGCTCCTCTGAATGGGGTCCAGAGTCTTCACTCCAATGATGGGGACAGTACAGGATGGGGAGTGGGGATAAGGCCCAGAGGGGGCGCGTGGGGGCTGGGAGACCCACTCCAGGCAGAAGGTGGGAAGCCTGCCCACTTTCCAATCCTGTTCCCGGGTGCCCGAAACATCCGGGCCTCAGTGGCCTCACCCTTGGCTCAGGACACATTCAATGGCAGGAAAGCAGTATGTTGTACTCATCCAGTGAACATTCTCAAGCTTGACTGTTCGAGAAGCGACCAAAGGTCCGTGACATCTAATAATTTTCCAATTCGCTCAGGCACCAGTTTGAATTACATCAGATTGGTGCAAGGAACAAATCATCACGCATCTTGTGACCAACCTAGTCAACAGCCCGGCATCCACCCTGTGGATCGTAATGTTTTATTTATAGTTGTGTGCCTGGTGACTCTCATTAAGGGTCTGCAAGGATCTTTATTGCAGTTAGTTCAGTAGGACTTTACTGCATTTTTACATTAACTTATATATCATCATATTATAATAGTATATATGTACACATATATACTTTTACATATATTTGTATATATTTATATTGTAATAGCATTTTATTATGTATTATATTTATATTACTATATATTATATTTTTAAAGCATTTTGCTACAGTAGGACACTGAGGATTTCTAAAGACCTTCCAACACAATCCCTATGATATCAAGGTTTTACTCTATCATTAAGAATTACCTAGCCTGACTTGAAACTGGAGGATCCTGGGTGCTCTTGGGTCCTCTGTGTAACTGGAAACAGTTCTAATTACCCCTCCCCTGCCTGTTTGACTTATGAGTGTCCTTTATGTCAGAAATGTTCACTATTAATGTTTTTTCCCTATCATGTTTCTGATCGATGGTGCTACATAGTAGGCAGGGTTGAGTGGACATCCATTGTTCTTGCCTGTCAGCATCTCTACCCTCTTTTAATAAAGAGAACCATGATTTTTTCTTTTAAGGACCCAAGTTTACTTGGGTCTGACCAATGAGGGCCAAGAAAAGTCAGTGAGAGAACCAACCTGAGAATAAAGCCAACATGGGAGCTAAGTTATGGATAAGGCTAAATCCAGATAATATTGAACTCCTGGACCAAGCCATGCCTGAAGCTGAACCTTTCCATTATCAGTTTCATAAGCCAATTATATCTCTTTTTTGCTTAAACCAGTTTGGGTTGGGTTTCTGTCTTTTGCAGAAACAGAGAGTCCTGATCAGTACATAGAGCCAGTACACAGATCCATCTCTAGCCTGTGCTTAGAAGGGCCCCAAGAGGCTTTGGGAATTCAGGCAGAGGGCAATCAGGAGACCCAAAGGTGGCTGCTGTCCACTGGTACTTATATCTATCTATGTAATCAGCATTATGTCACTGTCTTCCATAGTCACCCCAAAGATACAAGGATAATCTCAAGTTATTCATATTGATTCAGTTATAACTCCCCTTCCCATAAAGATTTTTCAGCTCACCACACAAACAATCGTTTATAATTTCTTCCTTCTCCCTAGGCTGCCCATAATCAAAAGGGTACGTACTTTGGAGTCAGACAGATCCTGGCCCTGCCACATACTAGCTGTGTGACTTTGGGTAATTTACTACACCCATCTGTACATGTAATAATTTTATCTACATCTTAGGTTTTCCATGGGATTCAAGTGCATATGTAGAGTTCCTTAAATGGCAGATAGCTGACCCTCAAAAAGAGGTAGCTGATTATACTACTCACCGAACATCTATTGAGCCCTTTCTGGGTGCCAGACCCTGGCTAAGAATTTTACAGGCATCATTTCATTTGATCCTGCCAACAAACCTGGGAGGTGTGCCCTATTCTGTTCCCTAAGTCCTGCATATGAAGAATCATTAAATCCTCACAACAGCTGGAGCACAGGAGTAAAGGAGCATGGTCAAGGCTGCATAGCTCTGTTCCCCAAGTCCATTCTAGGTGGCTGGGTGCCACTGCCCCTCCAAACAGGGGAGCCCCTTTGATGACAGTGGGTACCTGCCTCAAGGCATAGTCAGGGAGCAAAACCCAGACAACGGAATGGAACCAAATCAAGATGTTGGGGAGAATGAAGTGCAGAGTGAGGTGCAGAGTGAGGGCTCAGAGGACACCACACTCAGGTTTGCCAGCACATCTGGGAAGGACAAGGCAACAGCCATGGCTGCCATATTCCTCATCCAGAGAAGTACTCTGGTTCCTGGGATGGGGACCTGGGCTCTGGAATGTCGGGGCAAACCCAGACAGTGCTGATTCTCATGGAATATGGGAACCAATAAAACAATGACTGGAAAGCAATGATCTGAAAGATATTCTTGCTGTAATTTTTCCACAGAAATATATTATGTAGCAAGCTAAGTAAATTCTTGGAAACCTGGAAACCCCCCAAAACTGGTAGAAGCAACTTTTTTTTTCTTTTTTTACTATTTCATGAGAAAGAGAGAGATAGAGAAAAACCACGTTTCTTGGATTTAACTTTGTTCACACAAACTTTGTTTTTTAAAAGAAAAACTGGCACTGGTTAATCTAAACATGAAACTGGCACGCCAGTAACTCTTTAAAAAGTTGCCTATAATTGTGTGGCTTGGAAAATTAATTTCTTTCCGGATGAAGAAACCGAAACAGGTCTTCTAAGTGAAAATTATTGGCAGCCCCCCACCTCCATCCTCACGAGGCAGATGGAACAATGCGCAGGGGCGCGGGGAGCGTGTGGGACGCTCAGCCAAACAAAAGGGCTGCCTGCAACTTGCCTAAAATAGAAAATAAAAGCTAGTACAGCTTCCCGCCTGGCAGGCCCCTCTTTGGAGTGCTCTGTGGAGTAGCAGGTACCTCACGGGATGCCTCCCTGAAGAAGTACAGCGCCCCCGAACCAGTTAAAGCCGAAGCTCCTGCCCCCTGGCTCCCCTGACCTCGGGTTTCCTTCCCACCCGGGGGAGCAGGTTCACCCTCCAGAGTCACCTCCACACGCTCGTGGCTTTTGTTTTGCTCTGCTGAGGAAATTCAAATCACGTTAATGTTCTGGTTCTTTTTACATAACTTTGGAGAATGATACATATTACAAGAGCTTTATTTGGGGGACGCACTGGAGAGGTAAGGTGCCCTTCATTGTGGGACAGCCTTGGCTTTGAAGTGTGAAGGACAGGGGTTCAAATCCCAGCTTTGCCACTTGCTGTCCGCGTGACCTTAGCCTCTCAGAACTCCGTGTAAAATGGCGAGAGTCAGTCCTAGCTTGCGGGTACGGTGTGAAGGTCAGCAACGGGGGTCAGCAAGTGCCGGCCTGCGCGTGCTTAGTACTTAGGGACCTCCGCTTCCGTCCTGCTCCGGCCGAGAGAAGGCAGGTGGCTCCCTCCACCTCCCCAGCTCACCTGAGAGGCTGGCAAAGGGAGGCAGGAGGAGTGAAGGAGGGGGTGGGGGAGGGAGGAAAGAAAGGAACTCGAACTAATCCTCACCTAGTACCTTATTAACGTCCCTAAAGGAATTTGCATTCCCACCGCCCGGCTAATCGTAAACCTGAAGCCCGCATGCCCTCGTGCACTCGCAAAGGGGTCACATGAAATCCACACGGCAAAGTCACACCCTTAAACTGAAGCCGATTTTCCGATTCTGAAAGCTTGACTGTCGCATTAAAAAAAAAGCTTTGTTTTCTTCTTCTCTCGCTCTTCCTCCTTCCTCGCCCGCCCCCTCCTCCTCCCGCTCCCTGTCACCCCCACCTCCCCCGCGCCGTCGCCCCCGGCGCGCACACAAAAGAAGACCCCGAGACCGAGGTACCGGAACCTGCGGGTTTGTTTACGACTTCGGGCATCTCCTCGAGGCGCTGCCCGGCGCCGCCACCTACCGGCGGGAGTCGGCACTGCTCCCGGGCGCGGGCCAAAAACTGCCGGCCGATGACCCAACGCCGCAGGCATCTGAGGATAACCTTTCCCCTTTCTTTCCAAGACCAAATAAGGGGGCGCTTCCCTCTGCGTGCCGGGCCTGTGGCGGTTTGGCCAAGGGGCGTGGAAAGGAGGATCCGGGAACGAGGCTGACAGTCCGCAAAACACCGACCACATTGTTCCTGTGGCGGCCGGCCTCCTCCCTCCTCCGGGCGGGCACGGCTCGTGCCCAGGCAGGGCGCTCCCTGCAGCCTCGGGCGCGGGGAGCCGGGTGGGCGGGTGGGCAGGGCCGGCATCCGAGGGACACCCAGCCCCATCGGCAGCACTGCCAAGCCGCTCCCCCCACCCCAAGAAGTGTAGGGCCGGGTGCCCCGGGCCCCGCCCCCTTGCCACACTCCCTGCAGACCCTCCCGGCCAGCGCGGCCGCGGAGCGGGCGGGTCCCTGGGCCCGGCGGGGCACGGGGCGCAGACCGAGGGGAGCCAGACCCGGCTGCCAGGCCTCGGAACCCTGGCATCACCCCCGAGGGAGGGACTCACTGGTGGTTGACAGTGTTTGGTAACCACAGAAACCAAGATTTGACCTATATTTTTGAATATGGCCTCAACTCTAGTTTTCCTTCTAGAAATCAAAGGGAGTCTGACCTGACTTGCTGTTAATTTTCCTCCTGCTTTGTATTCCAGAATGCCACCCAGAAGGTTGGGCAAGTCGGGAGACCTCACTGGCTGGTTTGCTGGTGACTCGTGAGGGTGACTGTGCTCCAGGCCAGGAGTCAGTGGCTGCCCCTCTCACTGCCTCCTACCAACCCCAGGTCCCTGCCCAGCGATGGTGGGGACATTTCTGGAGGGCAATTGGATGATGTTTATCAGGATTTTAAATCTGTTTACCATTTAACTATTTCATCCATTTCTAAGTTCTATCCTAGGTAGGTAATGGGGAATATGTATTCAGATGATGGCCACAGCCCTGCTATGATGGCAACAACAATTGGCCTTAATTGAGCATTTACTACGTGCTGGAAACTGTTATAAATGTTTGACAAATACCTACTCACAACATTCCTCTGCAGTGGGTATTCTTAGTACCCCTATTTTATAGAAGAGGAACCTGCAGTCAGAGGATAGGTTCCCACTCAAGATCACCCAGCTGGGTAGTGGAAGAGCCAGGATGTAAGCTTGGACTGTGGGGCTCCTGAGTCTGTGCTCTTGTCCGCAACACTAAATGTTTATCAATGGGGATTTGATTAATTTAGAGTACAGCCATACGATGGAATACTCTCCAGCAACTTAAATAGTGATGTAGATTGGGAATAATTGGCATGGAAAAATGTCCATGACATATTGTTGAGTGAAAACAGCTGGTTACACAACAGCATGCAGTGTAGCAGCATAGCAGGATCACACAGCTGTGCAGAAGAGCGCTCGTGGCAGTGCTAACTGTGGTCACCTGTGGCTGGTGGGGTTGCAGGTGGCTCATTTCACAGGTATGTTTTCTGTATGTTGCTGAACCCTTTCTGGAAATGAATGTATGTTATTTTCCAATAAAAAAGCTATTTTACTTTTGAAAAAAACAAATGGATAAAGGAAATAGCATTTCTTGATACACACACACACGAGACCATGGTCACGGCTGTTCTCAAGTCCAGAAAGCCTTTCCTGATCCCTAAAATTGGAAGTTACGACTCCCCAAACTCCTTACAAGTGAGAACTTGTGTCCAGACAGATATTCAGCTACGTGAGCACATACCTATGTCACCAACTAAACTGTAAACTCAGGAAGGGTGGTGCAGATTCTTCAACTTTGTCAGTATGTCTCTTAGTATCTTGCACAGCAGTTTACCCATTGTGGGGTTTGAATAGTTATCAATAGATTGGTATGAACTCATGATGATGGAACAATCCACAGAAGAATTAATGGCATGATTAGTTGTTAGATATCTGCTGCTTGGCACAGAGAAGGTACTCCATAAATGTTTGCTAGGTGAATGGGCCCAAGGCTGCTCTGCCCCAAGCAGCGTTTCCCCTTGAGAAATCAAAATGAGAGCTGCTTCCTCCTTCGGGGACCTCTGTGTACCAGGTGATTAGCCATCTATATCTGGCAGACCCCTCAGGAGGAACTGACTCTGGTTCACTTATCAGGAAAGGGAAGCTCTTGGAATTGATGGAAAGGCCGGAGAAGGAGGCTTGGAAGTTGGGCAGGAACAAAGGAAGTCAGGTAGAAGGAAGACCTGGCCTAGGTCATGCCAGGGGTCCCCAGGCACTGCCACCCTCCCCCCGCCAAGTAGACACCCCTGCTATGGCCAGAGGCCACTGCAGGAAGTGGATTCTGTCTTGGATCACCTGCCGGAGATTCAAAGCCTCACATGGGATCAGCTGGCTCAACCTAGGTGATGTGCCTAGCGGTGGGCTGGTAAATTTTTAACAATCTGCTCTCCAGTGAGGAAAGCTCTGATCTGTGGCAATCTGCTGACCTCTATGGTGTCGAAATTCCCACCATGACCAATTTTTATCTAACAATCATTTAACACCCAGCTCAAAAGACTCCTGAGAATTTAAGAATCTCGGCTCTGGTGGGTTGGTGAATCTTACTCAGCACATCCTTGCATGTGCCCTGCTGACTGAGTTTCCCATGGTCGGGAACCCCCTGGAAAGGAAGGAGGTGAGATGCCATGCAGCCCAAAAGAAAATGGCACGTATCCATAGCCCAGAGCAATACAAGGCGCTAACCAATCCATAGGTTAATGTGCTGTCCCTTCTATGGTCAAGAGCAGCTTTTAGAGTAATACCCAAAGGAGGGCGAATGATGGAACTTAAGAAGGTGGCGGGGGAGGATGTTTGGAGGCAGAGATGGGTGGTGGAAGAGATATTTAGATCTATTCCTTTCAGATCTCAGAGAGTGCCCCTGTTGTGCTTGTGATGGCAGCTCTCCAAGAACAAAGACACAGCCCTGAATTATCCAATAAGTAGTCATGAAGCAGTGAAGTCTTCTCCAGGAGGGATTTACCCTTTTACCAAGCCTCAAGTCCAAAGGGCAAGAATAATTACAATAATGGCTACTATGGTGGACAGAGAGTATCCTACGGGTGCCAGGCACTGTGCTGAACCTAGTCTTTTGTCTAGGTAGTTTTTCTAAGGATAGATCATTAATAAACAGTCCTACCAGACTTTGATCTCTTGTCCTCAAGAGTTCCTGAGCAGTCAGTCCACTGGCTCCCCTTTATGGCAAGGGACTCATGTCAAGCACTCCATGTGGTCCCTTGGAAGACCCTCTCTCGATGGAAGGAAGGAGGAAGCAGCTCCACTCCTCCCCTCTTGGGTGGGGGTGTCCGTACTTTTAGCTCAGTCTTCTCCAAAGAGATGTTCTTCACAAATCTTCTCTAATATCCAACAACTCAATCCTTCTAAACTCTCAAGTGGGCCCTGGTTTTGAGACTCATGTGTCTGGTTTTGTGCTCACCACTTAGGAATGCAGCCTCTATGGGCCTCCGTGCCTCAGTTGGAAGTTCCAATTTAGCATCCTGTAAGAACTTACCAACTGAGTGATAATTACTGGGGTCCTGTCCTGATGATAATTTGCTAAATTGTACACTTGGAATTTTGGCATCTTTCTCTATGTGAGTTTATAAAAACACAGACCAAAAGCATTTAAAATTTTATATATTCATTGCCACAGGAGAGGTGGAAGGCACTGGTGGAAAGGGAAATGGATTGATTCTTGGACAGAGTGCAATAAATGTCAATGCTAGTTTCAGTCATGATCTGGGATCTTAAAGGATTAGCTAAGTTCTTGCATGGTGGTGGGGGGTGGGTGGGTGCTGCTGTGAGTCTGGGAGTGGACCCCAAGGGCAGGGAACTGTGACATTGGCTTGTGGAGGTAAGATGAAACAAAGCATCCTTTGACCACCTCCTATCCTGTCTTGCAGCCTAGCCATGTTCAGTCACGTGTTCCACACTGACTCCTCTGAAGTCTTTCCACCAGAGTGGTAACAACTGTTGAATAGGCCCCCTTGTGAGGCTGTGCTTCCCCACCCTCCACCTCTGCTTCTGTCTCTCAGGATCCTGGAGGGGAAGGCCAGTCATCAACCATTAGCCATGACCTCTGCGTTTCTTCTAATAATAGCCTCTCCACTCTTGAAACCCAGTCTGCATCAGTCAGTTTGGGACAGGTCCTGCTGTGGTAACAAACAACCCCCAAATTTCAGAGGCACAAAACAAAAAGAATTTATTTCTCAATCATGCTCATGCCCATTGTTAGGAGTCTGGGGGCTCTGCCCTGCATCAATCAGCCTCACTCCAGGACACAGGTTGACAGAGGAACTGATAGCTGGAATGTTTCCAGCTGCATGGCAGAGGGAAAGAGCTTGGCCAGTGGTTTACTGGCTCTTAAAGCTTCTGCCTGGAAGTGACACACATCATTTTCACTCACATTTGATTGGCCAAAACAAGTCACATAGCTAACTCCATGTCACAGGGCAAGTCCCATGGCCAACTCCAATCCTATCATCGCCTAGAAAAAGAACTGGAAATATTTGATGGACAGCACTAAGCACTACCCCAGAGCCCTTCTCCGAGCCCTGTCAATTGCATTTGGAGGACAGCCATTGGGGCAAGGAGGGATGGGACAGAGCCCAGAAATGGGTTAAATATTTGGGGTCAAAAAGAAAGGACCAAGGAAAAAGTTATGCCTGCACGAAGGTGATGGCAGCAGACCCTGCAGGTTGCTGAGAGGAGAAGTCTAAGAGCAATAGCTTGGGTAAGTTGGTGGGAATGGAAGAATGAGCATGAATCCTGGAAGGATAAGAGATGAATGAGGACATTCTCATTATCAAACTCTTAGCTTTTCTGGATTCCCAACAATGGGGCTTTCATTGTTGGTTTAGTGGATTCAGCTTGGAACCTCAAGGCAGATCTTCTGTTTGCTGAGAACTTGATAAACCTCCTGCACACAGGGAGGAAATATTGGCTTTTCTGCGTCACTCCCTGCACTGCCCTCTCCATCCCTTGCAGACCTGCCGGAGCCCTAGTAGGGCTTCCACCTCCTTTTCCCTTAGAAACAAGTCCTAATGCATCATTGAGGTACCTGTAAAGGTCCCTTTATTTAAAAAATATTATAAAATTTCCAAATACTCAAAAGTAGAGAGACTAGCATAGAACCCCCTACAAACATTCTGAAAGACATTTCCTGCAGTTGCTCTGTTATTTTAACAGGATCACCATGCTAAACCCCACAGAAATCTGGGCTCATCCAATCTGCACAGTAAGCTATATTATTTGTCCCATTTTACAGATGAGAAAGTTGAGACTCAGAGACTTGGTCAAGGACACACAGCCAGTGAGGACACAGCTGATGCCACACACCCCTGTGGCAGGGCTGCTGGAGCTGCTGGAGCCTCAGGGGTGAACAGAGGCCATGGTGGGGAAGGAGATATATCTTTCTTAGCAAAGGGCAAGGTGCTATGTGAGCTTGGCTCCCCTGCCAGCCTGCTTTGCTCTGAGCTGGATTCTCAATTATCAGGGGCTAGAAGAGGAGGCAAAATATGAGAAATCAGAAGGGCCCTTATTCCCCAAGGAGGCATCACCATGATATAGAATAGTGTGGGCCCTTGGACAGTCATTCAGCTATTTACTCTTTTGTTCATTCATCTAGGAGATATTTACTGAGCACTTACTCTGTTCCAGGTCTGGGAGCACAAAGATGAGCGAGTCAGCCTGGAATCTTGCCTCACAGAGGAGAATCCTCCCTCTCTAGCTGGTTGGCTAAATGATCTCAACTGACATAATTGGAGCCTCAGTTTCCTCATCTGTGAAATGGGGCATACTAACAGTTTCTACAGAGTGAAACTGTGTGAAGGTTAAGGAGCTCATGCACATGGATGACTGGGACCTATTAGCTTCTTCCATGCCTGTGGGCAGGGGTAACTTTCAAAGTATTGAATAACCTGAAAGGCACAGGCACCAACCAGTCAGAGGGGACATCTGATAGATAGATAGAACTGGGTTAGCCACTGGACTGCTGTGTTTTCATTTGTCAATGTTTTGGGAGTCCCAGTAGCTAGTTCCCATGACCTACTGAAGGACAGTTGACCAGAGTTGGCTGGCCTCTTGACCCCTGCTGGCTCAGGCCCATCTCTGTGCTCTTGGTCACCAGGGGCTGGCAAGCACATGTGGATGGACCCCATGCCTAACTCTCACGTCCCTTTCCCCCCAGTACATCCATCACTGTAAATGCAGGGCCAAGAATATTTGGAGAGTAACAAAAGAATATAGAAGTAACCAGATCCTTATCTTGTGCTTAAAGCGCATGTTGTTTGCTCCAGTGGGTGCTGGAAGAGATGGGAGAATACCTGGCTCCTTTCTCCTTGGGGATTATGAGATGAGACCTTGCCATGCCTTCAAGTTCCCACAGAAGAAAGAGTCAGTCCCAGTGTATCTGCTGGAAGGATGGAGGTGTAACCAAAAGCTTCCCCCAGCTGCTGCTAGGAACCCACCTGAAATAAATTAATTTGTTCTGCACTAGTTACAGACATGTTACAAAGCTTCATCTCTTAAAGTGGCAGCAAATGTCTTTTAATATTAATGAGTATGACTCTGGTAAAAAATGTCTCTAGAAAGGTTGTTTTGTTCTTCCAGAATTTTAGGCTCTCCACATTTCACTACCCAGTGAAGACCCCCTGCTCTCCCTCTTCTACATGATTAAAAACCAATTTGTTCCCATGTTTGTGTGGGGCTATGTGTTTAGACCACATGCAAGAAATCAGACAAAGGTTGGAATTGGAATTGAGGTCGGATTGGGGAGATAAAAAAATCTGCCAGCTCTGTTTGGAGAAACCTACATGGAAAGATAAATTGCAGTGAGAAACACTGACAGTCGTGTGAAGTATTAATGCATCATCGTGAAGTATTTTAAATCATGTTTCTCAAAAGCATTTTTCCCATTCTGTTACCAGAAAATGGAGACATTCACGTACGGGAGAGTATGGAGTAGTGCAGAGGGGTAAACCTTCTCTCCTCCTAAGAAGCTCACTGGGTTTTAGAAATGCTAATGAGTTACGTGACACGTGACTCTCTGAAGATGCTATTATTATACCTACGTTACAGATAAGAGACTGAATCATCCAAAAAAAAAAAAAAATTTCAGTGCTCTGCCTGGTGTCAACTTGGAAGTCGCCAGTAACAGTTTTGAAGGATCCCCCTGCTTTACTGCAGCTGATGTGAAATCACAGTCACCACAGACCAAGGGTAACAGACAAGAGGTGTGGGTGGGGTGGTGGCTTCCTCAACTCTCCGATATCTTTCTCCATCGTGAGGGAGACGGAAGACCTCCCACACCTGCTCCCCCAAGACTGCATACACCTGCTGTTGGCTGACCATTGATTGGGGGGGTGGGGGCGACATGGACAGATTCCAAAGGAACAAATGGATGTCACGCAGCATTGCTCCAGGGCTGCAACAGGGACCACTTCCTCAAAGTTGCCTCAAAAGCCTACGCCTTCCAAATATTGGCCCTGGGAAGCTCGTGGAGCTGATGGGGATACAGGGCCTGTTTGCACTGCCACCTCTCCAGTTCAGCCCCCGTGTTGAGGCCAGGAGCCTGGAGGAGCTGCTTCTCCCAATACTGCCGAGTCTTTGCATCGACATTGCTCATGTTGGTTTGAGCTCAGACTAAGACAGGGACCGCAGTCTGTGCAACTTTGAGACAGTGGTGGAGCCTGAAAATATTGCCATTTCAAAAATGGGAGTGATTTTATGTTTGCAGGAGGTGGAGGCCTAAGTGGATCTTTGGGAAGGTGTTACCTAGGTTCTGGAAAAGCCATTTAAACAAGCACTCAAACATTTAGTGATGCAAATGTTTGAACATCTGCCCCATGCAAGAGCAGGGTCTTGAAAACAAGAGATGCAAACCACAGACTGCATCCAACTTTCTAATATGGTGTGTTTGCGTTGCACAGTGTTTTAAAAAGAAACAAGTTCACATTTTAAAAGCTGAATCTCCTATTTAAAAAAACAACTCTGAAAATCTAGCATCACTGCCCCTGCATTTGCAGATGGCCCCAGCTGTCCCTTTGGATGGGGCATGACTTCTTCTGGGCTCCTCTCCCCCCACAGTACCCATGTTACCCATGGCCCCCCAGCACAGAAGCTGAACATCAGCTGTCACTTGTCACTGCATTTGCATCATTGTTTTTATTACAGCAGACTCGAGTTTTTCTAGGTACCTGAGCACCTATCAAATGTGAAAAAAAAGAGCTAACACATTGATGCCACTGCTGGCTCCCTGGAGACATTTAGATTTGCATATAGAAGGTTGCCTCTCCTGGAGGCCTGATGCCAGCAAGGTTCCCTTTGGGTAATATTTTTCCTAAGGGAAGATCTAGGTCACCTGTGGCATCCAACTATTGTTTTTTTTTTTTTTAAGAAAAAGTAATATTAAAGCTAATATTTATTGAGCACTTACTCTGTGCTTGGCAATTTTCCAAGCTCTTTACATGAATGAACTTATATAATTCTCTCAAGAATATGCAGTAAATACAATTATTACTATTTTATAGATGAAGAAACAGAGGCATAAAGAGCTTGAGCAACTTGCCCTGTGTCTCTCAGCAAGAACATAGCAGAGCCAGGATTCAAATGCAAGCCAGTGGGCCCCAGGGGCGGTGCAGTAACAACTGTGCTACCCTGCCTGTGTGTCCACTGTGCTACCTTGCCTGTGTGTGCTCTGCTTGTCTTCCCCAGAGAGGTTTTTACAAGTTTATCTGTCAGGGTTGGCTGGACCATGCCACAGTAGGAACCCTCAAATCTCAGTAGCCTAAAGCAACAAAGGTTTATTTCTAGCTTATGATACCTGATTATTGAGGGTCAGCTGATGTGTCACAGTCATCCTAGACAGACAGAGCTGACCCGTCTGGAACACTGTCAGTTGCCATGGCAGAGAGGAAAGAGCACAGCAACTGTGCCTCGGCTCATAAAGGCCGCCTCTAGGAAATGGACTTTATCACTCCTGCTCACATTTCATTGGCCAAAGCAAACCCATCTCTAAGGGGCCTGGGGAGTGCAACTCTCGTGCAGAGAGAGGAACTGGTGGACTCCTCAATCTGCAGGGGAGACATCCATGAGCCTCTGTGGGGCCCCAGAGGACAAAGTTTAGCACAGAGTTAGGAAGGGGGCTTTTCTAGTCCTACTTCTGCTCCTGCCCCTTGGGTGGGATTGATGGCTTTGGGAACACTGGGAGGCCCACCTATCAGGACTATTGGCATGGAAAGGAGCACACTCCTCTCAGGGCCTTTGCATATGCTGTTCCCTCTGCCTGGATCTGTCTTCCCCCCCACCCCCCTACCCCCAAGACCTACCCAGTTCCTACTGATCCTCCGTATCTCAACAAGAAGTTCAGTTCCACTGGGAAGCCTCTCTCACACCCGCAGCTGGATTAGGCCCTCCTGTTATTCTTCTTCACGACACCCTGTGGTTTTACTTTTCAGCACTTCTTATCGTTGTGTGTTGATTTGTGTGTTAATGTGATTTGTGCTGTCTTCCCTAAAAGCCTGGAATCTTCCTGAGGGCTGGTTCCAAGTCTGTCTCTCTCACCTTTGTACACACCACCACCCCCACCCCCATCCCCCCGCCCAGTGCCTGGCACAGGACTGGGTGCATCCTTGAGTCTCTCCTTAATACCAACTGAATGCATGACTGGGACACACACTGGGATGACTATAGCTGGTCAACGGGGCTGTGAGCCAACAGGAGGTTCCCCTTTGAGAACTAACTGAGGGGGAATTTCCAGGGGTCCTGAGGTCCTGTAGTTGGAGTGGAGTCAAGACAGGAAGGAGTCCATGGAAGGGTGAGCACTGTCATTTTAGGGATCCCCCAGAAGCAGAACCTGAGCCAAGGATCAGAAGCAAGTAGCACATGTGAGAGGTGATCCCTGGGATCCTGGTAGGGGGGTGGGGAAGTGAGGCAAGGATGGGGAGGGGCCAGTGCATTGTCAAGTTGCCACTGTGGAGAGCTCTGGGAGTGGTGAAACACAGCACTGAGTTAGCCCATCTTGGGGGTGGGGAGCTGGGGTATTGATACACCAACTGCAGTTGATCATTGGTGAGAGCTGCTCCCAGGGCCTGCTGAATGGACAGCAAAGCTGGCTCTTGCAGCAGAAGAAAACCTCAGACAGAAATGCAGGTGCCAGCAGTTGGGAGGAACAGGGTATATGGGCAGGTCATAGGCGGCATCCTCTTCACTAAGAAAGAGCTAATTCACCTTGTTCTCCCTGTGGCATCTTCCATAATGGTGAGAGATCTGACTCCAATGTCCTCAAAACCGTTTTCAGGTTTTCTGGCCTTCTAGGAGTGGGCTAGGAAGTCCTTGCCATAGACTCAGGCTAGCCATGTATAGAATTTGTTTATGGCTTGGCTATAACTCTACTACCCTTTCATCCATCATTCACCATTTCATTGAATAGGCCCTCATACATTTATTGGGTCTCTTCCGTCTGGCAGGCACTGAGCTAGAGGCTGGGGTACAAAATCTGATAAAATACAGTTTCTGCTCTGCCGTACTTTATAAAGCACTATTCCAGTATTTGGAGAGGTGCTAATGCCAAACAAGATACTGTGTTAAATAAGTTTGGAAAGCTTTACAAAGTATCAACTATTCTTAGATAATCACAAAGCACATTGACATACTAAAGGCTTTGAGAAGGACTGCAGAAAGGAAATCTGTTTAAGTATTTTGCCCAGGATTCTCCAAACTTATTTGACATTGGAACTCTTTTATACCAAATTGTCTGTATGAACAATGTCTAATTTCTATTCCAATGAACTAAAATTCTGTGAACACGCTTTGAGAAAGCTATTGGATTTCCATCCAATCCATTGAAGACTCAATAGAAAAAAAAAGAAAAAGGCTGAGGAAGGGAGAATTCACTCTCACAGTCTTCTAGCTGAGGCATCGATCTTCTGCCTTTGAACTTGGACTTGGACTGGAACTTATACCATCAGTTCTCTTGGGCTTCCAGCTTGCTGACCTCAGATCTTGGGACTTCTCAGCTTCCATATTGTGGAGAAATTTATTATAAGGAATTGCCAATATACACACATTCGTATTTATATATATATAATTATATAAATACATTCCCTACTGGTTCTGTTTCTCTGGAGAACCCTGACTAATATAGATTGTGGTACAGATTTTTCGTAGGATGGTCCACAGGGCCTCATAGTTTATAGACTGCTTTGTGAATGAATAGCTATGACAGAAATCTCAAGGCCTTCACATTAATTTCCTGCTCTGGGATATAGCTACCATCTCCCTCCTTGTTGAGTTGGAGTTCTTTGTTCTGGGAAATATGTAAATTGTACATTCACTAAGAACATTATTTATAAATTCTAATGGGAAAAAGTGCAAATAGTGGAAACACTGATGCAGTAATTACACTCAGTTTTCAGGGTAATTTTATTGCAAATTTTTCCTTAAATTATGTTTCTTGACTTTGTCTATGATCATTATGAGTTAAACACTTACAGGAAATCAGCATACAGCTCTTTAATGAATCAAAAGTACATGACCAAGAAATGTGCAGGTTGTTGTTTATTTTGAGATCAAAGGGAGAAAAACTAAGCTCAGAGATACTTGTTTCCTGGAAAAATCAGACCTGTGTTGGGGGATGAAAATCTTCTTAGCAGTTTTCTCCTGATTGTCCTATTTTTTTTTTTTTTTTTTTTTGCGGCACGTGGGCCTTTCACTGCTGTGGCATCTCCCGCTGCGGAGCACAGGCTCCGGACGTGCAGCCTCAGCGGCCATGGCTCACGGGCCCAGCCGCCCCGCGGCACGTGGGATCCTCCCGGACCGGGGCACAAACCCATGTCCCCTGCATCGGCAGGCAGACTCTCAACCACTGCGCCACCAGGGAAGCCCTGATTGTCCTATTTATTCCCACCACTAATCTGAATCTGTAAGAGGGGGTTTAAATATTGCCCTCCTGGCTATTTACTACACAGTCAATTACGTACTTTTAATTAGGAGATTTCCAGAGAGCGTCATTCCATTTTACCCTTGCAGCCAAACAACAGAGGGTGTGGCCTTTCCACAAAGAATGACTTTCTGTAATTCAGGTCCAAGAGAAGACACAGAGACAGGAAGAAACTAAGGGGACGTGCCTCTCTGACTTGAGGGAAAGCCAGGCTTAAAAGGTGATGAGAATTTCTTCCTAGAACTTTACAAAGATGTATGCTAACTACATAATACAGTGTGAGGCCAAAGCCTGGCAGAATACCTGGTGGCATCATGGATGCCTCCTACTTCGCCTTCCGAAAAGAGTTCTGCAGAAACCTGGTGGCTGAATTACTGTCATGTGGACAATACCCCATCTAGTGGTTAACAGGATAATTGCAAAAAATAGCTTCTCAAATCCCATGACAAACTATTCCAAAACTGGGCATCAGCCTAAGTTACCCATGCCAGTGGTTCTCAGACTTTGCTACACATTAAAATTCACCCAAGGAGCCTGTAAAAATCTGATGCACAGGCTACACCCCACACCAATTAGAATCTCTGGGAGTGGGGCCCAGGCATCAACATTCTTAAATTTCCCAGATGATTCCAATGAGAGCAGTGATCCTTGAGACTGAAAGAATGCATTAAAAGGTAAGAGAACATCCTGCAGTAATTTCGTATCACACATTTCATTTAAAATATTTCATATATACAGGTTTCTTTTTTCTTTCTTTTTCTCTAAAATTGGATTATTTTAAAAAATGGGATCAACGTGCAGAATTCCAGAGAGGTTACAAACACAGACATGAATTAGAGGCTTGGGTTCCAATGCCAGCTCCACCATACACCTGCTGTGTGACCTTTTGGTGCTACATCAATAAACCAGGACGGATGGGGGCACAGCCTCACTGGTCCTGATGTTTCCATGAGTAAATACATGCGAATCACTTACAACTGATCCTACTGCATAATAAATTTTATTTAAATGTATGTTACTAAAAGTCTATAACATTACTTTACAACTTGCCTTTTCAACTTAAATATGTTCTAGACATTCCATATAATCCATACAATAGATCTAGCTTATTCTTCAATAACTGCAAGAGGCCACCTGTGAACATACGTACTTTGAAGTTTAGCATCCACCAAATGGATCTGCTGAGTTCAAGAGATATATTTGAAATTTTAACTGATGCTGCCATTCAGCTTGCTTTACCAAAAGGAAGTAATTCACCCTCCTACAAGCATTGTATAGGATAATCTGTTTCCTCTATGCCTTCATAAGCACTAAATGTGCTTTTGAAGCCTTTAAATTCTTACCAATATGAATGGTGATATGATATAAGCTGTAAGGTCCCCGTCTAACAGAGAGTCTGGAGAGCTTTTCGAGGTTTTGTTGGCCATTTTTATTTCCTCTTCTTTGTGTTGCCAGTCATACCCTTTGCTCATGTTTCCACTGGGTTGAACTTTTTAAAAAAATCAGTTGCAGGAGCTCCTTGTATATTAGGGACATTCACTTATCAGTCAAGGAAGTTGCAAATACTTTCTCCAGTTTGTTTTTGCATTTTAACTTTTTATACTCAAACTTATCAGTCTTTTCCTTTATGGATTCTAGATTCCCTGTATTGCATAAGTACGTCTCTCCTCCCCAGTCTTGAGGCTATGCAAATTTCCTCCTAAATTGATTCTATTATTTTTTGTTTTATGTTTTTTTGTTTGTTTCAAGTTTTAATCCATTCATAATGATTTTATTCATGGTTGAGATTTTTTTTTCAGATCAATAACCAATTATGCCAATAACATTAATTAAATAAACCACCTTCTCTGTATGGAGCAAAAATGCTCTTCATTATGTAGTAGATTTGAATATATACCCAGATCTTTTTGACTTTTTGGTCTTCTGATCTGTGAGCTTATTCGTGAGCCAAACCATACAGTTTTTAAACGTTATTACATTTGCGTTTTGGAAAGTAATATCTGGTAAGGTAATCCTACCTTAATATTCTTTTTTGAAATTAAAGTTTTTTGTTGTCAATTCTAAAATATTTAGAATTTTTAAAATATAAGTGCTAAAATGCTTTTGTTTAGCTCTAGAAAAACACCATTGATATTCTGATTAGAATTAGCTTAAGGTAAATTTTCTTTGAAAATCACTGACACTTTAATGATGATTAACTCTTCTCATCCAAGGACATGGTGTGCCTCGCCATTTTTCAAATATTGTACTTATGTCTTTAACAAAATGTTATGGCTTTCTTCAGGGAGGTCTCATAGTTTTCTGGCAAATTTTTTATAATAAAATTATACCCATAAAGCACTTAGCCCAAACATCCAGCATATAGTAATTATTTAAAATGTTATTTTTATAACTATCTTTACTTATTCTCATTAAATAATCATAGAAAAGACAAGGCTTAAAAAACTCCTTACTGATGGACTCAAATGGATACTCAATCTCTCTAAAAGTGTCAGTTCTCTCCAAAACTGATCTACATACTCAATAAAAATTCCAGACTTCATGTGTGTGCATATGTAGGTCTATGTGTGTGTGTAAATTCACAAGTCAATTGTAAAATTTATACAGCAAATATAATGTGCCAAAAATAACCAAGCTAAACTTGAAGAAAAAGAACAAAATAGAGGATTACACTATAGCATTATCAAACCTTGTTATAAAGCTCAATCATTTAGACAATGTGGCATTGGAGCCAGATTAGACAAATGATCAATGAAACAGAATAGAGAGTCTAGAAGTATACACACATACTCCATTTGTGACAAGAGTGACAATTTTGTCATCAGAGCAATGGGAAAGGATGATCTTTTCAATAAATAGTGCTGGGTCAATTGGAAATCGGTATGGGCAAAATTTACGTTGATCTCTATAAGCAGTCTACACAAAAAAATCAATTAGCGATGGATTGTGGATCTAAATGTGAAAGGTAAAACAACAAAGTATATAAAAGATATATAGGAGAGTATCTTCATGATCTTGGGATAGGCAAAGATTTCTTATACAGGACACAAAACCTAAAGTAAAAAATTGATAAATTGACCTATATTTAGATTAAGAACTTCTGTTCATCAGAGGACACTGTTGGTTCAAAACAGGAAACTCAATCAATGTAATATACCATATTAATAGAATCAAAAATAAAACAACATGATCATCTCAATAGATGCAGAGAAAACACTTGAAAAAATCCAATACCTTTCATAATAAAAATACTCAACAAATTTGGAAAAGAAGGGAACTGCCTCAATCTGTTAAAGGGCATCTATGAAAACCCCACAGCTAACATTATGCTTAATGTAGAAGACCTAATGATGAAATGCTATGATCAGGAACAAGCCAAGAATGTCTACTCTCACCACTTCTATTCAACATTGTTCTGGAGGTTCTAGCCAAGGAAATTAGGAAGATAGTAAAATAAAAATGCACCCAGATTGGAAAGGAGGAAGTAAAACTATCTTTTTTGCAGATGACATGGTCTTGTATATAGAAAATCTTAAGGAATCTATACCAAAGAAACTTCCTAGAGATAATAAATGAGTTTAGCAAGGCCACAGGATATAAGATCAACATATATAATTCAGTGTATTTCTATATACTAGGAATGACTAATCTAGAAGTGAAATTAAGAAAACAATTCCATTTACAATAGCATCACAGGGAATAACATACCTGGGATTAAATTTAACAGAAGAGATGCAAGATTTGTATACTGAAAACTACGAAATGCCATTGAAAGAAACTAAAGAAGACCTAAATAAATGGAAAGACATCCCATGTTCATGGATTGAAATACTTAATATTGTTAAGATGGCAATACCCCTTAAATTGATCAACAAATTCAACACAATCCCTATCAAAATCCTAGCTGCTTTTTTTTTTTGCAGCAATTGATAAGCTGATCAAAAATTTGATATAGAAATGCAAGGGACCCAGACCAGCCTGAACAATCTTGAAAAAAAAGAACAAAGTTGGAAGATGCACACTTCCTAATTTTAAAACTTACTACAAAACTACAGCAATTAAGACAATGTGGTGCTCCATAAGGATAGCCATATAGATCAACGAAATAGAATTGAGTCAGAAATAAATCCTTACCTTTTTTTGGTCAACTGATTTTGACAAGAATTCCAAAACAATTCAGTGGAAGAAATAATAGTCTTTTCAACAAATAGTGAGGGGACAACTGAGTATCCACATGCAAAGTAATGAAATTGGATACCTGCCTCACATCATACCCCCACCCCCCACCCCGCCAAATCACTCGAAATGGATCATAGACCAAAGCTAAAACTATAAAACTCTTAGGAGAAAAACATAGGTGCACACATTTATGACCTTGGATTAGGCAATGTTTTGCTAGATATGACACCAAAACACAAGCAACCAAAGAAAAAAAACAGATAAATTAGACTTCACCAAAATTGTAAAAATTTGTGCTTCAAAGGATGCTATCAAGAAAGTGAGAAGACAACCCACAGAATGGGAGAAAATATTTGCAAATCATACATGAGATAAGGGACTTGTATCCAGGATATATAAATAACTCTTACCACTCAACAATGAAAAAAACAACTCAGTTTAAAAATGTGCAAAGGATTTGAATAAACATTTCTTAAAGAAGATATGCAAATGGCCAATAAGCACATGAAAAGATGCTAAACATCATTAGTCATTAGGAAAATGCAAATCAAAACTACAAGGAACTACCACTTCACATCCTCTAATGACATAGCCAAAAAGACAAACAATAAGCAAGTGCTGACAAGGATGTGGAGAAATTGGAACCCTCGTATGTTGCTAATGAGAATGTAAAATGGTGAGACTGTTTTTGAGAAGTTTGGCCATTCCTCAAAAAGTTAAGCATCCAGTTACCATATAATTCAGCAATTCCATTCCTACCTTTAAATTTCAGAGAAATGAAAACATTTGTTCACACAAAAACTTGTACATGAATGTTCATAGCAGCATTACTTGTAAGAGTCAACAAGTGGAAACAACTCAAATGTCCATCAGCTGATTAATTGATAAGTAAAATTTGTTACATCCATACAAAGGAATAGTTAGTATTCAGCCACAGAAAGGAATGAAGTATTGATACATGCTACAACATAGATGAACCTTGAAAACGTTTTGCAAAGAGATAGAATTCAGACACAAAAGAACACATATTGTATGATTCTATTTCTACAAAGTGTTCGGAATAGGCAAATCTACAGAGACAAAAAGTAGATTAGTGGTTGCCAAGAATAGGAGGAGAGAATGCAAAGTGACAGTTAGTGGGCATGGGGTTTCTTTTTGGGCTGATGAAAATGTTCTGGAATTAGATAGTGGATGTAAAGCCTTGTGACTATACTAACAATAGCTGAATTGTATACTTTAAGTAGGTATATTTTATGGAACGTGAATTATATCTCAATTTTTAAAAAGACATCATTAAGAAAAAGAAGAGGCAAGACTCAGAGTGGGAGAAGAGATTTGCAATACATAACCAGAGAGGTATAACCACAGATGCAAGAGAGGACTTGTGTCTGGAATATGTAAAAAAAGAATCAATGAGCAAAAGACACACAACCCTACAGAAAAATGGGCAGATGATGTGGACAGACATGTCACAAAAGTGTAGCTAATGTGCAAAAATGCTCAACCTCATCAGTAATCAGGACAATGTAAGACCCTAACATTACTCTCAGTCCTAACCCTAAACCCTAACTCATTATAATGGCTACAATTTAAAATACTGAAAATCTCCCAGAACATTACATTTTTCATAATCACCAAAGGGAACCACAGCTCTGACTTCTAACCCCATAGCTCGTTTTGTTTGTTTTTGATTGTATATTCTTTGGAGTCTGGCTTCTTTCACTCAACCTTATGTTTGTGAACGTAATTCATGCTGCTGCAGGTAGCAACAGGTCACTGGTTTTGGTTGCTGTGTTGTATTACATTGTACGAACAGATCACAATTTACTTACTCATAATTTCTGTTGCTGAGCATTTGGGTTGTTTCCAGTTCTTGGCTGTTGTGTTGAATGAAGGAAGTCAGATACATTAGAATGTGTATTGTGTGATTCCATTATAATGGCTACAGCAGTCTATGGCTTTAAAGGGGGAAGGGAGTGCCTAGGGGGGGAGATGAGGGAGGCTCTGTGCGCTGGCTGTCTTCTATTTCTTAACCTTGATACTGAAACGGGGTGTGTTCACTTTGTGATAATGTGAGGATTGTGCTCTTCCACATTTCAACTAAAATCTACTCCAGAAACTCAAAACTTACTTAGAACCAAATTGAACAATATATTTCTTTTGCTATCCACAGCTACTAAAGCCACTTTATGAAGGCAGGCAAGCTGGAGGCAGACAGAGGCCAGCCCCAGGGGCATATGTCTTGGGTATTTATAGGCTTGAGTTTTCCTGCTAGGCTGCCATGCCTTTTGGTTTAGTTCCTGGACATCCTATGTTTCTTTGGTTCACCAGCTATGTACAGTACTTCTTTGGATCGTCACCCCATCCTCAGAGTTGGTGGTGGTGGCTTTTCCACCCTTGACTATAAGTACTCGGAGCGATAGTATGAATGGCAGTAGAATCCAGTCATTCTTTTATTGACTTCCTTAACTGTAAGAAGAGTAAATTATTAGCAGTGATGGACAATTGAATGAAATGATTTAATTGCTCTCAATTCTGTTATATGATATAAGCAAAGACCTCTGTTCCATTGTAAATTGTTGGATAAATCCAAATGAAAAGCCACATGCTAGTATTATTTCAATGGTCCCTAAAGAATGGCATTGGTGGAGCATCTCAGAAGAACTAATAGCTTTATACATGGATTTTCTTCTGTCTGCATCTTCACTTGGCTTTCTATAGCAGGAATGTTAGTTACACATAATGTATTTTCATTTATTAGAATATGTCTTTTTAAAGCAGTGAGCTGGAAATCTGACACATGTACTGATTTTTATCTCATTGTCATATAAGTGTGTTTCTAAATTCAATGCCTTTCAGAAGAGAAGATAGCTGCCTGAAAACTGATATTTAGTTGATTTAATGATATCAACTAACTTGGTATTTCATAAGACAAAAACTCTAATTCGAAAAGATACATGCACCTGAATGCTCATAACAGCACTATTTACAACAGTCAAGACATGGAAGCAACCTAAGTGTCCATCAACAGATGAATGGATAAAGAAGATGTGGGGTGTGTGTGTGTGTGTGTGTGTGTGTGTGTGTGTATATATATAAATATATATATATATATACACACATATACATATATGTGTGTATATATATATATATGTATACACACACACAATGGAATATTACTCAGCTATAAAAAAGAATGAAATATTGCCACTTGCAGAAACATGGATGGACCTAGAGATTATCATACTGAGTGAAGTCAGAGAAAGACAAATATATATGATATCACTTATATGTGGAATCTAAAATATAATACAAATGAATCTATTTACAAAACAGAAACAGACTAACAGATATAGAAAACAAACTTATGGTTACCAAAGGGGAAAGAGGGAGGGATAAATTAGGAGTATAGGATTAACAGTTACACATCATTATGTATAAAACTGATAACAAGGATTTATTGTATAGCACAGGGAACTATATTCAATATCTTGTAATAACCTATAATGGAAAAGATTTTGAAAAATATTTATATAAAACTGAATTGCATTGCTGTACACCTAAAACTAACACAATATTGTAAATCAACTTCAATTTTTAAACATTGGTATTTCATAATACAACCAAGATTCACTTATCGCTAGTGGGAGTGTACATTAAAAAAAATTATCCTATAATATTTTTAATCCCAAAATGACTCCAGGTCCTGGAAGCCACCTTGTATCTCTGCCTGCCAGATCGGCTTCCCCACTTCTGTCTGTTCTGATCCCTCCCCACCAACAGACTCCCTCCCTCCCCACTCCATCCCCATCATGACACCAAGAAGATGACTCCCAGTACATCCTGTCAGGCTGGCAGTGCCGACTGTGGGAATTGAAAGCCATCTTGGACTGCCTTTGCCCAGTGGCCAAGCATCTGGGATGGTCAGACCCCTAGCTTAGCAACATGAGCTCTTTCTTGCCCTTCTAGAAAATTCCCCACGTGTTTGAGTAACTGGACCTTTTGCTTACGTCTCCACATCTCAGTTTTTCAGACCTTTTCACTCCTGGGATTTGAGAGAGGCTGGAATGGTGAACACTGGTAAGCTTGCTTCTTTCCCTTTACACAAGGCCAACCTCACACTTGATTATCACACTTTGTTTTGCTGAATTCAGACAGAGCCTCATAAAGAGGGCTGTCCATGATGGATTAGCACAATGTCTGCCAAAATTGGGGAAAAGAAAAAAAAGGGGGATCAACAAGGCACAAAGTAGATAGACGTTTATCATCACTGGAGGGGCCAGTTTGCAACCACAGCCCTGAGTTGAGCTGTGCCCATTTCCTGGGCTCCCTAATCCTCTGGCATAATGCCACAGGTTCAGCTCTTAATCTACAAACTCAGGTGTGCAGGAAGGGTAACTTCCTCAATTTTCTAAAAAGTCATCTGCGCCTTTTTCATGGTAGATATGCAATCTCATCAATCTGGAGAGGTCCTCGGGTCTTTCTAGCATTGCACTTGTATTTCAGGGGGCTTGTGTGGTGCCCAGGTGTTGGGGGTAAGGTATTTCATGTGGTGAGGTGAGCCTGGGTGAAAGAAGCCATGGAGAGAGACCCTTTCAGGGAGCTTGGTAAGATACCTTTGCTTTTGTTTGCTCTTCTGTCACAGGCTGACCCAGGACATGCTACTGCCTCCCTGACCCCTTCAAGTTAAGCTTTCTTTCTCTCTCTCTTCTTCCTGCCATCCTTAGACATACAGGAAACATACAGGACTGTCTGTGAGCGTTTCTGTCTAGATTCACTGCATGGTCATATTTTTCTTCTGGAATCTTGTCACTTTCCCAGACCAGTCCTCCGTCCTTCTGGATGCCCCAACCTCCCTGGCAGAGCCCAAGGGATTAGAGCACAGAAGCCCTTCTTTGGGAACCACCACCCTACTCCTGGCTTTCTCAGCAACTCTTCTAATACACTAATGTGGGGTAACTTTTCTAGTCTGAGGGCTGAGGGTGGAAGGCAAAACCTTGTGTTCTTCCTCCTGGAGAGTTCTGCCAGATCTGCTGCTTACACCATGGTTTCTTCTGTAACCCCTGAGACCATTAGAAAAGCTAAGGCCAACACCTGAATCTTTGCTTTTCGTCACTTTCTGCGGAGTCGTCCCTTCCCTGAGCACATCCGCTAGGAAAACCTAGCGGATGGAATGGGGAAGGGGAGTTTGGCTGTTACTGCAAATATTATCCACTCCCTTCCCACGGATCCGCCTTGAGTCTTTGTGCCTCATGGCCAATCAAACCCCAGATAATGACTGGGTCTCTACCTGACCCCACAGTCATGTCTGCCCGGGCCTCCTAACATTGTGCCCTGCTTTACAAAGTTCAGCATGACTTACTTCTGTATCTATGTTATCTTGGGTTATCTTTGCTCCAAGGCCCTCCACTAACTTGGCAAGTGGAGACTTGACTCCCTTTGGATCTGCTGCCCATCACTGAGATCCCTGTGCCAAACCTCAAGAGGGTCCCCGTGGAAAAGCATATTTAGGAACCAAGATATTGCCTGGTACTTATTACCCAGTGAATCACTCTGACCCATCCTATCACACTGAGCAAGTTGTTAAAAACTCCATGGCTTGGTCATCTTGCTGCAAAATGTCAATGACATTTGCTTCCTCCCTTCCTGACAGGCACATTGTGAGAATAAGTAAAATACTGTGCTACCATCACCAGTACAACAACAGTTTATTGAACACAAGACGCTTTCACATCTATTATCACATCTATCCTGAGACTCACTTTCAGAAAAGTTAATCGTCATGTTGTGTGCAAATGTAAGGGGGAGAGATTGCTCTTTAATACACTAAAAAATACCCAAGTTCCTTTATCTTTCAGAATTCCATTCCCTAGTATTTCCATTTTGATAGGCTTTTCCGTTATTCATTTCCCAAACACGTCTTTATTCCGTTAACAAAGGAAAAATTCATATAGAGGAGCAAAAACGTGTTCAGCTGCAAGTGGCCTACGATTTTGAAAGGGATGTGTTGACGGGAGGAAGAAATCTGCTTGGGTGATCTTCGTGAAGCAGCAAGATTTGCTTGATCCGTAGTAGGTTTGCAGCCCAGTCAAAGCACCGTTGGGGTCTTAAGTCCCCTGAAAGATTTGACCAACAGGCTGAGCATCCCATCAGCTTCTCCCTCTGGCTCTCATCTCTTATTTTTGGTCCAACCTCCAGCTTTATTTGGTAGCAATACCGAAAGGTCCAAAAATTCCCATCCAGTTAAGACCATTTAGATCTCTTTGATCCAAAAGGCAATTAATAAGTTCAAGATGGGGTTTCTCTAATTCCCAATATTACCCAAATAAGAAAATACTGCAATGATATTCTGTTTGGTGAAGCAGATGCTTTCAGAGGAACACACTTTTATTCTGCCAGGGTCATCTCCCACCCATCTATGCCTCTTTTCCTCATTTCATTTTCCCATTTACTTGTGTCCTTTCAATAAATCTATTTTGATGATCTCCTCCAGGAGGTACCAAATCTACAGATACATGAATGAGTAAAACAGACCTCTCTATGTGCTTTATCAGAGTCAGGCATTCTCCTTTCCCTCTTGGCCACGTTTTACATTCTTCCCAAACTCATTACTGCACTCAGATTTCTGAGGTCATTAGCTATTTGTTTTTGTTTGGGGGCTACCTAGGCTCATGCCCATGGCCAGAGGAGACACGATCCTCCTTTATGAACCTTCCACGCTCTTAATTTCCTTCCCATCCCCCTGTTTATCATGGGACCATGGTCTCATTTTAAACAGAAAATCACTTCCTGTCATTTGTTGTCCTCGCAAAAGTCTTTTCTTAACCCAGGCTGACGTGGCAGCTCCACTGCCCACTGTCCCTCTGTCCAACCTTTAGCTACTTCTCTGGAGGTGACTTAGCACACTGCAGGCTCCCTTCTTGTCACCGGCTGCCCTGTCTTAGCTCCGCCCCCACCCCCCCACCCCTCCTCGCCCTGGGATTTCTCTGGGTCCTTAGCTGCCTGGGAATATATGTGCCAGTGTCACCACTGTTCATGACACATTTCTCAAGATGAAGCTGGAGCGAAACCAAGCAAGCCTCATTGTTATTCACCACTGAAGAGATGCAAATGTTGTGAAAAACCTTTGCATTATTCCAATCACCTAATTTATCTGTATTTCCACCTTCATTTGTGAAATAAAAGATTCAGTGAAGCAAAATCAAGAAAGCTTTGGGAACGCTTACAGACACAAATAAAATAAATAGTTACTCCAAAATATATTTTGACACATTTTGTATTCTCTCTTTATGGATTCTTGCTGGGGGTGGGAGGGGGAAGATTGACAATTGCTATAAATCAGGCCTTCCCTGAAAATGATAAATATATTTCAGGGACTTTGGGCTTATAGGATTTTAGAGCCAAAAGTGGCCTGTATTAGTTATCTATGTCTGTGTCACAGAGGATCTCAAATCAACAAATATTTATTATCTCACATTATGGAGGGTCAGGCATTAGAGAGTGGCTTAGCTGGGTGGTCCTGGCTCAAGGTCTCTCATGAGGTCCAGTCAAGCTGCAATCATCTCAAGGATGACTTCCAAGCTCACCCACATGGCTGTTTCTTGAAGGGTGTTGGCCTGAGACTTGAGTTCCTCATTGCCTCGGCTTCTCCAAAGGGCTGCATAGGACGTGGCATCAGCCTTCCCCCAGAGTGAGTGATCCAAAGGAAAGAGAGAGTGACAAAGAAGGAAGCTGCAGTGTCTTTTATAACCCAAACTCAAGTGTCATGCCCACTCTCCCAGATAGTGTGAGGGAGGGAATGACAGGAGGTGGGGTCATTGGGGCCACCTTGGAGGCCGGCTGCCACAGGACCCCAGAGATAACACAGTGTGATCCTCTCAGTTATAGCCAAGGAAGCTGCAGCCCGGAGAGGTGAGGTGAGCTGGCCAAGATCAAACCAAGACTTGTACGTGGGCTTTCCATATTTTAGGACATTTCAATTTAGCAGCTACTTATTTTACTTACTAGGTGCTTACCAAAAGCAAGACCAGGCCAGGCAGCGTGGAGATTCCAGGGTGAAGAATACAGCTGGGGTCCCTGCTCAGGAGATCACAGGTGTGGTGAAGAGCAGGGTACCCTGAAAGAGATTTCCCAGCACATTTCCTCAGAGACTTACAACTGATGGCCACAAGAGTTTCAAGAGAAGGCCCGACTCCCACAGGCACCGTGTGGGAGGCGTGTGGATACAGGGACATTTGAGTTGGGCCTTGGGGTAGATCTTTGACAACGTGATGAATAGGGGACTTAGGCTGAGAGTCCATGATGTGACCCTGCTACCTTCAAATCTAACTCTTTGAGGTTCAGACACAGCAGTATTAGTCAAAGGTTTGCCTCTGAATCACTTCTTGGCTACTGACGATTAAACTTTGGGGCTGTCCGGAAGGAGGACTGTGGCAGTTTTTCTGAGAGCTCCACTTGCCTTAGCTGCCACTGCTGTTTTTACTGGTGGAGCTGATACTTTGTAATCAAGAAATAAAGCAGCTTCTTCTTCTTTTCCCCCATCCATGCCCCTCCTCTGGCTCTTCGCCGCCGCCTCACATGCCGACTGCCTTAAAGCAGCTTCTTGACTGTCTGTGTCATCAAAACAACCCCCAAATTCAGTGGAAAAAAAATGAAGTACAGTTGGTAAGTTGATGTCTGCTCGTTTTGGAGAATCATCCTTGCCCACTGATTTACCCGCCTGTGAGTTGATCTCGGCAATTAACTATTGAGGAGGTGGTAAGAGGTGAGAAAGGGTGGCCTAGGGTTGAGGGCTGCATTTCCCAGACATGGGCCAGGAACCTTCAGGAAGGTGGGGGCAGAGGGATGATCAGCAGAGGTCAGTTACAGTACGTGTCCATTGCACTTAGAAAACCCACATGTTGATGAATGCCAGGCCAGTGTTTTGATTAAAATTTTAGATGACATCATTTAGATGAGGAATTTTGACGTTATTAGTTAAGACTCATTGATGAGTCATAATATTAAATTTGTAGATCCAAATTGGCATTTAAAAAAAGATTAAAATATTGAGGGGATAAGTAATAATCTGTAGTACTTTTGTTTCTGTGACTTGGACATATGTTCAGTGTAAACTATACTTCCTTTTCATTGTGGCCACTACCAAAACAGTTTGAAAGCCACTGATGGATAACAATTTTGCCCAATATGAGAGGAGAGAAAGGCAGCCAAATCCAACCAATCACACTGGATCCTCTGCTAAAACCCAACAGTGTTCACCATAGGGACCATACCATGGGGAAAGGGGACATGATTTTAGGTAGAAGTGGAGGAAAGAATGGAAAATCTTACTAGTTACATGTTTTTTTAAAAACTATTTGAGAAACACAGCAAACATTTCAAAAGGGTAATATACTTGTTTGGTATAAAGGTCTTTTTTAAAAAGACCATTTATTGCTTGGTATAAAGGTCTTTTTTTTTAAAAGATCAACTTTATTGAGGGGTACTTGACATTCAATAAGATTCACTAATTTTAAGTGTATAGTTCAAGCAATTTTGACAAATGTATATAGTCACGTTACCACCCCCAAAGTCAAGATATGGAATAGTTGTACTATCCCCAACAAGTTCGCTTATTTCCCTGTTTTCAGTCTAATCCCCTCCCAACATCGCAGCCTCTGGGGTGCAACAAGAAAACAAGGTGTTTGGAGCAGAAGCACAAGGGAGAGGAGGTCGATATGTCTTACTGGTCTACATGTGGTAGTGCCCTGGAGGCCACAGGAGGTCAAGGACTAGGGTTTACTCTGAGTGAGATGGGAAGATGTGGGAATGTTTTCAGCAGTGGAGTGATCTGACTTGGGCTTTAAAAAGACTATGGAGAAACTACATGTATACTAGGGTTGAACAAATAAGTGAATATACTGTAGAGAATGAGACCCAGGCTTCTCACTGTCAGAGAAAGAAGTTATAGATAAGCAAAGGGAGAAGGGAGGCTAGAATGAACCTTGTGGATGGGATTTGGAGGCATTCATAGGCACCCATGTTTGTGTGTAGATAGAAAAATAAATACAGATATGTGTGTATACAGGGGTTATGTGTGTATGTATGTGTGTATGTTGCCATCTTAACAATATGAAATCTTCCAATCCATGAACAAGGGATGTCTTTCCATTTACTAAGGTCTTCCTTAACTTGTTTCAATAATATTTTGTAGTTTTCAGGGTGCAAGTCTTACCCTTCTTTCATTAACTTTAGTCCTAGGTATTTTATTCTTTTTGATGCCATTGTAAATGGAGTTGTTTTCTTAACTTCATTTTTCGATTGGGTAGGAGAAGTTCCCAGTATGCTGTCATATGTGACTGCTAAGACTTTCCTCCTTGATGAATTAAGACAGGATACAGGCAGAAGGGGATGCACTACTGTACAACGGTGTGGACTTTGGAGGAAACAGCAATTAGAAAAACTGTGGAATCAGATGACTATTTGCTAAGTGCCCCTGATCCTTTAAGAAAGGAAATGTTGGTCTCAGCCTTACTGGTCAGCAATATAAAGCAAAGTGTGAGGGTCAGAGAAGCTACTTGATTGTTCTCCAAGGCAGAGAGGACAGAAGTCCAGGCACAGTACTTTCTAAGGGTAAGAGAGGCAGCACTTCTGAGAAGGCTGAGTTCTCACACCAGGCAAGTCTCCTGTGTCAAACTCAGGTCCCTGTTGGGGAAGAAGTAGGACTCAGAGACTAGGGACGGGGTATCTGGGTACTGCATGTGAGAACCTTGGACTTCCAGATTCCCCTGGGCCTGCAGAAGTGACCTTCTCCCCCTGTTGGAATACAGAGCCCCCTCCTGCCTCCTGCAAGAAGACCTTGTGGAGGCCACAAATAGGGCAGGTACCTTCCAGGATGATGCTTGCCTTTAGGGGTTGACCACCACCCCCAGACCTATATTTAGGTTGAAACCTCAGCAAACCAAGTGGGGAAGTGCTGGGTCTGCACAGGATGGACAGAAGTTATACACTGAAGGTGCTACAGAGCTTGGCTACCAGCAGTGACTGGAACAGCAGGCCTGCACGAGTTCTGAGGGGGCTGGGTCAGGGAGTCTGTCTGGTGTGTGACAGAGCCCTGGGTGACTGTGGGTATGCTGCTGGGCCGGCCCACATTAAATGACGTAGAGATACCAGAACTTCTGTGGCAAACCATGGAGGAATGGAACAAAAGATTCAAAAGTGGGCATTAGACAGAAACCCACCTGGCTGGCCATGTTCCTTGGGAGACTGTGCGGACACGCCATCTACCAACTTGATAAGGCACCCACAGGTGAGGGGACGAGGCATTGTTGAGAAGCTCCAGGGTGGCTTCTTCTGCAGGAGGAGGGGGTGGTGGTAGATGGGGGCCTCTCTGGAGGGTTAAGGCAGCCGTGGTTCTCAAACATTAATGGGCATTAAACTCAAACAGAGGGCTTGTCAAAAGCCAGAGTTTTTGATTTAGCAGGTTTGGGTTTATGGCTGGGGAATGTACATTTCTAAAAAGTTCCTAGGTCGTGCTGTTGGCACTAGTTCGAGCACCCCGATACACTGGTGAGAACCACTGGATACGGGCCTAGCAGAGGGCAGGTGGCAGCCTGTAGGCATCAGGAGCAAGAAGAGTATAACTACTGTGATTAGCAGCTACCCTGGAATGGTAACCCGGGGTAAGAGAGATGACCTAAGGGATCTACAGAGATGACTCGCAGAACATGTTGCTGTTGGGGAAAGACAAATGAGGCCGCTGACGAAAACATCGTGAATACATACATAATCATGGTAGGTCATTGACTGATTACCAGACCTGAGTCAGTTCTCAGATCCCATCGACAGAAGGCAGGACCTGACCACCTCCATGATGAGTAAGTACAGATATGATCTCCAGGGCCTTCTGCAAAGGGAGGACAACCATTTACACTGGGGTAAAGGGAATAGCCATTTCTTTCCAAAGCAGTTGCGTACCCATGACCAGGTTCAAATTAACGCTGATGCTCAGGGACGCAAAGCATCTTCCTGACTCTCCTGTAAGAGTAGGGACATATCAGGGTCATGTCCTAAACAGAGCCCTGGCCCAAGACACAGTGGGTTTAGAAGAACAATCTGGGACTGACATATTTGAGGGTCATTGGTATATGGTTGGTATTCAAAGCCACGAGATTGGAGCAGCCAAGTATACACAGTGAAGAGAAGTCTTGCTGAGTGACTGGTGATTAGCAGAGAGAAGAGGCAACACACATTTGAGGCAGCACTGAGGAAAGACAGCATCCTCCCAAAGCCTCCTGTACTCCTCAGACTCCGAGTCAATGAGGAAGGGGCTGTGTCCCCTTCTGCTCTGTGTCCCTAGGGCCCAGCCCTGCCCCTGGCACAGAGGAGGGACTCAGTAACTGGTTTTGAATTATTCCACCATGGCCACCGCTGATGAACTCCATGGAAAATGTGTTCAGGGCAGTAACAGCAAACATGATGTTCTTTGATGGAAGATTCTTCTTTTTTTAGTTCTTAAGATGAAATGTGAATCTTGTTCTGTTCCTGTTGGGAAGATTAACCAGGGGATGTCTCTTTACCACTTGGGGCCCTTCCCAAGTTCATTTGTAATGTATTGTATATGTCATGACTTTCCAAATTAAGAGAGGGAGGTTGTGCAGGTTAAGTTACTGCGCATTTTTTTTCATACGACAAATGCTATTTTTTTAACGTCTTTATTGGAGTATAATTGCTTTACAATGGTGTGTTAGTTTCCGCTTTATAACAAAGTGAATCAGTTATACATATACATATGTTCCCATATCTCTTCCTTCTTGCGTCTCTCTCCCTCCCACCCTCCCTATCCCACCCCTCTAGGTGGTCACAAAGCACCTAGCTGATCTCCCTGTGCTATGTGGCTACTTCCCACTAGCTATCTATTTTACATTTGGTAGCGTATATATGTCCATACCACTCTCTCACTTTGTCACAGCTTACCCTTCGCCCTCCCCATATCCTCAAGTCCATGCTCTAGTAGGTCTGTGTCTTTATTCCTGTCTTACCCCTAGGTTCTTCATGACATTTTTTTTCTTAAATTCCATATATATGTGTTAGCATACAGTATTTGTCTTTCTCTTTCTGACTTACTTCACTCTGTATGACAGACTCTAGGTCCATCCACCTCACTACAAATAACTCAATTTCGTTTCTTTTTATGGCTGAGTAATATTCCATTGTATATATGTGCCACATCTTCTTTATCCATCTGTTAATGGACACTTAGGTTGCTTCCATGTCCTGGCTACAAATGCTATTTTTGCAGCTTTAAAACAGGCAACCTCTACCCCAAGAAACACCTGTTGTGCTCCTATGAAACAGTGACAAACAAATGGTCTGCCCTCTCAAAATAGCCAGAAGAGCCGTGACAACATGGGGAACGCTCTGGGCTCTAAGCAAGAGTGGCTGGATTCAGTTTTTCAAATGAGGTAGGGCATAAAGATGCTGTGTCCTGAAGGCCTTATATTCTCTTCTTCTTTAGTTCTTGTAGTGAAGGAGGTGTTATCCTCACTCTACCAACAAGGAACCTGGGTGTGGAAGGTTCGAGGACTAGTCCAGGCCTGCTCTCCTGCTCGCTAGCCCCACTCTCCTGGGGAACCCACTGAGCTGCCTGTCATCTGCATTGGTCCCCTGGGTCCTGAGCATCTTCTCCAGCTTTCCTGAGCCTCTGTGTGATTCCTGGGCTTCGGAACTTCATCTATGAGGACAACCAACATTTCCTGGGTGCTGTGCCCCAGGCACTGCACGACGAGCTTCACACAGTACAATGGGCAGTGTGGGGAGTGGGTGAGACCAGGGCCCAAATCCTGCCACTTGTTACTTGCCTGGCCTTGGCCAAGCTGACCACACTGCACCTCCTTTTCCTCATCACTGAAATAGAACTTCTAGTACCTACTTCCTAGGTGGCTGTGCTGATGATGTGAGTTAATCTACGTAAAGAGCTCAGAACAGTGCCTGGCACACACTGAGGGCCCTGCAAGGACTAACTCTGGTTGTCCACCCCGGGAGTTCTCTGTGCGCTATTTTTTTTTTTTTTTTTTTGCGGTACGCGGGCCTCTCACTGTTGTGGCCTCTCCTGTTGCGGAGCACAGGCTCTGGACACGCAGGCTCAGCTGCCATGGCTCACGGGCCCAGCCGTTCCACGGCATGTGGGATCTTCCCAGACTGGGGCATGAACCCGTGTCCCCTGCATCGGCAGGTGGACTCTCAACCACTGCGCCACCAGGGAAGCCCCTCGGGAAGCCCTTCTGTGTGCTATTTTGTCTTCATTGTTACATGGGTAAGGCAGATGGGTTTGTTGTGCCCACGGCCATGCTGTTGGTAGGTGCCAGGGCCCAAAGCAGCTCTGTTCACTCTGCGCCAGCCTGCCCAGCTTGGACCTTCCAGTCAGCCCCTTGCATTTCCCTTCCTCCACTTGCTTCATCTGCTACCAGGTCAAACCTACTGGGCAGCAGATGTGCCTCCCAGGTCACAAACTTGGGTGTGTAGGGAATCACGGCAGATTTGTTTTTTCTATATCTCCACCTATTTAGGGCCCCAAGTTCCACCACAGTGATGGAAACTCAATATCAGTTTAAGGTTCTAAGCTTCCTTGGGGCTGCACTAGAAGACTTATACAGAGCCAAGGCTCTGTGGGGCTGGGGACCTACCTGGACCTTATGTCACCTCTCTGTGCTGGCATCCACTAGCCTTCCACTCCACTCTATAGAGCCCGTGGTCTTCATCCACATAGGCAGAGGCTGGGACAGTGGGCCCCTATGGACAGTCGAGTGGGTTCTCCACTGTACAAACGTACCTGAATGAGTGAAACTGAAATCCAGCCTGTGCTGTTCTTGCTAAGCTGTGGATGTAGGTACAGGGCTGCTTCCTACCAACACCCACAGTCTAGGCCATGTACCTACGGCTCCTTCATCTACCTTTTTCTAATTTGCACAGAGGCATCTGAGAGCTGGCTGTGGCCCTGCTGGCGTCACCCCATCCCTGTCTGAATGGCTCCCCTAGGTCCTCTGCCGCTTCTGAGTGGTGCTTGGGCTCCTGGCCTCACTCATGCTGGGGGTGGTCACCTCAGAAATGCCCTCCTGGCCTAGGCTGCAGCTCTTTCCCTCAGGCCTGCTAATTCTCCAAGGGTGCACTGGGGAAGTCAGCACAAGGCCACTGCTCCTGGAGCCACGACGTAGCTGGGATTTTGTTGTCTCCTTGGGGCTCTGCCCAGGAAGGAGCACAAGGCTCCCCTTTCTAGAACCTCTCCAGGAACTACTGTGCTTTCATCACTCCCCTTCATCACTCTCCCCATGTCCTATCTAAGGGAATCCTTTTTTATCTCCCTGGAAACCCAACTCTCCTCAGCTTCCTGCTCTGCCGTCCCGCAGGATTTCCTCCCTAACATTTTGTCTAGACAGAAGTCCTCTCCAAGCCATCAAAACCTGCATTTTTATAAGATCAAAGTCAGGAATACCTATCTGGCCTGGCTTTCTGCCTGCCTCCACTTACACAATGGATGGGAGTTGGAGGCAGGGGGGGAATGAACTATTTGGGGGGAAATCCATTCATTATTCCCTCCCCCACCCCGAATTGTTCCACCATGCTGGGGGGCCCGTGGACCACTGGCCACTCAGCTCCAGGTTCTCCAAGTAGAGAAAAGACCAACCATTCCCATTTCCCCAGCCTAGCCCAGGGGCTGATGAAAAAGACTGGTCCCTCCAGCCCTGCGCAGCACTCCTGCTTCTGGGTCTTCCGGGGAAACTGCCTGGGCGCCGGCTCTCGCCCATCCACAGTGCCTCTTGCGCAGGGTGGAGGAAGGGATCCTTTTTTTTCTTAAACATCTTTATTGGAGTATAATTGCTTTACAATGGTGTGTTAGTTTCTGCTTTATAACAAAGTGAATCAGTTATACATATACATATGTTCCCATATCTCTTCCCTCTTGCGTCTCCCTCCCTCCCACCCTCCCTATCCCAGCCCTCCAGGCCGTCACAAAGCACGGAGCTGATATCTCTGTGCTATGGCTGCTTCCCCCTAGCTATCTACCTTACGTCTGGTAGTGTATATATGTCCATGCCTCTCTCTCGCTTTGTCACAGCTCACCCTTCCCCCTCCCCATGTCCTCAAGTCCGTTCTCCAGTAGGTCTGTGTCTTTATTCCTGTCTTACCCCTAGGTTCTTCACATTTTTTTTTCTTAAATCCCATATATATGTGTTAGGATTCTTGCTTGAAGCGGCCCTTGGAGGCTTTTCTGGGCTCTCCATCCTCAGGCAGCGCCCCCTGCCGGGAGGTTGGGGAAAATTCTCGCTCTCCTTCAGGGCTCGCGGCTCACAGCCGCAGAGAACTCCTCATCCCACCACGCTTCATTTGGACAGCTGACGACAAGCATCTATTAGTCTCCTGAAATCAGTAAGTGGGGCTAAAATGTAAAGTTCTTCTCGCCAATTCTCTGATATTCCTGAGTTCTGTTTTTATTGCAAATTGGTAACAGGTGAGGTAGATAGTCCTGGAGGTGTTTAACCTGTCAGGGGGGCTGTGGTTAAAAGAAAAATCTAAACCATTGTTTCACTGTAGTGGGGAGCAATTTCTTCTATATTGGACCAATTCTAGAAAAAATATTTACGGGCAATTTTAAAACTTCAAAGTAAAAGTGATTTTATTTAATCACACACACACACACACACACCCATATATACATATACTTACAGCTTAGATTACCCACTATATTGAATAGAAGAATGCCAATATGTCAATAATAAAACGAGGGCTGCAGGACTTTTTTTTTGGCCTTAAGCTATTAATATAGAAGTGTATTTGTTAATATGGTAGCGACGTCGGGGCAAATTTACATTTTTATCAAAAAGAATAATAAAATATACAATACTTATAATAAATTCCATATAGCAAATTGATTCCTGCAGAATGCTTTCAGTGATTTTTGCAGAACTCTGTTGTCCCTCATCAATCTGTGATTGTAATTGACAAACGAGTGTAGCATGACATGAATGTTGGTTGATATTTTTGTTTACCTCAACAAGAAGGACAAAGGTGAAATAACTAAGAAACTTCATTCTCAACAGGAAGCAACTTCTTTGCTAACTCGGATAATAGTTTTGAAACACTAGAAAGATATTTCCTCAAATTTTTGTGCTATTCAAAATTCAGTAGCTACAGACACAACACACTAAGTTTCATCTGCATTATTAACATGTTCTCCATCACTTCTTTAAGTCTAGACAATCAACAGAATAATAAGTCAAGTTGACAGTTAACAAGCCATTTACTGATTTCTGCAGTCTGAATACTCAAGCTACCAACACAAAGTCAGAGAACGCGGAGGTGGGTAGAGACACTCAGTAGCACGCGTTATATAGCATTTCCATCCTGCAGGGATATTAGACATCCATAACTTCAAGAAGAGATAATAGTAAAATGCAGTAAAATAACTAGGAAGTGATATAAGTATTTATTTCCTTTGTTTTTGTATAATTAATGGTAAACATACATAATTTAATTTTTAATGGTAGCTGGCTGTTATTTTTAACAATAGCTTTTAACAACTGGCTCACAAAATTCCTGATAATTTAACAATTGGCTCTCACAAGCCATTAGGATCTGGCCCGAGCACACCACTGCCAGGCCCCAGTGACTTCTGGGTTCCACAGTGACAGGCACTGGCAGGAGATGGGAGAGCAGCAAGAGGGAAGGGTTGGGTTTTCCTTCTGCTCTGTCCTGGAATGCATCCTGCAGCTCCTGTTCCTCCAGGCTCAGCCAACACTGTTCTTTCCTCTGCCTCTAGGGGGTTAATGGCTTCTTGGCTTCTTGCTCTTGCTGGTTCCTAATGCTTCCCCATCACATCCACCCCTTTGTAAGAATTTACTTTCATTACACCCCATTAATCATTCCCTTCCCTTTGAGTGTGCCTCTGTTTCCTGGCTGGACCCTTCCTGCTCAAGTCTGCTTCTGGGGTCACAACTTCTAATACTTCTATTCCTAAATATAGGAACTGTGTGTCCTTGGGCAAGTGGCTCAACTTCTCTGAGCTACAGTTCTGTGAGAATTAAGTATGATGCAGTATGGTATGATTTTGAAAGATTAACCAGTGGTACTTAATTTTTTCCTCCTGCTATTTCCTGGTGCCCTACAACTCTTTTCCAAACTGGGCAGCTACACTCTGTAGCAGATGTTTCTCAGGACAGGATTTAAAGCATAAGTAGGGGGAAAAGCATAAATTCCAAAATCCAAGACCTTGAAGGGTATCGGGGCAAAGAAAACCTAATGAATGGGAGCAAAGCATCCTGCTGGGAGATCCACTGGTCCCTGAGAAGGCCCTCCTACCCTGCCAAGCTGGAAGAGGTGGGACAGCAGAACCCCTGGTAACGTGGGGAGCTAAAGAATTGAGAACAAATGGCTGCAGGCTGAGTCCAGGCAACCGTGAGCCGCTCTACAGAACCCGATGGATGCGCCAGGGCGGTCAGAGAGACGTTCGTACTGATGGGACTTCCATACAGGTCTGGGTGCTGACATCACAGCAGCTGTGTGGCCTGATAAACAACGGACAGGTGACGATGTGCACCTGGGTGAATGGGAGAAGGACAGTAACGGGTAGACTTCCTCGGCATTCTTTCTGCGAGTCCTGCCCGCCGTTATCCGACAGCCGGCGACGAGGACTCACGACCGCCCACGCCTTGGGCTGGACAACCGCGCGGCGCCACTGTCAGTCCGGCAGGGGGCGCTGTCCGGCCACAGTGGCCGCGCCGGGCCGCGCTCTGATTGGCTGGAGGCCGTGGCCCGCGCCCATTCCCGCCCTCCAGGCCTGTTAAGTGCAGCCTCTCGCCAGCTCCCGCCCCAGTCTGCGGGCCTCCGGAGTAGCGGTGCGGCAGGAGGGGCACAGCAGAGGGGACAAGACCAGGGTAGGAGGGAACTGGCCGGCTGGGAGAGACCCGGACACCATCAAGATGCTGTCCTGGCGGCTGCAAACGGGCTCCGAGAAGGCCGAGCTGCAGGAGCTCAACGCCCGGCTGTACGACTACGTGTGCCGGGTACGGGAGCTGGAGCGCGAAAACCTGCTCCTGGAGGAGGAGCTGCGCGGCCGGCATGGGTACGAGGGCCTGTGGGCCGAGGCGCAAGCCCGCTTCACCAAGGAGGCGCGCAGCCTGCGGCAGCAGCTAGACGAACTGAGCTGGGCCACAGCGCTGGCCGAGGGCGAGCGCGATGCGCTGCGGCGCGAGCTGCGGGAGCTGCAGCTGCTGGGCGGGGAGGCACGCGCAGCCCGCGGCCGCCTGGACGCCGAGCTGGACGCGCAGCGGCGGGAGCTGCAGGAGGAGTTGGGCGCGCGCGCCGCCCTCGAGGCGTTGCTGGGCCGGCTTCAGGCCGAGCGCCGCGGCCTAGACGAGGCCCACGAACGCGACGTGCGGGAGCTGCGGGCGCGCGCCGCCGGCCTGACCCTGCGATACCGCGCCCGCGCTGCCGGCCCCACCGCGCCCCCGCCGCGCATGCGGGAGGTCCACAACGGCTACGCGCTGCTTGTGGCCGAGTCGTGGCGGGAGACCGTGCAGCTGTACGAGGACGAGGTGCGCGAGCTGGAGGAGGCGCTGCGGCGCGGCCAGGATAGCCGGCGCGAGGCCGAGGAGGAGACGCGGCTGTGCGCGCAGGAGGCGGAGGCGCTGCGGCGTGAGGCGCTCGAGTTGGAGCAGCTGCGGGCGCTGCTGGAGGATGAGCTGCTGCGGGTCCGCGAGGCGTACGAGCTGCAGGCAGAGGAGCGGCAGGTCAGTGCGCTGGGAAGCCCCCAGCCCAGGCCCGCGCGCCCTGCGGGTAGGGGCTGCGGGGGAGCGGTGGGGCTACCCGGACCACGGCTCGTTCGTGCCAGGCGCGACGTCGCCCACGGGCGGGGCCGGCCCAGAGGGTGCCGGTGTGGACCCAGGCACCGAAGGGACCGCCCTGCTCTGCAGTGGGGCCTCAGGGTCCCGGCATCTCGCCACCCCTGGCCCTTCGACTCAGTGGGAGTGTGCCAAGTGGCAGGTCCCGCTGGATAGACCCGTCCCTGCCCTCCTATTTGGTTTTCAATTTCTTTGGCCCTCGGCATGACTGGGTGCATCCTGACAAATGACCCCGTCAAGCTCTAGGTTCTCTTTCAGTTTCCTGTAATTCGAAGACCGAGTTCACTTAACAGTCAACCAAGAAGCCCCAGAAGTGACTTCCAGAGGTGACAGCTCCTTCCTTCTCAGACAAGTCTCAGTGTTGGGAGGTTTCTAGGCAATGGCCAAGTCCTTATCGTGAGCCGTTCAGAATGGCAGCCCCGCTGGCACTAGGGCTCCCCTGGGGAAAACTTAACTTGTTTTACAAATCGGTTTTTATTTTGCCAGGATGATTTCCCAGTTGGAAGCAGCTGGTGGTGGCTTCCTGGGCCACTGCCTCATTTATTCTTAGGAGGGACAGTAATCTTAATGCAGAAAAGAGCATTAAGATCAGAGATGTTTTTCTCACAGTACAAGCTGATGTCTGATCTCTGGGTTGTGTAAAAGCTGTGGTAACGCAGGTCCCTATGGCAGGATGTTATTACAAGTACAGGTAATATAAACAGTTCCTATTTCAGAGAAGCAGAGCTCAGACTTCTGACACTGACACGGTGACACTTGTGGCTGGATTTATTGTCTGTACACCTAGCCCAGTCCCAGGGTTAGCCCTGGTCCTGCCCAGTCTGGGCCAGAATTGGAAGTATTCCCAAATCCTTAAACTGTCATCTTAGGATGACAGTTTAAGACAACATCCACACAAATTCAGAAATATTTTAAAGGGAACAGTTTGTAGCTTCAAGTTTAAAATTTGTGTTGGAGTGATGATTTTGTGCCTTTTTAAAAAATTAGAAGTAAAGGAAATATGACAGTCGTGGCATAGAGGCTTGTGACCTCACAGGCATCCACAAATAATCAGCAGTTATTTGTTGACTACCCCTGGTCCTTAGCACTGTACTGGGGCTTCACTCTTCAAAGAACTAGAGTCTGGATGGGAAATCATATAAAGCAATACAGTACAAAGTTGTTTGGAATTTAATCTTTTGGATCTTAGGTTTTGTTTGGTCTCTGCCTCATAATTTTCAAAAGCCTTCTGCTGGGGTTGTAGGTGGGACAAGGGCAGGGGCCGGTGAAGTATGTGCTGATTTCCGGAGCTTACTCTAGACTCCAGAGCGCTTCCCTTTGCAACGATGGTGGCCAGGGATGCCAGTTCCATGGGCCCCCATGCTCTGTGTTGAGTGAAAGTTAAAAAGTGTCTTTAATGTAAGCTTTCACAGAGCTTTTAACCAAAGAGAAGCGCCTGCCAAACTCACTGCCCACTGAACCCCTTTGTAGGGAACCCCTGCTACCACCTCAAGGGTCCCTGCTGTGCAAGCAGGTTTGGAAAAGGCTTCTTTGAGGCGTGTTTTGTGGGCTAAATCCCCACCATTCGTTTGCAGTCATAGCTCACTTGGCTCATTTTGGACCTGGAAGCTCTGGTTTCAGTGTTCTTTTTTAGCAGCAGAACCCTTTCCCCCCCCAGTTAACTCTTAAGTGCACCGCCAGATATGAAACAGATAAAAGCAGAGTTCCTCTGATTCCAGGACAGGTGGGGACCTGAAGTGCCATTCAAAATCACCTTATTTGACACAGAGACTCCAGGGCCCTTCCCTGGGGTCACACCTGCCCCAGAACTAGGATCCCACCCTCCTGTCCAGTGATATCTCTCCTATTGGAATTTGCTTCTTTCCCCTAAAAGTAAAGAGTACGGAAAATGTCTATAAGGACTTGGATATTTCTCAGTTCCAATTTGTGGCTGTTTCATTGTACTGAATGTTTCCTTATCCATAGCCTGAATCTTTCACCAGTTACCTTAAAGCAACCATATTTTAAGTTGCATTCCAAAGGACTCACTACCAAGCGTTAGTATTTTTTTTTAAGAAGTGTAAAAATGCTAGATATTTTGTTAAAGAATAAATATTGATGATTTAACCCCAAGCCTCTGATGTTTTCAAATTCTATAGAAGCTTAGCCTGGGGAGACTGAAAATATCATAAAACCTGATTTAACTAATTTACTGTAATAAAAGTTTCATTACTAAGAGTTAGCCTTTATCAAGAGCTTTTTGTGTGGCAGGTACCAGAGGTACCGAGCCCATCACATGTGTATTCACTCTTAGTCCTCACATCAGTCTTAGGAGGTGGGTACTCATATTTACCCCATCTTACAGATGATGAAACTGAGGTCCATAGGTCACCTAGTTAGTAAGTAGCTAAGCCTGGGTTTGATTCATGCTGCATTGCCTGAGCAACTAACCACTGGGCAATATTCCCTCTCTTCTACCTGTTCTATTAAAGATGAACTTTAAACCAGTATTCAGTTTGCTTTCATAGAACAATGATCAGTGTTCTTCCTAAGGGAAGACTGTTAATCTACAGTCCTAAAATGCTTTCAGACCCTTCCAGCTGGCTGTTGTCAGAATACTTTTAGTGTTAAGTCTTTCATTTACTATCTTTTTTTTTTTTTGCGGTATGCGGGCCTCTCACTGTTGTGGCCTCTCCTGCCGCGGAGCACAGGCTCCGGACACGCAGACTCAGCGGCCACGGCTCACGGGCTCAGCCGCTCCGCGGCATAAGGGATCTTCCCAGACCGGGGCATGAACCCATGTCCCCTGCATTGGCAGGTGGACTCTCGACCACTGCGCCACCAGGGGAGCCCTCATTTACTTTTTAACGTGTGCCATGTGGTTTTAATGGGAACCCCTCTCCCTCATCTGGAGGCAGGAGCACCCACATAGTGCCCAGGCTCTGGGCTGGCACTGCAGCTTGAGGGGGAAAGATGCTCACTGGGACTCTCTTTCTGGGAAAACTGGGCCTTCCCAGATGGCCTACATGCCTTAGACCTCTCTGGGAGGCCCCTCACCTCAGATTTGCCAGAGAAGAGTTTGCTGAACTGACATCCAAGTTCCCAGCATTTTATATGTAGTTCAGATCACTTGAAGCCTAATTAATATACCCTGTCTCCCAGTCTGCAGAAAGGGGCTTCAGACAAAAACTGTAAGATGTTTGTGATTTACACCAGCCTTAGCCCATAAACGTTGAGATTTTGGCTTGTGAAAGTGCACTCTTAGTCTCGAGGCTGCCTGTGGCCAGCTTCCACGCTCCCAAGACATGACTGAATGAGAACTTTCTTTCGATTGGAATGGAGCTGGTTTAGCTGCCCTACCTGGGTCTGAATTGTGGCTCTGCCACTGTTTGTGTCTCCGTTTCCCCACCTGTGAACTAGGGGTAATGAAAATGGCCCACAGGGTGCATCCGCATTCAGTTCATTCATTGAGTACTTGGTGTGCCAAGTTTGCCTCTTAAGTGCTGGGGGTACAGCAGGGAGCGTAATGGAAACAAAACAGAGAAAGTCCTTGACTGCACAGGTCTGGAGGTGGAAACAGTTCAGTGTTCAGGGGCGGGTGTGGCTGGGGCGAGGGGGCGAAGGTGGCCTCTACAGGACCTGGGCTTGGGCTCTGCGCAGAAGCGGGTGGTGACCCGAGTCTTCATGGGATCTCCCTGGCTGCTGTGATACACATAGACTGTGTGGGGCACCTGTTGGGAGTAGGGAGACCTCTTTAGGAGACACTTGCCACCGTCAAGGCAGTAGGTGCTGGAGGCTTGGGCCAGGGACAGCAGCGAAGGGCAGAGGCAGGAATCTACCCTGAAGTTGAAGCCCACGGGGTTTGTGGATGGATTGGATGTGGTGGGAGAGAGGGAGAAATCAAGTCTGCTCCAGGGCCTGGGGCCTGAGCAGCTGGAGGAAGGGGTTTGGTGCAGAAAGGCAGGCTTGGGTGGGAGAGCAGATTTCAGTTTGAAATGCCTCTGAGATACCCACCTGGTCTTGTAACATAAAATGATGGGTCTGGAGTTCATGGTGTTGTATGGGCCAGAGCTATAAACACTTAGTTAGCATCCAGTCAATGCTTGTTATTAACACATCTAGTTTTTGCATCTAAATGAGGTTATCACAGAATTTAAATTCCCTCGAGCTCTTAAATGTTCAAGATTCTCAGTGCATGACCGTGACACTTGCAAGCTCTTCCTGTTGTGTCTGGGTGACTTGCTCAGCAACAAGCTGCTCAAGTTTGGTTAAGAGAAAGTGAATTCTTTGGACAGTGAGGGCAGCAGGCTTTCCCTGGTGTAGCCTACATTTCATCATCAGTTGTGATGCTGCCCAAATGTTCTCTAAATAGCAACTAGAAAGGTGACCTTTCTCCCCAGCTCTAACGTTTGGCAAAACTGCTCCTGCTTGGGTTAGAATTAGCTGCTGTGTCTCAGGCTCCAGTGCCTTGGCTTGGCCCACGGTTTGAAAACTTCTGGAGAAGTGGAGGCCAAGCCTGAAGCTTTATTCAACCAGCAGGATCGGTTACAATTTCTGTGAAGACTGTTGGGAGCCAGTAATTCTTACATTCCTGCTTCCAGAAGTCAACGAATTTTCCTTTGACAGTTTAGGAAGAGTTGACTCACATGGGAATGTGGTTGGAACTGCACTTATTTTAACTTAAACAGAGTTTGATTTTCCTCCTCTTATTTTGTGGGGTGCAGAAATGTTCTTCACCCCCAGGAGGGAGAGAATCTTCGTGTTACCTCCTTGGCATAGCTGGGAGATCTTGACCTGCTTAGGAGGCTTGTAGTTAGAGAATTGAATGTGTTTGATTTTTTTTTTTCTAAGCATTTTAACAGCAATCAAACTTTTTTGTGAAGAAGGCATTACTACACATTGTCAAATTTTAATATTTAGGTAGAATTTCCTGTAGTAGGAAGGAGTCATATGTTTACAGAACATTTTATACTGTAACCTTGTGCCTGAGTTTATACTCCCTCTAAAATGGGGGAACATAGGCTTTTAACACTGAGACTTAACTATAGAATGTGTGAATGTTATGACTAAATTCTGGCAACTGTCACTTAAATCAAGACTGGCCAATGGTCTGCTTTGATGAACCTCTTTATCTATTTATAATGCCAGTTTTGGAGGGTGTTTACACTTACCCACCCTGGGATACTAGCTAGCGGTTTTTAAATTTACTCCTTTGCTTTAAAAGCTAAGTGGCTTCAGTTTTTGTTTTTAGCATACTTTATATAGACAAAAATAACCTAACAACAATTATTAGCTTAGATATATAGAACTACTATGAGAAGCAGAATTATTTACATGCTGATCATTCATGCATCTTTTTAGATGGTAAATCCAGTGTGGGATCTTAGTTACAGTCATTCCTTAGTTTCATAAACATTACCTATTTACTTTGGGCCGCCAGCATATTGCCAGGTGCCTTTGGTGGAGGGATTACATGAGAAATGAAAATAGATTCCTTCTCCCGTTGTCTTATAATTTTTAAATTCCACAAAGATGAATGTCTAAAAATGTATCCTGTTAATTGTATTCAGAAATGCTACGTTCCATTGCAAACCAAAAGTTAAAGTATATGGACTTATTCAAAGTTTAAATATTTGTTTAGTTAATTATTCCCCAGCATAACTATAAAATGTTATATAAAACTGTAATGCAGAGTAGGGCAAAACTGTAAAATGGTACAAATGAAACCATTGTGTTTATTAAATATATTGTCGATTGAAAATAGTACATTTTGGGGACTTCCCTGGTGGCGTGGTGGTTAAGAATCCGCCTGCCAATGCAGGGGACATGGGTTCAATCCCTGGTCTGGTAAGATCTCACATTGCCACAGAGCAACTAGGCCTGTGTGCCACAACTACTGAGCCTGTGCTCTAGAGCCTGTGAGCCATAACTGATGAGCCCTTGTGCCACAACTACTAAAGCCTGCATGCCTAGAGCCCGTGTTCTGCAACAAGAGAAGCCACCGCAATGAGAAGCATGCCCACCATGACGAAAGAGTAGTCCCTGCTCACTGCAACTAGAGAAAGCCCGTGTGCAGCAACAAAGACCCAACGCAGTCAAAAATAAATAAATAAATAAAAACATTTATTAAAAAAAAAAGAAAACAGTACATTTTGAGGAGGGTAATATTATATTGATCATTTCATTTTAAATCTAGTTCACCGGTTGCGTGCTGTGTGACTTGCATGTGAAGGGCATTTTTCTACAGGCAGGGGCTGTGGGGATGCATGAGGCAGTGATAGACTGTGCCTTGCAGTGTCTCCCAGCCAGGGCTGGGGACATGGACAGATGCAATTAACCAGGCGGGAGTGGAATTGCTATGGGGGCCATGTGAACACATGCCCAGGGAGCACTTATTAAACTACACGAGAGCAGTCATAAAAGTTTATATCCAGGTCTGGCCTTTGACATTTATGCCCAGAATATATTCTTGTCACATTAACATAACTTTTCTTCCCAGATGATTTTAAAGTGGCTTTTCTAGGTGAAACAAAGAACTCTGTATCATGAGTATGGGGGAAATTCTGTTTCAGATCTGAGTAACTTATGTTTTAAATATAGTAAAACCCCTGCTTTCTAGCCTTATTTTATTTATTTATTTTAAACTTCTCTTTATTTTTTAATTTTAAACAGATTTATTTATTATTTATTTTTAAAATTTATTTTTGGCTGCGTTGGGTCTTAGTTGCGGCATGTGGGATCTTCGTTGAGGCATGCGGGATCTTTCGTTGGGGCATGCGGGCTTATCTCTAGTTGTGGCGTGCGTATTTTCTCTCTATAGTTGTGGCACGTGGACTCCAGGGCGTGTGGGCTCTGTAGTTGTGGTACGCGGGTTCCAGAGTGTGTGGCCTCTGTGGTTTGTGGCATGAAAGCTCTCTAGTTGAGACTCGCGAGCTCAGTAGTTGTGGTGCATGGGCTTAGTTGCCCCACGGCATGTGGGATCTTAGTTCCCTGACCAGGGATAGAACATGCACCCCCTGCATTGTAAGGTGGATTCTTTACCTCTGGACCACCAGAGAAGTCCCTAGTCTTGGCTTATTTTAAATAGCATCTTACTTCATTAGTGTCATGTATTGACTTCCCTAAGCTGACTGATGTCTGAGCTGTAGAGATGCTTTACAAGCATTCATTATTATTAGGGAGAATGAACAGAGAAGCCTATGTACTAGCCACATCTTCCTTATGCGCTGATTAAAAAAAAAAAAAAAACCTTCCAGGTGGGAGAAATATAGTATTTAAAAATCATCCTTGGGATGATTAAGTGGTTAAGAATATGCCTGCCAATGCAGGGGACACGGGTTCGAGCCCTGGTCTGGGAAGATCCCACATGCCACGGAGCAACTAGACCCGTGTGCCACAACTACTGAGCCTGAGCTCTAGAGCCCGCGAGCCACAACTACTGAGCCCACGTGCCACAACTACTGAACCCCACGCACCGAGAGCCCTTGCTCCGCGACAAGAGAAGCCACCACAATGAGAAGCCCACTCACGGCAATGAAGAGTAGCCCCCGCTCACCGCAACTAGAGAAAGCCTGCGTGCAGCAGCAAAGACCCAACACAGCCAAAAATTAAAAAATTTATTAAAAAAAATAAATAAAAATCATCCTTGCAATGACTGCATTTTTAATAAACTTGGAGGTTTTTCATCTCTTTTTGTGTCCTGAGTTCTTGGTACCTTAAGTTCAACCCAGCAAAGCTCCAGTCCTCTGATCCCAAAACCTTCTGTTCTCCTTAGAGAGAGATCGCCTGCCTGGAGGATGAGAAGGCAGCCCTTACCTTGGCCATGGCTGACCGGCTACGGGACTATCAGGAGCTCGTGCAGGTGAAGACTGGCCTCAGTCTGGAGGTGGCAACCTATAGGTAAGGATGCTGTGCTGAGTCCACCAAGCTGGAGCTGGCAGTGTGAAAGTCCCTGCAGCCTCCATGGAGTGGCTGTGGCTTTGTGTTACTGAGCACTTACTGCCTGCCAGACGCAGTGCTAAGTCCTTCGCAGCTGCTCACTGCCCATAGTCACCCTCTGGTGGTGGACACCACACATCCCTTTTGCAGGTGAGGGAAGGGGCCTGGAAGCAGGGGTCCAGGCTGCTGAGGGCCTGTGCCTTACCCACCCAGCATGGCAGCCCTTGGTGGAGCCCCTGGCTGAATTGAGGGATGGTCCTAGGGCCAAGCTGGTGGGGGCCTTGCTGGGTCCCTGCTCTGGGAGCTATGCAGCCTGAGTCCTGCAGAAGGGATGCTGGTCAGGGCATGGGGGCAGGGGAGAGGAGGCACTTGCCAGCCTGTCTTTCCCAAGGTCCATCTCCACAATCTTCTTGGAAATCTCATGGGGTGAACAATTGCAAAATTAAATTGGTAGGGTATTGCAACAAATGCTGAGTGAGATAAGCTGGGCTTTACTAATAAGGAAAACTTCAAAACAATCGGGCTTTATTTGGGGGAAGGAAGCATTAGAATTTTTTTCACTTGCAAGTGGCAGAAGTCCTTCTCAGACTGGCTCAAGTCAAAAAAGGCATTTATTACTCATATAACTGAAAAAGTCCTTAGTTTTGGGCGTGGTAGTTTCATCCGGTGCCCGGATGGGGTTGTTGGCAGGCTGTCCCTGCCTGCTCTGGCCCCTCCTTCCTTGCTCTGCCCCCACAGTGGCAGGAGGGGCCCCAAGCAGCTCCAGGCTTTTGTCCTTGCAACCCCCAATCCTGTGGTCAGAGGAGGGGGCTCTTTCCCACCATCCTAGTAGGACTCCTGGACCTGCTCTGGCTCTGCTGGGTCATGTGCCCATCCTTGGCTGGGGGAACAAAGTGCTTGAAAGGGGTTAGCTTCCCATGAGTCACATGGACTGAGATTCGGGTGGGAGGTACCCCAAACCAGGCATCGTTCTAGAGCGGATGCTGGGTCAGCCTAGAAAACCCGCATCTGTGCCCCTGTTAGGCGACACCTGGTGTCAGGTGAGGTCTTTTCTCTACAGAGGCAGTTGGATCTTCTGTTTCCTTTTTGTAAAAGTTCTCTGGGTCGGAGTCAGGAGACTTTGATTTTATGCCTCATCTCTCTGGGATTTTGAGCCCTTTCCTTCCTTGCTTTGTCCTGCCCCCCAGTTCTCTGTCATGAAAAGTCAGAGGGCACAGGTGGGCATCTTGCCTGAGAGGCCGGGGCGTTACCTCTCTGGTAGGTGTTCACAACCCTACCAGCTTAGCTTTCCTCAAGGCTTAGCTTCTTCTAGCTTTTCTCTTGGTTGCGAGCCTTTTTCACTCATGTCAGCAGGGACAGAGTTTACTCCTGTCTGTGGCCGGGCATTTCTTTAACCCATTTAGGGATTGACTTGGCCGTCTCCTAGGAGATTAGGAAGCATCAGTCCTTTTTGGGAAGTGAGTGACTGATTTCACTGTGTACCTTCCTGAAGTCCAAGTTTGCGTGGGGAAAATGGGGAGCCCTGCCCAGGGGCCTGCATATGCCCGGTGCTGCCCAGCTCCAGACCCCAACCTCTGTGGTTAGAACTGCTGCCGCCCCCCTGCCCTCCAGTGCTTAGGATTGAGTCTGGGAGATGCCCGCAGGTCTAAAAGACAAAGAGGCGGTAGCATATGACCTGTTTCTTTGTATCAGCCAAAAGCCTAGCATTTTTTATCACTGATAAGTGTCCTGAAGGTAAACCCTTGTCATGTTTTACGTGATTCTTTCAGTATTTTGTGCTGCTGCCCAAATTCTGAGGCCAGGTATGAAAATTCCTCTTCACAAGTGCCCATTTGATATTTACAGACCTCGACCTTCCATCTCTGGGAAGTTGACCTTCTTCCCACACCCTGCCTCTCTGAGGGCGGCAGGGGCAGTCAGCTCCGTGGGGACCACGTTCCAGGGTCCTGTGCAGTGTGACTGCTCACCAGCCCTGTCCAGAGGGGCTGAGGTGGCCAGTGCTATGGCAGGCATTGCTTCACCTGCCATGGCTGAGGTTGTGTTTCCCCGAAGTTTCGGGCCACTCCTCTAGCACTGCTCAGACAGACATGTGAGATGTGTGAGCTACTGCTCACACAGCGCACATGGAAGAGAAGGGCTGTGGCTCTGGAAAGCTGAAAGCACTTGGCAGCACGGCTGGACTCTGTGGGCTATGCTGAGGCCAGGTCTCAAGTATCATGAACCCTTCCAAACCCAGATATTTAGCCCTTTCCGGTAACCTTAAAGAAGAAACGTTAAGGTAATAACAAAATGGTGCAACTCATAGTTTATAGGGATAGACTTACAGTTTATACGTAAATATATAATTTAACAAAATAATAAAATTAAAACAAAGCAAACCTCAGAGTCTAGGACTGGTGGATTTCACCAAACCTAAGTTGGCCAGTTGGTGGCCAGGGAGACCGTGGCGCCTGGCCTGGCAGGTGAATGTGAGAATGAGCCCTTTGCTCCCACATTGCAGGTGGTGATGGGCAGAAGCTGTGGGGCTGGACTGGGGCTGAGGATGCTGAGAGAAGGGGGAAGTGTGGGAGAAGACAGGCTGGCACAGTTGTGCTCGCTCTTGTCTGCCTGTCTCCAGTGGTGTCATGTGGGGCTGGAGATGCTTATCCGCCTGATATGTCATCTCGAGGTTTTTCCTGACGTGTGAGCGCTTGTTATACGAGGGGCTGAGTGATGAAAGGGGAGGTTCTCGGAAACAGGACAGGGCGTGGTTCTCAGCGGCATCTGCACGTGGGCATCACCGGGTGAAGCTGATGAAGCATCGGCTCCTGGACCCGGTTTAGATATTCCCACTAGATTGGCACAGGGTGGGCCCAGGCATGGTAGTGCTAAAGCTCCGACGATGATTGTCAGATGCGTCCAGGGAAGAGAAACACTGCAAGGTCCAGGGCCTTGCTCACAGGGGCCTGCAGACCCATAGTGTCGGCATCACCAGGCATCTCAAACTTGTGGGAAACCTTGGGCCCACCCCAGACCTGCTGATCAAAGTTGCCTTGTCACAAGATCCCAGGTGATTTGTGTGCACGCTACTGTTTGCAGAGCAGCCCACGGGCATCCAGAAAGCTCTAAGCCTGTCTCACAGCACCTAGAGGACAAGACAAAGGATAGGCAGGCTGAGTGTGGGGCTGGTGCTGTGGGGGGCTGATGGAGTGTGCAGAGCAGGCTTCCTGGAAGAGGCAGTGCCAAGTCTTGCAGGAAGGGCAGCCAGGAAGAGACCGTGTGGGAAGGGCTTTCCAGGCAGAGGGGGCAGCCCGAGTGAGGATCTGGGGACTGACCTAGCGTGGCATCTGTGGCAATGCCGAGTATTTGGGCGTCCCTGGGTAGCTTGGTTTTGGGGGCTGTCATTGAGGGCCATGTATGTTGGGTGGCTGAGAGCCACACCCGTGAAGCCATGTTTTGTGAGCTGGGTGGGGTCTGTGCTCCCAGGCTGCTCTGGAGATGCTCGGCATGCAGGGTGTGATGCCTGCTCAGAGGGGCTCAGAAGCGTGCAGCCGGGTGCTGAGGATCGTGTGCTGTGGATAAGGCTGCGCGGACCGAGGCAGCCTCCTACACCATAGGAGGCAAGACTTGTCCCCCAAGACACACAAGTGCAAGTTTTCTGGAATCAGAAGGGAGTTGTGAGAATCAGAGAAGTTTTCTAGAGGGAGATGAGATTGATCTGGGTCTTGAAGGATGGCAGAGATTTGAACAGACATAGAAGAGGGGGGAGGTGGGAAGTAGGGGGTGGCATGGGAGGAGGGAGGGAGAAGTATGGTTAGGTGAAAAGTCAAACAAGATGTTAAAATAACAGTATGCGTGTTCCAAGAAAATACTGTACATGGCTTACTGCCAATGAACAGAGTTTGATAAAGATGGTTAGAAGAAGGAATGGAGAGCTTCAGGCCGAGGTAATTAAGAGAGATTTTCAAGGGATGTGGGATTTGAGTTGGGCCTTGAAGGGGCAGGGAAAGTGGGGAATAGGAGTTGGACTGGCAGAAAGGTGTCAGAAAGGAGCTCCAGGTGCACAAGTCAGGATAAGAAAATAAGTGGAGGAAGGAGAATGCAAGATGAATCAGCAGAGGCCTGGAAGGAGGCAGATTGCAGGGGCCTCCATTGCCAGGCCACTGAGATGGGGCGGTCCCAGGGCCAAAGCTGAGGAGAGGGGAGCCAGCTGCTGGCAGGTGGAGTGCAGGAGGGTCTGGGCAGATTGCAGGGGCCTCCATTGCTAGGCCACTGAGATGGGGCGGTCCCAGGGCCAAAGCTGAGGAGAGGGGAGCCAGTTGCTGGCAGGTGGAGTGCAGGAGGGTCTGGGCCTGGGGTGGAATGAGTATGTGTGTCTGTGGGTGGGGGCGGAGGCCTCGGGAGGTGCATGTGGTGGTCAGAGATTCGGGGCCTGACATAGGTAGGTACCCGAGGGAGCCTCTGCTCAGGGCTGGTCGGGGCAGTGATGGAGGGGCCGGGAGCAGGAGGTTTCTGGGTAGGAACGTGGGCAGATGTGCTGCTGGGCACACACTCTTGTAAACTAGATCACCCTACACTGAGCCCCTTCCACAAAGCAGGTGGAGAGGGCTCAGTGGGCTTATTCAGACTTAGTGTATAATCTGAAGATGGTGAAACTGACAGTATTCAGAACCCACCATGTCCCAAACCCCTCCACTGCTGACATAAAGATCAGGCCCAAAAGCTATCGATTGAGAACTTGCAGAAACACAGTTAAAAAGTAAATAGAGCACTCCTGCCCCCATCCCCCCCCCAAAAAAAAGAGAACAGAACACAATCATCAGGAGTAAGCTGTTAGAAAATATACTGGGAAAAAAAAGATAGTCAAAATTGAAATAAAAAAATGCAAAAATAACCCAGGAATAAACTGAGTCCAGAAACCACAAAACTGAGGGTAAGAAGGGGCCCATCCTGGATTTCTTATCTGGGGGACAGATGATGAAATCTCCATCAAAATTTAAAAAGAGGCTTTTTTATGTTTTGGGGGTGGAGAATATAACAATTCTGATTTTCACCTGGAAAAATGGAAAGCAGGGCCAAAGGATTTCTCAGACAGAAAACACTAAAGGAAGTCTTGCCTGGCCAGATATGAAAATGTAGTGCAAAGGTTTCCTGCCTGGGGACTTTATGGCAAAGTCCTTTTAAAAGGTTAGTTTCTTTGTATGTCTGTGCTGGGGGAGGACGTGCAGAGCCCCCCTTTCCTCTTTCTGATGGCAGTGGGCAAAGGTGGCGGGTTTTAACTGAGAATATTCAGTCTCTAGGTTTAGACTGCTAATGAAGCAGTATAGATAACGCTTAACATTGCTAATATCATCATTTTAATGATGTTTCTGGTTGCTCCATTGTTTTTAAGATCACCTGTACCTTTTTATGTGTCTGTTCAAAGGAGAGCATTTCTTGGGAAGTTCTCAAGTTCTTGGAGAAATACATTTTTTAAAAATTAATTTATTTTTGGCTGCATTGGGTCTTTGTTTCTGCGCGTAGGCTTCTCTAGTTGCGGCAAGCGGGGGCTACTCTTCGTTGCAGTGCACGGGCTTCTCGTTGCAGTGGCTTCTCTTGTTTTGAAGCGCGGGCTCTAGGCGTGTGGGCTTCAGTAGTTGTGGCACGCAGGCTCAGTAGTTGTGGCTCGCAGGCTGTAGAGCGCAGGCTCAGTAGTTGTGGCGCACGGGCTTAGTTGCTCCGCAGCATGTGGGATCTTCCCGGACCACGGCTGGAACCCGTGTCCCCTGCATTGGCAGGTGGATTCTTAACCACTGCACCACCAGGGAAGTCCCCATTTTGTTTTTTTAAAGTTGAATCCTATTTTTGGGAAAACCTATAAAAATATGTTAACACTGAGACTTACCTGGTTATTAGGTGAAAAATTTGAAGCTAATAAAATCTTGTAGTTTTAAGGATAGAAAATTAGGATCAATGGATACATTTGGTTGTTAGCCTTACCCACATCATTGCGTAAATGAATTAGCCCTCAGTTAACCATGACTTTAGGTAATCCAGAATCTCTTCCCTTCTTGAACTACTTTGGTTAATGGAAAATCACCTTTCTTCTGAGGTCAATAGATGATGATGTAGGTGATAATGACGATGGCTGATATTTATCGAGCGCATATTCTGTAACAGCCATTGTTGCAAGAACTTTCCAATCACTTTATTAATTACCACCGGAAACCTGTGAGTGCTCCCTGTTTCAGAAATGGGGAAACTGAGCCACAGAGGGTTTGAGCGGCTTGCCCAAGGTCATAGGACTAGGAAGTGGCAGGATTTGAATCCAGGTAACCCGATTCTGGAGGTTTCTCTGTTAACCACTCCCTGTGCTTCCTCTTTCTGCTTTATTAGTAATCTTATTCTTTATGTCAGTCTTTTTTTTCTGTCTCTGGAATTGACAAATGGGCTTTCCTTATGTGATTTCATCCCGAGCACAGAGGGAATGACCAGAGGCTGCCTGGCACCACTGCCTCCTTGTTGTCTTTCATATGCCTGTGCTTAGGACAGACCCTTTCCAAACCAGATGGTGATGCTGGTCCTGTGGATGGACTTCTGCCCCTCTCTCCTCCCTTCCCACTCCAGTCCCCAGTCTAGAGTGACAGGCGGTCGGTCCCCTGTCCTCTCTGGAGCTGGGGCCCAGAGAAGCTCCTTCTCCCAGCCCCTCCCCCTTTTCCACCTAGAGCCTGCGTTTTGCCAGGAAGCACCACGTGAAACATCTCTCCACCCAGGACCAGGCAGGCTCCCCCACTGGCGTTGCTTCTGGAAACATCCTCCGACTCTGCCTCCTCCCTGACGCTTGTCCCTGTTTCTGGTGGGCGCGCAGGGTGGCCGCCTTGTGCTCACTGCGTGGAGCAGCAGCAGATGTGCCCTGAGCTGCCGTCAGGATGATCTATCCCAGACGGGAGCCCCGCTGCTGGCTGGCCCATGGGTGGTCTGTTAGGGCCTGGCACCCAGCCAGGGGCCGCATTAGAGCTCCCTTCCAACCTGTGGGCTTGCCTCGGCGGCCTTAATGAGGCCAGGGACCTGGTTTTCCAGCACATGTCTGCTTGTTTTCCTGCTTTTCGAGAGGCTGCCAACCCGTGGGCCTGTGTGAGATGTTCACTTATAGTCCGTGATTCAGGCGGTTGGCATTTCTCACTGGCACGGTGGGTCCCAGGCAGTTCTCTTCCACCGCTCCCCAAATCCCCAGAGACTGCTTGACCTGCTCCTTCCTTAAAAACCTTCCTTTGAGAGCTTTTGAGGGAATTAACCCTTTTTGGCCTTGCCCCAGGCGCTTTGTTTATGCCTCTGCCGCCTAGTCTTGTGAGCTGTGCTGGTGGAGATGGGTTGTCATGTGTCATTGCGGGGGTGGGGGTGGAGGGTTCGTAAAGGCATGGATTCAGGGACCAGTGTCCCAGCATGCCTGTGAGGCCCTTTGCTGGGCGCCCAGGTCGAGAAGGTGGCTCCTGCCTATTGCATCAGCCGCTGGGAGGAGGAGTCGCTGTGGACCTGAGTGCTTCCCTAGTGGGAGCTGCTGCTCTTTCCTGTAGGGACATTTTGATTGAAATCAAGAGATGTTGGATCTGCTTTCATTAATATGGTCTGGAGGGTCTGTCTGCAGGATCTGTTCTAAAATGTATGTGAAATGGCACCATCTCTGGCCCCGCAGGGAGGCCCAGGCAGCTTGCAGGGCGGCTGAGTGCCCAGGCCTGGGCTCCCTTTCTCTCGCTGAGGAGTGCAGGCCTGCACTCCAGTCTGCTCACCTGTAGGGCCAGGATGCCCATCGTCGGCCCAGTGTGGGGTTGCCAGGAGGACTTGGTGAGATAGAGGGGAGGGTTAGAGCCTGCTTGGTGCTCAGTCTTAGGGTTGCTGAAGGCCTTGGGCACAGGAGCATTAGTGCTGTGTCACCCCTCGGGGTCTGGTGCCCCCTCCGGACTCAGGGTCCTGAACTCAGTAAAAGTTTGGTGGTGGTTTGGATTTTCCCTGAAAGAGAAGCAAAACCATCCCCCTTTGAGGGGAGAGGGAAGAAATTTTTCCCCCAAAGGGATCTTCTTTATCCTGACCGCCCCCCCACCCCACCTCCCCAGTCATCAGTTCTCTGCTGACCTGGATGCCCTGCAAGCACTTTCTGTCCTGCCTTGGGCAGCTAGCGTGGGAGCCCTGTGGTACCTGAGCCTTCCTCCCAAGCAGGCAGAGAGAAGATCTGAAATAGGACTTGGCTTCTCAGTAGCCCGCCGTGGACCCTTAGCTGTAGGATGCTACCTTTCCTGCTGCTGTCATCCTGGGGCACAGACCCTCACAGGCTGACTTTTACCTTGAACGTGTTCCTTTTATTCTATACAGACCTCGGGATTTTCTCGGCAGTGGATGCTATTTGTGTTCCTGGAACCGAACATGCTTGGTCATGAGGGTGTGGGATTAATGGGCTGGTGTCCTGTTTCCTGGCTCTCGCCTGGCGTGGAGGGCAGGGCTCTGGACGCGGCCCCTCGGCTTCCTGCGTCCACACATGCGCACTGCAGTCGCAGCTTCCAGGAGAACCCTCCTGTGCACACCTGGACTGGAATCCCTCTCATCCTTGTCTTTGCTTTTTCCTCAGGGGGGCCTCCTTGCTCTGTTCCATCTGCGCACAGGGTTCTCGCATTTGTGGGAATCACTGCATTTGAATCAGTGGAAATAGAACTTGGCCCTGGTCTGCCTGATCCGAGAGTCCCCACCCGGCTCCGGCGTCCCTTCCCTCTTTGGCTGCCTGGCTCTCAGTGGTCAGATCAGCATTTCCAAGTGGACCCCACTTCTGCTTGCCCTTTGCCATATGCAGTATATTTCTTGGAACTGACGTTAGTGACCTCACACATTGCCCTAGCAACTGGACAACTGGTGTGCCCGCAGCAGCCCATGTCCTAGGGTCTCCAAGCGATGGATATCCCGCACTGACCCACTGTGGTGTGCTGGGGCTATGGGGCCTGACCTCTGCTCTCTCCTCAGGGCTCAGAGTCATAGACGTGAATAACAACTTAATGAAGACTCTAGAGTTTTACACTTTGGGAGCTAGACATGGCCAAAGAAACCACCTAGTCCAGTGCATTTTGCCATTTTATCAGAGGAGATACCTAGATGCCGCCTGGAATGAGACCCCTGGGGGCCATGGTGGTGGAGGGGGGTGGTCTGCAGCTCTTCCTTCTCCTCTTACGCCTGCCCTTTCCATCTCTTCTCTTTTTTCATCTCTGAGATGTCCCCATGGAACCCAGTATGAAAACTGCAGATGCAGTCTGGCTGCCTTATTTACAAACAAATGTCAGTCCTTATTCTGCCCTTAGTCAGCCCCTGACCTGTGACTCCAGAGAGACCCCAGTGGGGTAGTAGTAATTGTTTTGGGTCCCTGTAGCCCAGGGTGACCTGCCAGGCATGGGCCCTTCCTTGCTTCCCAGGGAAGCCAGACCCCCGACCTCCCTTCCTGGGCCCACATCCCTCTGTCTCTTCCTCCTCCATGCCCTGGGTTTAGAAGGGTTTTCTAGAAGGCCTTGGCTCTCCAGTCCTTCTGAAGCCCTGGCCCCCTCATTTTGTTCACTTAGCTGAGAGACGCTCTCTCCAGCCAGGTCTGCTGGGGTGGGCTTGCATCGCAGTAGTGCAGCATCTGTAGACACATGACACTGGGACAGTGTATCATTGACCAGATCGACAGCTAACAGAGGCACTTCTTGTCTTTTATTTCCTAATGAGTTTTTTAAAAATAATTTTTACAGAGCCTTACTGGAAGGAGAAAGTAATCCGGAGATACAGATCTTGACTGAGCGCATTGAAAATGTACCACAAGGTAAATATAAGGAAAGCTTATCATTTAACGTTAAGATGCTGTCTATCTGAGCAGGTTCATTCCATGGATAAAGAGTAAAGCATCATTTATCTGGAAGAGTTGGGGTTAGATAAGAGTTTTCAGATACCTGTCATTTGTCCCTCTCAAGTATCAAATAGATTTTATTTAATGGACCATAGTTTCAATAATAATGCCAATGAAATTGTGTGGGAAAGGGCTTCATTAACTCATTTGTTCATCTAGCCAGTGTTTGAGGGTGCTTCCTACCCAGCGTGGTGAGGGAGGAGAGGGCTGATGGAAAGCTGGGAAGTGTGAAGGGTGAGAGGTGGACATGGATTTATTCATCACACCCTGTGGAGGGAACACCCTTTACAGACCAAAGACTTACAGCCTTAACCCAAACCTAGGGAGGTATTACTTTGTACAGCAGGCAATCAACACTGGAACTCGTGACCCCACCGGCGGGAGAGGTGGGAAGGATTACACTGTTTCCACCAGCCTATGTTTGCGTGGGCAGCTCAGGGTGGTGTGAGCGGCAGTGTCACCTAGTGCCCTGAAGTCAGCCTCTGTTCGGGCCTAAAGCTGCAGCACAAAGCCTGTATTTCCTGTAGCTGAACTGACATTAGAGAGTTAATGTTCGTCAGAAAGACCCGGAGAACCTATAGGATAACTCTTTTTTTTTTTAAAGCTTTCTCTCAGTCCTGTAAAACCTTAAAAAGCTTTCTGGCTAAGCAAGGGCAGATTACGTTACGTGCAGTATGTTCTGTATACACCTTACTCTGTGTAGTTTCAGGCTCCATGAGTGTTGCCATGTTCAGAATCATGGTACATTGGGATTACATGTATGTACTGGTTACTGCTGTCAGGAGAATGTGATTATAACAGTCAATCTGGATAGGTGGTAGTTTAAAAAAAAATAACACTCCCCATCTTTATTTTCAAAAACAACATTCCTATTAGACACTTCACAGATTGACAGGTTACTGCGTTCAGAATAATTTTGGTTCCAGTCATCTGTGACTGGAAGGGATTTGGTCTCAGTGTCCTGCCAAGTTTGCTTTTGAATTTGAGAGTAAGGTTGGTTGGCTGCCATGGGGGGAGACCCAGGGGGCGAGAAGCCTCTGCCCAGCTCAGCAGATGGGTGTGGGTGGGCACAAAGGGGTGCCTGCAGGGTGGATGATGCTCCTGGCTCGGCCACATTCCTGCCACCAGCTGCCACCCCTAAGAGCAGGTACCCAGGGTGGCATGTCTGCGGATGGTCCAGAGCAAAGCAGGAAGCCCCATGGACCGCCTCCCAACCCCAGGACCATGACATTAAGACAGATTGTAGTATTGGTGGTTGGTTGGCTTCCTGCTTTGGCACCTTTTCAAATGAGATGTTTGTATTAAAAAAAAAAAAAAGTATAAAAATAGAAGAAATCAGGAATTAAAAAAAAAAAAGTCAAATTCTTCAATATTTGTTGGCCCAACATGGAAATCAGTGAAAAATAAGAGCATAGTAAAAGGTGGAGGGGTTATGCCATTCGGTGTTTAGTATTTATGTACTCTGTAGTAATTATGAAGCTCTTCTCTGCTAATCAGTAAAATAAAGTTATCTCAACAAAGTGGAAATGAAGGATTCCAAATTGTGAAATTTCTGCCACATAAATAGCGCCCCTAACGTCTCTGGCACATGTGCCATGCTTTACGATCACACGTTTGATATATTTAAGATGCATGAATATTTTAAGATCAGTAATTGGAGAAAAGTGTTGTGTGGAAGCATTCGTAGGGCTATATTTTATTGTCATAGGTTTCTTTAAACTACCAGAAAAAAATAATTTGGGGGTTGAAAATATCTCATTTATAATGACCCTCCTGTGGTAATAGTGTATATTATGATGGGATGGGATTTGATCTGTGGTGATGCTTTTCAGATGAAAAAAGGTAATGATGACTGTCATTTTAATGCACTGTTCAATTTCTACAGAATTCAGAAACAAGCCCTATCAATATACCACCTCAGTATTACAGAGGGAAAACGAAAGAAATCTGTTTCCAAGGCAGAAAGCACATTCGCCGAGCTTCAGTCACAGCCCGGTGCCCCGTTCTCAGACGGCTGTTAGAAGCGCTGCCAGAAGAGACTTGCTGGGCTCCAGATACTCTTCCTTTATCACTGCCCGGCAGGAAAACTCTTATGAAAAAACTGCCAGCAGTCAAACCAACTTCAGACATTTCTCTCCAGCCCCTGGTCTTTTAAGAAATACTGAAGCTCAAGTCAAAACATTCCCTGATAGACCAAGAACCGAAGGTATAAAGGGCCCCCCCACTAGTTTAGCCAAAGAGTCCGCCGTTGCCCAAGAGTCCTACCAAGAACGCCGGGACAATGTGGTGGCAGGTGCTCCCGAGAGCACTTGGTCGAATGAGAGGACCGTCATTTTGGGAAAGAAAATGGAAGCTAAAGCCACAAGGGAGCAGGAGAGAAACAGACCGGGAACCATCCAAACAAAGCGAGAAGAGAAAATTTTTGATTCTAAAGAGAAGGCTTCAGAGGAGAGAAACTTAAGGTGGGAAGAACTTACAAAGTTAGATAAAGAAGCAAGACAGAGAGAAAGCCAGCAAATGAAGGAAAAGACAAAAGAGGGGTCACTGAAGGAGAAAAGTGTGAGGGAGAGAGAGATACCGATCAGTCTAGAAGTATCCCAGGACAGCACAGCAGAGGCGGCCCCCCAGGGTCTCCAGACACCCCTAAAGAAGGATGCTGGTGATGGAACACGTAGAAGGGTGGAAACGAGAGAGGCGGGGCTCGGGCTGGGCACCAGCGACACTGCAGGCTCTCTGAAAGGTAATACCACGACCGAAACCATAGCTGAGAACATCGTTTCCAGTATCCTGAAGCAGTTTGCCCACTCTCCCGAGACAGAAGCATCTGCTGATTCTTTTCCAGACACAAAAGTCACTTACGTGGACAGGAAAGAGCTTCCCGGTGACAGGAAAACAAAGACTGAGATAGTCGTGGAGTCAAAACTGACTGAAGAGGTCGACATTTCAGATGAAGCTGGCCTGGACTACCTGTTAAGCAAGGATGCTAAGGAGGTGAAGCTGAAAGGAAAATCAGCTGAGCATTTGATCGGAGATATAATCAGTCTTGGTCTGAAGGGGAGAGAGGGGAGAGCAAAGGTCGTCAACGTGGAGATCATTGAAGAGCCCGTGAGATATGTCAGTGGTGAGAAGGCGGATGAGTTTTCTACACCATTCGAAGTGGAGGAGGTCGATGACGTGTGTTCGGGCTCCAAGGGGCTTGTTGTTCAGGAGGAAGTTTATGGAGAAACAGATATCACGTGCTCAGGGAATGAAGGTCAAAAGACCAGGCAGCCCCAAGAGAACATAACTCACTTTGAAGAAGTGACGGAGGCAGGTGACTTGGAGGGAGAGCAGAGTTATTTGGTGTCGACTCCAGACGAATACCCTGGTGGCCATGAGAGAGATGAAGGCCCTGTGTACGGGCAGATCCACATCGAAGAGGAATCCACCATCAGGTACTCCTGGCAAGATGAAATTGTGCCAGGGTCTCGGAGAAGAATGGAGAGGGACGATGCATTGGGAGAGAAGGTTGTGAAGCCACTGGATGTTCCAGAAGCATCTCTGGAGGGGGACATGGGTTCTACTCACTGGAAAGGACAAGCGAGAAGTGGTGAATTTCATGCTGAACCCATAGTCATTGAAAAGGAAATTAAAATACCGCATGAATTCCACACATCCATTAAGGGAGGCTTCAAGGAGCCCAGGCACCAGCTGGTGGAAGTGATTGAGCAACTGGAGGAGAGCCTTCCGGAGCGCATGAAGGAAGAGCTGTCCACCTTCACCAGAGAGGGTCAGGGCGGGCCCAGGGGCGGTTCCGTTGATGTAAAGAAAGTCCAGACCGCGGGTGGCGGGGCTGTGACCTTAGTGGCCGAAGTCAACCTCTCGCAGACGGTGGATGCCGATCAGTTAGACCTGGAGGAGCTGAGCAGGGATGAAGCGGGTGAGATCGAGAAGGCCGTGGAGTCGGTGGTACGAGACGGCCTGGCTAGGCAGCACAGCCTGGCCCCTGGCAGCCCAGATGGGGAGGCCAGAATGGAGGCCCCGGCTGCTAGCCGCGGCTTCAAGCGCTGGGCCACCCAGGAGCTGTACAGCCCCTCTGGTGAGGAGGCCGACGCCGGCCGGGCCTCTCCCCGCACGGAGCTGGTCACTTCCCAGGGCCCCGTGTTGGCCACCGTGGAAGTCACCAGCCCAAGGGGCTTTGCCCAGTCACACGTGCTGGAGGACGTCAGTCAGTCTGTGAGGCACGTTCAAATAGAGCCCCCTGGAACTTGGAGGGCTGAGCAAGTCTCACCTGAAGGATCCGCCGCCCAGGTGGTGGAGGTAAGTGGGGAAGGTGACCTGAGTTGGGCGGCAAGCTCGGCAGAAGCCAGCTTGTCTGCAAGGCATCTTACGTTGGGTCCCAATCAAAGTCAATTGTCCAAAGAAGTCTTCTTCCCAGGGCCTGACTCTCCCTGTCCGGGGGCAGGGGACTCAGAAGAGCCTGGCCTGGCAGAGGTTTCCACAGATCCTGACAGATTGGGGAGGCACAGCCCCTTTGGCTCCCAACAATTTCATTCTAAGAGGGAAATTATTTTTCAGGCTCCCGCTTCTGAGGCAGGGAAGGTTGGTGATTATTTTTCAGAAGAGTCAGTGGGTACCCAGACTTCTGTGAAGCACCTTCAGTTAGGCCTCAGGGAGGGGTTCAGTGAGCTGATCCAGCTCACAGCCCCCCTTTCAGACAGAATGGAGTTGGGTGTCAGAGAAGCTTCTGTGCACACGGAAGTGTGGTCAGGGAATGGCACATCCATCAGGCACATCAAGACCGTTCCTCAGAGGCATCAAGGCACCGAGCAGATAGTTCCCCCACCCTCGAAATTTAGTGACTCAGAAAGCAAAGCCCCCAGAGAGGACTCGGTAGATGTGACCCAGGCCACCCATAGTTACGCTGTGGGTAGGAAAATCCTGATGACTGAAAAGAGCACCTTCCAAAGGGCCGTTTCTGAATCGCCTCGGGAGGCTAGTTCAGGAGACACCTTAGGGGCAGAAGCGACATCAGGTGTGAGCAGATCCTTTAGGCATATCCAGCTGGGTCCTGCAGAAACCAACACCTCTGCACACGTTGTCTTCCACGGACCCATTTCCAAAACGTTTGCACTTGCTGGTTCGGTGGACTCCCCTGAGGTAGGCGAGGTCGCAGACAGTGGCAGAACACTAAGGCACGTTGCCCTGGGGCCCAAAGAAACTTCGTTTACCTTTCAGATGGACGTGAGTAACGTAGAGACGACCCCCCGCTGGACCCGAGAGGCCACAGTCCTCTTCCCCGCAGGGACAGAAGCAGAAGCTCATAGTGTGTCTGACCGTGATGCTTGGAGAGATGCCAGCAGTAGGAATGACCTGGCCGCTGGCGTGAGCTTTCAGGGCTGTGCTGGGGACAAACACCAGGCCCCCGGGGAAAAGGGCAAGGAGCAGGCCGAGTTTCATAAGATGGTGCAGCTGCAGAGGATGGTAGACCAAAGGTCGGTGATTTCGGATGAAAAGAAGGTTGCCCTCCTCTATCTAGACAATCAGGAGGAGGAGAATGAGGGACACTGGTTTTGATAAACATATTTTGTTTTAAATGCCATCTTATTGGGTAACATACCGACACACAAAGGCCTTTACTTCCTTTAGGGGAGGGAGGCGCACTCTTTATTAAAACCTCCCCCCTTTTTTACTTTCTTTAAAGAGTGCTCCAGGCAATGTCAATTTACTTGATAATCTGTAAAGATTTCAAACTAATTCATGCCTTGAAAGGCTTTGGAATTTTATTAAGTTGGAACTTTGACAAAAATATCTTTTATCTTTTTAGTCTTAAAAGTTCCTTGTTCTGGAGTTTTCTTTCTACTCTACCGTTCTTGCACCAGGTCACAGAAATGCCTCACATCTGTTTGAAACTATATCTAGGTAAGATGCCTAAATGGTAATGAGATTAAAGTAATATATTTAAGAGTAAATCTTATTTGCATGTGCTAACATTAAATAGTAAACTAACATTTTAAGGGAAAAATGAATACGTTTTTCTCTTTCCAAAGTCTTTTCAAAAAGAAATCATAGGAAATAAGCAGATTTTTAAAAAAGCTAAATGATTTCATCTTAGGAAAAAGTTATTTGTCGTAGAGTTAAATTCATTTAAAGACTTGAATGAATTGCTTTCTATGTGCAGAAATTTAAATAATATAGTATTTTATTTATGGAGAGGACAGCTCCAGCCTCCTGCAGTATATCAGGTCAGCACACTAGCTACGTTTGCATAAGTTCCTGGAACGCTGCACTGGGTCCAGGCAGGGACAGGGGCTGGGGGGATGATTATTGGGAATGGCTTACAGTACCAATTTTTTGCAGTACTAGGTTGTTTAGTGCACAGTCTAAATATTCTTTTTTGTTATAACCTAAGTTTTGGAGTAGCCGGCTCTTACCAAGGTATACTTGAGCTTTTCTGCACTTTAGCCTCTAAACATTTAATTTTACTGATGGGAGGTAGACCCTGAAGACAGTAAAAAGAACGTTGATGCGCAGACTGTAGCTGGACTTGTGGGATGGTCATGCACAGTAAAGTTGAAAGCCCAGGTGGGCTGTGCCTCCCAAAGAAGCCCTTTCCAACCCACTGATGATGGGGTGGAGGCCTTTCTGAGCGCAAAGAGTTAGAGATGGAAAAACGGCAATCAACCTCATGGAGGTTTTTGCACTTTCCGCAGAAATCATGACGGTGGCGGTGTTTTGTCCAGGGAAACAAATAATACATTAAATAGAATAAGGTGTTTTGGGGAGGGAACTGGGTGCCTCTCCCACCGCCCAGCCCTGAAGCACCCAGGAAGGGCCCTGGAGGAAGGCAGAGGCCCTACTCTTCTGGGCCACAGAGTGTGGCCCTGTAGATATACACCACTGAGTTTAAGATACTAGAACGGGTGTGTTCTGTTGGATTTATTTTATTTTACATAAAGGTATTGTTTTTAAAGCTTCCTCCTTTAAAGGTGTAGCCTCACATAAAGATAGTATCTCTAGGAGCACAGTATTGTAATCCAAGCTAGTTTCTTTCACTCAATGTTGTCAAAACTGTACTGCCCCTAACTTTGTCATCCTCAGGTAGGACATGATGATGGGGGCCGGTTATGGAATTTGAGGGTCTTCCCTCTAGGTTTTACTGATGGCCCTCAGACCTCCACAACGCATATCTCCTCAGCTGCCAGGAATGGCTACAACAAGTAGTTTAGGGAGAGTGCGTTTTCCTAATCAAGAAGTGGAGGATCAATGCAGCACAGCTTTCAGGGTGATCTATTTTTAAAACACCGTGAAGCAGGGTATAGAAAGAAAGTTGATTTGAATTGCAAGTGTAAACCTTTGTTATCTGCCAAATGCACTAGTGATTGTCAGAAACTGGTATGGTGGTGATGGCTTTGCCAATGAAGACTTCTTGTTTCTAATAAAAAGATGAGTTGATTTTACGTTAGTTGTAATTGGTAATGATTTGTATAAGTTATTTATTGGTGAGAATTCGGTCAAGGTGACAGCCTACTGTTTGATGGCAAGACAGACTGATGATGGCGGGAGTCTGTTATGTGTGTCTAAGTAGGCTTAGTTTAATGCCACTCTCCTAGCTTGTGACCTTGGAAATGAGGGCTAATGTGAATAGGTTTATTAAAGTCATGACCGACCTCCATTGGAAAATAAATGTCTTAGATATTAATTTTTATCTCCATGTTGGAATGCATATCTTTAATAAGTATCCTGACAAGAGTATTTACCAGTATGGAGTCATGAGCTGTTGTTGGTTACTAAGTCTCTGGAACACCCAGGAGCAGGGTGTGCCCTTGACCCTGTGACAGGTCATGCCACAGCTCCGTGTCCTTTAAAACCAGTCACTCTGGAGACAATAGTAGTCAACTGTGTGGTGGGACAGGGTAAGGACACAACCAGTCTTTTCACATTTATTTTTGTGTAGACAAAACGGTATTAATGGAATGTGTTTCACCTTCCCACTGGCTGTTTTGATATTGTTTGTTTAAAATGTATATTTAGGATGGAATCATCTGAAAAGCTGATCTTGCTAACCACCTGTGAGGGGATATGTCATAAGAATGTATAAAAATAAAAATCTAAGAAAAAATCCCACATTGTTCCTAAAGAGAATGAATGTTTTCCAGTAGGTTTTTTTGTGGTTTTTATTTAAATTCTAATTAAAGCATATATGTGTTTATGTGCATGTTTTTTTTATGGTGGCACAGAGTCACTGGGGAGAATATATGTGAAAAGTCCCAGTTCTTTAATTCCTCACCTGAATTAGAACTCGATATTGTTAGCACAGAACTAGAAAGCATGGCAGACAGAGCATAAACCACTGGCTTGTATTCAAATAGACTGGACAGTTTGTGGTAAGAATGTCATCATGACATCCCGGAAGGCTAGTGACAGTAGTGTGACCAACCATCCCGTTTGGCCTTGAATGGAGGGGTCTCCTGGGACATGGGACTTTCAGTGCTAAAATGAGAACAGTCCTGAGCACACCGTGATGGTTCATTACTAACCTTAAGTGCAAACCGGAATGGCTAATCATGCCCATCTCTTAGGAGCCTGAAAAAAGTGCGCTAGTTTGAGACAAAGGAGTAGATACTCTTACCTGTTTGTAGCGTTGTACAAAAACAAAACATATGAATAGCTAGACTCTTCCTTTCATTTTGAAGTTAAAACATTTAATAGATGGGAGACATTTGATGGAACATTCCTAAATTCATTCTTTCTCAGGGTGGTGGCTAAATGTTTTAAAAAGTGTTTTAGTTTCTGTGATTCCAAAATACTATCCTACAAGAAATAGAGGAAGAAGTAACATCATAATTTACATTTTGTTTTTTCAAAAACCTAGCGTGGGCTCTTAGTCTGCTCAGGCTGCTATAACAGAATACCACAGGCTGGAGGCTTAAACAATGGACACTTATTTCTCACAGGTCTGGTGGCTCAAAATCCAAGACCAAGGTGCTGGTGGATTAATTCTTGGTGGGGGTCCTCTCCTGGTTTGCAGACGGCTGCCTTCATGCTGTGCCCTCACATGGTAGAAAGATCATTTCTCTTGTGTCTCTTCTTATAAGGGCACTAATCCCATTTGTGGGGCTTCACCTTCATGTACTAATTACTTCCCAGAGGCCCCAGCTTAAATACTTTCACATTGGGCTTTAGGGCTTCAGCATAGGAATTTCTGAGGTGCACAAACATTTTTGAGGCAGACTCCGTGTGATATCATATTTAAAATGCTTTTCCACCATCCACATCAAAACCCGTGTCTTCAACTAGATAGAACACTTGGTGAGTAGTGACATCTCACGCCTTCTTTGAATGGTGCCTTCATCCCACAGGCCTATCTGGGATGGGTGAGTACTAGCAGGGGTGGCCCGTATAGTCAGCTGTCACACTGTCGAGGACAAGGGACCCAGCCTCCCTCCACCCTGCCATGAAACTTTGGTTTATTTCCCCCCTCAGTTCTCAAGGTGGCCAGCACAAATGGACCCAGAGTGGTTTTGGCTTTCCTACTGGGTGTTGGAGTGGGAGGGGGCCGTGCTGCATCCTGCTGACATATTAGCTGCAGCCTGCAGCCCTGCTGGGCCCCAGCCCATGGGATTAGGGTGGGGACGAGAAGGAACAACACTGCCTACCTCCCATTCCCACCCTCTGTGCGCTCATTCACCTCGTTCTGGCACGGGACCTCACCACCAACAGCATGGAGAGAGGTGCTCAAAACATGTCCCTCTATCTTTCCGTTCTCGAATGACGATGGCCTCCCCTCCAAGAGACTAAAGACCACTGTGGACACGAGCACTCATCCCACCTCACCCTCTTACCACCTACATGGGAACACAACTGGGAGAGTAGGGGGCCAAGGGCTGTGCCAACTCCAAAAAAAAAAGCTCTCCAGAGTGGTGGCCACATTTCTCCTGCCTGGAGTGGAGGCCACAGCTGGCAACATCAGGGAGTCAGCATGCCTCCTTGCAGCTCCTCCGTGCCCACCTCACTCCTGCTCAGCTCTCTTCACTCCCTTACACCTGCCTCCCCTGACCTCTAGGAAAAGTCAGGGCCATTTATCACCTACCCCGTGGTACCGGGCTCTTTCCCTCAGTTGTCATCAACCAACTCCACTATTATATGTTTAATGACTAGCGTCCATGTTGGATGGCAAGCTCTGAGACGATGGGGACAGTGTGTCTGTCCTGTTTGTCGTCGTGCCCTCAGTTCTTAGCACACGCCTGGTACATCCTGGGTGCTCAACCAGATTCAATAAGTGCCTGAGTGCACGAGTGAGGAGAAGCTTCCTCGGTGCCCCTTTCCAGGCTCTGAGGAGCTCTGAGGCGACTTCATTTTACAAACACCGACCCCAGGACGTCCAAATTTCCTTTTATTAGCATTTTATTCTATTACCTTCCTATATAAGAAAGGGCTTTCCCCAGAATCTTACTGCTCCAGATCTGACTCCAGGCCTGCCCAAGGGGCTATACACCGTGTGTGTGTGTGTGTGTGTGTGTGTGTGTGTGTGTATATATGATCAGATGTTGAGTCTACTTTCCTACACAGGAAGTTTCGAACTTTTGAAGAGAAGCCTTTCAGCCACTGTAGTGCTGATGGGTAAAAATTCTTGCTGGCAAGAAAAACCACTAAGGTGGTAAAAAGAAAAATGCTTTATAGCAGCGCCAAATCACCGGGAAGGGCATCCACTGTCAAAAGGTGGCCCATGGGAAGTTTATGGGACCGCTGTTGCATTTGGAGCAAACAGCCTAGAAAATCTGCCAATGACTGTTGAAGGCCACCTTCTGGCTGGAGAGAGATTTATAGAGCACCCTAAGTGTCAGCACCCAGGCATGAGCAGAGCTTTTGGTGGGGGTGGGCTCAGTCGGCTGCGTTGGGCCTGGCCTTCCCCAGCGCGGTGTGTTGCGGCCCGCTGGTGCAGAAGGCCGCCTTGGCTCTTGGGGGCTGCCGAGGCTTCACGGCCTTCTCGGGGGCCCTGCGAACAAGCAGAGGGTGGGGTAAATGGGGCGTCCCTCGACCTGCCCGCGTTTTGCGCCCAGTCTTCGCGGCTGTGAAGACAAGCCTGGCGGTTGCTGAGCTACGTTTCGTGAAGGAGCTTCAGGAGGGACTGTAAATGAGAGGAGACTTGTGGCACAGGAACAGAAAACGCAAGATTTCTTCTCCCATTTTCTAATTCCTTGTGACCATTCTTGCTGAGCTGACACAGTCAACCCTCAGCTGCTAAAGGGGCCTGGGCCCAGCGGGTGGGCTCCGAGACAGCCCCCCGCCACACCCCGCTAGCTGTGTCCCGCCTGCGGCACTTCCCTGAGCAGGGCCTTGGCCGTCAGTCTGCGGGCTCTGGGTGTACGCAGGCTGTGCCGTAGTAAAAACCAGAAGGCCGGCCGTCAAGGTGAAGTCAGAGGGCTCTCAGGGGCAGCCTGAGGCAGGGCTCCCGCAGGCCAAGCAGGGCTCTGTGCCCTTGCCCTCCAGCAGGTGAGATGACCTGCAGGCGGCCAGTCTGCAGGAGGACGAATCCCAGGCTGTGTTTCTGACATTCTTCAAGAGCTAATTACTTCCTAATATCTGGCAAGAAGATATTTCACAACTGGGTATTCAAAGGAACTGGGCTTGCATAGTTTATGAGTTATGGGGAAGTCAGTAAAACTTTCCACGGGAAGTTCCGTAGTACCTTACAGAACCAGCTTCATCTGAGATTCTGATTGCAGGGGAAATAGTGTGAGGGGAGGCCAACTCACTTGGACAGGACATCCATGGTCTGCTGGGTGGCCAGAGTCCTCTTGTCCTGTGGTCCATATAAGAGGGTCTGGATCTGAAGACACTGCAGAACACCAAGTAGTAATTGTGAGGTTATGGAAATGTCACTGAGAGCATTTTGCAGGAAAATCAAGTCTCCCTTAAATGAGAGAATACTTCATTCATAGACCCATGCTATGACGGAATTAGTGTATTCTGAGTTTCTTCCAGGAACAGTCTGACCTTCAATTTGGATGCCCTGAGGAATCCAGGAAACAAATGTACAGTTTTAGCACTATTTTGTAGAACTCTCTGTGACTATCCGTATGCAAAACTATGTTTAAAAGTTATGTTTCTAGAAAATAAAGGCAAGAACATTTCTACCCAGAGGAGGGGTCTCTAGTTTCTAATTTTAAATGACCCTTGCTATAGCCCAAAAAACTTTTCTTCTTTTTCAAATGTTTTTGCTTTTTTGTAAAGAAGTGCTTTATCTTATATGGGCTTTCTATATTCATTACTATGCAGCAATTTCTTAGGAGTTGATTTATTTAGGAGTTAAATATTCAGCTGTATATTATCCAGGACTGGCTTTGGCTTGGTTTCTCCCTTCTGCTTATTGTCCTGCCATTTGGTTGCTTATACTGGGCCAGGGAGAGACATGAGAGTTGTGCCCAAAATGGTCAAAATAATTTTGAAGAAGAATGAGATGGAGGAGCTTGCTTTGCTGAATGTCAAGACCTTTTATAAAACTAGAGTAATTAAGACAGTGTGGTTTTCATCCAGAGACAGACAAATATATCAACAAAACATGGCAGAGAGTCTAATACTTGATAGATTGACAGAAGTGGCCCTGAAGTGTCCATGAGGAAGAGCTGAACTAGTCAGTAAATGGAACTGGTTTTCCAAATGGAAGGAAATGGATCCCTGCCCCATATCAAACACAAAAATTAATCCCAGATAGATTGGGGAACTAAGTGTGAAATTAAAACTTGGAACTTATAGATGAAAATATTGAAGGATACGTTTATGATCTTGAGGTAGGGAAGTATTTCTTAGACAAGATCCAGACAAATCAAGAGTAAAAGACTGATGAAATTTAACTATATTAAAATTCAAAACATCTGTGCACCAAAATGCACCCTAGGCAAGGTACAGACAAACCAGACTGAGGGAAAATATTTGCACAAAACTGGAAAAGGATTAGCATAAAGCACTCATATAAGGTAATGAGAAAAAAAGCCTACCAACAGAAAAATGATCAAAAGATGTAAACAGATATTCAAAGAAGTTGAAAACAGAATGGCTAATAACCATGCCTAAGCTCACTAGTAATCAGTAATGCAAACTAAAACTTCAATGAGATTGCCCCTTCACCTACCAAACTGCAGAAATTATAGTCTGATAATGATAACACCAAGCTTCGTCAAAGATACGAAGCAACAAGAACTCTTTTATATACTGATAGTGGGTATTAAAGTTGGTACAACCAATTTGGGAATATTTTGTAGAACAGTTTGGGAATATTTAGTAATGGATAAGTAAACTGTGATATATGTGTATTGTTTATGCATGATACCACACAAATTTTTGATGTGTGTGTGTCGCCACATGGGTGAATCTTATGATTATAGAGAAGAAAAAGAAAATAGCAGATGAATGCATATAATATGTGTGCATATATTTGTATGTAAAATAAAACCACAGTAAAATAATAAAGATGAGAATGATATCTAATTCAGGATAGTAGCTATCTGGAGATGGGGTGGGGAGGGGGCTTCAACTGGATAGGTCGCGTTTTATTTCTTACACTGAATAGTAATCTCAGAGGTGTTTGTTATATTATTCGTACTTTTCCTTATATCTGATATATTTCGTATTTTTAAAAGATTGAATGTGTTTTTCTACATGGTAACAGCTCGAGTCACAAAAGTTTTGGGGTTTGGGGACATCATACTGAAGACTGTATTCATTCTGATTGGCCAACTGTTTTTAGGTGTTTGGGAAAATTAACACACAGGCAGCCAAAATCCTTTGTCTTTATGAGCTGTGGAAAACATGAGGACCATCTGAATGTTTGGTTCAATCTGAGGAATTGAGAATGTGATTCTGGATTCTGAGAATGTGGTTGTCTTTTGGAAGAAGGAAATAGGTGAAAATCTGGCAAGATTTTTTATATAACAAAATATTCATTATTTCTTAGCTGAATTACATAACACCTAAAAAGGAGTAAACATTTTCCTGTTATTCTATTTAGTATATAATCCAAATTCTGTAAAGGCAAGGATCCTAGCCCTTCCGCCCAGCAATCCCCAGACTTCTGAATCTGCACTGGGGCCCTGGCTTGGCCTAGGCAATGTGCTGCTCATTCCCTGGGTTTGAACTAGCGTTGCTCTAATCCACAGAGAGTTTGTTGTGACCTTGGAAATTTAGGAACCTTGAGAAAGTCCTGTGTTGCTTTGAGGGGAAGAAGATGGAGAGGGACACTGATGACAATTGATGTAACCTCTTCTAGCACTCTTCCCCATTTGGCTCACAGCTGCTGGGAGCCTGGGTACTCACCACCCAAAGCCTGGCAGAGGAGGCTCAGATGTGGACAGCGAGCGAGAAGCAAGCCTGCTCTCCCTCATCCATGTTAGTCGGGGAGAGGCCTCTCTCCAGGGCTAACACGTCTTGCCAGACAGACTTCATTTTCTCCTACCTGGCCAGGAATACCTTCACTCAGTGTAAAAGATCAGGTCTAATTTTAAACCCATCCAAACTTCCCTGTTTACATATTTATGAGTGCCTCAGATGCAGCTCATTTTGAGACGAGCTGATGTTGACATGCAATGGTGTTAATTCATTCACTGAAGCATTAGAATTTTACTGACATTATAACGATTATTTGAGAAAATCTGAGGTTTCAGGACACTCTGCCTTAAGAGGTGGCCTCCAAAATCTGAAACTCAGGAGGAATTTCCATCATGCTCCTTTGGTTATTGAAGTTTCTTCTCCCTGGCCCCTCATCCTCTAGGGAAGGAGGTATTATACTATTAGCTGAATATTCACAATTCCTGGGAAAAAGGACATGGCACCTGACAGGACTTACACGGATTCTCACCGGTTCTGCTATAACCACATCTATCCCAGACCTTGTTGCTCATTTTCACTGGGGGTGTTACGATAGTAGAGAGAGTGGAGTTAGGAGAGAGGGTCGTGGTTGGGTAAAGCAGCCCTTTTCAATAATCAAGCCCAGAGAGAGGTGAGCCCATCCCCATCCTACCCCCTATGCCCCAGCAGTCAAGACTCTTCTCTTTCTGGTGCTATTAGGGTTTTTTTTTAAGGCTACTTATACTCACTAAGGGACTTTGCCCAAAACTGTAGCTGAAGAGGGAAGAGATGTAAAGGGATGTCAGCCAGGAGAGGGAAACAGACCCTCAGCCCCAATCCCTTTTGTGATGACAGTGCCCAGGGAGGCCATACCAGGCACCGAGACAGGAAAAAGTGGTTCATCCAGTAATTGAACTGGTCTTCAAATGCTATGTTTTTTGGTTTTTTTTTTTGCGGTATGCGGGCCTCTCACCATTGCGGCCTCTTCCGTTGCGGAGCACAGGCTCCGGAAGCACAGGCTCAGCGGCCACGGCTCACGGGCCAAGCCGCTCCGCGGCATGTGGGATCTTCCCGGACTGGGACACGAACCTGTGTCCCCTGCATCGGCAGGCGGACTCTCAACCACTGCGCCACCAGGGAAGCCCCAAATGCTACGTTTTTTAAAAAGTGTAATAATCCATTACTGACTTTTACTAGGAAACGTCTTACATAGCTATATATTTATCTAAGAAACATAAATTGAATTTTTCAGTGTTCTGTGGCTCTTGGCTAAATTTGTTTAAGCATTTTTGTGTGAGGTAGGTTTTGTTAAAAACAGGTATTAGAGACAAAGTCAATAAATGTTAATTGAACCTACTGGCAGCCAGGCATTGTAAACATCTCGCTGAACTAAGTAAAGAACTCCTCAAACCTCGATAGGAGAACATTCTCCATCATAAATAAAGGTATTCTGTACTCTCCAGATTCTTCCAAGGAGGCCAGTGCACTCTGGTCTGAAATTAGCCTCCAAAGGGTGTTTCTCGTTTTCCTTTTGAGTGGACAAAAAACAAATTTTGAGGATCCAGGTGAAGTTTAGGAAGCCATTATATTGCTTGTGTTCTCTTTGATTTTACCTGCAGGGGTTGGGAGAAGTCACTTGTGTTTTTATTACACCTTAGATACCAAACAAGGAGCTTTCCTCTCTCTCCCTGCAGGAAGACAAAAGGGAACTCGAGCTTTCACAGCAGCCTGCAAGCTGTCCCCAAAGGGGCCATGTTTGTCTTGCTCACCTTTGTGTCCCAGGGCCTTGCACAATCCCTAGCACCTAAGATGCAATATTTGCTAAATGAATGAATAAGTAAGTAAAGCAAAAGGTCAACTGATGAAATTCTTATATGACAACCTTAGGACATGGCTGGACCACAGGGCTACTGAAACCTCTGGTAGGGAAGCTCCACTGTGGGTGCAGTGTTACAGACCTCCACCATCATAATCTGGGCACGTTCAATAGCAGAAAGAAAGAATGCTCTCCCCCAGGTGCTGCTTTCTCTTAGGTGTCATTCATAAAGCCAGGGGAGTTAAGACACAGTCTTAAGCATTTGATGAGAACCTTAAAAATTATATTTGACATGACTTTGAGTTTTGAAAGTTAGGTTTCTAAGGAGCCCAGGAGCCAAGGAATCTGGGATAGGAGGCACCGGCTTGCTGTCCTGGCTGCAGCCCACCTCTGTGCCCCAGAGCTCGCACCCTTCCCTGTGTGGACGTATGTGTGGACATAGCTTGCACCCTTCCCTGTGTGGACTGAGCCCTGTATGGGCTCAGTGGCAGCTGCGGTTTGGAGATTAGCTGACTCAGTCTACTCTGGCTTTAGAAAACCACAACAGTTTTAGAAAACCTGAACTCACAAGGAAGCATATTTTCTGATTTTGGGGGGGATCTCTGAAAATCTACAGTTGGTACTCAGGGCCATTTCTAGTCATGGCAACGCCCCTGCAGAAGTGGGTTGGTGTGCCTGAGCCCTCCTTTTCTCCCTCAACCTTCAGTCTTAAGTCCTGAAATCACATCATCATCTCTATTGGGAAATTTCCAACAATGAAAGTGCTGCTGGGACACATCCTATTTATTAACAGAGGCATTGCAGCCAGGCTGCAGCTAAAGAGCCATCTCAGTTGCAAGGCTATGCAACTCAATAATGGAAAATGGAGAAAGACATTTTCTTGCCTGGGAAGGGTCTGTGCCAAGCCTGTGTATTTTGTCTTTACATGAAATGAAAAAGCCAGAGAAAGGTAAAATATTTCAAATGATTCTAATGCTCAGAATCTGAAATCACTACTCTTCTTTATACGTATTATCTGATGCTAGAGTATGTCCGTGGAGAAGTTACCCAGGAACACATGAACTGTGCTGCTATTTTCATGTCAATTCTCAAGGTTAGTATTAAGAAGAAAAGAAGACGTCAAGCCAAAATACGTGGAAGTATGAAATGTCTTAAATGTTTAGAAAAACACAAATATGCTTTTCATTTACTAATCTTTACAAGGCAAGCAGAAATGATCACTTACTTGGGGAAATGAAAGGACAAACCAAGATACAGTTCATCAGACAGCACTGTCCTATAGAAACAGGGTCACACGGGGGTGGGGCTTGGTTTGCCCAAGCCCCTCAGAAACCAGCCTTGTCCTCTGGACCTGCGTCTTCTGCTGCAGGCACACATTCCCGCAGATGTTTGCTGAGCCCCTGCCAGACACCAACCCTGAGTCCACCTCAGTGATGGAACAGACGATGGGGGTTTCCAGTGTAGTGCGGGAGCCAGGCATTTAAAAATGTGTAAACAAACATAGCATAACAACTCATGATAAGAGCTGTGGAAAAGAAAAGAGAACATGGGCTATGAAAGAATAAAGGGGTGGTGGTGTCAGTAGTGGTAGAGGGTGCTTGGGTCAGTGAAGGCCTTTCTGAGGTGACATTCGGGTTGAAACCTGCAGGACGGGGAGTCAGCCATGTGAAGAGCACCAGGTCTGGGGGAGATGGTGGGGGTTCCAGGCAGGAGGAGTGGCAAGTGTCTGAGGCAGCATACCCAGCCCCGCTCTCTCTCTCTCTCTCTCTCTCTCTCTCTCTCTCTCTCTCTCTCTCACACACACACACACACACACACACACACACACACACTTAAACACACACCTGTAGCTCCCTTACCTGGAAGCCCACTAATTCTGAGACACAAGGATTGCTGCACAGGTGGGTAGGAAGCCTCCCATGAAAGAAATACAGATAGAGGAGGACCAGGGGCCCCGGGACAAGGGAAATGGGAGAGGAGGGAGAAAGGGAGGGAGGCCCAGGCGCTGCCACTCACAGAGCTGCTCAGAGCGGCCCGTCTGAAAAGCTCTCCCTGAGTATCTACGATGCCTGTCTTGGAGTCAAGGTGTCATCCTTGCTGTCTCCCTCACTCGTCACCTCTGAGTTGCCAAGTGCCATGGGTTCTATATCTTTACTGACGTCCCTTGACTCCCCCACGACTTTGCTCCAGCCCCTGGCCACTGTCTTGGAGCAAGCTACCATCATCCTTCTCCAGGATAACTGCAGCACAAATATTTGGAGAACAAATGCATCAGCAGGACTTCCTGTGGAGGGGCCTCCTGCTGCATACCCACATATAAATTCAGGCTTTGTTTTTAGAGTGGACAGCCAGCTGTTTGTAGAAAAGCTGGGTTTGCCTATTTCTGGGCCAGATAGAGCAAGAAATCGAGCCTCCTTTAAAATTAAGCTTTTCAGCTCCCTCCTGATGTGGAGCTCGGCCATCCCACCCAGTCCCTCCTGAGTTGGTGCAGTAGCACCTGCCATTCCCAGCATCACTCTTTCCACTTGCTAAAGGTCACACTGAATCTATGTGGTAGGAGATTTTGCCTTTCTCTCCGTCCCAGGCAATCCACCCATAAACTCACAGTTCTCCTGCATCCAATGAGGTTTTGACAAACACCAGAAGGTCTCAGGCCAGGATGGTCTGTCCACACCCACAGTTCTGCACCCTCCAGACTTTGATGCCAATTTAGGAACTCCTGAGGCATTGTGCACCCACGAAGCCACGGTAAGCGTTCCCATATTGGAGGAGCTTTCCATAGCAAATGTAGCCTTGTCCTGGGCAGTCTGTGTTCAGCGCCTATATATGTTTTCTAAGGGACAGGGAAGGTGGGAGGCGCTGTGCCTGGGCTGCCATAGTTAGGGGCCCTGACCCCAAGGAGAGCAACTCTTCCTGGCAGATGACGACACAGGGCATCCTATTGCCAGGAGACCTGGAATTCTGATTTCCACCCAGCCTGTAGCAGGCAAGGGAGGCTCCATGTTTTCCCCACAGAAGGTTAAGCCCTTGACCCCTTTAACCATCAGCTTCCATTCTTATACTATATCAACCAATTTACAAACATCTCCAAGTAACTAATGAGGGCTTGAAGTGTCTTCAAGCACACTTCTCAAACCAAGAACAGGATTCTGTATACGAAATCAATGTCATTATGACCTTCCTTTCTTTCAAAAAGGTTCTGAGGTGGATTGCTGCAGCCCAGCAGTGGGTTAATCAAAGATGATTAGAAAAATCAAGATCAAGGGGTCAAGGACGAATGAGACTCTACCCTTGAAAGCAGTACGGGCTAACACAGGGCTCTGCGGGGACTCCAAACTTGGCTCTGGATTGCCTGGTATCCAGGGCAACAAGGAAAACACCACAAAGGCTTAAAGGGAAAGTGAAACTAGGCGGGCCGCTGATGGAATGACAGTACATGAATCATGTATAAAATACAGCCATCTGCAGAAGGCTCTGTGTGTTTGGCCGGTTGGAGGAACAGCAAGGACCTGACAGTCTGTTCTAGAGATTTGACCTGTGGCCACGTAACACCTGTCCAGCGTTGGCTTTCTCACAGTCAACCTGTGAATAAAAACCATTTTCTTTTGCCTTTCTTCAAATGATTCATCGTAGTGGGCTTTGAATTTCTTGGAGAGAGAGGTCACATAAAATTGTTATTCTTTTATAGAAAAAGTTTATGTTCACAGCTATAAAGTAATCAGGCGGTGGATGGAACCCTGATGATGACAGTACCTAACAGGGAGGCCAGATTAAGATGGGACCCAACCCTGGTAACTGGGTCTGGGATTAGTCCTGAGATGCTTCTGACCTAGGAAACAGTCTTTGTGAATTCTTGTTTGCAGCCTTTTACCTGGATGAAAATCTAGTTCTCCATGTTGCAAAAATGGGAACTTTTGCAGTGGAAATTTCCATCTGGAGCCAACAGAGTTCTCCAACGTTCCCCTGCAGATGCCTTTGAAAGAAAGATCAATACTATGGTTTTCTTTTCAGTAACTTAATCCCACTGTCTGCTTTGTTTCTCGTGCCTTCCTGTTTTTCATGCCCACAGAACCATGCCTGGGCCATTCAGCACAGGAGAGCACATCTGGAAAGTCCAGTATTCAATGGATTCCTGCTCCAGAGTTGAAAACTTGGGGGATGCAGCTGTTATTGTGATAAAAACAAGAGAAACGCTGGGCCAGTGGCTTTTGAGAGCTGCTGCTGCTGCTGGCTGTGCAGAGCCCAGCACTAAATACGGCATCTGAGAAAGTCCAGCTCAGGAGCAGATGTGAGAGGCACGTTTAAAGGCCCTGTGTGTGCCCTGGTGTTCATGAAGCGGCCAGCCCTGTCCTCAGGTGGGTACGTGGGGACCAGTGGAAATGAGGACTGTGTGTACCACAGCGGTGTGTACCTGCAGACATACACGTTTCTACCCTTTTCTCTCTGACTCTGGCAAGTGGCCAGATAGCTTTAAAATGTCAATCATTGTATTTAGGACTGATTGGTTAATGAGGCCAAATGAAAGGTAAAAAAATCACCAACTTCCACTGCAGGCTCTGGAAGTGATGAAACCTGGAGTTTCTTGAAGCTGAGCTGATATTCAGCCCCGTGGGTGGGCCTGGGGCCCAAAGCAGTGATTCTCAACTTCCCCCTGGAAGCTAAAATGCAGGTCCCTGGGTCCCTGGGCCCCTGGCCCTTTGCCCCAGACTCTGGTTCAGAAGGTGAACCTAATGCAGGGGGTTTAAGACCCACGCTTGGCAAACCACTGGCATTAAGGAAAATGTGGGATTTATTTAACAGTAACTTACCCATAGACAATTCACTTCTAGGAGCCTCAGGCCCCTTGTCTGTAAATCAGAGCTACTAAGGTCTGACCTGGAGGGTTGCTGTGAGGGTTGGGAATGATCTATGAGCTGCCATAGCAGCAGTAAGCCTGGCCCCCAGTGTGTGGTCAGTAGTGGAACCAGCCTGGCCCCACTGGAGTCAGCAGGGCCATATGAAGGTTTGTGTGGCTCCAACTCAAATTCTTGCACGTCTGCTAACATTTGCCCCCCTCCCCTATTCCTGGGTCCCTCCCCTGCCTGGAGTTGAGTGTCTAGGCTGAACCCTCAGAAGAGTTTTTCCATATTCCATCTACCTTCCTCAGGGGAGAAACAAGGAAGAAGAAGCTAAGTGGAGACTCCCAAGGGCAGGTGGTATGCCTTGGCCAGGACAGCTCCTCCCTTTCCTCCGTCTGGGCCCTTCAGCGGCCTGCACTCTGCACCCGGGCAGGGCCTGGCACTTACCAAAGCAGCCCTACTCACATTGCCTCATACTGGCCTCAGAACAACTGTGGGAGTGAAGGAGGGCTTGGGGTTGCTGTTTTCTCTGTTTTACAGATGAGAAAACTGAGGCCTCTTGCCTTGATTCTTGGGCCACTCCATTCCATTCTCAACACTGTCCTCACAGTGATTTAAAAAAAAAAAAATCCAAAGAACAAATATAGACCTATTGTGCCCTACTTAAAATTCCCTCAGTGGCTCCCAGATGCTTAGAGCCAGGTTCAGAAAACTTTTTCTGCAAAGGGCAGGTGGCAAATATTGTAGGCTTTGTGGGCCAAGAGATAAAAATCGAGCTACTATGTAGGTACTTAACTTAGCTAGAGAGGAAACGAAACAAATGTCCACAAACTTTTGTCAATGAAATTTAAAGTATAATAATAATAAGTATATTTTGGGGGTAATCTAGTTCTACTAATGAAAATAATGGATTTCTTTTTTTGGGGGGAGGATAAAATTTCACTTAGCTGTGGTTCAAAGTCAGTGTTCTCTATCAAATCAATTTATGATCACCTGTAAAATGATTACAGATTTTATAATCATCTGTAAAAAACCATTTTTAACTAAGGGGCCACACAAAAACAAGTAGTGGGCTGGATTCAGCTTGCAGGCCAACGTTTGGGACCCTAGCTTCAAGGATCAAGTCTCAGCCCCTTAACTTGCAAACATGGCAGCGAGGTCATTCCCAGCTCCTCTGCAGACAGGTACCCCAACTGCTTTTTGCTGCTTCTTTTTTTTTTTTTTTTGGGGGTACGCGGGTCTCTCACTGTTGTGGCCTCTCCCATTGCGGAGCACAGGCTCCGGACGCGCAGGCTCAGCGGCCATGGCTCACGGGCCCAGCCGCTCCGCGGCATGTGGGATCCTCCCGGACCGGGGCACGAACCCGTGTCCCCTGCATCGGCAGGCGGACTCTCAACCACTGTGCCACCAGGGAAGCCCGCTTTTTCTTCTTAAATAGGCTTCACTCTCTTGCCCCTGAGTCTCCTCTTCCACCTCGTTTCCAACATGGGAATTCCTGTCTCTGCTAGGCTATGCTCTTTTTCAGGAATACTTATCTGGACACCTTCCCTAATCCCCTTTCTCCCGTTGATCACAGTGCGGACCTGTAGCACAATACTGAGCACATAATATCAGAGTTAGGGGTTTACTAGGACTCTCTTAAGGGAAGGGGCTATGGCATGCCTATTATACTCAATGCACATGCCCCCAAATAGGGAGGGGCTCTAGTGACCCTGTCCCAGGTCTTCTAACTATGGGACCGTGTTTCTTGCACCACCTCCACTGTGGGCCACCCATCAGCCTTGAAGGCACCATGTTCTTACTCCCTACCACACCCCTGGCCTCAGCTGATTGATCTGGGGTGGGCACTGGATCCAAGCCAGGCCTCTCAATTTTCCCCTGAGAACTTCCAAGCTGTGACTGAGAAATGGCAGCAGGGGTAGGAAGTAAAACTCTGGGGGGCTGGTCACCATGATTTCCATCTTGAGGGGAGATGCTGCCATGAGAGAGGAGTAGGGGGAGGTGCAGAGAGAAGCAGGCAGGACTCCTGGGCAGAGAGAGCCCTGGTGGCATTCTAGTCTGGCCTTGGCACTTTCTCCCAAGTCTCCACTGTGTTCTGTGTTCCTGTCCTGCTAATCATGTGCCTGTCAGTGCTTTCTTGGAAACCATAAGACAATAGACAGTCCTTTATACCTGAGCTAATTTGAGTTGTATTGTCAGTGGCAACCCAAAGACTCCTGCATATCCTTATCTTGGCATTCTCTCCACTGTGCCACTGGTTTTCAAACTTTTTTAAAGCACAAGAAGCCCCTGTTCAAACAAAATCTTACGTGGAAGCCCAAGCTGTAAAACAGATGATAGCATAGAGTAGACTGCACAATATGGACTGCCTGGTGCTAAATCCCCGCTCTGATGACTCCTAGCTTTGCAATCAAGGCTGAGACAATGATCCTCTCAGCCTCAGTTTCCCTCTTTGCAAAAACAGAGAGTAGAGGTATCCAACTCTTAGGGTTACTATAGGGCTTAAATAAGTTAATAGATAAAAATCATTTAACTCACTGCCAGGGATATAACAATCACTCAATAAGCATTAGCTTAAAAGTGGGGGATGGAGAAACCCAGAGCAACTGCCACCCTCAGCTACCTTTCTCACCTCTTCCCTCACATGTGCCAAATGTTTAAAATTATCTGAAATGATTGGTTTAATATATCTTCCTGCCTAGACTAGAAAGTCACACAAAGACAAGAAGCATATTTATCTTGGTTATTCATTGTCTTTCCCCAGTTGTGCCTAGCACAGTAATTGGCCCATAGAAGATATCCAATAACTACTGTTGACTAATTGATAATAAATATATGTTATCTCATTAAAAAATAGGCACGGGCTTCCCTGGTGGCGCAGTGGTTGAGAGTCCGCCTGCCGATGCAGGGGACACGGGTTCGTGCCCCGGTCTGGGAAGATCCCACATGCCACGGAGCGGCTAGGCCCGTGAGCCATGGCCGCTGAGCCTGCGCGTCCAGAGCCTGTGCTCCGCAGTGGGAGAGGCCACAACAGTGAGAGGCCCGCGTACCAACAAAAAAAAAAAAAAAAAAAAAAATAGGCACCACACATATTACCAAATCTGGTGCTTTTTGCAGCAGAATCAGAAGTCATAAAAAGAGAAAAAAAGGCTTGACCTATAGGACAGCCCACTCAGAACTAAAGTTAATTCTTTTGGTTTGGGCAGTTATATTACTTAAAGGTTCCCAGGTTTTCATCATTTTCAAACTAATTAATGTAATGAAAACACAACATGCCAGAACTTATAAGATGCATTTAAAGCAACAATAAGAGGACAATTCATAGCCTAAAACACTTATAGCAATAAAAATAAAAACCCAAATGAATTCAATTCCCAATTCAAAAAGATAGGAAAAACTCCAACAGAGTAAAACAAAATAAGTTACAAAGAAAGAAAGAATAAAGATAAAATTAGAAATTAATGAAATAGAGAATAGGAAGGCAATTTATCCATAGAATTCAAATCCTGTTTCTTAGAAAAATTAACAAAATAGACAAACCACTAACTAACTCAGTCAAGAAAAAAGTGAGAAAATCCAAATAAAAAACTAAGAATTACAATGGGAAAATAACTATTAAAAAAGTAGAAATTTGAAAAATCCATGAGACTACTTGGCAAATCTCTATGCAAATCAATCTGAAAATGTGAATGAAATAGATAATTACCTAGAAAAACACAGTTTACCAAAATGACCCTGTTAGAGATAGAAAGCTTCAACAGACCAATTTGTTTGTAGAAGCAATAGAGAAAATTGTCAAGGAATTTTCCCCCCTAAAAGCACCATGCCTAAAGAGTTTTACACATGGTACAAACTCTCAAAGACTAGATAGTTTTAATGTTGTATAAAATCCTTCAGTGCATAGAAAATAAAGGTAAACTTCCAAATTATTTTTATGAAGCAAAATAACATTGATACTTAAACAAATATCACTTACAAATATTGGTGCAAAATATTTGCAAAAAATAAATATTAGCAAACAGAATCAACATCACATTGAGAATAATTCATTATGGCTAAGGGGATTTATTCCAGGAATGCAAGGCTGGTTCAATATTATAATAAAATGTACCATATTAAGTGATCTAAGAAGGATCATCTGATTATCTCCATTGATGTTGACAAAGCCTTTGATCCAGCAATTATTTCTAATTTTAAAAAAACCCAGCAGGGCTTCTCTGGTGGCGCAGTGGTTGAGAGTTCGCCTGCCGATGCAGGGGACACGGGTTCGTGCCCCGGTCCGGGAGGATCCCACATGCCGCGGAGCAGCTGGGCCCGTGAGCCATGGCCGCTGAGCCTGCGCGTCCGGAGCCTCTGCTCTGCAATGGGAGAGGCCACAACAGTGAGAGGCCTGCGTACCGCAAAAAAAAAAAAAAAAAAAAAAGAAACCCAGCAATTATTTCTAATTAAAAAAAAACTCATGAAAATAGAAATTCATGGATACTTCCTTAGCATGATAAATATATATAAATCTTTGTCCAAAGCCAGCATATATTAAATGAGGAATAACTAGAGGCATTTCCATTAAGATCAGGAACAAGGCAAGGATGCCTATTATTCCACATTATTTATTATTGTTCTGGAGGTATGAACCAATTCAATTAGACAAAATAAATCAATCAGAGGCATAAAACTTGGAAAACAGAAAGTAAAACTGTTTGCAGATGATGTAATAGTACACCTGGAAAACTTGAGAGAATCAGTGCTCAAATTAACTCAAGCAAGAAAAGAATTAAGCAAACTAGCAGAATATAAAATTAACACAGAGAAACCTATAGTCTTCGTATACACAAAAATAACCAGTCAAAAGGTGTAACAGTGGATAAAACTCCACTTATAGTAGCATTAAAGAAGATAAAATGCTTAGAAATCAACTTAGTAAGAAATGTACAAAACCTATATGAGGAACACTTTAAAATGTGCCTGAATGTTACAAAAGTAGACATGAACACATATAGAGACATCCCTTGTTCTTTGGTAGAATGACTCAACATCATAATGATGTCAATCCTCCCAATGTCCATTTACAAGTAAAACAATTCTCCAAAAAACACCAACAAACTTTTTATGGAGCTAGATAAGTTGATATCAAAATTCATGTGGAAAGATAAAGATGCCAGAATATCTAGAAAACCTGATATACGAAAACCACGAGGGAGGCTTCCCTGGTGACACAGTGGTTAAGAATCCGCCTGCCAACGCAGGGGACATGGGTTCGAGCCCTGGTCTGGGAAGATCGCACATGCCACGGAGCAATTAAGCCCGCGTACCACAACTACTGAGCCCGCACGCCTAGAGCCCGTGCTCCACAAGAGAAGCCACTGCACTGAGAAACCCGCGCACCGCAACAAAGAGTAGCTCCCACTCCCCGCAACTAGAGAAAGCTCGCGTACAGCAATGAAGACCCAACGCAGCCAAAAAAAAAAAAAAACCCACGAGGGGAGTCTAATCCTACCAGGTACTACATCATGCTATGAAATCTCTATAATTAAGGCAATGAGGTACTGGGATTCAAATAAACAAAGAGAAAAGTGGAATAGAAAGAAATCCAGAAATAGACTCAAGTACATGTGGAAATGTAGTATGTGACGAAAGTGTTAACTCACTGGAGCATAGATGGATTCCCTAATAAAATGGTGCTGGACAACTGGGCAGCCATTTGGGAAGAAAATAACATTAGATCCATACCTCATGCCATCCACAGAAACTCCAAATTAAAAAAAAATAAACATAAGTAGTAGAAGAACACACAAAGAGTTCCTCTATAAACTGGGTGTACAGAAAGAGTAAAATAAAATAAGATTGAGGGCTTCACTGGTGGCGCAGTGGTTGAGAGTCTGCCTGCGGATGCAGGGGACACGGGTTCGCACCCTGGTCCGGGAAGATCCCACATGCCGTGGAGCGGCTGGGCCCGTGAGCCATGGCCGCTGAGCCTGCGCGTCCGGAGCCTGTGCTCTGCAACGGGAGAGGCCACAACAGTGAGAGGCCCGCGTACCGCAAAAAAAAAAAAAAGATTGATAAATTACGCTATGTACAAATTAAAAATTATTTTCATAGTAAAGAATAATTGATAATTTATTTAAAAATCTATGTGCATAAGAGGATTACTGTACCTTTTACCCCAAAAAGTGTGAGCTGAGATCAACTGCAAAAGTGATGTCATCTTACATAAATAAGCCACTTGTAAAGTTTCATTTAAAAAGAGCATTGTGGAGGGAGAGAAAGCTACCTGTGGGGAAGGGTGGGAGGGTTTTTTTCCACATTAGTTGGGCTGCAGCTTTACCTTCTTCAGTTTCTTGTGGGCCCCGCTCTTGTTCCCCTGTGCCAGGTCAGCCCCGCCCAGGAGCCGGTATGTCTCTGCCACCTCAGGACTGAGATCGCCATACACTGCCACTTTGGCCTCCAGGGACTCTCTCAGGATGGAGGTAGCTCTCTGTGAAAGGAACAAAAAGCTGTCTGGTTAAATAAAAAGTTCAAAGCTGGATAAAGATCAGTGCCTCCTAAGAAAATGATGTAACTGGCATGTATTTTCACTTTTTAGGGGAATGAGTTTGGGTAGAGTGTCTCATGAGCTGAGCCTACTTTCCTCCTTAAATAGGAATCAGGAAATAATATACATGGGGTGAGGGGGTGTTGCGGGGGACAGGAATGGTTTGAACTCTGAAGAGAGAATGCATAAAGGACCCCTGGAGAAAAAGCCATCTCAGATGTTACAGGAACCCATTTTAGTTGAGTAGTAAGAAGAAAAGCTAACATGTATTGCATCGTGTCCTTTATGTGGCAAGAACCGTGCTAAACAGTTTATGTGTGTGAGCTCATTTAACTTGCACCATCTCCTTTAGATTAGGACAATTTTAATCCTTGTTTGCCAGAGGAGGAAACTGAGGCATAGAGCAGTCAAGAAACTTCCTCAGAGTCAGACAGCCCATCAGTGGCAGGCAGATCTAGGATCTGGATCCTGCCAGTTTTAATCCCTCTTAGTTGCAGGCTCTTCTCCCTCTGTACACAGTGAAGTTCTTATGTAAGTGAAAACTACAGAGTTTCCTGGCATTTACCTACTTACAGAACATCCAGAACATATTCCAGGGTTTTCCATTTCTCACAAGAAATAGTTCAGGAAACCAAAAGCAAACATTCCAACATGGTGAAAAGTTAAATATATTTGACATCTTGTTTGGTTTATCTGATTTATTTATACCAACATGGAATACAAAATATGAGCTGGTATTAATCTCTTCAGTCATACACCAAGACATACAGAGGGAAAGCCCTGTATGTCGGTCTCCCATGTTTCTCCTGAAATTCTTCTACGATCTTCTACATAAAAGCATGATTACAGGTAGAGATCACAAACGTCCAATATAAGAGCTGAATAGGGACTTTGGTGTTGGTCCAGTGGTTGGGACGTTGCCTTCCAGTGTGTGGGGGGGTGCGGGTTCAATCCCTGGTCGGGGAGCTGGGATCCCACATGCCTCACAGCCAAAAGCCAAGGCACGGAACGGGGTCAATACTGTAACAAATTCATTGAGGACTTTGGGGATGGTCCACATCAAGGAAATCTTTAAAAAAAATATATGGGAGAAATAAGTGGACCTTAAAAGAAAAACAGAGCCGAATAAAGCAGGAACCAGTGAAGGAGCCTTGCCCACCGCATAGCCCTGAAGGCATCCTGCTGGCGCTCCCCAGATAGAGGTGTTCGCAAGGCCTTTACTCAGTTTATTGGCAAGAATATGAATTAGGTGCTGGGGGTGGGATCAGGGAACCACGGTAAAAGGCACTGTTATGGCAGAAACAATTTCTCAGATGGAAAGATAAATCACTGCTGGGGAAGAGAAACTGTAAATTGTGATGTGTGTGACCCACCTTGGTATGGGTCTTGCCTGATGCTAAAGCCTGTCGTGTCCCTGCCCAGTGTCTGTGATGCAACTGTCGGGTTTGGCAATTTTTCCATGAAAATTGGTTGTCAGGCTTGGAGGAGCCAATGATGGAAAGAAGAGCCAGACACCTTTTCCTAAATGAAGCTCTCAACGCCATTTACAGCCTGATTGGGGAAACTAGAGATAGATGTGCATGAACTTGAATGGCAAGTCGAGATGGCAATGGAAGAGATGCCACATGGATATGGGTTTAAAGGAAAGAGACAGTGACAGTCTCTGAGAGTTAGAAAAGCTTAATGGAGAGAAGTGAAGAATAAATAGGATTTAGGTGGACCAAGAAGAGGGTATGGGAGCCTGGGAGCACAGTGGGAGCTGGGGGAAGCACACGGCACATTCAAGGCCAGTGAGGGGACTAATTTGACTATAGCAGAGAAAGTAGGAAGAGGAGCAGAGGGAGATGAGGCAGGAGTCACGGGCTGGGCTGGTGGTGGAGACCTTCATGCCAGGCTGAGGAGTTTAGATTTTCTTATGGGGAATAAGAAGTCAGAGAAGCTTCCTGAGCAGCAGAGCAGCACAACTAGAAGAGTATCTTAACACGGAGTATCTTTTAACCTCTGGCAAAGTAAACTTCACTTACATTTTACCTTAAAAGGCATTTTCCTTCCCAAGGATCACCTTCCTGTTGGCAAAGGGTCCTAGCCCACATGTAGGCTGTGACACATCTGAGGTGGTCTGAGCACATCCTTGTGCTCATGCCTGGGACTGTCCTTGGGCCCGGCCCCATTGGCCAGCTCCTGCTGGAACCCACAGTGAGGTCTGTAACCAAGAGTGAGCATAACACAAGGTGACACATTTGGTTGGACAGATTGTGTCACGCACAAGGGTGCCTGGCAGGAGAATGAGGAGGGCTGAAGTCCGGCCCGTGTTCCGCTCTCTAAGCAATGTGCCCTGGCACGGACTGCACCCACCTGAGGAAGAGGCAGCTTTGTCTATTCTTATAAGGGCACCAGAAGGGCTGGCGCAGGAGCTGTAGAATGAAAAGAGCCAGTTTGCTAAAATCTCCAGGGGAGGCCTCAGGAAGTGAGGTACATCTTTAGATCAATGCCACTGATTTGGGTGACTTGGGCAAGGGCAGTAAGGTGTGGCAGCTGTGATGACAGACACCAGGGCAGGAAGCCAGACAGGAATGGGGAAAAGGGTGGATGCCCTGTGGCAGCCAGAGCAGTCAGACAGCCCATAGCCAAGCATCCATCCACCCATTGGCTCAACGCTCCCTCACCACGAATAAGAGAGTCCCTGCTGTCATGGAATTTGGTCTAGTCAGGGAGAGACGGTAACTGTCCACAATATATTATTGTAATACATTACTCTGTTATATAATTATATCAGACAGGATTCTATGATGAAGAATAGTGGGGAGAATCTAATGAAGACTGAAGGAGGGGAATCAGGCAAGCTGGTGAGTCCTGAAGGATGGGTCTGCATTAGCCAGGAGATCAATGAGGAAGAACCTTCCAAGAGCAGGAGACAAAAGCTGACGCTGCCCAGAAGTGGGGATTAGAAAAGGCCACTGTGGCTGGAACACAGATCAGGGGAGGGGGCAAAAATGAGACTGGAAATGTCAGCAGAATTCATAACGTGCAAGGTATCGTGGGCAATGTGGGATTCTGGCTTATCTTAAGGGCTCTGAGGAGCCAGTGTAGCTCCATTTTACAAATGGGAGTCCACTGATCAGATGTGCTTTTTGCAAAGATCACCATGGTTTCCTTATTCAGAATGGATTAGAAAAGGGCAAGAGTGGAAGCAGCAGCTGGGGAGCCAGAGTTTGTTAGAGAGGTCCAGGTGGGAGATGATGACTGACAGAGGTGGAGATGGCAACCAATGGATGGATTCAAGGGGCATTTTGAAGGTAAAAATGACTGATGAGCTGGAAGGGGTGAGGTATGATGGGGGCAGAATTCCCCTCAGAATTCTGCCCTGAGCACTCCACATAGAACTTCTAGAGATGTTCTAGAATCTGAGGCCACTGGAAGGCCCCTCTCTACTTGGTTGGGTGATCCAGAAAAATATGGAAACTCCATTTGTTATGGTTACTGTAGCCCGACTTTGGCCTGACGAACATTCGTGCATCTAGATTAAAAACCTATGTTCCTTAAGCTCACATCAACTGAGAGAAGGGTGAAGGATTAAGGGTTAGGAGAGAGCTGTCGGGGAGAAGGTCTACATAACAGCAGAGGAAATAAAAAGGTTTTCATCTCAAGGATTTGCCTTGACAGGTTAGAGGTTTTTTGTTTTTTAAAAAGTATTTATTTATTTATTTGGCTGCGTCGGGTCTTAGTTGTGGCATGCAGCATCTTTCATTGCGGCGCGTGGGCTTCTCTCTAGTTGTAGCATGCAGGTTTTCTCTCTCTAGTTGCGGCACACGGGCTCCAGGGTGCGTGGGCTCTGTAGTTTGCGGCATGTGGGCTCTCTTGTTGAGCCGCGCAAACTCAGTAGCTGTGGTGTGCGGGCTTTGTTGCCCCACGGCATGTGGGATCTTAGTTCCCTGACCAGGAATCGAACCCATGTCCCATGCATTGGAAGGCGGATTCTTTACCACTGGACCACCAGGGAGGTCCCACTGACAGGTTAGAGTTGAAAAAAATATCTGTATAAATGAAGCATGTGGGTGTCTGGTAGTTGTTAGGCTACCTAAGTTCCCAAGGGTTTAACTACCAATGAATATAAATTCTGGGTCTGGTTCCATTTTTACAAGCCATGGAAAACATGCCTGTATGGTTCAATGGACAGTGAGCCGTAACTTCTGCACTGTGTAGTTCTTATTAGATATGCAAATTTCATCCATTAGCTAAGATAGTAAGAGAGGAATTAGACACACTAACTTCCACCCTCTATGCCAGCCAGAACCACAGGCTGCGGTAAGCAGAGTCTGTCCATTGGGTTCTCAAGGTTTCTAGTCCTTTAAGATACTCTGCAGGTGGACATGGCATCTACATTCTCATGAACTTTTTTGTTTCCCGAGAGCGAATATCTGGGAGCTGCCCAAGAGTGGCTGCCTGGCTTTATTTATCCCTCTCCCCGTGGAGCCTGGCACATGCCTTGCACATGGTAGACGCTTAATGCTTTCAGAGTGCAGGAGTAGTCCTTTGGATATCAACTGGGTCGCCCAGGTAAATAACTAGTCAGCTGTGGTCCAAACTCACTTACCTCTTTTTGTCCAGTGACTTGTAGAAAATGGCAATAATCATCTTGAATTGAAAGAAATTTGGCTTTTCCTATCCCTTCAGCATCCTTAAGATTAGCCATGCCATCTTGAAAATACTGCTCAGCCACATCTGAAGAAAAGCATCACAACAACAATTTTGAAGACGGCTTTTGCAGATTTGAAGTGGAAACAGAATAACTGTGTGTTTAGTCATGGTGAATGCTATGAAAATAATAAGTAATTGGACAAGATAACCTAGTTAAGGAAACTGTCTTTTGTCAATTAATCTGACTGTTTTATTAGACAGGGTCTAGTTCTCAGAAAGATACTGCAATTTATTTTTGTTGGTTTTCATACATCTTCCCTTTCCCAGTGATACAGTAAGCAAAGTTAATGCAAACAGGGAAACTATCCCCTAGACCTGACACATTGTTAAAATTTCAGATTGATTAACCATTAATTCTTTGTAAAACTCTGGTTGCTCCTCACTGGGGTTAGGACTCCAAGGATCCACTGACTTCAGTGGACTCTGTAATCTTGGAATGTAGCTTGATAACCCTAAAATTCTGGAAAGTATGGCTGACATGCTGCTGAAGGAAAAACCTCAACCATTCCAAACACTTAGACATACTGGTTATAATATAACAAAAATATTTGAAATATTTGCAAATCTTGAAAGCAAAAAAAGGAAAATCTCAGGTATGGAAAATGAAGAGGAAACTAAAAGCCAAAGCAGGGAAAGGGAGCTGAAGCTGAATGGTCCATGAGGGGATTAGGAAAAATGTGTACTGTACTCCAAGATGGGGTTTGATAAGCCTGAGTAGGGCTGGAGATGAAGTCTGAGGCCTCTGTGTGGTAGGAAGCTGGAATGGGGCTCCCTGCAAAAATCCAGTGTTATAGACGGATTTCTAGGATGTCCCCAAATGACCCTCAACCTTGATTATGCCCTCCTCTTTGATTATGGGTGGAACTTATAAATATGCTGAGATATTACTCCTGTCATAAGATTATGTTATATGGCACAGTTGACTGTGAGAAAGCGAGATTATCCCTTGGGCATAACCTAATGACACCAGCCCTTTAAAAGCAGAGTTTTCTTCAGTTGGAGGCAGAAAAGGAAGGCAGAGAGATTCGAAGCATGAAAGGGATTTGAAAAGGAGGTTCTCCATTGCTGAGATGGAGCGGACCATGGTACAAGGACTCAAGAGTGGCCCATAGGAGCTGAGAGAGGTCAATAGTTAGCAAGAAAATGGGGAGTTCAGTCCTACAACCACAAAGAACTGAATCCTGATAATAACAGGGATGAGCTTAGAAAAGGACTCCATGATCCAGATGAGAATGTAGCTGGCTGACAACTTGATTTTAGCCTGAGCAGAGACGCCAGCCTTACCATGCTAGACTTCTGACTGACAGAATTGTGAGCTTAAACTGGGTGTTTAAACCACCATAATTTGCTATGCAGCAAAAGAGAAACCAGTATAGCCAGGAATCCCTAAAATTGAGATAAGAACAATTGCGCTGGTCCAAGGAGAAGCCTCAAGGCTGTCCCTCCAGAGGCCATGGCTAGAAAAAGAGCATCTGAAAGAAACTGGGACACTGCACGTGAGGCACGCACATGTCTGAGGGCTGAATCTGCACCACCTACATGATTTGGAAGTTCTTTTTTTGTTTTTTGTTTTAAATTGTTCTATATCCCTCTCCCTCCCTCCCTCCCTCCCTCCCTCCTTCCCTTCTTTCCTTCTTTTCCACCCTCCCTCCCTCCCTTCCTTCCTGCTGTGCTGAAAAACTTGTGGGATCTTAGTTCCCGGACCAGGGACTGAACCCAGGCCCATGGCAGTGAAAGCACAGAGTCCTAACAACTGGACAGCCAGGGAATTCCCTTGGTTTGGAAATTCTGAACCAATAAAGTAGAAACTAAGGGCTTAATCTCCAAAGTATACAAATAACTCATACAACTCAACAACAAAAAAACCAAACAACCCCATAGAAAAATGGGCAGAAGACCTTAATAGACACTTCTCCAAAGAAGACATACAGATGGCCAGTAGGCACATGAAAAGATGCTCAACATCACTAATTATTAGAGAAATGCAAGCCAAAACTACAAAGAGGTATCACCTCACACCAGTCAGAATGGCCATTGTTAAAACGTCTACAAATAACAAATGCTGGAAAGGGTGTGGAGAAAAGGGAGCCCTCTTACACTGTTGGTGGTAATGCAAGTCGGTGCAGCCACTATGGAAAACAGTGTGGAGGTTCCTCACTGTTACTCAGTGTAGAAACTTCTAGCACTTAATTCTTTTCCACCTTTTCATATTAATTTATTATGCTGAGTCTTGCCAAGCTCAAAAAAAACAAAAAACAAAAGAACACTGGTGGAGGAGAGGATGTTGGGAAAGCTGTAGAAGGCAAGAAGCATCTAGGATCCCCCAGGTTTATTTCTTTCTTTGGAAAAAAACATCAGAGGGCCTGGCAGATGGTGGAAACTGTGGACCACTTAGGAAAAAAGAAAAGCCCACTTACCTTGTTTCCTCTAAGTCTTAAACATAGTTCATTTTCATTTTATGTGGATGATACTAAGAAGTCAGACCATTTCTTCGATAGAATAAGTACAAAATCTTAAGATGTCTTTTGAAAAGAAGCTATTAGCATTTATTAATGAATTCTGTTGAGACGTTTCGTAAAGAGAAATATGCATTCCTAGCAAGCTCTGTCTCCAAACTGTTTTTACTTAGTTTTACAAACTGTTTTTACTCCAAACTAAAAATAGAATTATCATAAGATCTAGCAATCCCACTCCAGGGCATATATACCCAGACAAAACTATAATTCAAAAAGATACATGCACTGCTATGTTCACAGCAGCACTATTCACAGTAGCCAAAACATGGAAACAACCTAAATGTCCACTGACAGATGAATGGATAAAGAAGATGTGGTACATATATACAATGGAATACTACTTAGCCATAAAAAGAATGAAATAATGCCGTTTGCAGCAACATGGATGCAACTAGAGATTATCATACTAAGTGAAGTAAGTCAGAAAGAGAAAGACAAATACCATATGATATCACTTATATGTGGAATCTAAAATATAGCACAAATGAACCTATCTATGAATTAGAAACAGACATAGAGAACAGACCTGTGGTTGCCAAGGGGACTGGGTGTGGGGAAGGGAAGGACTGGGAGTTTGGGGTTAGCAGATGTAAACTATTATATAGAGGATGGATAAACAACAGGTCCTACTGTATAGCACAGGGGACTATATTCAATATCCTGCGATAAACCATAATGGAAAAGAATATAAGAAAAAGAATGTCTATAAAGTAGAAACTAGCCTGAAAGTGGAAAAATTATAGGACTCCAGCACAGGGGTAGCAAACTTATTCGATAAAGGACCAGATGGTAAATATTTTAGGCTTTGAGGACTAAATGGTCTCTACTGCAGCACAAAAACAGCCAGAGGTGACATGTGAAATGGAGCTTGGCTGTGCGCCAAGAAAACTGTTTACAAACATGGGTGGGGAGCTGCATTAGCGTGTGAACCGTAAGTTTGCTGACCCCTGCTCTAGCAGAGGGAAATGTGATTGTCTTCCTCCCTCAGGGACGTGGGACACCTCCCCCCTCCCCCCTGAAGTGCCTGCTGGAGACAACCTCACGGGGACACATGACAGAATATAAAGTTTGTTGGGGACGATTGTGAACCATACATACAATGGTCTACTTAACATTTCCATTTGGACATCTCATATGTACTATGTAGCACAAATACACATGAGCAAAAAGATCAGATGTTTTCTTTGGCTTCTTTAGACTTCCTCTGTATTTGGTTATTTTCCCTTTCTCACCTCTAATATTGTTTTTGTGCCTTCTCCCCATTTCTCTTGATTAGACAGGACAGTGTGTTATCTATTTGGATATTCTTCCAAAGAGTGGGCCCTCAAATTAGTTTTTCTCAGACGGTGATGTGAATGCCAGGTGCTTCCAAAGAGGCCTCCATGAACGCAGGGCTCCAGGAGGAGCAAGGTAGGGGCTGGGCTGCGCAGACTGTGGTCACTTCTGGAGGCGGCAGTGAGTGGGAAGGAGGGCAGGCTCTGCAGGTCAGGGGCTGCCTGCGTCAGGCTCCAGCGCTGCCGCCTTCTGGCTGTGCGCCTCCATTGTTGGCCTCGGCTTTTTCACCTCAAAGTGGAGCCTTTAGGCTAGCGCCTCCATTATAGGGTTGTTGTAAGGAGTAAATGGGTTAATGCACACACAACTGATGACGTGCCTGACACCTAGTCAGTGCTCAGTAACTGTTAACCATTTTAGTTTCAGGGACAGTTTCGATCACTGTGGCTATGGGCCTCCCTCATCCATACTAGGCTGACCAGCAGGCACACTGGAAGCAGAGATGGACATGGAGAGGACAGGAACACTTGGAAAACAGACAGAGTGGTCAAAAGGCACAGAAGAAGCCTGGGATAAACGGCTCTGTACACCTCAAGAGCTCCAGCCCTGAAATTCACAATGAGCACAGTGGGTCTCCAGAAACGATTCAAGTACATCCCATGTGATCTGTTGTAGAAAGGAGAGAAGTAAACACTTGGCAAATGTGTCTGTCAAATCCAGGCAACCTAAAGAAAACTTAGGTGTGAAAACAAGTAAGTTTCATCTATCTGCAAGATTTACTTTACTTAGGATCTAGGCAGTTGCCAGATAGAAGCGAGAATTAGGCTGGGAGGTGCTGCCTTTCAGAGAGGTCTCGGTGCTGACTGGCCCCAGACTTTGTGACTAGACAGGAGTCTATTGAACTGGAGTCCCTGCTCCACTCTTTCAATGGGGGTCTATCCACTGCCAGACCAGCTGATGGATTTCTAGAGTATTACTCAAATTTTTTCTTGGTAGGAGAAAATTTTACTACTGTACATGAAAAATGTTACATCTCTTTAGTCCTTGCTGGCTCATGGGAGAAAATATTACAGATTAAATGTTCAGAATATGTATTAACTTTGGTTGCTTTGAGAATCTGATGACAGCAAATGTAGGGATGATGTGGCACTTATTTTGTTGATTCTAAAAGCATTAGAGAGATGTATGTTCCATGTCTAGAAATTAACAAGTCTATTCAGGAATGGAGTACTGTTGATATTTTAATTTTCTATCTAATTGGGAATTAACCAAAGGATGTAACTGAGCCCTTCTTGAAGAGTAGAAGTTTTTCAGAGTCTCAGCCTCATTCCCCAGAGATGAGCCCTTGCTCTGAAGACCTGTAGTTGTAAAGGGCATAGGAAGGAGTTGGGACTGCACAGGTAAGAACTGAGTTTCTGATCCTGGGCTTTTGCAGAAGAAGTGGTGCCAGGCTCAGAAAAAGGAAGAGATCAAAAGGGATGGGAAGCATTTCCCTCCTTTCCTGGGTAAGGAGCTGGACTCTCAGACACAGGTGGACATAGCTACGCTTTGTCCCTTTCCAGCCCCTCTCTGGTAAAGTTCTCCCACCTCTTAGTATTCCTTCCCCTGGCAGTCACATGCTGACCAATGCCCCCTCCCCCCACAAAACCACCCCATTTCGGCTGGTCCCATAGAGCTTAGTGCCAGATGCCCCTTTCCGTTGTGTACCTGATCTCACAGGATGCTGGGAGAAAGGAAGCTCCTTGGCCTAACTCATACTAGTGTGTAAATGGCTCAAACCTCTAACTCAGGGAGGCCTAGTCACATTTTCCAAAGAGGGTGCTTGTTAGCATATTTGGATCTCTGGAAGAGGGACTGGAAGTGAGGGAGGAAGGAAGGGGTTGGGGGAAGGAAGGAATTTATTACTCCAACTAAGGTTACATGGCTACTGAAGTGGAAAAAAGCAAGGCTTTGTGATGAGACGTCAGAGACAGGCCCTGACTGGGAATCTGCCCTCTGGGGTCAGCTCCTAAGGTTGCTGCTCCCCTTTCCCCGTTTCAGAGTCCTCAGCTTCTCAAAAGGTCCAAGTTTCTTCCATGTCCATTCCTGGGAGGTCTCTAGTCACCGGGGGGCAAGGCCAGGGAGGGGGGGTCTCTGACAGCTGTTGTCACATACAAGCGGACCACATGTCAGGCATCACGTCAGGACCCTTATATATGAGAAGAGCCTAGGGCTCGGGAACAGTGGAAGGTCCAGGGCATACACTGTGAGCGTCTTCCCTGTCTGTAAATTTGAAACCACTTTTATTTTTACCTGGGATATAGGAAAGCTCTTTTATTGCAAGACCCTGACTTATTTTCCCCCATCCCCCAGGCCCCTAAATTAGCTTTCTGAACTATGAATCCCATGATTAGTCTTTGAGGGGAGAGAAATTTGTCCTATTATTACAGCCAAGGAGTGACTCCCTAAGAAGCAGAGCTGGTTCCCCTGGGAGTGGGCATCCCCCAGGAGGTCCACCTGACACAAGTGACAGTGGGGTTTCCAGAGGGACAGGAGGTCACAGCCCCTGGGGTGGGATGCCACTTCTTGTCACAGACCTTGTGCCTGAAGTTGGGTGTGGGTTCACAGACAGCCTCGGCAACCTGATGCTGGCGGCCTCGGCAAGAGATGAGGTCATTTTCTAAAGCACAGGAGCATGACTTAGCTTGTAAATCTGAGCCCTAGTGGCACAAGTGTTCCAAGGCCATGAATCTTCTCCCATTTTCATTCCCGCAGAATGTTGGGGCTGTCTGTGAGTTAGGGTGAGGGGGTAAGTGTGGCCCAGCGGGCAAGGTGGCTTAATGTCTCCAGGAGGCCCCTTCAAACTCTATTCCATCTGTATGTTCATATACAGTCAAAAGAAAACAGGGCTCCATTCAAAGAGCAAGAGGAATGTGGGGTTACGATTTGGCACCCAGGAGGTCAGGAGGCTTTTAATTAAAATAAATTCCAGTGACCCTGGGCTCATTTTCTTGAGGCTGTCCCAAGGCAAGAGTTGGAACAGTGAGGACAACTCTCATTATGAGGGAGGCCTTTGTGTACAATGTGACAATTATCTTTTGTAAGTCTTCAGAAACTGTACTCTGCACTAACTGCGAAATCGTTAAGGACCCCAGGGAATCCGAATATGGAAAGTCTCAAATCCTAGCCTGGCATTAACCCAGAGGAGCGCTATCACCCAGTGAACAAATGGATTGAACCCATTTAGACCCTGCTGGGAGCTGCCTGGGGCTTTTGCACAGGCAGCTGCCCTGAGGCTGCCCGCCAGCCTTGTGGGGGCCACAGAGTAGCCTGAGGACAGACGAAGCCCCGGACAGGCTGACTCCTCGTTGCGTGGCCCTCAGTGGTCCACACTGGAGGCCACCTTCAAGAGAAATGTTTTCATAGGGCCTGGACAGGGCATCCGGGAGCAGTAGACATGCTGCTCCTGAGCTGTGTGGTCCCTGGAAGTCCATGGCCATCTCTGGGAGCAGGTTTGCATCAGTAGAGTAAGGTGACCACGATGGCGGCAGGCTGGGTGAGGCTCACACAGCAAAGTGTGCATGAAGTGTCTGCATAGTGCCTGGTGCCCACAGGCCTGGTCTGGGCTCAGTCGCCATAGGGACTGCCTGCCTTGAATGTCCTCACCACCAGGAAGCTGATCAGGACTTCCCTCCACCCCCAACACCACCCAGAGTCCCACTTGGGGCCACCCAGTAGTGATCAGGTGCCCAGCGCCTCAGGCCTATTGCCACAGTTGCTTGTCTTGGTGAAGTATATGTCATTTCCATAAGCTGCCCTAATAATATGTTTTGAAGCCAAGTCAGGGTATAAATAACTTAGGCGTTTCTGAGAAGTTCTGAATATAACTTATTATCCAGCACAAAAGTGAAACACCAGAGCCTCATAAAAGTGGTTATCAGAGAGCCCACCATCCTCCCTAGGAGAGGGATAAAGCCGCAGACTTTGTTCTCAGACACAAAGATGAAAGGCAGTTTGTAAGCAAAGCTCAGTGAGGTTTCAGTTCTGCCACAGGTTGTCCCTCTGTGAAGAGAGACCAACAGCACAGACTTGGGGTGGAAAAGGCCACACCTTCTACTCCTCTGCTGGTCTCAAGAGCTGCCAACCCCTGTAGCCCACACCTGCCCCCACCTTTGGGGCTTCCGGGCTCCCTGGGCCTCTGAGGACAGAGCACCCTCAGAGCCACGACCTCTCTGGCTCTGGAGTGTGGTCAGGTAGGCAGCGCCTGGCCTCTGTCTAAGGCCTTGCTTTGTCTCTAATTGCCAGCATGACGCTGGACACACCTTGGACTCCAGTCCTCTACATGGGATGTGCTTTAAGGTGCCTTCCAGAGGTTTCTGAGAGGGTGTCCTACTAACGATGGTGGAAAACAGGGTAAGAGGCTTCCCTTTTCTTCTCTGGCCTCACCCACCACTCTCTCTCTGCTGCTTCCCCTTCCCACCTGGCCTGTGGAGCACTGAGCAGGATGGAAGCTGACATCTGCTTGGGGAGCTCAGGCACCAGGCTCAGGCTGGCTGGGCATTTTGTAATAAGAAGCGGGCCCTGAGTAGGAGCTGAGGAAGCGTCTCTCAGAACACACAGGACTTGAGGTGGGTGGGAAGGCCGAGGAGGAAGAGAGAAGGAGAGGGGAATAGTGAGGAGGAAGGGAGAGGTGGGTGGGTGTGGCCAGCAGCAGCTTACACTCATTCCCACTGCAGGCCTGCACCACAAGCCCCACTCGGAGGCCTCAGGTTGGAGGCGGGCGACAGAGGCAGCACAGGCAGTCAAGGAGGGCCACGGGAAGGTGAAGACCACCTCACCGTGGCTGTTCCCAGGTGGCCACATTACCTGTCAGGAGCCCACTGGAGCTGGGTGCGTCTGTCTGATTTCCAGTCTCTCTGAGACACATGGGGCTCAAGGAGCATCAGTGACCCCATGAGCAGGGAGTAGGCTGCGGGTGGGGCAGGGCCCAGCATGGGGCAAGCTGAGGAGCAGGCCACAGAGGAAGAGCTGAGAAAAGCGGTGATCGCGGGGGGTAAAAAAGAGGAGACTCCATGGAGATATAGAGCCTACCTTCAGATACTTACATATCTCGTGTGTGCTGTATAAAAGGAGGGGAGAGGCCAGGACAAGTGGGGGCCTGGGAGACATACGTATCCGTGCATAGGGAGTTATATCTTGGGAATGCACCCCATGCCCATGAGGCTGTCCATATAGCCAGGGATTCCACCCCCTGCCCCAAGGCGGGCAGGGGCATAGCCCATTCCCTTCTGCTGTCTCTGGAACCTACAGCGCTCCCTGGCCTGCTGGAGCCCACGCCACAGATGGGGCCACTTCCAAACAAGGCCACCCGTGCTCAGCGGGCTCTGCCTCTCAAAAGTTTACACTGAAATGTACTTGGCTTCAGCCCATTTCATTTTAATATCCTTTAGGAGAAGAGTTATAAACACAAGGCCAATGCCTGGAGACTTAGCAGGGTTGGGAGAGCTGTTAATACCAAGTTTGTCTATGGCTGCTCCGGGAAGCTGGCCAGGCTCAGGTTAGTGACATTCTACAAGCCTGAATTGGGAGCCCTTATGCAATCACAATCCTTCGTGACTTCTAAGGCAGTTTTGTCTGCATAAGGAATGCAGGAAGGCACAGAGCAAAGGGATTAGTTTGATTGCGGAGCCTGAAACACACTGGCTTCTTGGCCAGTGGCGTTTTGTTTGTCCGAGGGCAATGCCTTCAATGGACATTTAGCAAGTAGGCTATGGGGAATCCCTAGATGAGAAATTTTTCCTATTAACGATTCTTTAAAAAACAAACAAACTGTACTTGGCACAGACTAGTTTAAACATAGGAGAGCAGAGTTGAGATCCCCGTGCACGTGGATCCCTTGGCACTCAGTGGAACGTGCAGATTTGCTCCCAGGAGATCTGGCTGGGACTTCTGAACCACAAATGACCAAAGTCCAGGCCAGAGAGTCCTGCCTGGGTGAGAGCTAGGGTGGGGAGGCTGGTCCCCCCCGTAGTTGTCAGACAAAGATAAATTCCAAATTCCTGCCTTTCCTTTCCCCTTCCAGGAGGTAGCAGAGGCCTGGAGAAACCTCAGCCCTGGGTGGGCTTCTCTCATTACCGCATTGGCTGTGTGTGAGGGGACAGCAGGGACATGAAAACCAGGCCCCCTGAAAGACGGTGGGAAGGCGCCTGCCCACTGCCACTGCAGCTCCTGGCTGTGGGGGACCCCGCTCCTTCCCGCTTTTTCGGGGAAGCTGAGTCCATGCATGGAACACGGCTGTACCCTCTGGGCCCAGGCCACTGAGCTTAGCAGATAAGAGCCGGAACAAACTATCTTAAAATGCCAGCCAGACAGCTCATTGTTCACAGTCTTCCCCATGTTTGTCACCAAGAGAACAAAGACTCCCCCAGCAGCACATTCAAGCTTGTTAACACAGTAGGAATAGTCTGTGGTTTCTCTTTGCTTTGATTCTTTTCTGATGTGCCCATTTCGATGGCTGGCTTGAGGCCTTAGGGGCAAGGGCTGGTGCGCCTCTCTGCCCCTGCTCCAGGGCTTCATGCTGCCTCTGCACCAGCATCTGTTTTGATCCGACAGCTTCTCTGCCCAGCCTCCTCACTTAGTGTTGACTCGCCTTCAAGCCTTCAGTAAACTCTCTTCCTGTTGGTGTCAAGGTGATAGACATTTCCAGTGTCTTCTGATTAGTGGAAGCTGACTCTGAGAAGGGAGCATCCTTACACTGACTGGGGCTTTGTCCCTCTTGTAGAGCAATGAGTAGAGAGGATATTGACTGATGGTGCTGGTGGTATGGAGAGCTGGCTGTGTTAACTCCTTTGTAAAATGGGAGGTCATCTTGCCTCCAAGGCTTGCTAGGATTAAATGGGCATGTTTGTGAGAGTGCCGGCACCTGCATACAACGGGCGCTCGACCCCTGCTACTGCTGTTGTCATCATTGCTAGTAGGATTGTTGTTATGACTCCTGCTGGTTCGGGTTCCTGAGGCCTCTGTGAGTCAATATGTTTCAAGCAATCGATCCTCCAGGCCTCAGGCAGAAGCGACCCCCTTCCTAATCTGCAAAGCCAGTTGCAACTGTCCAACTCCCTGCTCTTGGGGGAAGTTTTTTTCTTATCCTTCCCTATTCATTCTCCTCCCCCTTCAGATACTGACTGGCAAGTCGGCTTTCTGGGTGCAGGTCACCAAACAGTCTGAGCTGCCAAAGAGACATGGGGCAGAATGGGGGACTGAGAGCCTGTGCACGATCCTGGGCTGGCCCCTTCCCAGACGGCACTCAAACTGGTTTCCTTGGGCCACCGTTGCTCTTCTCAAGTCCCTTTCTCTCCCCAAAGCCACACACTCTTTGGGAGGGGAAAGAAGGGAAAAGGGCATGTGCAGTGCCAGTCCTTATAATATAGCACGGAGGTCAAGAGCCTAGGTTCAAGTCTACCACTCCCTGGCTATGGCTCTTGGGAAGTTACCTAACCCTCTGTGCCTTAGTTTCTCCATCTGAAAACTGGGAACACTTGTACCAAACTCACAGAGCTGTGGTGAGGATTAACTGAGTTAATAAATATAACACGGTTAGAACCATGACAGTATGTACTATGTAAGAATTCGCTATTATTACTGTGTGAGGTCATTAAATTTTCACAGACCTAATTATCTGTATCAAGTAGGTATTAGTGGCATTCTCTATTTACAGGGGAGGCTATACCAACACCATATTTAGAATGGAAAACTTAGAAAAAAATACATAATTGGATTGTTTCTGATTCTATAATTACACAAAGAAGAATGGTCTAACTTTGCAGCTACAAGAAACAAATATTTTAGGGACACGATTTCTATTGTTCCCCACCTAATCCATACATTCATCAGGTGTGTACACCGAGCACTAGCTGAGATGCTGGCAAACCGGAATCCCTCTAGGCAAAGATGGTCTCTGGCCTTAGCCTCCTGTAGTTGCTTGGTATTCTCTGGGAGTAGACCCCCTCCCCCACACCCCAGCAGTTTAAATGCTCAGAAACTTCCAGTTCTCAACCCATGAGCCCCCCAAGAAAAACAGGAAGGGCCTGACAACCACTTATTATACTCATGCTTCCCAGGTCAGAAGTTAGGGATCTAGCCCTCACACTTGTTTTGCTTCCCTCAGAGCCTGAAACATATTTGACTTGGTGACCATCAACTATTCATTGATTTCACATAAAAATTCAGATTTCTGCCTTCTCTTGAAAAAGCAGACCTGCTAATACAAGCCTGCTTTCCACATGACAGTAATGGGCTGGAGCTGAATAACAGCTGCTCACTTTCGACAGGGGACGGGCCTCTCCAGTTTGCCACAGTCCTCACCACTCCCTAGTGCATCTCTCAGATTACAGCCAACAGTTAGCTGCCATTTATAATTATGCTTGCTGCTGCTACTGTTTTCTAATGACTACTCGCTTCACTCACATTGCTTACTTGGTTCCTATAGGCATTTAGATCTGTGACTCCTGCTAATCTAGGGGTTTCCATCATGTTTGCATTTTAAGTATCCTATTAATACTTGTGGCATGGAAGCTTCTTTTCCCCTATTAAAGGAATTTTAGCCACCAATAAACTGGTTAAAATGTTGGCTCTTTGAAGGTTTTGAAGTTGATTGCTATGTATGGAGTGTTCTAGGGAGTTAGGGTAAGGAAGGTCGCCTGCCTTCTCTATCCTCCAGCTCTGAAAAGGTGCTCAAAGCTCCGGGAGACCAGAATGAAGGATCTTTAAGGTGGGATGGACAGAAAGATTAGCACTGGTATCCCCTTCCCCAGCTCCTCCCTGGACAGGAGCCCCTGCCTGGCGCAGGGACCTCTGCAGACCAGGCTGCTCACTGAGGCTCCTCCTTCATCTTCTCCCCCACCAGCCTCCTCATCTAAGCCCAGCTCCTACTCCCTGAACCTCAACCTCAAGCCTTCCAGATACTGATTTTCAAATTGATGGCACACTGGACCTTATTTTCCTACAATGCATAAGTATTTCTAGCTGACATCTTGGAATACACCTCTTGTCTTCTTTATGAGTTATACTCTGTTTATGAATATTCTGAGCAACAACAAAGAAAGTCACTAGAATGCATGTTCTCCATCAATAGAGGCATATTGTATGCTCTGAGCCCAGGATGGAGGATTAAAGAACTCCCAAGCTCACTGCTCTACCTATTATGTGGGGCTAAGAAAAACTATATGACTCATAAACGACAACTTCCTTTTGGAATCCTGAAGCCGTGTAAGTTCATCCTGATTGAAAGCTCAGCCCTGTGAGAGTCTGGAGGCTGGAGTTCAAGCAGGTCAGATCCGTTGCCACAGTAGCTCCACAACCTTTAAAAATAGATCACCTTTGAAAGCCCAGTAGATTTCCCTGTAAGCCCAGCACAAACTCTCTGGGGCTCTGATAGCTATGTTTGGATGAAGATTTGCTGTATTTGAGAGTAAAAGATTAGAGGAAGGCTGAAAAAAGATAGAAACCAAAGGACTCTGGACTCTAGTGAAGCTAACAGAGAAGGCTCTCTGAAGGGTCTGTCCCAGCTCCATCCACATGTTCATCCATCCCAAAGGCAGCTAGCCCACAGACACCGATGCACATGGGACAGGCAGGGAGCAGGCCTTGCTGTCCCCCACGGAAGGCTCGCTCTCGCTCTCACCATGGTGCTCAGGCCTCCCAGAAGTGACAGCAGCACAGGCGATGGAGTGTGCGGACACGGCTGCCTCCTCTTGAGAGGGGTTTCTGCTCAGGACGATGAGATGCGCCTGTCATCGTGGAAAGAAGACACACGTTTGTTTACATGCTTGGCAGCAGCAGCAGGAAACTAACTATTCTTGGAACGATAAGCAGAAAGCCAAGGAAATTTCTAGCAAGCTAAACAATATGATTTATGTGGAAGCACAATCAACTCTTGGGAGAGCTCGGTTTTAAAAGCATCGTGTAGTTGAGAAAGCACCAAGCCCTGGACGCTGAGTCCAGATAGCTCGATGCTGTGGCCAGGGCTTATTTCTAAGTAAATCATTTAAAAGTCTATGCTCCCATGAGTGCAGTGTCAGCAGAAGAGGGGGGAGGGTTTCCAGGAGGAAGGAGATGGATTAAAAAGTGCCTGTGCTGTAGGGGAAGTGGGCAAGCACAGAACCCTACCTACTGGTCAGCCCAGAGAGGGGGACCTACCCCCAGTGTCAGCAGCCTCACCCACAGAAACCCCGACCCCAACCCCAAGCCTGGTCCGCCAAGCCCATTTGCCTATAACCTCGGCGAACTGGACCACAGGAGCTGCCCGAACACAGGAAACAGCTCAGTTCCTTGAAAATGAAGCCCATTTAAAAATTCTTTAAGGGGAAAAAACCACCGTATGATCCTATGAACATAAAATAAAAATAATCCTTTCAAATAAAATACAAACTACATCCCTTCAAATAAAAAGATATTAAGCAAACAAACAAGTAAATAATCCCATGGATTAGTCATAGCTCCTGGAGGCTGAAAGAATCGGGGTGCTTTGGGCAGTGTGCACCAGGGCAGGAGGAATGTCAGCATTCATGACATGGTAGAAACAGCAAATCTGAAGGCAGAGCATCAAGGTCAGAATCTTATCTCCATCCTTTATTAGCTGTGAGGTACCTTGGGCAAATCACCCACTCAGCAACCTCAGTTTTTTCATCTATAAAATGAGGATAATGAAAATTGTCAAAAATATTTAAATCGATATCGCAAATGAAAAAGAAATGAAAAGTAACAGCCTAAATCTTAGACTAGATAAAGCCATACCACTAGAACCTTCTAGTCCAGACCAAGCAGTGAGACAGCAAAGCCATAGACTTGCTCCTCTGATGACCAGCTTAATGCATTTCTGAGATGATAAGCAGGGTAGACTCTAAACTGTCCCCTCGTTTGTCATATGTTAAAATCCACTAGTTACTAGATCTAGACTTTTTATGATAGGGGCTACTCCAAATCAAGATTGCTGGTAATAACTTTTATTGCTGTGTTAGAACAATCAGGATTTCATATTTGTAAATGCTAACAATATCCTTTGTTTTAAAATGACTTTTCTTATTACAGCAATGGTCCCCAAAATTTTTAACACCAGGGATCGGTTTCGTGGAAGACAATTTTTCCACGGACCAGGGGTGGGGTGGGGGTGGGGGGTGGGGGGGCGTGGTTCAGGCAGTAATGCCAACAATGGGGAGGTGGCAAATGAATCTTCCCTTGCTTGCCGCTCACCTCCTGCTGTGCGGCCCCTTTCCTAACAGGCCCCGGACTGGTACCGGTCTGTGCCCCGGCGGTTGGGGACCCCTGTATTACAGGATATAGATAAATTGAATACTTGATTTTGGCAAACCCCAAATTGGTCATTATCCTCGATTTGGCCTGGAGTTCTGACTGGAAATGCTTTTCAAATAGGACACAGGGTTAGAGTGAAAGGATCAAATGTTCAGTGCTCAGGGAAAGGAAAAAAGAGAGGAAAAGCTTGCCCCACCCCAAATGTAAATGGATCATGTTTACTTTGTCTGTTGCCTGGGTTAACTATCTCTAGAATCCACTTTTGAAGAGAGCACCCTCTGATGCCAGAAGAGATTTAACTCATCTTGTTACAAAGACATTTTACACACAGTATTTTAGATTGATTAAAATTCAAATTCAAAAAGATTTCATATGTTGTTTCCACTTAATATTATAATTCGAGGCAATGTAAAAGACGCATTCTATCAAAGTTACTTTCAAATGAATTATTAACATGTTCTGAGAGTTCTCTAAGTTGCCTTTTGTCTTGGAAACAGGAAGCAAAGTTTTCCATGAGCAAAAATGTTCATATTATCAAGAAAGTGGATCCTGAAATCTAATGGGGATCTGAACATATCACAAAACCTTCAATGTTTTGCTGTATGAGATGCTAATATAAGCAAACATTAATATTCATTATTCACTTCAGAAACTCAGTCTCTGATCTAATTTGTTATTTGATGTTCGAAAAGCTTCTAAAAACCATATGTGGGAGTGGGGGGTGAGGGTAGTGGAGAAGGGAACCCATGATGTTTAAAATGTGCAATCTCATTTATTCAGAAAAATTTAATTCAGTCCTATTCAATTCAACTTATCTTAATTTTTAAATGCTTTCTACATGTCTGATATTATTCAAACCCTAGGAATTCACATAAAGATTAGGCAGGGCTTTTGGTTTTAAAGGAGCTTACAGACGAACTACAAAAATGTGGGGTAGTTTGATTTTACCTAAACTCACAGACACTACCCCTCACTAGGTTTTAGCACCCGGCTCACTACTTTCCTCTCCACCCCTCCTCCTGTTATCATTTTCAGTGATTTCAGTATTCCTAAGATTGGTCTGCACCTATTGGGCAAGAAAGAGATGGCACAGTTTAACAGATGAATAGAGGAAAAGAAGTTTGCACGGAGGAAACCTAAGGAAGAGAGTGCAGGACCCCAAACAGGTTGCTTTAACATCACAGGCAGAGCAAGGGAGGGAGAATTTGCTGGAACTGGAAAGATGAATTATAGGGGAGGGAGCTGTAGCTTTCAGTGAATGGATGCAGACCACCTGCACTGACCTTGCTGGGAGGAGCTGAGGGAATAAATAAGCTGTGCTCTCTCCTTCCAAGGTCAAGGCTGTGTGCCTCCCAGCCAGAGGGCAAGGCGGCCCACTGACACTGTACTTAAGTGGGCACCGTGAGGGATGCAGAGTGGAGCTAAAAGAGCAAACTAAAACACCCAGTGAATGACCCAGCTAACACCTTGGCCTCTTGGGTTTTGACAGGCTTATTTTCCTCCCTACCCTCAGCCACCTGGTCCCCCATTATGCTCTGGGCCTCATCATCGCTTAATCTTTGCTACCTCTGGATCCCGCAGCTCATAGACCCTGTTTGACTGTTGGGGCATCCTGGCTCTATCACATCCATGCAGCTTCTCATCCTCTGTCCACTCTCCACATCTCACTAGCCATCCACCCCTCCTGCTGTCCCTTCCCTTCTGGTCCAGCTTAGAGGGCACCACCCATCAGTGTCTATACGGAAAATGCCCTCAACTCCACTGAAGCATTATTTGAGATGGTGAAAAACGGGGAACCAGCTAAACATCCATCAGCAGGGGAACGAATATATTATGGTTTATTCATACAATGATTGAACTCTATCTATATGTATTAACATTTCAAAAACACACCACTGAGTGGAAAAGCAACTTATGAAAGGATGCAAATGTCATGATGCCCCTGCTTTTCAAGTTTCTGATTTTAAAGCAAAAGAACCCCTTTTATACCAAACAGAATGGTTCTCTCACATACAAGGCAGGTAAGTGTGGAGCTGCTCTCACTGAAGCAGGTAGAGAGACCCTGGGAAGCCCAGGTTGCTTCCATCCAGCCACCCCCAAAAGACCCTCCTTGGAAAATGAGTGTTGGCGGTGACACAGTTTGACAACCACAGTACCACACCATGCAGGAGGCCTCCTGAGGGAGTGAGTACTGAGAAAGTTGACAAAGCTAGTGATTAGATTACCCAATCTTTCCAAACTAAACCACTGTTCACAATTCTGGAACAACACTTTGTTTGCTAAGATAATATAAATATCCCTGTTACATACATCTGAGAGCATTTAAGGACTAGCTGTTAGGGTGAACAGAATTACAGGAGTCCTGCTTGCCTCTCCGGCTTTATACAGAGGCCCGAGTACTAGGCCCCGCTGGGGATCTGCGGCTTGACCACGCTCACTCCTCGTTATTTATTAATCACCCCAGGGCTTTCATCTCTCCTCCCATCCTTTGAAGTTTTTGATATCTTATGGTTAGATGTTTATCAACTGTCATCTTGAGGCTGAGGAGGAATGTTTAATATTCTTAAATCTCTTCAGCTGCTAGCATGTCGTACTGGGTTAAAAACAAAAACACCTTTAATATCCCACATGGAGTAAGGTCATTAATTGAAAAAAACTCATTCACAGGACCAACTGCCTCAAGCCCTGGCAAGGTACAGAGCAGCTGTTGCATTCTGGTCCTCTTATGTGTTTCTGGGGGAAACCAAGGATTCCTCAGTGCCAACCCAGCTGTCAATAGACACAGCCAGAGCCAGGGCTGGCAGACTCTTATCTAACTGGGCCTGTCCCCTTGGATTTGTAAAATGTGTAACAGTTCTTGAAGAGAAAACTCGATGACTACTAAAAAGGATGTTTCTATTTATGCAGGCAGACCCCACCACATGAACACTCAACTTAAAACACTGGGTGGGTTCTGAGTGTGGAACCCCAGCTCTTGTGGGGAGGGAGAGAGAGATTTTTTTCCCACTTTGATAATGATTAGGGGAATCAGTGACTCAGAGGGAAATCTCCTCTCCCATAGCATAGTGAAGAGCACACAAGTAGCTCAAAGTACATTTGTGGACTTAAACTGGGTCTATTTACCCTGGAGATGAGAACACTCAAAGAGAAGACAATAATAATAATTAATTATATTAAAATAATTAATAATTGCCAGGATCTCTTTGTAAAGCTGAGGGCTAGCATAGGGAGGGACTGAGGGAAGGAGGGAAATAACATCGATATACACCAGCTCCGCTTAATCTCAAAATGACCAGTGAGAGTGATGTTAACTGCCTAATTTACGGATGGCGAAATGAAGCCTCAAGGAGAGTAATCGACTGTCTGAAGGTCACATAGTTGGTCAATGGCAGAACAGGGATTTGAACTAGGGCGTGTGATTTCAAATTGCATGCTTTTCTCATCTAACACCTGGTTATCAAGAGGGTAGAAGTCACAGAAAGGCAATTTTCAAGTCAATGTAATGAAGAACTATTTAAGAGTCAGAGAAATAGTTACTAAGAATTAGACTCAGCCCAGAATTAAATAGACTGGCTAGGGAAAGAGCGAGCTGCCAACACATGGAATTCTGAGCACTGACTGTAGAGAGACGCCATGGAGGGGGTCAGGCAGTGGACGGTGGATGGAGCAGACGTTAAAGTGCCTTCTACCAAGTGGCTCCGTTTCTGCTTTGATTCAAATTTGTGCCTTAATTCAACAGAAGCTCAAGTCCACTTGTCACTATGAGGTATGAGCTTGCTGTGTTTCTCTTATAACTGACCAGCTGTGAGACTGCATAGCTTTCTCTCTCAGCTCTGCCAGAGCTGGCCATTCTACCCTTAGGCTTTGACTGTCATCCTCGTTCAAGACAGGGTCATGTTGCAGCCCAAGGTTGCCACTTCCTTTCCTCTCCCATCTCTGCCCAGTAGGGAAGTCTTCCATGGCCACACACACCATAGGGGACTGAGGCGGCTGGAGGGCACTGGCTAAAAAAACGATGGAGCTGGGAATCCCCGGGAGAAATAGATGCAAGGGAAGTAACTGGGTGCAGAGGGCATTCAAAAACTGATTTCTGAGGGCCCCAGACTGAGCCAGTTTCTTTTAATAGTCAGAGAAAGTCTCTGTGGCAGCTTTCCAGTTGTCAATTTTAGCTCCTCCAAAGGGCTGGGAGAAAAGGCCCTACTCGCTGTAAGAGTTAGCACCAAAATAGACATGTTGGGGCCTTATATTTTTGTCTTTTTGTTCTGTGTGTTTTCTTAAAACTTAATTATATTTTTAAATTATAAGAGTAGTACCTGCATATAACTTTTTAAAAATCCTAAGTAGTAGAAAAGAATAAGCAACTAAAAATTTTAATGCCCTGTCCTTTGTGTCTATAAGCCTCAACCCCTCTTCTCCCCATTTCCAGTCTGATTTCTTATAGCTACCCACTATCAACAGTTTCCTGCATATCCTCTCAGAAATACTGATGTGCTTATACACACACACACACACACACACACACACACACATGAGATCAGAGCCTGGCCCTGTCCCCCTCTCAGCTCAGCTTCATCTCCTGCCACCCATTCTGGGCTCTCACCACAGTGGTTCCCCTCTCCTCAACCTTTGGGGTGTCTCATTATCAGATCCCACATCAGCTCAGGCTGCCTCGCTGGGAGCTCTCGCAGCACCCGGTACCTCCGCCTGTGGTGCACTTCACAGTGGTAGTTTTACATTCATCTGTGTGATTCTTCACTAAGGTCTGTCTCACTCACTAGGCTGCTTCTTGAGGGCAGGGCCTCTGACATCCGAGCCTTCCATCATAGTCCCAGGCCTAACACTGTGCCCAGCACAATGTAGTCTTTAATTGGTCATTGACTGACAGAATATTCTGGTCTACATCTGGCTTTTTAAAATTAAGAATGTATTTTGGACACTTTTCTTCAGAACACAGACATCCATCTCATTCTCTTTAGTGGCTCTACAGTATCCCATCACATGGATAGATCATAGCTTTATAATCAGTCCCCTACTAATGGGTTTTAAGAGTCTTTCTAATTTTTTGCTATTGCTAATAACCCTGTTTCTTTGCACACTTGTGCACATCTATCTGTTAGGTAAGTTTCTAGAAGTGAAATTGCTGGGTCAAAGGGTCAGTGTGTTATAAAACTGGAGAGGGAATGTCAATTGCTTTCCCCCAAAATGGTGCTGATTCCCAGTCTTACCAGCAGTGCATGAGGATGTCTGCTTCCCCACACCCTTGCCACCATGGAGTGGCACCAAACGTTTTTGGCATCTCCTTGGTTAAACTGCACTTCTTTAATAACAAGTGAGGTTAGGGATTATTTTTGGATGGTTATTGGCCATTGTATTCCCTCTTCAGTAAAATGTCTGTTTCTGTCCATATTTCTATTGAGTTGTCTTTTTCATCTAGATTTTATAAGAACTCTTTCTATACTTTCCCCTCCTTGACATTTATTTCTTAACTTTGTGATATGTTGTCATAGAGAACTTTTTCATTTTTATGCTGTCAAGTTTATCAATCTTTCTTTCTCTTTTTTCTTCTCGTCCCTCTGTCTCTCAATCTATAGCTATCTGCACACCTGCAGAGGAAAAATGCCCAACAAGTGTCACAACACTGGGTACTTCTAGGATGGGGGAGGAGGGCTGAGATGACTTGTAGCCCATTTCTCCGTATTTTTCTGTATGGCTCGATTTGTTTTTTTATAAAAAGCATTATCATTATGATAAAAAACAGATGTCTTTTCAAAAGAAGCAGTATGGCACCATGATTTGTATCATTCTTAGAAAAGGTTTATACTGTATAAAATCATATCTGCATTCTGCATCTTTTCTAATTTTAAACAAAATAGGCTAGTGTTGTCAGAGATTTTGAAAATTAAAAATAGCACTCATCTGATTATTTATAATAAATGAATGACACTTTATAGTAAATACACAGCAATTAACAAGAGCCAATAAGAAGTGCTGCCATTTACTGAATAGTCTGCACCTGACAGGAGTCACATGTGAGCACCTATCAGCCACCACCTAGGCCTGACCGAGGCCAATAACTCACCCAGAGCAGGAACATGAACCCAGATTTTCTGATCTTAAAGTCTTAGGTAGAGTAACTGATAAATTATTTCATCATACTTTGCAAATCAAACTTCTCTAAATTTGGGAACTGCTGAATGGCAGAGCTGCCCTGAAAACTGAAAAGAGAGATATGCGATTCGAGTGTCAGAGACGTGAAAAAGCAATCCAAGCTAGCGCGGTGTTAACGTGTACTCCTTGAAGGCACACACCCACAAACATGCTATTGCTCACACAAATGAAATCCTGGGATTTTTCTTTTGGATAGGAAAATAAGGTTCTAGTGCCAAAATCTGCCACAAAGAGTTTCAGAAACAATCACGTTTGTGTGGTTTTCTCACAGAACCCTGCTGCAGAGGACCCACAGGGCTGATGACAGCTCTTTCATCAGTCCTTGGGACTGCTGCCTTCCCTCTGTGATGGCTCTGGGGGCTGGCTTTAGTTTTCTCCATTTTAATGGGTTAGTTCCTAAAATACTTTGGAACTTTTATACATTCTACAGAGAATAAAAGGTCTTTTCTCCCTGGGTGTTTCTCTCACTCCAAAGGAATGAAGAGTGAAAAAACAAGAGGGGAAATAACAAAACCCCTTTCCTTTGTGTGTAATTAATAAATGGCTTTTAGGCATGGGCTCCCTTGGAGAGCTATACCTTTCTGTATTTTAGGTAAAGTTGCTAAAGAAAAGGGGAGCTTTGATAAATGTTTAACAATTACTGTTAATAAATAAAAGTAGCTTATACTGGCAACATGCCAAATTGTTCACAAAGCACTTTCCATTTTGAATCTTTGAGCTGTTCTGTGAAGTGGATAGGGTCTTTTGTAGGCTTTTTTTTTTTTTTTTTTGAGAGACTAAATGACTTATATTATCAAACAAATGGTAAACAGAAGAGTCTGGACTCCAACCCAAGTTTTCTGATTTCAAATCCAATGCTATCTTGACTTCACAAAGCTATCTCTTTAATAATCGTAGGCAAGTATTTATTTAAACACTCTCTAATCTTTATTAACCTCAAGAATAAACAATAAAAGTCACCTATTAAACTTGACAAAGCATTAAAAAAAATGAGTGAATTCCTCAATAACCTGTATACAGAGAAATATTTCTCAGAGTCAAAATCTAAATGTAATAAAAGATTGAAAACTTGAAAGCACTAAGAAAACTTTTGCATGGCAGAAAACATTATACATACGCACACAAACTAGAGCTAATAAACAAATTTACAAAGGTTGTAGGATACAAAGCTAACATACAAAAATCGTTTGTATTTCTATGCACAGGCAATGAACAATAAGAAAGGGAAATTAAGAAAACACTTCCATTTGTAATAACATAAAAAAGTCCAAAATACTTGGGAATAAATCTACCAAAAGAAGTGCAAAACTTATACTATAAAACATGGTTGAAAGAAATTAAGGAAGACCTAAAGAAATAAGAGATTATCCCATGGTTATGGATTGAAAGCCTTAATACTGTCGGGCTTCCCTGGTGGCGCAGTGCTTGAGAGTCCGCCTGCCGATGCAGGGGACACGGGTTCGAGCCCTGGTCCGGGAGGATCCCATATGCCGTGGAGCGGCTAGGCCCGTGAGCCATGGCCGCTGAGCCTGCGTGTCCGGAGCCTGTGCTCCGCGACGGGAGAGGCTGCGACAATGAGAGGCCCGCGTACCACAAAAAAACCCAAAAACAGACAAACAAAAATTCTAAATTAAAATAAATTTGAGATTAATCTCAAATTTATAAAATTTGTAAAATGGGAATAAAATAATATAAAAAAGTTCGCAAAGTTGGTGTGAAACTGGCTCAATTATGAGCAAAGAAAAGCCAACTTCTGGTGGCCAGGTAACTCAAAACAACCTTTTGGCAGAATGTCAACAAAAATCAAGAGGTATAAAAATGTTCATATCTTACCTCTCAGCAGTTTAACTTTTGGAAATGTGTATCAGCATATAATTCAAGAAAAGAAAAAACATTTTTTAAAATAAGAATATTCAGAATTATTGATACTAACAAAAAATTGCAAATCCACAGTGTTCCTTCACTCAGTAAACGTCCCAACCAGCCACACGCAGAAAACTGGTCTAAAGCTGGACTCCTCCATCTCCCTCACTCTCCCACATCTGCACAACTCCCAGGCCTGTCATTTTTACTCTCTATCTGTCTGTGTCTCTCCGTTCTCACGACACTGCCTGAGTCCGGGCTGTCATCATGCCTACCTGGTCTGTTGCAGCCACCTACTGAGTCGCCTTCCTGGTTATCTCTCTGCCATCCAGTCCCTTCTCCATACTGCAGAGCAACGCTTCTAGACTGATAATCTGGTGATGTCAATCTCCCTGCTCGAAAACCCTTAACTGCCCTTAGGATGAAGCTCAAATTCCTTACCATGACTTTCCACACCCCATCTGAATGATACCCACCCACTGCCTTCCCATTCCCATTGCCCAGGCATTGGGAACTTCTTGCAGTTCCCCAAATGCGTCAAACTTTGTCTTACCTTCAGACCTTTCCATGTACTCTGCCCCCTGCCCGGGCCAGTCCTCCCCACCTCTTAGTATGTTTTGAGGCAGGCACCTGCATTTATTACCTTTGCTTCCTCATATCTCACTCACAGTACAATCTGGATTCTGTTTTCAACAGTGCCTCAATGTTTCCCTCAACTAGGTCATCAATGAAAGAAAAAGAAAAGCAAGAAAAGGAAAGGGAGAACTTTTCAAAAATTCATATATTGCACTAGCAGGCACTGTGCTCAACACTTTACAAATATGAACTCATTTTTTCTCCCAACAGCTCCATGCCCTCCATAACAGCAAAAGGTATCGAAAGGGGTGACAATGAGAATATCTCTTTCTTTTCTTCTTGTTATTATCTGGCAAATTCTTCTTTTTCCTTTACCGATTTATCCTTCTTTACTTGACCAATGAAAACCAAAGTTCCTCCATAAACCCTGCCTGGGTGATCTCACCCTCTCCCAAGGCAATTACTGTGTATAAGTGGAGGACTTGCTGACCTATTTTCTGAACTCTAGTCCTGATTATATAACTGTCTAGCTGTCATTTCTGCTTGGATGCCTTATGGGCATCTCAGACTCACCATCAAAACTTGAGCTCACGGGCTTCCCTGGTGGTGCAGTGGTTGAGAGTCCGCCTGCCGATGCAGGGGACACGGGTTCATGCCCCGGTCCGGGAAGATCCCACATGCCGCGGAGCGGTTAGGCCCGTGGCCGCTGAGCCTGCGTGTCCGGAGCCTGTGCTCCGCAATGGGAGAGGCTGCGACAATGAGAGGCCCACGTACCGCGAAAAAAACAAAAAACAACAACAAAAACCAAACAAACGAACAAAAAACCTGAGCTCACCATCTCTCCATCACCCAGTCACACCTGCTCCCCCACTGTAAATGGCACAAACACCCACTCAGCTGTTCAGACCAGAAACCTGGGAGTCATCTTTGACTCTTCCCCTTCCCTCTTTGTCCTGCATCCATTCAAGCTCCATATCTCATAAATTCTGCCTCCTAAATCTTTGTCACACCCATCTACTTCTCTTCATCCTTATGAACATCACCCTAGTTTAAGCCACCACCATCTTTAGCCTTCAGTGTTTCACTCTACCTCCGCTCTTGGCACACCCTCCCTAGTCTACTCTGTACATGTCAGCCAGAATTACCTTTCAAAAAAAAACAATACTGCATTTAAACCTGGGCTATGCCATTTATTAGCTGTGTACTCCTGGACATATCACTCAACCTTTCTAATTCTTGACTTCCTTATCTATAAACTGATAATAATAATAATATGTCATGGGGTGGTAATAATATTTAAGGGAGATAATCCAGAGAAAGTGAGAGAATGGCACACTCTAATAAACTGTGTGTGGGAGTATAAATGGTCATACAAATTTTAAAAGAAATAGCAATAAAGAACCCTCAGTACCATATCATTATATCTCATTTGAAATAAGAAATGAGTTAGTCTATATTTTACAACTTTAACAGGGAAAAATTCTCAGAAAACAATTTAAAATGTGTTTTTAGCAGATGATACCACACAAAAACATCAAACTGACTGTGATGGTTAGTTTTATGTGTCAGCTTGGCTAGGCTATGGTGCCCAGTTGTTAGGTCGAATACTAGTCTAAATGTTGCTATGAATGTACTTTGTAGCCATGATTAACATTTATAATCAGTAGACTTTGAATAAAGGAGATCACCTTCAATAATAGGTAATAATTGGATGAGTAGGCCTCATCCAATCAATTGAAGGGCTACAGAGCAAAAGGCTGAGGTTTCAGTGAAGAAGGAATTCTGCTCCAAGACTGTAACACAGAGACCCTGCTTGCATTTTCAGCTGGCCCACCTACCCTACGGATTTTGGACTTGTCAGCCCCCACAGTTGTGTGAGCCAATTCCTTAAAATATCAGTAAATCTCTCTCTCTCTCGCACTCTATGTATACATCCAATTGGTTCTATTTCTCTGAAGAACCCTAACTGATACACTCACAGAGGAATCTTTTAATGACAAAGTAGAACAGCAGCTACCAGATGACAACTCTAAGTGACTTCAGGTAAAGATTGTAGAATGTGGTAGATAAGAACCCTAATAAGTTTGATAACATAAGCTCTAAATAGATAAGCATTAAATAATAAAGAAACATTGTCTGGGAAACAAGACTTAAATTATGCACCTAATATGAGAAAAGCCACCTTCAGGCAGTCTCAGACTGTTTGTGGAAGATGCACAGGTAACACAGGACCAGTATCCCACACTTGCCCACTTACGAAGATGTTTGTTGAACTTCTACTCCAGACCAAGTGTTCTACTTATCTAGAGCACTTAACAAAGTCAGGAATTCTCAGAGCTGCTATTCCACTTGTATCTGTGAAAAGCAGTGGACTGGAACAGCTTTGGTGGCCAGTACATTGCAGCTTACCTGTAAAAGGTGGTTGATGGATGTGTCGTGAAATCCCAGGGCTTGTTCTACACCTGCCAATTCCCTCAATGTTGGTACGCACTCAAGACTTTTTTCACCTTTACTGATCTCAATATATTCTAAAGCCTCTTGGTAGTGGGGCAGAGCTTCTTTTGATTTCTTCTGACCTTGATATACCCTAAAAAAATCAAAGGGATTATCTTTAAAGTAATTAAAATAGAAGATACTGAAAATAATAGATGGATTTGGCTCTCTGACCCCTGTTGCCAGGTTCATTTCCTAGGCAGCTAAGCCTTTCTTTCCTCCAAGGAGCAGCAGGGCATAGCAGTCAAGAGGATAGACTTTGGGATAATCAGGAAGGTTCAAGGGATAATAAGGAAGGTCAAGGGATAATCAGGAAGGTTCAAATCCTGGCTCTACCACTTACTAGATACAGGACCTTCAAGTCACTTGACAGCTTTCTCATCTGTAAGTTAGGAATAATAACAGTGTCCACTTCATTGGGTTATCATAAAGATTAAATTAGTTAATATTTTTTAAAAAGCACACCTAGAATAGCCTCTGACACATAGTAAGTGCTGTGTAGGTGTTGGTTTAAAAAATATAAAATATTAAAACAAAAATAGTAATCAGAAAGGATGCCATGATATTGATAACTGATCTGTTGAGAAATTATAGAAATTTCCCAGTTTGGTGAGGGTGTGAAGCACTCACATTAACTGTTGGGAAGAATATAATTTGGGCACAAACTTTTCTATATCAAAATTATACGTATGTATGTACACACATATTTCTGCTAATTGCACTTTTAATAGTTTATCTTGAAGAAGTACTCTGGCAGGAAAAGAAGATACTATATACAAGAATGTTTACTGAAGCATTCTTTGTAATAGTGGAAAAGTATAAAGCACTTAAAATACCCCAATAGGTGATCATCCAAGTGGGTTATAGTAAGTACATCTACACCATGTATCCATTAAAGTTAATGTCGATCTGTGTGTATCAACATAGAAGTATACCCACTATATATTCTTCAGTAAAAAAGACAGATTACAAAAGTACTTTATATAATCTTATTAGATCAATTTTGTATCTAATCTATATGTACACATATGCATAGATACCCAAGTGTCACCAAAATGTTAGCAACAGTTATCTCTAAGGAGTTGATTGTGAGTGATTTTACTTTTCTTATTTATGTTTTATAAATTTCCCAAATTTTGTTCTATAAAAATATATTACTTTTACATCAGAAAATATGTTAATTTTAAAAATTAATTTAAAGGTGGCAGTGGGAAAATATTCTTGTAGTTTCTTGCGGTAAGACTCTCTCATATTAAAAAATGTATCTGTATATATTGTTTAGAAACAGGCATTTAAAAACAATCTTCTCAAAAATCCTTGTGAAGACTATTAGAAACTTTTCTTGCATGGAAAAATTTTTTTTTTTTTGCGGTACGCGGGCCTCTCACTGTTGTGGCCTCTCCCGTTGCGGAGCACAGGCTCTGGACGCGCAGGCTCAGCGGCCATGGCTCACGGGCCTAGCCGCTCCGCGGCATGTGGGATCTCCCTGGACCGGGGCATGAACCCGTGTCCGCTGCATCGGCAGGCGGACTCTCAACCACTGCACCACCAGGGAAGCCCGCACAGAAAATTTTTATGTACAAAATTCATAATAAAAGAAATCAATCCTTCTTATGTTTCCCTCCATCCCAGAATCTTTACTACAAAAAGGTCTTACGATTCCAAAATTACCCCAAAACTGAGACATAATGTGAGAAAGTAACTAAGAGACCACAAAAATAGGTTTTGTTTTCAATTGTAAAAAATTACAAACAATTGTAAAAAAATTAATAAACAGAAACCTCAGTTAAATAGTCGGAGCCCAGAAGCGGGAGCTCTCCTGCTCTGGGAGGACAGCAGAGTCCAACAAGAAGAAGAAAGACTCCTCTTCTTTCCTGGCAAGAACGTAGTCAATGAAAAGCCATGGACTCTTTGTGTACTATGGCTCTCCCAAATCCTCTTCCCTTCTATAAAAGCATTCTCCTTCCCTCACCATGTGGGGACTTGCACCTGGCTCACCATGGTTTCAGACCCTAAATGGAAAGTTTCTGCCGATCCTGAATGAACCTATTTTTTTTTTTTTTCCTAGAGAAATAACTGGCAGCCTATTTTTTTTTTTAGGTCAACATAGTCATTGGATACTCTTCACAACTATTTTGCTCTCCAATAAATTTCAAAGGAATTGACTGATAGAAGTAGAGTTACTTTTCAGATCTGTGGCTCAGATGGCCATAATGAAATAAAATGCTCACTGAATAGCTTATGAACTGGGATACTTTCTATAAGTGTAAAGAGGGTTAAAACACAAGAGGAGGTCAGGGATATGTTCCTGGACCAAGAAGGGTCCATCCAGGTTGTAACTTGCAGCAGCTCTAACCTTGGAAAGGAAGAGGTAAATAGACAACCTAGTAATACTGGACTCGCCTTCTAACTCTTAATGAGTTTGTACGTATCACATTTTATTTTTTAAGAGAAACCCCACTAGCATCTATGGTGATATAAAGAGGCTTTGAAACATATGGTTGGTAACAAATCACTTAGCCAAAGAATTAGATTCCTGGTAGACAAAAATTAAATAATTGAAAACAGGAGTCAGCAAACCCTGGCCTGTGGGCCAAATCTACTCACTGACTGCTTTTGTAAATAAAGTTTTATTGATACAGTCAGGCCCACTTGTTTACTTATTGTCTGTGGCTGCTTTTGCACTACAATGGCAGAGTTGAAGAGTTGCAACAGACACTGTATAGCCTACAAAGCCTGAAATATTTACTGTCTGGGTCTTTACAGAAAATGTTTGTAAACCAACCTCTTGTCTAGAATCTACAGAAAGTCACATATTTTTAAAATGACTTCAGATTTTTTTCTACCTAATTTAGCCTAAATAACACAGACAATGCCATAGTTACTTGAGCAAAGGGAAAAATTCATCTTTCTTTCTCATGTTCATAAATGATGAAGAGTGTGCCAAGGAAGTAAAGAAGAGGTCCTTTGTTTCCAAGTCTGCTTGTAAAAGTCATAGAAGAGAAATAAAGCCAGTACAAATGCCAAGATGATCTCATTTGGGCAACAATTTTAAAAGAAAGCAATATTCGAAGCTTAGCAATAAAGCTGATAAATGAGAAGAAAATAGAAAAGTAAACAACAACAAGGCATAAGTTAATTCATGTATCAAAAATTCTTCCTTTCCTGAGATAGAACACTAAAGAAAAGTATTTGGGGGTTTGTGAAGCCATCTTAGCCAGAAGCACAGCACTCCAAGTTAACACCACAGCATCTTTACAGGTATGAAAAAGTGATCCTTCAAATATCCGACTCTCAGAGAAAATTTTACAGAGAAGAGTACAGTATGAGAGGCAGGGCAATCAGTTACAAGTACTGCAACAGGAGTAGAAAACCCAGACTGTAGTTTGAACATACTTACTTACTAGGCCACACAACCTTGGGGAAAAAAAAAATGTTTCTGAACCTTGGTTTCCTCATCTGAACACTGGTGTCCAATAGGGTTGCTGTGAGAATCAAGTAAGATGGCTGAAAGTGCTTTGCAAACTGAAGCAAGCCATACAGATTGATATTAAATCCCTATACATAATCATACCTTTCACTCCTTCCCCTCCCAGCCTGTGGTCTCTCTGGAACTTAGAGGCATAGTTTCAGGTCGTTATATTGAAATGGGCTCATTTGTGGTCTCATCTTGTTCCCACTCGCATGAGATTTTGGGAAGTCTAAATAATAGGTAGAATCAGTCAAACTCATGTGCAAGTGAGGTAGGCATTTTCTTACACAATTGGGTTTTTTAAAAAATTGAGAATAATTTACTGTCAGAAAAATACATATTCATCACTAAAAGTAAGAAAAGATATGGAAAATTAAAATATATAATTACAACATCCAAAGATGACTGCTATACACCTTGATATATATATATATATATATATACTTCCAGATGATTTTCTACGCATTTTTAAAAAAGGATCATAATGTTTTAGAACCTGCTTCTTCCACTTAATCATACATTAAAATGTGGCAATAAATGCTATAGTATCACTTTTAGTGGCTGAATGGTGCCATATAAAGTTTGATTGACCACTCATCTTCAAAAATATTTAGGACAGGGACTTCCCTGGTGGTCCAGTGGTAAAGAATCCACCTTCTGATGCAGGGGACGCGGGTTAAATCCCTGGTAGGGAAACTAAGATCCCACATGCCGCGGGGCAACAAAGCCTGCGCGCCACAATTACTGAGCTCACGTGTCTCAACTAGACAGCCCGTGTGCCACAAACTACAGAGCCTACATACTCTGGAGCCCATGTGCCACAACTAGAGAAGAGAAAACCTGCATGCCACAACTAGAGAGAAGTCCACGCACCGCAACAAAGAGCCCATGTGCTGCAATGAGCACTGCAACGAAAAATCCCACATGCCTCAGTGAAAAGCCTGTGTGCCACAACAAAGACCCAATGCAGCCAAATAAATAAATGAATAAATACATATTTAAAAAAATATTCAGGACATATAAAAAATGGTTTGTGAAAAAAAATGGTTTGTGGAATATTTTTACAAATGATATCTCTGATGAGAGACTTGCATTCAGAATATAAAAAGAACTCCTACAACAATAATAAAAAAGATAAATAGCCCAATTAAAAAATGAGCAAAGCACCTAATAGTCATTTCTTTGAAGAAGATGCAATAAGCACATAAAGAGACGTTCATTATCACTGGTCATCAAGAAAATGCAAATCAAAACTACAATGAGATACCACTTCATACCCATTAGGACAGTGGCTATAATAATAATGATTTTAAAAAAGATAATAAAAGTGTTGACTAAGATGTGGAGAAATTGGAATCCTCACACACTGCTCGTGGGTATGTAAAATTATACAGTTACTTTGGAAAACAGTGTCAGTTCCTCAAAAGTTTAAACACAGAGTTACTAGATGACCTGGCAATTCCACTACTAGGTATATACCCAAAAGAAACAAAAACATATGTCAACATAAAAACTTGTACACAAATGTCCATAACTGCACTATTCATAAGAGCCAAAAAGTAAAAACAACCCAAATGTGCACCAACTGAAGAATGAATGAATAAAATATGGTATATCCATTCAGTAAAACGTTATTCAGTCACAGAAAGGAAGAATTGATACATGTTACAACATGGATGAACCTTGAAAAAAGTATGCTAAGTGAAAGAGGTCAGTCACAAAAGACCACACACTCTATGGCTCCATTTATGTGAAATGTCCCTAACAGGAAAATCCAAACAGACAGAAAGTAGACTAGTAGTTGCCAGGGGTTGGGAATTTGAGAATGGGGGCAGACTACTAATGGAATGAAAATGTAAAATTGTTTGTGGTGATGTTGCATACTAAAACCCATCAAATTGTATACTTTAATTGGGTGAATTGTATGGCATGTGAATTATATCTAAATAAATCTGTTATTTTTGAAAAGTTTGTGAACATTTGGAAGCAAACGAAATATAGATGAGACTCAGCCATGAACTTAGTCATTTTTGTTTAAAGAAATAACTGTATTAATAATTATTAAACAAAAATCAAATTATTTTAACTTTAATATCATCTGCGAGCCAGACACTATTCCTAACTTGCTCATTTAAAGCAGGTCAGAAAGAGATGTCGGCTTTGGCTCTAAATTGGTTGCGTCACTGGATGATCCTACCCATGTTTTAGTTGGGGGCGGTTAGGAGAACAGAGAATGCTGTGGGTCTTGCTGCACCCGACACTCAACAGAGTGGGCATTCCCAAGGGGATGCCATAAATCAGGCTTGGACACTGAGCTACTGGTCTCTCTCTAACCTTCCAAAGCTGTCGGCATGCCTCCTGAGGAGCCTTAAGTCCTGGAGGTCTCCAGGGGAATACCTAGGTCTATGAAAAGTATAATCTTAACGAGAAACAGTAAATTCATAGAGAGAAAAGCCATACAAAAATATTTTTAATGGAATATTCTGGTAAATCAATTATACTGTAAGTTTAAATATGTTAATATATTTCATATCATGATCCCAGATGCAGAAGAATTTAGAAAGAGGTGATAAATCCAGTCTTTTCCCTTCGGCTGATCAATTCAAGCCACTAAGCTGTGGTTAAGGAAATTAGCCTGAGGATCGGTGAGTTACAAAAGAAAAATAAATTCAATATAGCTCCCAACTCCCAGAGTAGCAGAATTCACGATGTGACAACATGGGGTTGGAACAGAAAGGCCAATCCTCCAGCTCAGAGCTGACTGAAGCACACCAGGCCATCTGGGGTTGGTTTTGGAGTTCTGATCCAACACTAAGGGCCTCAAACTCTTGTCTTCAGGGCCCGACTCTGCACCCACAGACTCCTGCACCTTCCTCTGCCTAAATCCTGATGGAAACCTGTCCAAGGGGGCAAGTGGGAGTTTCAATCCAGCCCAGGCTCTGCTGACTGAGCTGTGTGCTTGGATACAAGCTTGTGTCCACCTGGAGAAAAGGAGACTTTTAAATTCTCACGAAGGCTCCATTCACTCACCCAGTTGTGTAAAAACATGGTGCATAGGTGGCAGTGGCTCTGCTGGGACTCTAGTTTCCCTCGGCTTGGTGAGTTCAGATGACTCATGGGAGTCATCTAAACCTTCCCATTTGGCTCCCCTGATGCCAGTTCTCTTTCAGCCCCCCAGTTGTGTCATGCCTACCTTCTCTCTGGGTCTTTGCTGGTCTTTCTATCTGGAATGTTCTTTATTCCATCTCTACCTGGCAAACTGCCATTCATCTTTCTATCATTCCTTTTCCAGTTTTAGCTTAGCTGTCTCCTCCTTTACGTAGATTTCCCTGCCAGGGCCAGGACTAGAGTGAGACCACTGAGACACCTAGGACACACCATTTAAGGAGGTGATCACTCTCAGCGTTGGGCAGGTGCAGGGTTGGCATCCAAGTGTGAGCGCCTCCTTAAATGGTGTGGTCTGGGCACCTGGCACCCTCATCCTAGTGCTGGCTCTGTTCCCTGACATCCCAGGCTGGGTTGGGCGACTCTGTGAACACCTGACTGTGCTCCCACAGAACTGTGAACCTCCCCATTCAGGATACATCTCTCACATTGAATTATAAGTGCCTGGGGACTCGGCACCAATCCCTTTAGTGCAGGACTCTGAGAAAGCAGAGTCCAAGGCTGCCGCATTCATCTTGACATCGCCAGCACCCTGCAGTGCCTGACACACAGTGGGTGCCTGCTGTCTATTGAAGGAGGGAGGGTGAGGTGAGGAGGGAAGACAGAAGAAACAACCTGCAGATCCACTGACTTAGAGACTTTGAGGCTATAGTTCATACCCTGATTTTCACAGATTTTGGAATAAATTTTAGGGAAAAAATCTTCAAGAAAGGAACATATTTTCACATTGATTTAGTTGCAAAAATATTAGACTGTTGCTCTAATTAAGGGCTGGATAAATTATTGAAATTTTATAAAAGGCGGAATAAAAGAAATTTGTAAGAACATATTAGGGTTTGAATTGTGTCCCCCCATCCCAAATTCATATGAAGTCCTCACCCTCAGTACCTCAAAATGTGACTTTATTTGGAAATAGCATCGTTGAAGACATAATTAGTTATATTAAGAAAATGTCATACTGGACAGTATGACTGGTATCCTTATAAAAAGGAGATATTTGGACACAGAGGCACAGGGAGAATGCCATGTGAACACAAAGACAGAGATTGGTGTGATGCATCTGTAAGACAAGGAACACCAAAGGTTGCCAGTACACATCTGGAAGTTAGCAGAGAGGCATGGAACACCTCACAGTCCCCAGAAGGAACCATCGCCACCCACACGTTCATCTCAGAATAACTTTCTGTTGTTTAAATCACTCTTACTGGCTGACTCCAGGCTCAGAGATTTTCCTTTCATCGGCACCCTAATAGATGAACACTGGGTGTACTCACCCAGGGCAGCTAGTTAGATATGGAAGTACCAATTTTTCTTTTATAAATCACATTGTGGTCAAGTCCAAGTGGTAACTTTCCATTACTTCACTGCCTGGAAATTTAATTTGAGTATCTGCTGAGAAGGAGACCTGGAAGGAGGCAATTTCAGCAGGAACAAACACATGGCTTTCATTGACCATAGTTTTGCCCTTGCTACAAGCATGTCTACATGAGGGCACAGACCTCATGAATCTAATGACATCCAACAAGCTGTTAGCAGGATGCCCAGTCCTGAAGGGATGCAGTCACACATGAAGGTGACCTGTTGCCATTTCTGAACTCTCTAAGTTTAAAAGATTTTTTCAACCTATCATTGGTCTCACATTTCAAACCCTATAGAATTCTTCAGACTGTGAGTCCTTCTTTCACCTGTAGGTAAAACTATTTACCTCCTCACTTAAGTTATCCAAAGGGAAAAAATTAGATCCCTCACACTATGTACACACAAGTTCCAAGTGACTTTTAGAGGCCTAAATTTAAAAAGCAAAACTTTGATACGTTTGAGGGAAAATATAAGGAAAATTAACTCCATGACTTTGGGGTAGGGAAGGACTTCTTAAATAAGATAAAAAAGTACAAATCAGAATGAAAGAAGTAGGTAAATTTGGTCACATTAAAAATAAAAACTCCTGTGCATCAAAATTCATCACAAAGAAAGTGAGAAGGCAAATTACACATTGGGAGCACATACAATATATGTAACCAGCAAATAACTTGTCATCAGAAATATGAAGAATGTCTACAAGTTAATAAGAAAAATGCAAATAGCCCAGTTAAAAAAATGAGTAAAAGAAAGGAACAGACATTTCACAGAACAGAAATTCCACGTGTCCAGCAGATGTATGAAAAGACGTCAAACCTCACTATCAGGGAGATGCAATTAAAGAAACTATATGATTGGCAAAGATAAAAAGTCTGACAATATCAAGTGTTGACGAGGACATGGAGTAATGGGAATTACTGCTGGTGAGAGTATAAACCGGTGGAAAGCAAACCCAGTAAAGTTGATGATGTGGATACTTGTCAATTAAGCAATTCCACTCCTGGGCATATACCTCAGAGATAATCTTGCACATATGCCCATAAAGACATGTACGAAAACGATCAAGGAAATAGTGTTTATAATAGTGAAAAACTGGAAGCAATTTATGTGTTCACCCTCAGAATGTATAATTAAATTAGAGGAAAGTTACATGGATTAAACATAATATGGAGGTTTAAAATGAAGAGACTAGCACTATGTGTATCAACTGACGTGGATACATCTCAAAAATAGAAAAGTAATGGGGGGATAAAAGCAAGGTACAGAAGGAAACATACATATGAAGTAAAAAAATGAAAAATAATACTGTATATTTTTTATGGTTATACATGTATAGATTCAGAGGAATGAAAAACACTAAATTCAACATCACAGTTACCTGTAACATGGGGAGAAGAAAAGAGATTGAGAAGAACGCATAAACAGGCTTCCACTTATCTGAAATGTTCTATTTTGAAGCTTGGAAGTGTGTACTTGAGTATTCGCGTAACAATATCTTTAGCTTTATATGCATGAGATATTTGGTTAAAAAGATGAACAAATACAACACTCTGTTGTTTACCGTGTGCAGAGAATGTGGCACTTTCTACTCTCACCCTTTGAAGTTGTCGTTGCATGCTATTCCAGGGTCCTGGCACTAACCAGCCAGAAATGAAGGCTATCAAGCTAATGCAATCCACAATGAGCATTCTGGAGCTCATTGAGGGTACACTGTTCACATAAAAGGAAAGACAAAATAGAAAATAAAATTACTTTAGCTTCACAATATGTTTAATAAAAAAGGAACTGGGGGAGTACTACATCAGGAAATAACTAAATTATAGTCTTACCTCCATTTCCAACTCATTTAAAGCCATCAGTCAATTTCAGGCAATCTTGTCTGTCTCTATTTGCTCATAAGTAATGTGTGGGAGGGCAACATTTTCTCCTTTCCTTTCCTATCTACCTGCCAGGGATGCTTTGAGGATTTATTATCTAGTGGGCCCATAATGTGTTTGGGTAGCTTTAGGAAACACACTGGACAGATGAAAAGATAGAGAATTCTGAACAACAAAATGTGGCAGTATGTTACTTTGGCAGGTCCACAACTTAAACCACAGCATATTTCATTGAATGAAAATACATCTGCAGTAATTCTACAGAGCACATGACAAGACACTATCTCATCTCAGATGAGTTTCAGAAGATCCCACAGGGATGGAGACTTGTTTTAACCTGCAACAAACAAGTGCAATCTCCTCTGGTATTACTAAGGCAATAGAGGGTTTCCTTTTAAAAGCTCAGGAATTTGGCAAGAATATTGAGCACCAGTGAACAGCAGAAGCCTTGTGGGACCATTGCTGATTATGGAAATCTGATGAAAAATCAATCTTGGAAGAGGAAAATTAGGATTTTCTAGAGTCAAAAGGAGAAAAGGTTTACATCTGGGTCTCTCTTTACCATCTGGCACACATAGGTAAAAGCTGTGCTCTGTAGAGGGCATTGTCAGGTTTCCATTCTGTGCTAGTGAATGGGATCTGTGCTGTGGTGAGGAGTGTGGACACCAGAGTTGGATGCAGACCTGGCTCTGCTCTGCTACTTCCCAGCTTTGTGACCCTGGGAAATGACCTCACTTCTCTCAGCTTCGGTTTTCTTCATTTGAAAATGGGAATATGAAGGGTACATACATCACAGGGAGGACTGCAGATTAAATGGTGAGATGAGGTCTGCAAAGCACTTAGCAAGAGCCAGACCAGAAGGTGATCAAGGATTGCTAGCTAGTGTGGTTGTTTAAAATCATTATTATTAAGTGCAGTTGTTTAAGGGAAATGTATATTATACAGATAGAGTATTAGAAAAGGGGAAGACCAAAATGCAGTGCTCTAAAATAGTAAAGCTATTCGAAGAAAATGAAAACACTAATTTGAAAAGATACATGCACCCCAATGTTCATAGCAGCATTATTTACAATAGCCAAGATATAGAAGCAACCTAAGTGCCCATCAACAGATGAATGGATAAAGAAGATGTGATACATATATATTGGGTTGGCCAAAAAGTTTGTTTGGATTTTTCTATAACATCTTACAAAAAAAACATGAATGAGGGCTTCCCTGGTGGCGCAGTGGTTGAGAGTCCGCCTGCCGATGCAGGGGACGCGGGTTCGTGCCCCGGTCCGGGAAGATCCCACGTGCCGCGGAGCGGCTGGGCCCGTGAGCCATGGCCGCTGAGCCTGCGCGTCCGGAGCCTGTGCTCCGCAACGGGAGAGGCCACAACAGTGAGAGGCCCACGTACCGCAAAAAAAAAAAAAAAAAAAAAAAAAACCATGAATGAACTTTTTGGCCAACCCAATATATACGTGTGCGCACACACACAATGGAATAGTACTCAGCCATAAAAAGAATGAAATTCTGCCATTTGCAACAACATGAAATGGACCTAGAGATTATTATGCTTAGTGAAATAAGTCAGACAGAGCAAGACAAAAGACAAATATTCTCTATCCTATCACTTATAAGTGGAATCTAAAAAGTAAAAGAATCGAATGAATATAACAAAACAGAAACAGACTCACAGTTATAAAGAACAAACTAGTGGTTACCAGTGAGGAGAGGGATGGGGGGAGGGACAAGGTAGGAGTAGGGGATTAAGAGGTACAAACTACTAAGTGTAAAGTAGATAAGCAACAAGGATATATTGTACAGCACAGGGAAATTTAGCCATTATTTTGTGATAACTTAAAATGAAGTACAATCTATAAAAATATTGAATCACTATGAAATTAGTTTCAGTCCACCTGAAACTAATATAATATCGTAAATCAGCTATACTTCAACAAAAATAAAAATAGTAAAGCTTTAGAGGATTCAAATAATAGAAAATAGATAAAGTATATGAAAGTAATCTGTGCCATGTGCTTTTCTGCTTCTCCACATTTAAAAAAATGATTAAAAAAAACAGATTTTGTATAAAGTAAGAGCGTCTCTTCAATCGCAGGAATACAGGATGACAAAGAGTGCCAGGAAAAATCAAATTATTTCCTTCTTGTTAAATAAGCATAAAACATTCTAGGCACATAGCATTGAATGGGAGGAACTGACAGGAGACATATCTCCTCTGGAGAGCAGTGGGGTGTTTCCTGGAAGTAGGAAAGGGAGAAGGAGGGTTCTGAGCACATGAGCATTTGTCAGAGGCTTTATGCCCAAAAGATAAGTGCAGAGAAAGTGATTCTTTAAAGAAACGCTGGGACTTCCCTGGTGGGGCAGTGGTTAAGAATCCACCTGCCAATGCAGGGGACATGGGTTTGAGCCCTGGTCCAGGAAGATTCCACATGCCGCGGTGGAGCAACTAAGCCCATGTGCCACAACTACTGAAGCCCACGTGCTTAGAGCCCATGCTCCACAATAAGAGAAGCCACCACAGTGAGAGAGGCCCACGCACCGCAACAAAGAGTAGCCCCTGCCAAAAAAAAAAAAAAAAAGAAACATATCTCTAGGTGATGGCATGAACTAAAAAGATAAAAGCTGAGTAGAGCAAGCAAAAGCTAGATTTGGAGGTTATTGACTGGACTGATTAAGGGAGGACAATGGTAAAAGCAAAGGCTATTTACCAAAGTATCAAAAATTCACAATAAAAGCCTTGGGAATGTATTCTGGGAAACATGTGGAACTAAGTAGAATTCCACCATCCTAATGAGGTGATGGCAGGTAGATATAGACACTGCCCCCCTTGCCACTATTTTCTCCATTATCTTCTACCCCCTCCCAGGAAGTACTGGCTAAGGGAGAAACCTCTCCCATGTTCTTTCCTCTTTGGAAAACTTGTGTTAGAATCATTTTCCAAATCTTGTGACTATAGTGAATCTAGAGAAAGCAAGACAAAGAAACAAACTCGAGCTTAAAACATATACATGTGTATATGTATATACACATATCTACATACAGATATATACATATCTGATTCTTAGCTTAGGTGGTTCGTAAGAGCAAAGACAAAAAAACAAAATGAAACAAAACAGCCTTCTCAAGTCATAGGAAAAAAAAGTACAGGAAAGAATATATCAAGACAGGGTCAGTCTATCTTATTCTGTGATGTCGGTACTACATACTTTAAAATCAAATCATTTCTAGGATGAAATGGCAGAAAGGAAAATGCTCAATTAGACAGTAGCAATAATAATAGCTACTTTTTTAGGCCTAACCACATACCCAGATGCTTTAATGTAGGGTTCATTTCATCACCACAGCAACCCTCTGGGGGCTGATCATTCCCACCTCAACAGGAGACAAGAAGGAAGGACTTGCCCAGGGTCCTTCAGTTGGGAAGGTTGAATGGATGCTGACACGAACCAAGAGCGACCTGATTCTAAGTCCATATTGTCAAATATATCATGTCACATACCTTAGAGATACCTGGAAGGTGTCCTGTTGATGCTCTGAGGAGCGTTTACTTATCACAGGCACACTTGAGAGCTAGTTCAGCATAGCAAGCAAGGCCAGGCAAAGTGCTCTCTGGGTAAGCTGTGGAGGACTCCAAAGATGACAAATCAAGCAGTCACAGAGAAAGCTGGGGACAGATCACATGTTCCAGAGCAGCAGTCTCAATAGGCCATAACCATCATGCCACGTAGAAAGATTATTTTAAAAGGTGTGTGTGTGTGTGTGTGTGTGTGTGTGTGTGTGTGTATGTGCACAGTGGTGTACTCCTGCCTTTATAAAGACACTATCTGTCTCTGGGGAATCTATCTACCAGTAACCAGGATAGAAAATAATCCTTAACACTGGAAAAAATTTGCTTGCTTTTACTAGTGACTACCTTGGCCCCATTTGAAAAAACAACTGCAACATAGGAACACAAGATTTGGATTCACTCTCCAAAGTTAATAAATAATTACTGAATGAAGTAGTGCTGGAACAGAGAAGGGCAGGTAGAAGCAATGAAGCTTCAGGCCACAGTTAGGGATGGAAGGCACGGAGCGTGAGTCACCCTGCAGCCCTTATCTGTCAGCCCAAGGAGAAGAGAACTGTCCTAGCCTGATGGGCACCATAAAAGGCGAGGCAGGAGGAGGAAGAGGATGCACTGAAAGATACCCTTTTAAGAGAAACACAAATCCCGCGAGAGCTGCCTAAGAAATTATCCTGGTCTTCCACTTCCAAGACCGGGCAAAAGAAAAAGCCCTTGTGGTTGTGAGCATATTTGTAGAAATGTACAAAACCAAAGCCTTGTTACTTTCTAAAGCAGATCAGTTTGGACAAAATATTCACACTTCACTGAGGAAACAAAGTGATTGCATGAAAACCATGCAGTTTAAACATGCATGTTCCAATGAATATCTTACAGTGAAGAATCAGGACGAAAATAAGCAGTGAAGTTTAAAACAGCTCCCTTAAACACAAAACTGTAGGACAGCTTGGAACATTAACTTAAATTCTTGTTGGGTATTCAGCACATATGTGTACAAGGCCCGCCATCTGCTGACAAGGTTTGGTACTGATAATTTGGAAAGCACTCAGGAGGGGTGGATTTTGGCAGAGGATAATTTACTCAATTTTACAGCAAGTGCTCAACATTAAGTACTTATAACATTAGGTCACAACATATGCAACAAATATCATATATTGGACCTCATATCTTTATATTTTCTGTTTTACAATATAAGAAGAATACCTACTTCTGGGCAGGAAGAAATTCTGGACTGGTCGGCCCTCCCAGTCACTATCCCCTTCCTCTTCTGTTACATAAACGGAATCATACAGTATGAATTCTTTTTAGTCTGGCTTCTTTCACAAACATTATGTTTGTGGGAGTCATCCATCATTTTAAGCATAGGAGTTGTTTCATCATTTTCTTTGTATGAACAGATCACAATTTATCTACTCTACTGCTGATGAACATTTGGATTGTTTCTAGTCCTTGGCTATTACAAATAACACGTAGCTTTGGACATTCTTGGCTGTGTCTTTTGGTGAACATATGTATGCATTTCTGTTGGGTGTATATTTGGGAGTGATACTGCTGGGTCATAGGGTATTCAAACATTTAAACTTAGTAATAATGCCAGTTTTCTAAAGTAGTTATACTAAATATATTCTAAACAACCACATATGAGAAAACATGAGAGCACTATATACTTGCCAACTTGATGTTATTAGGCTTTTAAAAATTTTAGCAATATTAGTGGAAATGTAGTAGTATCCTATGACTTTAATTTTCATTTCCCTGGTGACTGATGAGAAGAATGTCATTTAATATCTTTTTAGTTATGTGGGTATCCTTTTTTGTGAAAAGTCTCTTGCCAGGGAGTTCCCTGGCAGTCCAGTGGTTAGGACTTGACACTTTCACTGCCATGATTCAATCCCTAGCTGGGGAACTAAGATCCCGCAAGCCACAGGGCCCGGCCAAAAAAAAAAAAAAAAAGTCTCTTGTCCACTTTTCTATTCAGTTGTTTATCTTTGTTTCATTGATATATAGGAGTTCTTTACAGATTCTAGACATGAGCCCTTTGTCAATTATATGTATTACAAATATCTTCTTCCTCTTTCTTCTTGTCTGTGGTATGAAACATATGGTGATTTAAGTACAAAACAATATAGCATCAAGCAGAAGGGAAGAGAGAATTAACATACTCAAAGTCCCTTACATTGTCCAGAAAGTGGTTAATTGGCTAATTGCATTAGAGTGTAATAGGTCAGGGATACAAGCGACATATTCTATGGTAATAACTAGAAAAAAAATAAAATAATGTATAACTTACCAGTTAATAGATAGGGAAACGGATGACAAAAATATTTGATTAAACTAAAGGAAGGCAAGAAAGGAGAAAGCAAGGAACATAAAACTTGTAGGACAAAAGGAAATTTAAAAACTCAAATATATCAGTAATTAAAACAAAAAAATATGAAGATTGAAAATTAAGAGATGGAAAAAGGTATTATAGGAAAATTGTTACCAAGAGAGCTAAAATATCAATTTTAATATCAGGCAAAATAGATACAGACATAGGGGACAAAGAAGAACAATATATACTCACAAATAAAATAACAGATTAAGAAGACAGGCTGTTTAATTCTACTCCCACCCAACAGAATATATCAGAATATATAAAAAAATGACTGGCAGAATCATGGGAAGCTACAAATGGATCAATAATTATAGTTCAAAATTTAAGCACACTTGCCTTAAAAGCTAATGTATCAAATTGGCAAAAGGTAAAAATATATATAAATCTGAGTAACAATTAATAAAGTTACCCTAATACAGATTTATTAGAACCTTAAACACAACAGGTAGCATACTTGGAACATTCACAAAAATTGACTATGGACTAGGTCACAAAGGAAGCGTCAGTAAATTTCAGAGAGTTGATACTACACAAATATGTTTCTGCTCACAATGCAGTAAAATTAAAAATCAGTAACATCAGAATATCTTGAAAGAACCGCATATATATGCAAACTAGAACACATATCATTTGAATAATATCTGGATTAAAGAGTAATTTATAAACTAAGTTATGTGAGTGATAGTGCTACATGTTAAAACATGTGGGATAGGTTAAAGCAAGACTCACATGGACATTTTGGAGAATATCTTTAATGTTTGGGTGGGAAACTCTCAAAGCATAAATCATAAGGTTAAAATTAATGGATTTGACTCTAGAAAAATTAAGTTCCATGCCATGAAGGACACCATAGACAAAATTAATAAATGAGTGATAGATATAAGAAAATATTCGTAATATTGCTAATTTATAATATATAAGAAAATCTCAATTATCAATAAGAAAAGCACAGGAAACCCCAAAAGAAACATGAGAAAGAATGCTAACAGGCTATTCACAGAAGGGGAATCCAATGGCTAAGCAGTATATGAAGAGGTACTCAAACTCACTAATAAGAGAAACATAAGTAGAATTGAAAAGTAATTAAATAGTACATATATGCATCGAGGTGGCAAAGGTTAGAAAGACCAACAATGCCAAACATTGTTGGGGATGTGAGAAAACAGGAACCCACGTGCCCCACAAGTGGGAATGCAGATGGGTGTAGCAATTGGTCAGTGTGTGGTGAACTTGAAGTATGAGTGTACCCTGTGACCATGCGATCCTACCCTTAGAGTATAAACTCAGAAAAGTCTCTCTGAGCCTCCTAAGTGGAGCTGCACAAGGATGTTCATGGCAGCACCATTGTGGGAGCTGGGAGCTGGGGATGAGCTGAATGCCCACTGCTAGGAGGACAGACAAGCACAGGATGGCAGATGCATTCTATGGAGCACAACAAAGCAGGCAGCAGCAACAACTAAATACAGTGCTGAGTGGACAAAAGTGAGAAACAGAGTGAGACACATACTGCAAATTTATATAAACCTAAAACATATAAATACAGAAAACAATGCTATTTATTATTCAGAGATACATATTTAAAGACATAAATCATCGTTTAAAAAGGTTATCTATGATCTGTTTGTGACAGAATGAGAGTAAGGATCAGAGATGGAAGGAAAAAATCAATTTAAAAAGGCATATCAGGGACTTTCCTGGTGGCGCAGTGGTTAAGAATCCACCTGCCAGTGCAGGGGACATGGGTTCGAGCCCTGGTCCGGGGAGATCCCACATACCGCGGAGCAAGTAAGCCCGTGCACCACAACTACTGAGCCTGTGCTCTAGAGCCTGCAAGCCACAACTACTGAGCACTCGTGCCACAACTACTGAAGCCCACGTGCCTAGAGCTCGTGCTCCGCGACAAGAAGCCACTTCAATGAGAAGCCCGCGCACCGCAATGAACAGTAGCCCCCCACCCTTGCCGCAACTAGAGAAAGCCCGTGCGCAACAACGAAGACCCAACTCAGCCAAAAATAAATAGATTAATTAATTTTTTAAAATGTTAAAAAAAAAAGTGTACCAAAGGTTTGCATGGACTGATGAATTCTCTGCACTTCATATCCAAAAACACTCCCAAACAAACAAATTAACAGGAGTGGACTTATGATCACAAAAATATCTTTAAAAGCATGAGTCAAAGTTAGTCCTTCCCAGCTCCCATTCATATGGAAGCATTAGGTGTGCTCCTTCAGGGCCCTTTCCTTCTTAAAATGAGTCCATTGTGTCCCTGAGTTCTCTTGGGAATCAACCTATACGTATAGTCTGATTATTAATTTACACTGAATTCTTCCAGGCTTGGTTAAAGGCTGCTGCGTTGGTCTGCTGGGGATTCTCTGCCTCTTCTAGAATAGACCTTTCTCTGCCCTCTTCCTCCCACAAACACATCCTTCCAAAGAGTGGGTACATTCTCTGTCACCCCACTGCTCTGGGGAATTGGCTTGGAGTTGGCCTTTAGAGAGGGATAAATGTGCTGACTACCCAAGGCCCCTTCTCCCTCAGGCTCCAGCCACTATATCTCTTCCACCTGGATTTATTTGGTGAGTGTGGGTTGGGGGTAGGGAGAAAAAGGAACAATCTTCTCATTCTCATGGATTCAGATATCTCTAAGATCTTTCTCCTTTGAGTCCCTAATCGTAAAATCAATGTATTGAAATATCTTAGACTAGAACAGTAGGGGAAAAAAGGAAGATGGGGGTGTGGGGAGGGGAGGGAAGGAAACAAGGGCAGGAGGAGAGGGGCAGGGAGAGCAGGCAAGAAATAGAAAGTCAAGAGAATGACATCAGGACTCTAGGACCCAGGGGTGGGTATGAGAGCACTACACATTTAGTGAAGAGTGCCACTGACGTACATGCCTTGGTTGTGGCTGCTCTGATGTGACTGTCGTCCTCCTCTTTTAATTCTGGACAATGGCCATGGAGAAGCCACCGACACAGCACCATGCAGAAGCTCCTCCTGCCTGAAGACAGAGTCTTCCGGCAAAGAACCTCCAGGAATCACGTATACAAAAAGTCCTAAACTGAAAACTTACCGTGCAAATGACAATTTGATCTGCGTTTGAATTTCTATCCATTCTTCCTTTATAATCCTTCCACATTGCAGCAGCTCCTTTGAAAGTCTCTCTGCTTTGGTCAAATTCTCTGAAGCTTCCTTAAACCTGAGTTGTGTTCAGGAAACTTTACACTTGGTGCTACATTCTGGGGCCCTAGTTCCTGGACATCCTTGGCTCTCATACTTCCCATCACCCTTCCTGAGTCACCTGCCATCTTTTGATTTGGCCTTAAAAATTAACTATAAGCATTATGAACGGTATTTCTATTTGTAAAGATTAGAGGCAAAAGGATACTTTTGAAGAGAGAGTAAGGCTCTCCCCATGGTATGGAATAACTCAACCGAACACTTGAAAACATCTGTATTGTCATTGTAGGGATGCACAATGGAGTTGGTGAGGATTTCTTTGGCTTTTTCTGCATGTTGTTTTGCTTGCAGTGACAGTCCTGTGGACAAAGAAAAAGAAGTCTCAGTTTCTCTTTCATTTCAGCTGGACAGGAATATAGTTATCTCTGGCCAGGGAATCTGATGAGGTCTCCTTCATATATCATCAAGTGGCACATGGAGATATATTGGGACAGCATGAAATACGATCATGACTATAAGAAACAAAGAAGTGTTTCACACCTAGGACTCAAGATAAAAAAATTTTCCCACAATGGTCTTTTTAGAAATAATCAGAATGAGCAGGAAATGAACAGCTTTGAAACTTCACCAATATCAGACGTAAAATGTTATGAATAATTATAAAAAAACAAATGGAATACAAAGACTACAGCATTCTGGGCAGGAAATAAAATATTCATGAATTTTAATCCTGGCTTTGTGACAGCAATCTTAATGAAATACTAAAAATTCTGAATCTTCTGCTCACCCATCCATAATCATAACTTTAGAGAGTTATTTTAACATAATACAAATATGATGGTATCTATAAAAACTGACAAACAATTCCAATGAGGTAAGGGGCTGATGTGCTACAATCTCTTATTTCTATGTGGTAATAGACTGAGATGAATCAAATGAAGTTTAAAAACAGTTACTACCAAGAACTAATTCCCGGTGGGTTCCAGCGTTCTTCCATTGGCATATTCATTTGTGGTAAAGGTGACACTGAGGATCACTATTTAGGTCTCAGGTTTTTTCATTTTCCCATATCCCCATCTTCTTCCCCACAATGACACACCCTTCCACCCACATCCTAATACTCCTGGTCTTACGTTCTTCATTACATGGAATTGTATCTCAAATCTCTAAAAAGAGCTGTCAAATTATGAAATTCATTCTGTTCCTATGTCTATAAAACAGAATATATTTTCTGAGGGAGAAAGTCCAGGGTATGCTACTCCTATAGGAACACTTACAGAATTTTGTCTTATTTTTTTTAAAAGTACACAATCAACCTACCAGAAATTTATTAGTGCCAATAATGTATGCAACATTATAAAACATGAGGAATTCTGGTCCATTTCCTCAAGAAACTTGAACTCAATCTACAAGAAGCAGCATGGGTTGAGGTTCAAGAACACTAGCTCTGAAATCAGACTGCTCAGAGTGAATTCCCTGCTCCACCACTTACCTGAATTGTTGGCCCCAGCTTCCTCGACTGTAGACAGGGATAATAACATTACCCACCTCATAGCACTGTAGTGAAGATTGAAGGAAATTATACATGGAAAATAGCATGGTGCCTGGCACTCAATAAGACCTTAATAAATAGTAGATACTGCTCTTACTTTAAATTGAGAAAGAAAGACTATAATGCAGAAAGGTAGCAGACTGTAGAAGAAAAACATCATTAAAAAAAAATCCCTGATGCTAGGACACTGGTACTGGCAACCAAAATCCTAGGTCTGAGTCTCAGATCAGCTATCTATTAACAGTGTGACCTGAGGTAAGCTGTTTCAACTCAAACTAGTTGTTTCCTCTGAATCTAGAAAATAGGGGGTATAAGGGTATGGTTTGAACTAGATGATCTCCAACGTCCCCTCTGGCTCTAATAGTCTTTTTTTTTTTTTAATTTTTATTTATTTATTTATTTATATTTATTTTTTGGCTGTGTTGGGTCTTCGTTTCTGTGCATGGGCTTTCTCTAGTTGCGGCGAGCGGGGGCCACTCTTCATCACGGTGCACGGGCCTCTCACTGTCGTGGCCTCTCTTGTTGCGGAGCACAGGCTCCAGTTACGCAGGCTCAGTAGTTGTGGCACATGGGCCTAGTTGCTCCGCGGCATGTGGGATCCTCCCAGACCAGGGCACGAACCCGTGTCCCCTGCATTGGCAGGCAGACTCTCAACCACTGCGCCACCAGGGAAGCCCCTCTAATAGTCTTTGATCTAACAGGTAGGAGCAATCTATAATCAGATTTGGCTAAATTTATTGGGTGGCAATTGTGTACTTAGCATTGTGGTGTTTTTCATTTCTGTTTATTTATTCATTGGGCCAATCCTGGGAAGTCAGTGCCATCATATCATCATCATTATCATCACTTTTCAATTAAAGAAACAGAGTACAGAGATGTACTCTTGTACCTCTTGTCCTAGGTTGCCAGTCCATGTTTTTGCCTTCTCTGCATCCACTCTCCCTTCCCCTGTTTTCTTTTGAGGATGCCCAGCCCCTGCACACTCAGTCCTTGTGATTTAGCCAAGGCCAGCCTCTCCCCAAGGATCCAGTGGAGCCAAAAGGCAGGTCTAGCCAATCAGACTCTTTCTTTTCTTTGGCATACAACCCCCATCAGCCCAATAAGAATCCCCAAACCCTGAGATTTTGGAGGAGAGACACTCTTTTTTTCCTGGGAATGCTGAGGAGGGAAACCTAAAGTTGCTGGCAACCTTGCTGCCACCACGTGGGCAAAGTTTGGTTAAGAATGGAGCCAATACAGAGAAAAACAGAATCAAGTGGTACGAAAAGGGAGGAACGGAAATCTGATCACACTGTTTGAAAAAGTGGATCTGGCTAAGTCTACAGTAAGTTTTACCCCTGGATTTTTAAGTGTATGGGTCAATGAATTACCTTTTGTTTACTGCCAGCTTGATTTAGCCTCTTATTTTTTTTGGGGGGGGTGTCACTTATAGGCAAGAGACTTTCCATCAATACATACGTGAATGGATCCTATTTTAGGCCCCAACTCTATGCCCTGGGCCATTTCTACAATGCCTTCAAAGCTAACAAGTTAATTATCTCCCAAGAACTACTTTTAAGATCATAAAAATCAAGGCTCAAAGGGCTAAAGTCTTCCTTCTCTTTTTTACATATTGTATTAAAAAATCGTATTGACTCTTTGTGAGAGGAAATAGCTCTCAATGTGTAGAGAGGAGAATGTCCAAGAAAACCTGATCCTTCTAAAGTTAAGTCAAATTTGAGGAAAAGAGCAGAAACCAACCAGCCAATCCTCTTCAGCCTGAGGCAGACTCACCTTTCAGCTGGAGGTAACCCTGAGCCAGGTTAACATGCGCCTCGGCCAGTTTCCAGTGTGAGTCACCATAGCAGATCCTTGTCAGCGCCACACAGCGCACAAGCTCCTGGAGAGCCTGTTTATACTGGAGGAAGGGAAATGGGCTCACCAGTTAGACAGCAAAGCACAAAATCAACTTGTATTTTTATCCATTCAATATACACTTATTGAGTGTTGATTATGGGCCGGGCATGGTTTTAAGGACTTGTGATACATTAGAGAACAAAACAAAGATCTGTCTTGGATGGCAGGATATTCATCAGGTCAGGTGAAATAGACAATATACATTAAAAAACCAGTAAAATTTATAGTACATTTAAATTTATAGTAAATAGTGAAAAACGTTATGGAGTAAAGACGTTGCCCATCAATGAACAGCTACTACATATTCAGGCACAACAAGTGGGCGAATGGTGATAGTTTTCAAAAAACGCCCTTTAGTTCTCAATTCAAACACCTTCTTTAGCAGCTGGGATATTAGCACAGCAAATGAGGTCAGCAGGACTTTACAAACAGATTTCATTAAGGGATTAAAGCACATTTTCATCTGGAGCCAGGACAAAGAGAATAGTGAACCATGGATTCTAGCTCCAGGTCAGCTTAGAGCAACAATACACTCAAAGCAAGACTGGTAGTTTTAAAATACAGCTCCAAAATTCTTTGATACTCCCTCCATACAGAGGTGGTGGTCTATGTCCCCTTTTCCTTGAATCTGGGTTTTATGACCGTTTGGCTAAAAGAACATGGAGGAAATGATGCAGCGCCACTTTTTAGACCCAGTTCTTAAAGAACTGGCAGCTTCCACTTTTTACTCACTCTTGGAACTTGTTATGGGCTGAATTGTGTCTCCCACTTCCAAATTCATATGTTGGAGTCCTAAGTACTTCAGAATATAACTGTATTTGGAGAGATGGCCTTTAAAGAGGTGAATAAGGTAAAATGAGGCTGTCAGGATGGGGCCCTAATCTAATATGACTGATGTCCTTGTAAGAAGAGAAAGGGACACTAGGAATGGGCACACACAGAGAAACACGTTGTGAGGACACAGTGGGAGTCAAGGAGAGAGCCCTCTGAATAAAATCAACCCTGCCAACACCTTGACCTTAGACTTCTAGGCTCCAGAACTGTGAGAAAATAAACTTCCTTTGTTGAAGCCACCCAGTCTGAGGTATTTTGCCATAGCAACCCCAGAAGACTAATAACCTAACCACCATTCCATGAAGAAGCCTAAGCGGCCCCACGGAGAGGCCTACATGGAAATGTGTTGGTGGCAGCATCAATCGGTCAACTGCAGGACTACGCCACCCTGCCATCAGATTCTCCACACCTGTTGAGCCCAGCTGATGCTGCATGGAGCAGAGCTGACCAGATCTCACTGAGCTCTGCACAAATTGTGCATTCATGAGCAAAATAAATGGTTGTTTTTGTTTTATGCCACTAAGTCTTAGAGAGTGATACAGTAATAGAGAGCTGGAATAGCAAAAGAGGAGGTGGGAGGTACAAAGCTGAAGGGGGCAAAGCAGAGGAAGAACCGTAAGAACAAGGACAGAGTTGTGGAAAAGACCCAGCAGAAGACCCAGTACACCCCCCACCCCTACTCCCCTGGTCAATGCCTAAGCTCAAAGGACCTGCACTTCCACAAAGGTCTCATGTGAGTTAGAAACACTTTCACCTTGAAACAACATTCCTCTTGACAAAAAATGCATACCCAGACAGTTGACCACAGGACAGTTGCTTTTCTGACCTAGCAAGAGAGGCTGGGGAACACTGTGCTCACTCCATAGTGATGAAGGAAGATGGAGGTGTGGTTTTTTCCTATAGTAACATTTTTCTTATTACGAAAGTAATACATGCTCATTATCAAAATACAGGTGAGTAAAAAATTAAAAAAATCACCTGCCATCTCACCTCTTAGATACAACTAGGCAGCTAAATTTCTCTCTATCCTTCATTCCTATGAATCTATCTATACATATTTTTACCTTTTAAAAATAGGTTTATAAGCTACATATAGGTTTGCAACTTTTCAAAATTTGTGAACATTTCTCCATGTCATCTTCTATGATAATAATTTTTTATGGCTGCATAGTATCTTATTGTATGGATATATTATAAGTGAGTTACTCAACCAATAGCTATTGAGCACTTAGGTTGTTTTAAAATTTTTTCTCTCTGAACATCCTGTGTGGATAGATTTGCTCATATCCATAAGCATTTTCCTTTTCTTTTTTTTTTATAGCAGTCTTTTTTTATAGATATAAATTTATTTATTTTATTATTTATTTTTGGCTGCATTGGGTCTTTGATGCTGCACACAGGCTTTCTGTAGTTGCGGCGAGCAGGGGCTACTCTTTGTTGTGGTGCACAAGCTTCTCATTGCAGTGGCTTCTCTTGTTGTGGAGCACGGGCTCTAGGTGCGTGGGCTTCAGTATTTGTGGCACGTGGGCTCAGTAGTTGTGGCTCTCAGGCTCTAGAGCACAGGCTCAGTAGTTGTGGCACATGGGCTTAGTTGCTCCATGGCATGTGGGATCTTCCTGGACCTGGGCTCGAACCTGTGTCCCCCTGCATTGGCAGGAGGATTCTTAACCACTGCGCCACCAGGGAAGCCCCATAAGCATTTTCTTAGAATGAATTCCAACGTGACAATAGGGTAAACGATGTGCAAAATCCTGAGGCTTTGCTAGAGTTTTCTGGAGTGCTTCCTTGAGAGGCTGCTTCCATCCACACCTCCCTTACAGCACGGTGTGTGAGCAGGGAATGCCCCTTACACAGAGCCAAGCACTAGTTGGGGTCTAACTTGCCAATTTGCCAGTTAACTCATTTCTCCTTGTTTTAGTTTGTATTTTATTTTCCGCAAAGCTAGTGAGGCTGAACATCTTCATGTGTTTATTGGCTTTTTGTAGTTCTTCTTTTGGGAAACATCCATTTATTGCCTCTAGAGACAGGAAGTTTAGGGAATGGCTTCCTTGAAGACACACAGCAAATGAATACAGTGTATGAGAAAGAAAGAAGTGATGAAAACATTGAGAAGTCTTGATAGACAGTTTGCCAAAAAGAGAGGAGGATCTGATCTGATGGCGAATCTGTCCCAACCACAAGTTTCCAAGGAAGGACTATATGCAGTCTGAGAGTCAGCCTCCCAGATCAGAGCCTTGGTCCTCACTACCTGCATCGGGGACCAGTGCACAGAAAGAGCAGCCTGTCCTCCCTCTGCTTTCATATTTGCTAGGATGTGTAGTCTAGATACTGCCTTTTGATTTTCCAACCTTTATCCTGCCAGTTCCAGTGGCTTTAGCCAACAGGCATGGGTAGCAGGTAGACAGAAGAGAAGTATCAGTAGGAAGACAATTTCAGAACTGGGATGAGCCTTGGAAATAATCTAGTCTGATCACCTCAATTTAAAGAAGAAATGTAAGGCCAGAGAGGTGAGATGATTTATCACCGAGTGGTAGAGTCAGAACTCACAGTCAAGCTCCCTAATGCAAAGTCCAGGTCTCTTCCCACAACATCATTCTTGAGTTACCTGAATTTCTTAAACTTCTTAATATTAAAATATGCAACTCTGAGGATCAGTAAGTCTGGCTATACATATTTTAAAATGGGTATTTAATACCCAGATCTTGGTGTCTAAATATCAATGCTATTCTCTTCTAAGAGGAACCAGCACTCCCTGAATCCACAGCTGGAGCAGGGAAATACAAGATGAACCTGAAAAATCTTATTGTGTCAGAAGTTAAAGAAAGAAGCATGGGAACATATCAAGGACTCAGAAGCCAGCTTGAAGGGGCTCCCACTGGCAAATACAAAATAATTTAAGTTTTGATGATGATAATGGATTGTAACATATTTGTAAAACAGGATTTCTTGAACCCATACTGATATAAATAAATGAACAATAAAGTGTGAAGAAGGAAAAGCTCTTCCTCATAAAAAGAATGCCAACAAACAAACGTTGAAAGAATGCTGAAGTCAGAGAATCACCATTTGACAAACATCGTAGTAATAGCTAATTCAGGTGAGAATCATCAATGGATGCTATAAACTAGGGGGTGAAGTTTTAATGAGGAATAGGATATGTTCACAGTATCAATGAATCTCCCCACAAAATATTAATTACAAAGGGAAGAATAATAATTCTACAGTGAAAAAATCTTCCAGATAGCTCCTTAAACCAAGCGATCAAATTTAGCCTCATAGTAATGAGACAAACGACATCGTACACCTCCTAATATGATGCACTGAGAAGGGCCCTATGTCAGGTCTGTGGGATTTCTGCCCCAAATGCATAATCTGAATCTAATCATAAGGAAACACATGACAAATTCAAATTGGGAGGTATTCTACAAAATAATTGGAGTGTATATTTGTGGCCCCTGCCAAATTCATATGTTGAAGCCCTAACTCTCACTGTAGTATTTGGAGATAGGGCCTCTAAGGCTGTAATTAGGGTCAAATGAGGTTATAAAGGTGGGGCCCTGATCAATAGGATTAGTGTACTTATAAGAAGAGACACCTTTCTCTCCCCCTTCCCCCACACGCACAAAGAAGAGGCCATGTGAGGACACAGCTAGAAGGTGGTGGTCTGCAACCCAAGGGGAGAGCTCTTACCAGACGCCAGCCCTGCTGACACCTTGATCTTGGACTTCCAGTCTCCAGAACTGTGAGGAGTACATTTCTGTTGTATAGGCCACCCAGTCTGTGGTGTTCTATTACAGCAGCCCAAACAGACTAATACAGTACTTTTCACAAATACTAAGATTGTGAAAGACAAAGACAGCCTAAGTAACTGCTCTAACTGTTGACTATAGTCAACATGACTTCATGGATTGGACCATGGCTGACTTTTTTTCTATAAAAGATATTATTGAAATAATTAGAGAAATATGGATAATGTTTGTAGATTAGATAATAATATATATCAATTTCCTAATTTCAATCATTGTACTATGGTTATGTAGGAGAATATCCTTTATTCTTGGGAAATAGGCACTGACGTATTTAGGGGTAAAGGATCATACATTTGTAACTTACTCTCAGATATTCAGAAAAATAATGACAGAGAGAGAGAGTGAGAAATAAAGAAATAAATTAAATGTTAACAACTGGTATATCTTGTAACTTTTCTATAAGTCTGAAAGTATTTTAAAATAAAAAATTACCAAAGAATGGTATTTTAAGAAGCAAATTATGTCATATTAATATTTTCCTAAAAACATTAAGGCTTCCTAGAGCACTTAACTTAAGCTGCCTCTCCAACTACATTTCATGTCAGCCTGAAGCTTCCTATCATCACTTCAAACATAGTCATGCTCATGCCAAACTTATAAATTTTATGGCTGCTGTTCCCTCTCCCTAGAACTCCTTTCCCTGAGCTCCTCCATGCTGGCTCCTTCTCTTCTTTAGGTGTCAGCTCAGATGTCACCTCCTCAATGAGGCCCTCCCTTACCTAAGATAGGCCCACTCTGTTTCCTCCATAGCACTTAGCACAATCTCTACTTCACTGGTTTATTTACAATGTCCCCTCAGCTCCATGAGGGCAGGCAAGCTGTTTGTCCTGTTCACTGCTGAATCCAAGGATTCCTCATCTGAACGGCAGAACACAAAAAATGCTTTGATATCATTCTACGTGCATAGAAGAGAAGTTAATTCTTTATATACACCAAATGCAGATGGCCAACAAACACATGAAAAGATGCTCAACATCACTAATTATTAGAGAAATACAAATCAAAAGTACAATGAGGTATCACCTCTCACCAGTCAGAATGGCCATCATCAAAAAACCTACAAACAATAAATGCTGGAGAGGGTGTGGAGAAAAGGGAACCCTCATACACTGCTGGTGGGAATGTAAATTGATACAGCCACTATGGAAAACAGTACGCAGGTTCCTTAAAAAACTAAAAATAGAACTACCATATGACCCAACAATCCCACTACTGGGCATATACCCAGAGAAAACCATAATTCAAGAAAACACATGCACCCCAATGTTCATAGCAGCACTATTTACAATAGCCAGGACATGGAAGCAACCTAAATGTCTATCAACAACCTAAATGTCTATCTTCTTTATCCAGCAAATGGATAAAGAAGATGTGGCACATATATACAATGGAATATTACTCAGCCATAAAAAGGAATAAAATTGGGTCATTTGTAGATACATGGATGGACCTAGAGAGTGTCATACAGAATGAAGTAAGTCAGAAAGAGAAAAGCAAATATCATATAATAACACATATATGTGGAATCTAGAAAAATGGTATAGATGATCTTATTTGCAAAGCAGAAATAGAGGCAGAAACATAGAAAACAAATGTATGGATACCAAGGGGGAAAGGGATGGGGTGGGAGGAATTGGGAGACTGGGATTGACACATATACAGTATTGATACTATGTACAAAATAGACAACTGATGGGAACATACTGTATAGCACAGGGAACTCTACCTAATGCACTGTGGTAACCTAAATGGGAGGGAAGTCCAAAAGGGAGGGGATATCTGTACATGTATGGCTGATTCATTTTGTTGTGCAGTGGAGGCTAGCAAAACATTGCAAAGCAGCCATACTCCAATACAAATTAATAATTATATATATATGTGTGTATATATATATATATATACACCAAATGCCTTAGGACATTAAGGCTTAGTTCTCTTGCAGACCTCTGGTTGAGAAAGGCTGCCAGCTGAGGCCGACATAGCACCCAGCCTGGCACATAGTAGGTACTAAATAAATATCTGCTGCATAATGAATAAGCACACCTTCAAAACTGAATTCACACCTTCTCTCCATAATCTTGCTCTTCTTCCTGTATTCATTACAATAACAAAGGGCTCTGACAAGCCTTGGGTCACCCAGGCTGGCTGAGCCCTAAGTCAGGAATTGCACACACCCCTCTCTGGCTCACTCTTGCCTCTCCAACCCCTATGTCCCCTCCAGTTACCAGGTTTCATTGATTCATATGTCCAAATTCTTATCAAAAGATCTCAGCATTTTGCAACTAGAGATTATCATACTAAGTGAAGTAAGTCAGAAAGAGAAAGACAAATACCATATGATATCACTTATGTGTGGATTCTAAAATATGACACAAATGAACCTATCTATGAAACAGAAACAGAATCACAGACATAGAGAACAGACAGGCGGTTGCCAAGGGGAAGGGGATTGGGGGAGGGATGGACTGGGAGTTTGGGATTAGCAGATGCAAACTAATATGTATAGAATGTATATATATTTATATATATATAGAATACATATAATATAAAAAACAAGGTCCTACTGTATAACACAGAGAACTATAATCAATATCCTATGATAAACCATAATGGAAAAGAATATTAAAAAAAGAATGTATATATATGAATAACTGAATCACTTTGCTGTATAGCAGAAGTTAATACAACATTGTAAATCAACTATACTTCAAATAAAAAAAAAAAGATCTCAGCATTTCTAGTGACTCTGCCATATATCAGGCCCTTGCCAGGATTATTGCAAATATCCTGCAAAATGGCCCTCCTCCTCCAGTTTACCTCCCTTCTCTTCCTCCACCACCCAGTTATCTGAGGTCTGAGGGATCATTCCAGACACTCAGACTTGCTCATGGCCCTCTTCTGCTTATAATCCTATGACAGTCTCTTCTGCTTATAATCCTATGACAGTCTCCAGCACCCTGAGAAGAAAATCTAAACTTTTCCTGGGTGTTGAACACCTTCTGGTCCCAGCTCCCGTCCAAAATCCAACCTCATTTGCTGCCCTGTGTAACTAAAGCCTCCATCCCAGATAGTTCCATATAGTTCCCCAAGCAGCCTGTGCACCCTCAGACCCATCTGCCACCTCTGTCCAGAACGTTATTGTCCTCTCTCCTACCTGGGGCCAGCTCCTAAGTACTGTTATCAGTGCAGTCCAAATAACTCCCATCCCAAGAAGCATGCCTTAAGTGCTGTCCCTCCTCCAACTCCAGCCCATCCCTCCTCCCCTCACTCCCCATGCTTTGCATCTATACCACCTAAGCTTGTGTTTGTCACAGAACTTATGCTGATTACCATTATCCATCTATCTCCCCAACCAGACCATGAATCCCTCTGAGGCAGAGGCTGTAGCTTTCCCATCTGTGCCCCCAGCACTTGCACAGCACCTGGCACACATTAGGCATACAGTAAATTTTTGTGAATAAATGGACAAATAGGGTCTGACACATAAGAGGTGGTAGAGAAATACACATTGAATGAATGAGTAAATGAATAAAACTTTGAAGAGAGATGGGAAAGAAGTATGCAGAGAACAAGATTAGGAACCTAAGAAATATAAACTCCATGAGAGCAGAAACTTCATCTGCTTTGTCCTGTATTCCAGTGCCTAGACCTGGCACACAGGAGGAGCTCAATAAATATTTACTGACTGATGGAAAAAGACTGTAGTAGGTCAAATCACAACCAGTCAGTCTACTGTACACTTGCCAGAGGTCAGGGAAAACTTGTTTCTTCATTTGTGCACTCATTCAGCAAACATAATGTTGACTGTGCCAAGTGCTGGGCTTGGAGTCCTGAGGTACTACACCCACTCATACTATGAAAAAGGCACTGTCATATTTTCTCTTGTACCAAACTCCTGAGAGTAGGAATGCAACCTAAAGTATCCTACTTCTCAATTACCAGAGTACAGGTATAAAAAGAAAGGCTCCTTACCTCATGACTGCTAGAATAAGACTTTGCTTTCTCTTCACAGAGATGGAGTTTCTCGCGAGGAGGCTGAAACAGTGCTGTCTGAGGCAGCTTGTTTTGGAGCATTTTTCTAGGTGTTATGCTGACGGCAGCAACAATTTCATCCAGGTGGTTGGATATGTGAGTTTCCTCTGATTCTTGCATATTTTTATATACATTATCCTCTAATTTTTAAATAAGGAAATGAAGGTGTTAATGATAATTTCCATAGTTACTTTTAGAAATACACATTTTTTTCTAGAAATTGAGACTAGAATCTAAGAAACTTTCAACACTATACTCATGACTTCTTTGAAATAAGTAGCATTCTATCCAAAAAGATCCTAGTGGCTAGTACTAACTTCTTTCAGACTGATTTCAAGTTTTAACTAGACCAAACATTCTTTGTTCTCACTCTATATCATATGTATATATATGTACGTGTATACACACATACTGATATATTTTATATATTATATATGATATATGTATCTATATATTATATATGGTATATATGCATATGTATACATATAAGTAGGAATCAGCTGAGCCTAAACAGTTCTCAAAGAGCTCAGATTAGATCTGTTGAATCCCGTGACCTTGAAAACAGGAAAAAATGACATGTTAAACTTTCACTTCCAGACAAGATGGAGTAATAGGGATGAGATTTATCCTCTTGCCCGAAGTCACCAACCAATTAACAAACAACAACAACAAAAAACAACCCATAGGCAAAAAAGGTATGAAACAATGGTTTTCAAGAGACAGGACAACAGACTTGAGAAATGGAAGAAAGAAACAAAGTGAGACCCATGATTGTCCCAGGTTATTGCTTTGAAAAAGTTTCTAGAACATGCAGGTTGGACTATCTGAGTTGAGGAAATAGAGTAGAGCATCTGGGGAGACCAAGGTGGCTGGAGTTCACAGGACAGATTACTAGAGAGGATAGAGCTGCACAGAGAGGACCCCAGAGATTAGCACCCCTCAAGTATGGGGAGAGAATACTGACCAGCATGTGTGTAAGAAAACTACTTGAGTCTGGAGAAAGACTCCTCTGTCTGGTGCTCACCAAGGCTGGTGCCTGTTCTCACTGACCAGACTGGAAAAACTCGTAATTCATGAGGTACACCGTAAAATTGTCACAAGGGTTTTGTCTCAGTAATGGGGATTAGCCCTAGAGTGAACCCTGCTTAGATCCACTTAACAAACCATGAAAGTAAGACCTAAAAGAATAAAACTGTTTCCAAGTAACTTAACTGTATCAGAGGACAAAACTCAAGGATGTTCATAGGAATGCAAAAATAGCCAGCATTAAACAAGGTAAAATTCATATAATCTGACGTCCAAAGAAAGATCACCAGGCATGTAAATAGGCAAGAAAACATGGCCCATAATGAGAAGAATAATCAGTCAAAACTGACCCAGAACTGACCCAGATATTAAGTTAGCAGAGAAGAATATTAAAGGTTATTATAATTGTATTCCATATGTTTAAGAAGTTAACTAGAGACACAGACTATAAAAAGACCCAAAATGAACTTCTAGATAAGAAAATTATACGTGAGATGAAAAATACACTAGACAGATTAATGAGAGATTAGATATTACAGATGAAAAGATGCATGAACTTGCAGACACAGCAATAGAAACAATCTTTTAAAAAATCAGTGAGCTGTGAAACAACTTCAAATTGCCTAATACACACATAATTTGAGTCCCTAAAGGAAAGCAGATTGTAGTGGGGACAAAAAAAAGTGTTTGAAGAAATAACGGCCAAAATGTTTCCAAATTTGAGGAAAAGTAAAAACCCAGAGATTCAAGAAGCTAAATGAAAACTAAACACAAGAAGCATAAAGGAAACTACACCAAGATACATCATAACCAAATTGCTCAAAACCATGATAAAGAGAAAATATTAAAAGTAGTCAGAAAAATGGACATATTAGTACTAAAAAGAAAGATGATGATAGCAGGTTTCTCGGAGGAAATAAAGCACATGAGAAGACAGTGAAGAACCATATTTAAAGTATGGACCGAAAAAAAATTGTCAAGCTAGAATTCCGTACCAGTGAAAATATCTTTCAAGATCAAAATCTGAAAGAAATCATCACCAGTGGGACTTCCCTGGTGGCGCAGTGGTTAAGAATCCTCCTGCCAATGCAGGGACACAGGTTCAAGCCCTGGTCCAGGAAGATCCCACATGCTGCAGAGCAACTAAGCCCATGCGCCACAACTACTGAGCCTGTGCTCTAGAGCCCATGAGCCACAACTACTGAGCCTGCGTGCCACAACTACTGAAGCCTGCGCACAGAAAGCCTGTGCTCCACATCAAGAGAAGCCACTGCAATGAGAAGCCCACACACTACAACGAAGAGTAGCCCCCATTAGCCGCAACTAGAGAAAGCCCACCCACAGCAACAAAGACCCAATGAAGTCAAAATAAATAAATTAATTTAAAAAAAGTCATCACCAGCAGATTTGCACACCAATGTTCCCAAGAAATATTAAGTGAAGTCTTTCAAAAGGAAGAAAAATGATAACAAATGGAAATATAGATCTACACAAAGGAATTAAGAACAATGAAAAAGATACTTACATGGGCAAATATGTAAGACATATTTTCATATTATTTCATATATTTTCATATTTCATATATTTTCATATTATTTAAATCTCTTTAAAAGATAATTGGGCAGAGGAGTAAGACATGGAGATCATCCTTCCTCCCCACAAATACATCAGAAATACATCTACATGTGGAACAGCTCTTAGAGAATACCTACTGAATGCTGACAGAAGACCCCGGACTTCCCAAAAGGCAAGAAAATTCCCACGTACCTGAGTAAGGCAAAAGAAGAAAGAGAAAACAGAGACAAAAGAATAGGGATGGGACCTGCACCTCTGGGAGGGAGCTGTGAAGGAAGAAGAGTTTCCACACACTAGGAAGCCCCTTCACTGGTAGAGACGCGGGGTGTGGGGGGGAAGCTTTGGAGCCATGGAGGAGAGCGCAGCAACAGGGGTGCAGAGGGCAAAGCGGAGAGATTCCCGCCCAGAGGATTGGTGTGGACCAGCACTCACCAGCCCGAGAGGCTTGTCTGCTCACCCGCCAGGGCTGGTGGGGGCTTGGAGCTGAGGCTCTGGCTTTGGAGGTCAGATCCCAGGGAGAGGACGGGGGTTGGCTGCATGAACACAGTCTGAAGGGGGGCTAGTGTGCCACAGCTAGCCGGGAGGGAGTCCAGGAAAAAGTCTGGACCTGCCTAAGAGGCAAGAGACCATTGTTTCAGGGTGCACGAGGAGAAGGGATTCAGAGCACCGCCTAAATGAGCTCCAGAGATGGGTGCGAGCTGCAGCTATCAGTGTGGACATCAGAGACTGGCATGAGAAGCTAAGGCTGCTGCTGTAGCCACCAAGAAGCCTGTGTGCAAGCACAGGTCACTAACCACACCTTCCCTCCCCAGAGCCTGTGCAGCCCGCCACTGCCAGGGTCCCGTGATCCAGGGACAACTTCCCTGGGAGAACACACAGCATGCCTCAGGCTGTTGCAAAGTCACGCTGGTCTCTGCCACCACAGGCTCGCCCCGCATTCCGTACACCTCCCTCCCCCAGGCCTAGTGAGCCAGAGTCCCCTAATCAGCTGCTCCTTTAACCCCATCCTATCTGGGGGAAGAAGAGATGCCCTCAGGCAACCTACACGCAGAGGTGGGGCCAAATCCAAAGGTGAACCCCAGGAGCTGTGTGAACAAAGAAGAGAAAGGGAAATTTCTCCCAGCAGCCTCAGGAGCAGTGGAGTAAATCTCCACAATCAACTTGATGTACCCTGCATCTGTGGAATACCTGAATAGACAAGGAATCATCCCAAACTTGAGGCAGTGGACTTTGGGAGCAACTGTAGACTTGGGGTTTGCTTTCTGCATCTAATTTGTTTCTGGTTTTATGTTTATTGTAGTTTAGTATTTAGAGTTTATTATCATTAGTAGATTTGTTTATTGATTTGATTGCTCTCTTTCTTTTATATATATATATATTTTTTCTTCATTTTTCTCTTTTTGTGAGTGTGTATGTGTATGCTTCTTTGTGTGATTTTGTTTGTATAGCTTTGCTTTCACCATTTGTCCTACAGTTCTGCCTGTCTGGTCGTTTTTGTTTGGTTTGTTTTTTTAGTATAGTTTTTAGTGCTTGTTATCATTGGTGGATTTGCTTTTTGGTTTGGTTGCTCTCTTCTTTCTTTCTTCCTTTTTAAAAATTTTTAATAATTAAAAAAATTATTTTAATAACTTTCTGTCCTTCCTTCCATCCTTCCTTCCTCCCTCTCTCTCTTTCTTTCTTTTTACCTCCCTTTTCTTCTGAGACTTGTGGCTGACAGGGTCTTGGTGCTCCAGCGGGGTGTCAGGCCTGAGCCTCTAAGCTGGGAGAGCTGAGTTCAGGGCATTGGTCCACCAGAGACCTCCTGGTTCCACGTAATATCAAATGGCAAAAGCTCTCTCATGGATCTCCATCTCAATGCTAAGACCCAGCTGCAATCAACAACCAGCAAGCTACAGTGCTGGACACCCTATGCCAAACAACTAGCAGGACAGGAACACAATCCCACCCATTAGCAGAGAGGCTGCCTAAAATAATAATAAGGCCACAGACACCCCAAAACACACCACCAGACGTGGTCCTGCCCACCAGAAATACAAGATCTAGCCTCATCCACCAGAACACAGGCACCAGTCCCCTCCACCAGGAAGCCTACACAACCCACTGAACCAAACTTAGCCACTGGGGGCAGACACCAAAAACAATAGGAATTATGAACCTGCAGCCTGTGAGAAGGAGACCCCAAACACAGTAAGTTAAGCAAAATGAGAAGACAGAGAAACACACAGCAGATGAAGGAGCAGTGTAAAAACTCACCAGACCAAACAAATGAAGAGTAAATAGGCAGTCTACCTGAAAAAGAATTCAGAGCAATGAGAGCAAAGATGATCCAAAATCTTGGAAACAAAATGGAGAAAATACAAGAAATGTTTAACAAGGACCTAGACTAACTAAAGAGCAAACAAACAATGATGAACAACACAATAAATGAAATTAAATATGCCCTAGAGGGAACCAATAGCAGAATAACTGAGGCAGAAGAACAGATAAGTGACCTGGAAGATAAAATAGTGGAAATAACTAGCACAGAGCAGAAAAAAGAAAAACAAATGAAAAGAACTGAGGACAGTCTCAGAGACCTCTGGGACGACATTAAATGCACCAACATTCGAATTATAGGGGTCCCAGAAGAAGAAGAGAAAAAGAAAAGGACTGAGAAAATATTTGAAGAGATTATAGTTGAAAACTTCCTTAATATGGAAAAGGAAATAGTCAATTATGTCCAGGAAGCACAGAGAGCCCCATACAGGATAAATCCAAGGAGAAACACGCCAAGACACATATTAATCAAACTAGCAAAAATTAAACACAAAGAAAAAATATTAAAAGCAGCAAGGGAAAAACAACAAATAACATACAAGGGAATCCCTATAAGGTTAACAGCTGATCTTTCAGCAGAAACTCTGCAAGCCAGAAGGGAGTGGCAGGACATATTTAAAGTGATGAAAGGGAAAAACCTACAACCAAGATTACTCTACCCAGCAAGGATCTCATTCAGGTTTGACGGAGAAATTAAAACCTTTACAGACAAGCAAAAGCTAAGAGAATTCAGCACTACCAGACCAGCTTTACAACAAATGCTAAAGGAACTTCTCTAGGCAGGAAACACAAGAGAAGGAAAAGACCTACAATAAAAAACCCAAAACAATTAAGAAAATGGTTATAGGAACATACATATCGATAACTACCTTAAATGTAAATGGATTAAATGCTCCAACCAAGATTGGCTGAATGGATACAAAAACAAGACCCATATATATGCTGTTTGCAAGAGACCCACTTCAGACCAAGGGACACATAGACTGAAAGTGAGGGGATGGAAAAAGAAATTCCATACAAATGGAAATCAAAAGAAAGTTGGAGTAGCAATTCTCATATTAGACAAAGTAGACTTTAAAATAAAGACTATTACAAGAGCCAAAGAAGGACACTACCTAATGATCAAAGGATCAATCCAAGAAGAAGATATAACAATTGTAAATATTTATGCACCCAACATAGGAGCACCTCAATACATAAGGCAAATGCTAACTGCCATAAAAGGGGAAATTGACAGTAACACAATCATAGTAGGGGACTTTAACACCCGACTTTCACCAATTGACAGATGATCAAAAATGAAAATAAATAAGGAAACACAAGCTTTAAGTGATACATTAAACAAGATGGACTTAATTGATATTTATAGGACATTCCATCCAAAAACAACAGAACACATTTTCTTCTCAAGTGCTCATGGAACATTCTCCAGGATAGATCATATCTTGGGTCACAAATCAAGCCTTGGTAAATTTAAGAAAATTGAAAATGTATCAAGTATCTTTTCCAACCACAATGCTCTGAGACTAGATATAAATTACAGGAAAAAATATGTTAAAAATACAAACACATGGAGGCTAAACAACACACTATTAAATAACCAAGAAATCAAAGAGGAAATAAAAAAATAGCTAGACGCAAATGACAATGAAAATACGATGACCCAAAACCTATGGGATGCAGCAAAAGCAGTTCTAAGAGGGAAGTTTATAGCAATACAATCCTACCTCAAGAAACAAGAAACATCTCAAATAAACAACCTAAACTTACACCTAAAGCAATTAGAGAAAGAAGAACAAAAAACCCCCAAAGTTAGCAGAAGGAAAGAAATAATAAATATCAGATCAGAAATAAATTTAAAAAGAAATGAAGGAAATGATAGCAAAGATCAATAAAACTAAAAGCTGGTTCTTTGAGAAGATAACCAAAATTGATAAACCATTAGCCAGACTCATCAAGAAAAAAAGGGAGGAGACTCAAATCAATAGAATTAGAAATGAAAAAGGAGAAGTAATAACTGACACTGAAGAAATACAAAGGATCATGAGAGATTACTACAAGCAACTCTATGCCAATAAAATGGACAACCATGAAGAAATGGACAAATTCTTAGAAAAGCACAACCTTCCAAGACTGAACCCAGAAGAAATAGAAAATATACACAGACTAATCACAAGCACTGATACTGAGACTGGGATTAAAAATCTTCCAACGAACAAAAGCCAAGGACCAGATGGCTTCACAGGTGAATTCTATCAAACATTTAGAGGAAGGTTAACACCCAACCTTCTCAAGCTCTTCCAAAATATAGCAGAGGGCGGAACACTCCCAAACTCATTCTATGAGGCCACCATCACCCTGATACCAAAACCAGACAAAGATGTCACAAAGAAAGAAAACTACAGGCCAATATCACTGATGAACATAGATGCAAAAATCCTCAACAAAATACTAGCAAACAGAATCCAACAGCACATTAAAAGGGTCATACACCATGATCAAGTGAGGTTTATCCCAGCAATGCAAAGATTCTTCAATATACGCAAATCAATCAATGTGATGAATCATATTAACAAACTGAAGGAGAAAAACCATATGATCATCTCAATAGATGCTAAAAAGCTTTGACAAAATTCAACACCCATTTATGATAAAAACCCTCTAGAAAGTAGGCATAGTGGGAACTTACCTCAACATAATAAAGGCCATATATGAGAAACCCAAAGTCAACATCGTTCTCAATGGTGAAAAACTGAAACCATTTCCACTAAGATCAGGAACAAGACAAGGATGTCCACTCTCACCACTATTATTCAACATAGTTTTGGAATTTTTAGCCACAGCAATCAGAGAAGAAAAAGAAGTAAAAGGAATCCAAATTGGAAAAGAAGTAAAGCTGTCACTGTTTGCAGATGACATGATACTGTACATAGAGAATCCTAAAGATGCTACCAGAAAACTACTAGAGGTAATCAATGAATTTGGTAAAGTAGCAGGATACAAAATTAATGCACAGAAATCTCTTGCATTCTTATACATTAAGATTTTATACACTGAAAAATCTGAAAGAGAAATTAACGAAAATCTCCCATTTAACGTTGCAACAAAAAGAATAAAATACCTAGGAATAAACCTACCTAAGGAGAAAAAAGACCTGTACGCAGAAAACTATAAGACACTGATGAAAGAAATTAAAGACGTTACAAACACATGGAGACATATACCGTGTTCTTGGATTGGAAGAATCAGCATTGTGAAAATGACTATACTACCCAAAGCAATCTACAGATTCAATTGAATCCCTATCAAACTACCAATGGCATTTTCCACAGAACTAGAACAAAAAATTTCACAATTTGTATGGAAACACAAAAGACCCCAAACAGCCAAAGCAATCTTGAGAAAGAAAAATGGAGCTGGAGGAATCAGACTCCCGGACTTCAGACTACTGCAAAGCTACAGTAATCAAGACAGTATGGTATTGGCACAAAAACAGAAATATACATCGATGGAAAAAGATAGAAAGCCCAGAGATAAACCCACACAAATATGGTCACCTTTCTTTTGATAAGGAGGGAAGAATATACCATGGAGAAAAGAGAGAGCCTCTTCAATAAGTGGTGCTGGAAAAACTGGACAGCTATGTGCAAAAGAATGATATTAGAACCATTCTTAACACCATACACAAAAATAAAGTCAAAATTGATTAAAGACCTAAATGTAAGGCCAGACACTATCAAACTCTTAGAGGAAAACATAGGCAGAATACTCTATGACATAAATCACAGCAAGATCCTTTTTGACCCACCTCCTAGAGAAATGGAAATAAGAACAAAAATAAACAAATGGAACCTAATGAAACTTAAAAGCTTTGCACAGCAAAGGAAACCATAAACGAGATGAAAAGACAACCCTCAGAATAGGAGAAAATATTTGCAAGTGAAGCAACTGACAAAAAATTAATCTCAAAAATTTACACACAGCTCATGCAGCTCAATATAAAAAAATTAAACAACCCAATCCAAAAATGGGCAGAAGATCTAAATAGACATTTCTCCAAAGAAGATATACAGATTGCCAACAAACACATGAAAGGCTGCTCAACATTACTAATCATTAGAGAAATGAAAATCAAAAGTACAATGAGGTATCACCTCACACCAGTCAGAATGGCCATCATCAAAAATATCTACAAACAACAAATGCTGGAGAGGGTGTGGAGTAAAGGGAACCCTTTTGCACTGTTGGTGGGAATGTAAATTGATACAGTCACTATGGAGAACAGTATGGAGGTTCCTCAAAACACTAAAAGTAGAACTACCATATGACTCAGCAATCCCACTACTGGGCATATACCCTCAGAAAACTATAATTCAAAGAGAGTCATGTACCACAATGTTCATTGCAGCTCTATTTACAATAGCCAGGACATGGAAGCAACCTAAGTGTCCATCCACAGATGAATGGATAAAGAACATGTGGTACATATATACAATGGAATATTACTCAGCCATAAAAACAAATGAAATTGAGTTATTTGTAGTGAGGTGGATGGACCTAGAGTCTGTCATACAGAGTGAAGTAAGTCAGAAAGAGAAAAACAAATACCGTATGCTAACACATATATATGGAATCTTAAAAAAAAAAGTGGTTCTGAAGAACCTAGGGGCAGGACGGGAATAAAGACACAGATGTAGAGAATGGATTTGAGTACATGGGGAGTGTGAAGGGTAAGCTGGGACGAAGTGATAAAGTCGCATGGACATATATACACTACTAAATGTAAAACAGATAGCTAGTGGGAAACAGCTGCATAGCACAGGGATATCAGCTCGATGCTTTGTGACCACCTAGAGGGGTGGGATAGGGAGTGTGGGAACGAGACGCAAGAGGGAGGAGACATGGTTATATATTTATATGTATAGCTGATTCACTTTGTTATAAAGCAGAAACTAACACACCATTGTAAAGCAATTATACTCCAATAAAGATGTTAATGAAAAATAAAAAGATAATCAACTATTTAAACAAAAAAATGTACCATGGGGCTTATAACATATATATATGTGTGTGTGTATATATATATATATATGTGTGTGTGTGTGTGAAATGTATGACCAAAGTTGTATAAAGACTAAGAGGGGCGGATGGAACTGTGAAGTTCTTATACTGTATGTGTAATGGTATATTACTTGAAGGTAGACTGAGATAAGTTAAAAATGTATAGTATAAACACTATAGCAACTATTAAATTAAAATAATGATTTACAGGTAACAAGCCAACAAAGGAGATAATAATATAGTCATAAAAATAATCCAATAGAAAAAAGAGGGGAAAGGGAACAAAGAGCAGCTAGGACAAATAGCCAATAAATAGCAAGGTATGATAGACTTAAATCTAACTATAACAATAACAACATTAAATGTAAATGATCTAAACACCCCAATTAAGAGAAAGACATTGACAGATTGGATAAAAATGCAAAACCCAACAATATGTTGCCTATAAGAAATTCAGAGACACTAAGATTAGAAGTAAAAGAATGGAAAATAATATTCTAAAATTAATCAGAAACAAACTTGGAGTATCTATATTAATATCAAAGTAGATTTTACAGTAAAGAATATTACCTTAAGGAAGTTCATTTCATTATGATAAAGGGTCAATTATTCAAGAGGACATAACCATCTCAAGTGTTAATGTACCTAATAACAGTTTCAATATATAAGACCCCAAACTGATGAAACTGCAAGGAGAAATGATCAAATCCTCAATTATAGTCAGAGATTTAAATACCTTGTTGTCAATAATTGGTACACCAAGTAGGCAGAAAATCAGTAAAGGATACCGAAGACTTGAACTACATCATCAACCAACTTGATTTGGCATTTACTATAACACTCTACCAAAAAGCATAGAATATCCATTCTTTTCAAGTGTATATGGGCATTAACTAAGACAGATTCTATCCTTGGTCATGAAACAAGTTTCAGTAAATTTATAAGGATTCAAGTCATACAAAGTACATTCTATGACCACAAGGGATTAAGTTATAAATCAGTAACAGAAAGATATCTGGAAAATGTCCAAATATTTAGAAACTAAATAACATTTTTCCAAAAAAAAAAAGCCCCATGGGTCAAAGAAGACATCAAAAAGGATATTTGAAAGTAGTTTAAACTGAATGAATATAAAAAGACAACATACAAGAATTGGATAATGCCGCTAAAGCAGGCATTATAGGGAAATTTATAGCATTAAATGCCTGTATTAGAAAAGTAAAATAAAAAAATCTCAAAATCATGGTCTTAAACTTTACCTTTAATGACTAGACAAGGAAGAGCAAATTAAACTCAAAGTAGGCATAAGAAAAGAATAAAATAAATAATAAAGCCAAATTCACAAATTAAAGTAGAAAAATGGAGAAAAACCAATGAAACCAAAACCTGGTTTTCTGAGACCAATGATGCTGATAAATCTCTAACCTGACTAATCAGAAAAAAAGGAAAGAAGACACAAATCACCAATATCATGAATGAGAGAGATACCATCACTGCAGATTCTACAAATGTTAAAAGATTAATATGGGAATGTTATGAACATGTATGCCAATAAATTTGACAACTTAGATGAATGGAAAAATTCCTTTAAAGACACAAAATACTAAAGCTCACTGAAGAAAAAATATATACCTGACTAGCCCTATGTCTATTAAAGAAACTGAATTTGTATTTTAAAAACCTTAAAAAAACAAAACAAAAGAAACAAATAAAAACCTCTAGGCCAAAAAAAAAAAAAAACAAACCTCTAGGCCTAGATGGCTTCAATAGTAAATTCTACCAGATATCTAAGGAAGATATAATACCAATTCCATACAACCTCTTTCAGAAAATTGAAAATGAGAATATTTCCTAACTCATTCTATGAGACCCTCATATCAAAACAAGACAAATATATTACAAGGAAAGAAAATTTCAGATCAATATGCCTCAGGAACATAGATGCAAAAATTTAAAGTAAAATTTTAGCAAATTAAACCCAGTGATAAATAAAAAGGAAAATACATCATGACCAAGTAGAGTTTATCTCAGAAATGTAAGATTGGTTTAACATTCAAAAAGCAGTCAATGTAATTCATAACATTAATAAAGTAAAAAAGAAAAACTGTACAATCATCTTGATCAGCACACAAAAAGAACATGACAAAATCTAATATCCATTTATGATTTTAAAAAATCCTTACAAAGTAGTAATAGAATTGTACTTCCTCAACCTGATAAAGGGCACCTGTGAAAAACCTACAGCTAAATTAGTGAAAAACTGAAGACTCTTCCCCTAAGGGAAGGACAAGGAGGTTCACTCTCAACACTTCTATTTAACATTGTACTGGAGGTTCTAGCCAGTGCAATCAATCAAGAAAAAGAAATAAAAGGCAACCAAATCAGAAAGGAAAAAGTAAAACTGTCTTAAGTCACAGACAGTATACCTCTATTATCATCTGTGTAGAAAATCTGATGGAATATGAAGAAAATCTCCTAGAATAAGTGAGTTGAACAAGGTTATAGAATATAAGAGCACTATACAAAGATTATATTTCTATACATTAGCAAATTGAAATGAAAATACAATACTACATGCAATAGCATCAAAATATGAAATAAGTAATAAAGCTGCATTATTTAATTAAAGATGAATATGACTTGCACAGTTAAAACTTCAAAACATAGCTGGGAGAAATTAAAGAAGACTTAAACATTTACCATGTCCATGGGTTGGAACACTCAATATTATTAAGATGTCAATTCTCCACAAGTTGATCTATAGATTGAAAGCCTTCCCAATCCAAGTCCTTGCATTTCTTTTTTTAAATAGAAATCAACAAACTATTTCTAAAGTTCATATGAAAATTCAAAGGACCTAGAACACTCAAAACAACTTTGTAAAAGAACAAAGTCAGAGGACAAACACAACTTTTATCAAGATTTATTATAAAGCTATAGTAACCAAGGCAGTTTGGTATTGCTGTCAAGATAGACAAATAGATGAATGGAACAGAATGGAGAGTCCAAAAATGGATGCCTGCATACATAAACAATTGATTGTTGACAAAGCTGCAAAGGCAATTCATAGTCTGTTCAACAAATGGTGCTATAACAACTGGATGTTCACGTGTAAAATCAAAACAAAACAAAATAAAAATCTTTGATCCATACCTTACAGCATGTACAAGAATTAACTCAAAATGAAACATAGACCTCTATAAGAAAATCTTTGTGACCTTGGACTAGACATAGATTACATATATATGACACACAAAAATTCATAAAAAGAATAAAATGACAAATTGGACTTCAAAAATTAAAAATGTCTGCTCTTCATAGAAACTGTGAAGAGGATAAAAAGACAAGTCATGGGCTGGGAGAAAATATTTACAAAATATGTATCTAATAAAGGACTTATATCTTGAACATATAAAGAATTCTCAAAACTCAATAATAAGAAAACAAACAGCTCACTATAAAATAGGCAAAATATTTTAACACTTATTTCATCAAAGAAGATATATCAGTAACAAATAGGCACACGAAAAGATGCTCAACATCACTAGTCATTAGGGAAATGCAGTGAGATACTACTCATAACAATTAAAATAACTAAAATTTAAAAGTCTGTATTAAGTGCTGGTGTGGAGGTGGAACAACTAGAACTCTCATACATGTTGGTAGGAATGTAAAATGGTACAACCACTATGGTAAACAGCTTGGCAGTTTCTTAGTAAGTTATGATCTGTCCATTTCACTCCTAGGAATTTACACAAAAGAAATGAAAGCATATATCCATACAAAGACTTATGTACAAATGTTCATAGGAATTTTCTAATAGCCCAAAACTAGAAACAACCCAAATGTCCATCAATAGTTAAATGGATAAAAAAACTGGCATAGCTATATAATGAAATATTACTCAGCAATATAAAGGAACAGATATGCTACAACGTGAATGAATCTCAAAATAGTTATGCTGGGCTTCCCTGGTGGCGCAGTGGTTGAGAGTCCGCCTGCCGGTGCAGGGAACGTGGGTTCGTGCCCCGGTCTGGGAAGATCCCACATGCAGCGGAGCGGCTGGGCCCGTGAGCCATGGCCACTGAGCCTGCACGTCTGGAGCCTGTGCTCCACGATGGGAGAGGCCACAACAGTGAGAGGCCCGCGTACCGCAAAAAAAAAAAAAAAAAAAAAAAAGTTATGCTAAGTCCAAGAAGCCAGACCAAAGAGAGTACATACCGTATGAGTCTATTTATATAAAATTCTAGGAAATGAACATCAGTGTTTAGTGACTAGATCAGTGGTTGTCTCAACCTGAAGGGCGTGAGATGGTGGAGTGTTGGGGCAAGGAGGAGATGTGGGGAGGAGTGGGATGGAGAGATTACAAAGGGGCATGAGGATATTTTGGGGGGTGATGGATATGTTCATTTTCTTGATTGTGGTGGTAGTTTCATGTGTGTATATATATTCATGTGTGTTTTTCAGATTGCGCACTTTTATGTCAGTTAATAAAGCTGTTTTAAAAAACCATATATATTTATCAGCCTTTCAGAGATCCCTCCCCATTAACACTACTCCCCATGTGGATACTTCAAACTCCACTTCTATAATTTACTATGGATAACTTATTTAAAATTTCACCTTATTGTCATTCATTTATTTATTCATTCAACAAATATTTATTGGATTCCTATTATAAGCAATGCTAGAAGAGTGGGTAGTGGTAAGACCCCAGAAATGTGAACATTTTCTGTTGCTGCAACTCAGCTAGTTTGATTGAAAAGATTTCAGAGAACAAGGGCAGAGAAGAGAAAGCATCCCAAGTAGAGTGAATAATTAGCAAAGGCTCAGGGGTGTTAAGTGAAATGGGTATATGACTAACTGCTGGTGGTTCAGTTTGGCTGGTATGTTTGGGGGCTATAGGGGCCATGGATGTAGAATAGGATTTTCCAAACCAATCTCTGTAGTTCACTAGAGTCACAAGACATTAATGCACAATCTATGAGGAAAGGTTACTGCCAAAGATGACCAAATAAGCTGGGAAACACAAATATTGGTTCCACAAAAGAAGGGTTCTAGGATCAAATAAATAGATAAACGTGAACAGGTTTCTTCACATTTTCTCAAAGGCTTTAATGTGGTGTAATTCCTTGTGAATATACTGCAGAGGGGTATAGTATGTAGCACTTTCCCTAACTTTTTTGACCATGAAATCTTCTTTTTCTAGAGCATCTATTAAATCTTATGCAACCATATTTTGAGCATTGTTTGGGAGACCCTTGAGGTAGAGGAAAAGTAGAAGGGTGAAGCGATGTTTAGAAGACATTGATCTCAGGCTAATAGTTTGACTGACTATTTGGCAGGTAGTGGTGAGCCCCTGAAGGTTTTCATCAGGAAAGAGAAATGAAAATGCTCCTATGAGACTGATCTGTAATTAGTAGACAAATATATTATAATGGAAACCACTGGAGGGAAAGTGATTTTCAAACTTCACATATTCTAGTACCTTAACATATCTGTATTCTGCCTGCAATATTGTTAACTTTTTCTTTGAATCTGCACAGTTTTTAAAATCTAAAATACTTGCTTCAGTTTCATCTTAATAAACAATAAGTGACATTATGAGTTTGATGTTATATTTTCTCCTAATACACTTTAAAATAAAAACATACATATTAATATTTAGTATTTGTGCTCCACCTAACATCACATTAAGCATCACGAAATGTAAGCACTACACACTTCAGGAATTTCTAAATTTGAGCAATGTTTCATGACCATTTTTAACCATGATCCATCACTCAAGAAGATTTCATCAAGTTTTACTTTCTATAGTTTATATTCTGACAAAGTAGGCATTTTCCCTAAAAATAAAATGAGAATATTCTATATGGTTCTTAAAACTTCCCCCAAGAAACTCTGATACTTCTTCAGTAAATGAATATGGTCCTGAAGCCATCTTCTTACCACGAGTTGAAAAAAATCACTGGGTGAGTATGTTACTGCAATTGTAGAGAATGAATTCAGGTGCATAGTAGCAGGGGGAAGGAAAGCGCAGGGAAGGGAGGGATGAGGGGGATTACGGAAAGGAATAATTATTGTAATTTGAGAGCTACTTGGATGTAAAAATTAAAGAAGGGGGACAATCAAGATGGACTCTTGATATTTTCAATCTGAGACTCTGGAATAGGGCTTGGCACATTTTGGCAATGGGACAAATCCTGCCCAGTCTGTTTTTATAACTAAAGCTTTATTGGAACACAGCCCTGTTCATTCACTTACATGCTGTCTATGGCTGCTTTCACAATACAACAGCAGAGGTGAAGAGTTGTAACAAAAACCCTATGGCCCTCATGGCCTAAAATATTTACTGTCTGTCTCTTCACAGAAAATGTTTACCAACCCTTAAAAGTGGTGATGTCATGAACAGAAGTAGCGAGATAGAGAGCAATTATCCTATTGATTAGACAATCAATTTGGTCTCAGTCAGATTGAATTTGAGGTTATGGAAGAAAGTTTATATGTAATGTCTAATTTAGTAGTTAGAAACAGGTCACTAGTTCTGAATGACACCTTTAAAGTTAATAATTTTTCCTTTTCTTTAAAAAATTATAAATTATTCCATGCCTATTTCCAAATAAGATTTGAGATGGCTACAGGCAAGTGTTGAAGTGTGCCCTCTCCTTAATAATCCAAAATAGAGCTTTACATTTTCACCAGGAAGGAAGTAGGAGCTTTTCTTTTCTTCATAAAGCAATACAGAATGAAAATATCAAACATAGCAGGAAGGAACAAGCCTAAGGTCAAACTATGAGAAAGATACAGAGCCTGAACTATAATCCGGGCAAACCTCTCATTCCTGGGTAGCCCTTCAAAATGTGAAAAGCGAATCTTTCAGGTTCAACATCTAAGCTTTGCCTAAGCCACATGGTACAGAGGCTCCAATTCTAATCTGTTGGCTGACTTTTGTTTTATAATAAGCTCTTGCCCTATTGGCAAGATGAGACAAACAATTCAGTAGGTGCTGTGGTCTAGAGAAACAGCTGTAGCTTGGGATGGGGAATCTGAGATTCCAGAACCTGTGCTGTCCCAGCTACTCATGTAATGTGGGAAATACCCAGAACAGATATTTACATAACACTTTATACTTTCACATATTTTATCTCATGTGGCCCTTACCATAGCCATGTGAGGTACAGAGGCAGGTATGATTATCCCTATTTTATAAATGAGGACAATGAAGCTGAGAGATGTTCAATTACTTGCCCTATGTTGCATGGCCAGAATCAGGACCCTGGTCTTCTAATAATTTGGTGGTTTCCCACCACACCATTCACCCTTTCACTGACCACAATCTATAACAGTAGGAATCAAATGCTTTTGCTTTGTAAACCTAAGAATGCAATTTTAAAGTAATCACATTTTAACAATCAGAAAATGCAATATCTTTACCAGATTTTACCACACTTTCTTCTGTTTAGGGGAAGCAGAGGTGAAATTCTAAAAGCTACATAAGTAATATGTCCTGCAGTATTTGCTATTCTGGGCCTCTGAACCTAGTGTTAAACTTTGAAACTGATTTTTCTTTTTCTTTTTCATTTTTTTTCTCAACTTTTGGTTTGTTTCATGGTCTCTCTTAATAGTGAATCCTTAAAACAGAGGTTATAATCTGAGTACTCACATGTTGGATCTAATCCCTTTACTTCCCTTTTTTTTCCTTTTGGCCAGTTAAAAAGTTGAGCCATTATTTAAAAATTAGAAGTTGCACATAAAGATCTAGATTTCTAGATTTCTGGCTTCCTTTGAAGACACCTAACACTTGTCAACACTGGGCCTATGTCACCACAGGCAACAATTAGGTGGGGGAGGAGGTGAGAGGCCCCTGGAGGTAGGATGCACTCTCTAGTTTGCCAGTTGCCACTGCTCTCTATTTATTCCTGGACACAGAAGCAACAAAGTAGTTCCCATTTGTCATACCTCCTGTGTTGTTGTTTTTCTCATTGTAGAAGAATAGGTCTCTGTATCCATACCTCTCTTTCAAAGTGCAAGGCTGACATAAAAGGATGTGATTTTCCTGGCCCATGCCACTAGCCACTCATTTCCTGAACTGAATTTAATCTAAAACATCTGATTATGACACACTAGTATTTTAAAACACTAAGACAGAAACAACACTGCCATTAAACTATGACTTACCATCGGTTGTAACATGAATTCCAGTTTCAGAGATGTTTAGATGCCAAAAGAAATGTGCATCTCTGAATCAATGAAATGAGGAATGTTATCGATACCTGCCTGGCTTCTGGAAGTATTTGAATCAGTGACCTTTCTTTAAATATGTGTCTGTTTCAATGTGTGTGGCACCATATAGTAACACCTTTAGCACAAAGACACACTTTTCAGTTCACTTACTTTGAGCTACTCGCTTATCATCAGTCACTTTCCTTTTCTTTGTAATAGCCATAGCTGGGATTTAAATTTTCAGTAGAAATCAGCCCAGGCCCACACATTACCCTCTTGGGCTGGGCTTCCCAGGTCTCTCAATCCACTGGCCTACAACTGCCAGTCAGACATACCCAATCAATTGATACTATTTCTTCTGCCAGACCTGCCCAGTAGAATGCTGAAGCACATGATCAGCACCAGATCAAAGTGGAAGGAAGTAGAGGTCTGAAGCAGGGTCTCAGTCTTCCATTTCCAAGAGGTGATATTCAAAAATTTAATAACTGGTATAGCAGGAGGACCAACTAATCCATATAGATGGCAACTATGCTGGAGCAGGGTTCTGAATGTCCCCTGCTGTTCCAGGTGTTAACCTTTGGATGCTGACTTGTGGGGAGCTGTAGGGAGGCTTGAGGAGGTTACTGGCTCCTAGGAAATAACAACCATTATGACTGTATGAGAGTGTACTAGGTAAACACCAACTCTGCCAATATGTAAGCTGAGGCATCAAAAAGCTGTGAAATGGAAAAACACCCTATAAAGATACAAAATACCAAAACTGAATGAAAAGGAAATAAAAAATCAGAATAGAATTATAACAAATAAATAAATTAGTAACTGAAAATATTCATACAAAGTTAAACCCAGGCCCAGATAGCTTCATTTGTGAATCCTACTAAACCTTTCAAGAAAAGAATAATGTGTACCTTTTACAAACTCTATCAGAAAAAAGAGAAGGAACCCTTTCCAACTTATTCTACTAAGCCAGTATTATCCTGATACTGAAGCCCATGTTATCCTAGTACCAAAGCCAGACAAAGATAACCCATGAAAACAACAAACCAATACCCTTGATAAATATGGGCACAAAATAATCCTCAACAAAATATTAGCAAATGAAATCTAGTGACATATAAAAAGGATTATACCCTATGACTGAGGGAGATTCATCCCAGGAATGCAAAGTTTGTTTAACATCTGAAATCATTATTAATAGAATAGTGGGCAAAAACTGCATGATCATCTTGATAGCTGCAGAAAAATTATTTGGAAAAATCCAACACCCACTTATGATAAAAACTTCTTCAACCTGATAAAAGGCTTGGTTTTAAAAATTTAAGGCTAACATCACACTTAACACTGAATGTTTGCATGCTTTCTTCCTAAGGTTGGAAACAAGGCAAAGATGTTTACTCTCAACACTTGTATTCAAGGTTTTAACGGATGTTCTAGCCAGTGCAATAAGGCAAGGAAAAGAAATAAAAGGTATGCAGATCAGAAAGGAAGAAATAAAACTTTATTATTAGATGACATGATCTTCTGTGTAGAAAATCCTAAGGGATCCACACAGAAAAAAAATAAAAAACAAAACAAAAACAACAGTAAAACCCTATTAGAACTACCAATTTCAGCAAGTTTGTAGGATACAAAAGAAACAAAAATTGTACTTCTGTCAATCTGAAAATGAAATTAAGAAAAAATTTTCATTCACAATAGCATCAAAAAGAATAAAATACTTAGGATAAATTTAACAAAAAAGTACAAGACTTTCACTCAGGAAAACATTACTGAAAGAAGTCAAAGAAGATCTAAATAAATGGAGAGACATTCCATGTTCATGGACTAGAAGCCTTAATAATATTAAAACAGCAATACTCCCTAAATATTGATCTATAGATTTAATGTAATCTCTATCAAAATTCCAGCTGCCTTTTCCCCCCCAGAATTTGACCTTAAATTCATATGGTAATGTAAGAGACCTAGAATAGCTAAAATGATCTTGAAAAAGAAGAACAAACTTGGAGGAATCACACTTCCCATTTTAAAAAACTACAAAGCTACAATAGTCAAAAGAGTGTGGTGCTGACATAAGAACTGACATAGAGTTCAATGGGATAGAATTGAGAATCCAGTAATAAACACTTACATTTACTGTCAATTATTTTTTGACTAGCATGCCAAGATAAATCAATTAGGAAAAAATAGTCCTTTCAATAAATGGTGTTGAAACAATTGGATAGGCAGATGCAAAAGAATGAAGTTAGAGCCTTACATCACACCATATACAAAAATTGACTCCAACTGGATCACAGACATAAAAGTAAGAGCTAAAACTATAAAACTTTCAGAAAACATAAAACTATGCATGAACTTGGGTTAAGCAAATATTCTTAGATACAACACCAAAGGCACAAGGGATAAAAGGAAAAAAATAGATAAATAGGACTCTATCAAATTAAAAACTTTCGTTGCTCTAAAAGACAACCCACAAAATGGGACAAAATATTTGCAAATATATCATATACCTGATAAAGGACTTTTATCTAGAATACACTACCAACTCAATAATAAGACAACAAATAACCCAATTAAAAAATAGGCAAAAGATTTGAATAGATATTTTACAAAGATGTTATATGAATGGCCAATAAGCACATGAAAAGGTACCATTATAAGTCATTAGGAAAATACAAATCAAAACTATAATGAGAACCACTTCACAACAACCAGAGTGACTATAAACAAAAAGACAGACATTTAGAGGTGTTGGTGAAGATCTGGAGAAGTTGGAACCCTCATTCAACACTGGTGGAATGTAAAATTATGCATTCACTTTAGAAAGCAGTTGCATAATTCTTCAGAAAGTTAAACACAGAGTTACTATGACTCAGCAATTCCACTCCTAGGTATATACCCAAGAGAACTAAAAAGCACATTCACACAAAACCTTGTGAATATCTTCATAGCACTATTATTTACAATAGCTAAAAACTGAAAGCAATCCAAATGCTCATCAACTGGTGAGTGGATAAATCAAATGTGGTAGTATCCATATAATGGAATATTATTTTGCAATAAAAAGGAATGAGGAGGGAACTGATCAAGATGGTGGAGTAGGAGGACACAGAACTCACCTCCCCCCACAAATACATCAAAAATACATCTAAACGTGGACAACTCTCACTGAAAACTAACTGCAGACTGGCAAAAAGACTCCTGTACAACCATGGCTGTAAGAAAGATCCACACGGAATCAGGCAAGAAGAGAAGAGATGAGATCAGGTCAGTACCTATGCCCCTGGGAGGAGGTTCAGAGGAAAAGGGAGATTACACAGTAGAGATCCTCCCTGGGGAGTGAGTGGTTTGAGCAACATATTGGGTGCCCCAGCCTTGGGGTCTGACACAGGGAAGACAAGTCCCCATGACTGGTTGGAATGCCAGTGGGACTAACGGGAAGGCTGTGGAAAGCCTGAATTCCACTCACAAGTATCATGTGCCCACTTGATTGCTCCCAAGGCAGGGCAGAGGGAGCAGACTGAGGGCTGTGCAAGTGACTGGTTGGTTTCCCATGATTACTATGGTGTGCGCCACAGCCTGAGCTGAGTGAATATTGAAGTCCTGCTTGGGAGCTTAGCTGTGAGACACAGACTTGGCTCAGACCTGAAGCAGCATCTAGAGGGCAGGGGCAGCCACTGCTGGTGCTAAACATAGCTCATCAGAAAAGCCGTGTCTCTGACTGTGGCTGGACCACCACAGTTCACACTCCGACACATGCTGAGACCCCACACAGGCCCTGCCTGCTCTGTGGTGCATCTATCTCCATACTAGGGCAGGGGTGGCTGAGGTTATGGGGAGAGCCCAACTGTGAGAGACAAAGGAGTCTTAGGCCTGAGGTGGCATCTGAACAGGGCAGGGGCAGCCGTTCCGGCTGCTTACACAGGCAACACATCAAAAGCAGTCCAGATCTCTGACCCCAGCTGGACTCATAGCCTGCACCCTGACACATGTCGAGTGACCACACCAGCCCCTCTTGCTCAAGTACAGCTCCCCTCTGGGGCAGTGGTGCCAGTGCTGGGAGGGAGGAGAGCACACACTTGAAGGGAACTGAGGCAGCTTGGGCCCAAGCCTCAGGGTTTCTGCTTCAGTAATTGACATCCACCCCCAACCCCAATATGGTGGTAAAAGCCACTGAGCATAGGGGAAGCCTTGGCTCACACCTGGCTCTGGCTCTAGCCCCTCCATCTCCAGCCTCACCTTTTACCAAGGTGATAGCTGCCAGTTCACCTTGAGGGAAGACATGACTTGTGTTCACGCCAAATCCCGCTCTCCCACCAAGGCTACTGGGGACATGCAGACTGTATAGGGATGCTTCCACATAAGGACACCCCTTCAAGACTGCAATAGGTTACTATTTCACCTAATTTCATAGAAATAGAGAAAGTTAAGCAAAATGAGAGGACACAGGAATTTGTCATAATTGAAAGAGCAAGAGAAAACTCTTGAAAAAACAACTAAAGAAACAGATATGGGGGACTTATCTGGTGTGCAGTGGTTAACAATCTGCCTGCAAATGCAGGGGACGTGGGTTCGATCTCTGGTCCAGGAAGATCCCACATGCTGTGGAGCAACTAAGCCTGTGCGTCACAACTACTGAGCCTGGAGCCCGCGAGCCACAACTACTGAGCCTGTGCATCACAACTACTGAAGCTTGCGTACCCTAGAGCCTGCACACTGCAACTACTGAGCCCATGTGCTGCAACTACTGAAGCCCACGTGCTCTAGGGCCCACAGGCTGCAACTACTGAGCCTGCATGCTGCAACTATTGAAGCCTGCACGCCTAGAGCCTGTGCTCTGCAACAAGAGAAGCCACATCAATGATAAGCCTGTGCACTGCAACTAAGAGTAGCCCCCACTCACCACAACTAGAGAAAGCCTGCATGCAGCAATGAAGACCCAGCACAGTCAAAAAAGAAAAAAGAAAGAAATAGATATAAACAATTCACCAGATAAAGAATTCAAAGCATTGGTAATAAGAATGCTAACTGAATAAAGAATAGATGAACACAGTGAGAATTTTTTTTTTTTTTTTTTTTTTTTGCAGTACACGGGCCTCTCACTGCTGTGGCCTCTCCCATCGCAGAGCACAGGCTCCGTACGCACAGGCCCAGCGGCCATGGCTCACAGGCCCAGCCGCTCCACGGCATGTGGGATCTTCCCGGACCGGGGCACGAACCCGCGTCCCCTGCATCGGCAGGCGGACTCTCAACCACTGCGCCACCTGGGAAGCCCCACAGTGAGAATTTTAACACCGAACTAGAAAAATATAAAAAAGAACCTGTCAGAATTGAAGAGTACAATAACTGAAATGAAACAAACACTAGAAGGAATTAATAGGAGACTAGGTGATACAGAAGAATGCATAAGTGGGAGATAGAACAATTTAAGATTGAATAATGTAAGTAGAATAGAATAATGTAAATCACCCAATCAAACAGCTAAAAGAAAAATTCATAAAATGAGAACAGTTTAAGGGACCTTTGGGATAACATTAATGTTACCAATGTTTGCATTACAGGGTTCCCAGAAGGAGAAGAGAGAGTGAAGGGGGTTGAAAATTTATTTCATGAAATTATAGCTGAAAACTTTCCAAACCTGAAGAAGTAAACAGATATTCAAGTACAGGAAGCACAGAGGGTCCTGAACAAGATGAACCCAAACAGACCTATACCAAGACATATCATAATTAAAATGGCAAAACTTAAAGAGAGAATTCTAAAGCAGCAGGAGAAAAACAAAGAGTCATATACAATGGAACCCCCATAAGACTAATCAGTTCATTTTTCTGAAGAAACTTTGCATGCCAGAAGGGAGTGGTGTGATGTATGAGTGGTGTGACATACTCAAAGTGCTGAAAGGGAAAAATCTGCACCCTAGGATACTCTACCCAGCAAGATTATCATTTAGAATTGAAGGAGAGATAAAGAACTTCTCAGACAAGCAAAAACTGAAAGAGTTTATCAATACTAAACCTACCCTAAAAGAAATGTTAAAAGGTATTCTCTAAATGGAAAAGAAAAGGTTATAACAAGAAGTAAGAATCTGTAGGAAAGGAAAAATACCACTAGTAAAGGCAAATGTATAGTAAAGACTGAGGATCAACCACTTAAATAAGGTAGTATGAAGATCAAGAGACAAAGAAATTGTAAAATCAACTATAATGACAATAATCAGTAAAGGGATAAAAATGAAGATGTAAAATATGACATCAAAACCCAAAATGTTGGGGTGGAGGGAGAGAAAAAACTGTAGATCTTGTAGAATGCATTTGAACTTAAAGGACTACCTCTTTAAAACAAGTAGATATAGTTATAGGTCAACATATATAGGTACCACAAATCAAAAACCTATAGTAGATACACAAAAACTAGAGAAAGGAATACAAGCCTACCAATAAAGAATATCATCAAACCACAAGGGAAGAAACAAAAAAAGAAGAAATAAACAGAGAACTACAAACACAACTGGAAAACAATTAATAAAGTGGAAGTAAGTACATACCTATCAATGATTACTTTAAATGTCAATGGACTAAATGCTCCAATCAAAAGACATAGAGCGGCCGATGATAATAAAGCAAGATCCATCTATATGCTGCTTATAAGAGACTCACTTCAGAGCTAAAGACACACATAGACTTAAAGAGAGCAAATGGAAAAAGATATTTCATGCAAATGGAAACAAGAGAGTGGAGACAGAAAAACTCATATCAGACAAAATAGATTTAAAAACAAAGTCTATGACAAAAGACAAAGAAGGGCATTATATAATGATAAAGGGAAAAATACAAGAAGAGGATATTACACTTGTTAACACATATGCACCCAATATAGGAGCACCTAAATATACAAAGCAAATATTAACAGACATAAAGGGAGAAATTGACAATAATACAATAATAAGAGGGGATTTTAACACCCCATTTACATCAATGGACAGATCATCCAGACAGAAAATCAATAAGGCAGCAGTGGTCTTAAATGACACCACAGACAAGTTGGTCTTTAGAGATATCTACAGGACATTCCATCCCAAAACAGCAGAATACACATTCTTTTCAAGTGTGCAGGAAATGTTCTCCAGGATAGACCATATGCTAGGCCACAAAACAAGTTTCGACAAATTTAAGAGGACAGAAATTATCTCAAGCATTTTCCCGATCACAATGGTATGAAACTATAAATCAACTACAGGAAGAACAATGGGAAAAGCACAAGCATATGGAGACTAAACAATGTACTACTAAAAATCCAGTGGGTCAATGAAGAAGTCAAAAAGGAAATCAGAAAATACCTTGAGACAAATGAAAATGGAAACAAAACTTTCCAAAATCTATGGGATGCAACAAAAGCAGTTCTAAGAGGGAAGTTTATAGTGATACAAGCCTACCTCAAGAAACAAGAAAAATCTCAAAAAATCTAATTTCCCATTTAAAGGAATTAGAAAAAAAAAATGAAGCCCGAAGTCAGCAGGAACATGAAAATAATAAAGATCAGAGAGAAAATAAAATAGAGACAAAAACAGAAAAGATCAATGAAACCAAGAACTGTTTTTTTAAAAAAGATAAATAAAATTGATAAACCTTTAGCCATGGTCATCAAGAAGAAAAGAGAAAGGCCCCCAATAAACAAAGCAAGAAATGAAAGAAAAGAACAACTGCTATCACAGAGATACAAAAAAAATTATGACACTAGTATGAACAGTTATATGCCAAAAAATTGGACAATCTAGAAGAAATGTACTAATTTCTAGAAACACACCTCCTGCTAAAACTGAAACAGGAAGAAATAGACAATCTATACAGACTGATCACTAGTAGAGATATTGAATTTGTAATAATAATTAAAAAAACCTCCCAACAAACCAAAGTCCAGGACTGAATGGCTTCACAGGGGTATTCTGCCAAACATATAAAGAAAAGCTAATACCCATCCTTCTTAAACTATTCCAAAAATTGAAGAGGACAGAACACTCCCAAATTCATTCCTTGAGTCTCCTACTACCCTGATACCAAAACCAGACAAGGATAGTACAAAAAAGGAAAATTACAGGCTATTATATCTGATGAATATACATGCAAAAATCCTCAACAAAATATTAGGAAACCAAATTCAACAATATATAAAAAGGATCATACACCATGACCAAGTAGGATTTGTTCCAGGGATGTAAGGATGGTTCAATATTTATAAATCAATCAATCTGATATACCACATTAATAAAAGAAAGAATAAAAATCACATGATAATCTCAATACACACAGAAAAAGCATTTGACAAAATTCAACATCCATTCATGATAAAAACTCTCATCAAGGTTGTTATAGAGGTATCATATCTCAACATAATAAAGGCCATTTATGACAAACCCACAGCTAACATCATACTCATTGGTGAAAAGCTGAAAGTATTTCCTCTAAAATCAGCAACAAGGCAAAGATGTCCACTCTCACCACTTCCACTTAACATAGTATCAGAAGCCCTAGGCAAAGCAATCAGAGAGGAACAAGAAATAAAAGGCATCTAAACTGGAAGGGAAGAAGCAAAACTGTCACTATTTTCAGATGACATGATACTATACATAGAAAACCCTACAGTCTCCACCGAAAAAACTATTAGAACTAATAAGTGAATTCAGCAAAGTTGCATGACACAAGATTAATATACAGAAATCTGTTGCTTTTCTATATACTAATAATCAGAAAGAGAAAGCAAGAAAACAATCCCATTTAAAATTGCATCAAAAAGAATAAAATACATAGGAATAAACATAACCAAAAAGGTAAAAGACTTAAATTCTGAAAATTATAAAACCTTGATGAAGGAAATGGAAAGATATCCTGTTTTCCTGGATTCAAAGAATTGGTATTGTTAAAATGCCCATACTACCCAAAGCAATCTCCACAGTCAATGTAATTTCTATCAAAATACCCATGAAATTTTTATAGAACTAGAACAAATAATCCTAAAAATTATGTGGAACAACAAAAGACCCTAAATTGCCAAAGTAATCTTGAGAAACAAGAACAAACTGGAGTTATCACACTTCCTGACTTCAGACTACTACAAAGCTACAGGAATAAAAACAGCATGATACTGGCACAGACACATAGATTAACGGAACAGAATAGAGAGCCCAGAAATAAACCCACACACTTATGGTCAATTAATCTAAGACAAAGGGGGCAAGAATATACAATGGAGAAAAGACAGTCTTTTCAGTAAGTGGTGCTGGCAAAACTGTACAGCTACATGTAATAAAATGAGACAAGAACATTTCCTCACACCATACACAAAAATAAAGTGGATTAAAGACCTAAATGTAAGACCTGAAATCATAAAACTCCTAAAAGAGAACATAGGCAGAACATTCTTTGACATAAATTGTAGCAATATTATTTTTGGATCTGTCTCCTCAAGCAAAAGAAGTAAAAGCAAAAATAAACAAATGGGACCTAATTAAACTTAAAAGCTTTTGCACAGCAAAGCCAACCGTTGACAAAATGAAAGACAACCTATTGAATGGGAGAAAATATTTGCACATGCTATGATCAATAAGGGGTTACTATCCAAAATATATAACCAGCTCACATAACTCAATAACAAAAACAAACAACCCAACTAAAAAATGGGCAGAAGACCTGAATAGACATTTTTCCAAAGAAGACATACAGATGGCCAATAGGCACATGAAAAGATGCACATTACTAATCATCAGAAAAATGCATATCAAATACACATGAAATATCACCTCACACCTGTCAGAATGGCTATCATCAGAAAGATCACAAATAACAAATGTTGGCAGGGATGCAGAGAAAAGGGAATCCTTATACATTATTGGCGAGAATAAATTTGTGCAGCCACTATGAAAAGCAGTATGGAGGTTCCTCAAAAAACTAAAAATAGAACTACCATATGATCCAGCAATAATTCCACTCATATATCTGAAGAAAATAAAACAAAATATACATTCACCCAATGTTCATAGCAGCATTATTTACAACAGCCAAGATTTGGAAGCAACCATCAACAGATGAATGTATAAAGAATATGTGAGGTATACATATATATATATACATACACACACACACACACACACACACACACACACACACATATACAATGGATTATTACTCAGCCATAAAAAATAATAAAATTCTGCCGTTTGCAATAACATGGATGGACCTAGAGGGTATTATGCCTAGTGAAATAAGTCAGACAAAGACAAATACTGGTTATAACTTACATGTGGAATCTAAAAAAATAAAAGAATTGAATGAATATAACAAAATGGAATCAGACTCAGAGATATAGAGAACAAACTAATGGTTACCAGTGGGGAGAGGGAAGAGGGGAGGAGTGAGATAGGGGTATGGGGTTAAGAGATGCAAACTACTATGTATCAAACAAATAAGCAACAAGGTTATATTGTACAGCACAGAGAAATATAGCCATTATTTTGTAATAACTTTAAATGGAGTATATAATCTGTAAAAATATTGAATCACTATGTTGTATAGTTGAAACTAGTATAATATTCTAAATCAACTATACTTCAATAAAAAAACAAAAGGAATGAAGGACTGACACATACTACAACATGGATAAACCTCAATAACATTATGCTGAGTGAAAGAAGCCAGATGTGAAATACCACATATTGTATGATTCCATTTGCATTAATGTATTAAATGTCCAGAAAAGGCAAATCTATAGAGACAGAAATTTTATTATTGATTGCCAGGGCTGGGGGTAGGAATGAGAAGTGCTTGCAAATGGGCATGAGGTATCTTTTTATAGTGATGGACATTTTCTAAAATTGGAATGTGGTGATAGTTACACAGCTCTGTAAATTTTCTAAAAAAAAATCATTGAGTTATATCCTTAAAGTGAGTGAATTTTATAGTATGTAAATTATACCATACTAAAGCTGTTAAAAAATAGCTATGAAACCACCATGCAGTTTTATATGTAATTCTGACTTTTATACATCTTATAACTACAAGACTTTCATAAGATAGGGCAGCACTGATTCCCAAAGACAATATGGCAGAGGCTCCAAAAATTTTGAAAATCAATCTTAACATTCTGGCTCTACGAATAGATGGGTCACATGGTATTATTGCCTGACACCTAATAGGCCTCAATAAATGTTTACTGGATGAACAATTAAACCATCTTTATAGTGTGATTTCCCCCCAAACGTATCATCTACCTGATAGATGAAACTCAGTTGATTAGGGCATTTTTTCTTAAGAAAACGGAAATAAATGAAATGCTGATATCCTCAGGGGAAAAGCTGATAAGAGCTTAGGTAGTCAGCATCAGTTAGGCTATAATGAGGTAAGATACTAACTCCTACATGCTACAGGCTCACTTGATTTAGTAGGGGTGGAGATGGAGGTGGGGAGTGGGAATGTCTGATCCACAGTCTTTCAGAGATCCAGGCTGACCAAGGTTTAACTGTACATCAACAGGAGTCATGGTAGACTAACAGAGATTGAAAAACTGTGTATGGGCTTTTCACTACCATTGCCCTTAAGTGACCCACCTCACTTCTGCTAATATTTCATTTGCTCCCTAATTCCAAAGAGGGCTGGATATCCAGGGGAGTAAATGGAACATTTGGCAAGCAATGCAGTATGTCACATTTGTCATCAGGGTACTTTGTCTCAGGATTCTTTTCCACAGCTAGAGATAACCTCCTTCTCCATCTATCTGATTAGGAACCACTGATCAAGAATTTAGAATAGTAAGACAGATAGCTAGTGGGAACCTTCTGTATAGCACAGGGAGCTCAGCTTGGTGCTCTGTGATGACCTAGATGGGTGGGATGCGGGGGTGGGGGGGGTGGGTGGGAGGTCCAAGAGGGAGAGGATATATGTATACATATAGCTGAGTCACTTCGTTGTACAGCAGAAACTAACACAACATTGTAAAGCAATTATACTCCAATTAAAAACAAAAAAGAATTTAAAATAGATGAACTTCAGGTTCTTTGAAGCAAATTTTGAAGCAGGAGACAAATACCCTGATTGGTATCCCTGAAGCTTTTTTTGGAGGAGATGGTTCTTGATTCACCTTTTTTTGCCCAACACTGAGGATATCATCTGGTACATGGTAGCAGCTCACTGAGGTATGGAACTGAGTTTTGTCTCAGAGAAACAGATCAGGGCCTACAGTCTGAGTACAAATATCTCCCATCTTCCCATGGTGTTCTTCAGTCACAACTTTTTTTTTTTTGGTTGAAATTCCTTCAATTCAGTTAAATAGAAATAAGAAACCGTTAAATTCTGAGGGAAAAGGAGCAAGAACTGATGCAATGTAAACAATTACTTTTACTGTTTTATTACACCACAACTAACACCTCATCTAATAAAATTTATATTTGTAGTGTTTAACAAAAAATAAGCTCAATGCTTTAGAAGAATAGAAAGAAATGCATCAAGATTTATATTATTCAACCATGTGAAGGTATTTGGAGAAAATGTCTTATGAGGCTGTTACCAATCTGTACTCCATTATTTATAGTATTTAGTCCCTTAGCTTCTGGTCTCTGTTCTTGCAATGTCAGTTTTATCTTTTTCAAATATTACCTTTAAAACGCAAGACCAAACTCCTTAATTCTGGCAATTTTGACTTTTCGTGTAACTTTTCATGCTTTTAAAAAAATTTTTTATTATACCAAGGTCCCCAAATGAAGCTTTTGCTGCGTCAGAGCTAATTATTCTCTATTCTTTAGGTTGCACATATTTGCTAACAACTCTCCCACTACCCGGGATGCCACTTCTTTTCTTTTCTATCTACTGAAAGCTTGCTCATTGCTGAAGCTCAAAATGTGTCTTAACCCTACTGTGAAACTCTCCCTGAATATTTCTGCTCACACTGATCTGAGCACCTGAAGCATCTAGGGTGTACAGCAGTCATCTATGCACCAAAAACTATCCAGAAGTCTTCATTGAAACTTTTTGAGTCTCTTTCTCCCAGCTAGAGTATGAGCTTCTTGAGAGACTGTATTTTATTACTTTATATCCCCATATATGGATTAACAGAGGACCCTCAAGAAATATTTATTGCATACCTACTCTGAGTTAGGCCTTGTAGAGGTATAGATGTGCTACTAGGTATTATATTTACTAGCTGAATTAATGTTTGAAGAACCTTTAAGATGCTATATTTTGGAATTTTTTATTGGGCTGGATTTTTTTAAAATGTTGCTATTTCAAATATGTTTTAATATACATTATCCTCATTTATCAGTATTTCCTGAACTTTTATATTTTAGTTTTAGTGAAAATATCATTTTTGAAAGTATAAATGCTGGATTTCATTTTTGAGAATTTATCCTTACATTCATTACCTACTGATTCTGTTTCATACACCAATATTATGTTTTCCTTTGTTGTTAGCAGATCTGTCCCTGGATCTCCGACTCTACAAATATACACAAAACTTGGGTCCAAAGATGATGATAATTTTCTCTTATATCTTTTAACAGCTGGATTGTCTATTATGCTAGGTAAGACAATATACATACAAAAATATTCATTTCCTCTGATAATTACAATAATATTACTGTGTTCCTCTAAATCCATATTAAAGCAACAAAAAACCACAGCTTCTTGGAGTATAAAATATTATTATTTTACTATTATTAACTTACTACCTTTTTCCCTTTACCATTCAAAAATCCATTACTGATCTGTGAATAATGTTCTTTCTAAAAACACCCTCTGAAACTCTCTTCCTGCCACCCTTACATTATGTCAGCATTTTATCTGCTTTTCCTTTGACACTTACTCCTTTAAAACTAGCAAAAAAAAAAAAAAAATCAGAAAAGTTTAACTCTTACATCTCTCACTGTGTCGTAAAATCCTTTGTCAAATACCCGATGTGCTTGAGAGGTTGTCCGTTTCTTTTTCGATCGAATTACACAATGTCTCGGCAGCCTGATTTATCAGTTTGGTCCACGCTGTATCAGTTTGGTGATTCTTTGTACAGATTGATAACCAGAAAAAGTCTAAAGTAGGGCAATTCCAGACTAAATTGGCGCAGCCTTTTCCCATAAAGCAGCTTAGTATCTCACAAAATTCCAGGGAGAATGAATGATAGAGCATGCACCAATAGGGAGTGGAGAATAGTGTTTTATCTAAGTTTGCAACCCAATCCTTGGGAGCCAGAGGTGGGAATTTTAAAATGGGGCTGTCCTTTCCTTGGAATTTTCTTAAAGTGGTATCGCTGCCTGATGATGTTAAAGTTTGCCAAAGATTGTCCAATCACTAGTTTGTATTAGAGGATTCCCCCCCGCCTTTTTTAAAAGTCCTTTTTGATGTGGACTTTTTTTCTTTTTTTAAAGTCTTTGTTGCATTTGTTATAATATTGCTTCTGTTTTATGTTTTGGTTTTTTGGCCAGGAGGTCTGTGGTATCTTAGCTCCCCCACCAGGGATAGAACCCACACCCCCTGCACTGGAAAGGGAAGTCTTAACCACTGGACCGCCAGGGAAGTCCCTCCCCCTTGCTCTGAGGGAGGCAAATTGTGAAACTGACACTTGACAAATTTAGAGAACTTTTAAGAGTGGCCATAGGATAATATACTAATACGAAGAATCACATGGCTACTTTTGTGTCAGTTTCAGAGGGCAGAAGTTGTTTTAAGATGATTCATTTTTCATGATCAAATATCAGATGTCAAATTAATGCATTAAAATATTTCATTTTTTAAGAAATGAAAACTAAGAGACTAACATTGATTACTTTTTAAAAATTGTTCTATCTATAGTTGCCTTTTTGTATGTGTGACTCTTCAATATTAGGAGCAAATATATATTATTTGGGTTGATCTTTAATAATCGAAATATTTTTGTTTTTACATAAACTGAAGATTTCCTCATTTTAAGTCTAGCAAAAAAGTTCTAAGTACTACAAATTCTTAAGTATTTGGAAACATGTGTAAAAGGTCTTAGAAGTACATGACATATACCATCCATACACTTCAGTAACTTCTGAAGACCAGGTTTACTAAATAGATAATTGGTAAGTATTTCATTATAACTCATACTTTGTTTCGAGATAGGTCTTATTTTTATTTAATATAACTCTGCTTTCTAGGTTATTTACCTCTAACAGTAATTAAATAAACCAACGTAAATCTATAAAGTCAGGATATCTTGACAATGAACTGCTACATTATAATCAACATCAAGCTTGCCAAAGAACAATAAATAACAGTATCTATAAAGTCAGGATATCTTGACAATGAACTGCTACATTATAATCAACATCAAGCTTGCCAAAGAACAATCAATAACAGTAGTTTCATGAGAGGAAATTTTTTAAAAACTTCATTTCAGAAGAAAAGTTGTCATGTTAACAAGCAAGGTACTTAAAAAATATTTTTTTTGCCGTTCCCTAACAATGCTTTTTTTTTCTTTTTACCATCATAAAGGTCTCTTCCTTTGACGACTTCTGCTGACATAGGAAATTCCGTCTTGAAGAAATATTTATTTATGGTCTACTCAGTCATGCTAGGAACTGCCAGAATATTTAACTTACAAAGTTGTTATTGTTGTTTTGACGATTGTTTCTCACAGCTGTTATTGTCGTTTTAACGATTGTTTCTCACAGCAGACCTACGGTATTTCAAGAGCAGAGACTAGGTTACTGCCTCACTCTTGGAACGAACCTGCCAGCGTGCAGTGACTTCTTTTATACTGGGCTTAAGCTCACTACTTGATTACTAACCTTGGCCATATTACATAAACCGACCTGACCTAAGTTTTTAATCCGTCAAACGAGTATAGTAATAGTACCTGTGTCATAGGATTGTTGTGAGGGTTGAGATAACCAATGCACAGATCTTAGAACGCTGCCTGGTATACAGTAAAGCGACTGGGTGTTATTACTGTTGTAATTTCTCAACGTATGCATTGAATGAGAGGACGAATGCGTCAGTGAATGCATGAATGAAAGAACTGATCAGTTACTGACGGTCCCTGAGGCTGCAGCCGGCTAAACTACCCCCTCAAAATTCTGAGCAAAAAGCTGATCTCAACAACAAATCCGGAAGCCGGAGCCGGAAGCAAAGACCGGGCCAAGGGCGGGGCCAAGTCGCGGAGAAGCCACATTGTTGGCCAATAGGCACATCGCTTGGAAAACAAGCCTCTCGTGCGATCTATCGTAAAAACCGCGAGAACGGTGGAGCATTATCGCGAGGTTCCGTTTTCCTCTTCTCCGCTCTGTCTTCCCCCAACCCTCTGAAGTGAGGGTTCCGCCCCGTCCCGCCCCGCGTCGTCCGCGCCCCGCCCCGTCCCCTCCCGGCGCCCCGCCCCGCCCGCCGAGCCCCGGCTTGCCGTCCAGCGCCCCTGCGCCCGGGAGCGCTGGCTCCGCTGGTCGAGGTGAGTGTGGCACTTCGCCGTTTCGGGTGGCTCACGTAGCAAGGCCCTCTGGCCCGACCCCCGGCCCTGAGGCCGGGTCTGGCAGAAGCGTCCGGGCTGCAGCGAGTGTACCCCGGCCCAAGCGGGCCCGCCCGGGCCTCGGGTCGCCACAGCTGCCGGGCCCTCCTCGCCCTCGGTGGTCGGAGAATCCCGATACCGGGTCTGTGAAATCCCTGCCACTGGGCTCACTGCTGCCAAACTCTAACAACCAGAGTGTTTCGTTAACTCGGGCAAAACGGCATGTGTTTTGCCTAAGACTTCTGACAGCGTTCTTTTCAGTACTGAGAAAATAACCTTTAATAAATGCTTTTAATGTGAGGGTTTTAACTCATTAATCTACAATATTAGGAAATTGGAGTGGGTATTCCACTGACTTAAGTACGGAAGTCAATCTAAGGGACTCCTTTCCCTTAAAACACACCTGTTTTAAAATGTGTGGAATTTTCTTAAGATGGAAAGGTTAGTTTGCTCTAAATAATAATAGAGTGGATTGGTGTTTACCTGTCAGAAAACTGTTATGCAGGTGCAGTTGTATACAGCTAATATTAAGTATATCATTTGCTTTTAATCGTAGATAAGAGGTAGTGAAGGCAATATGTGTAAGAAAATTATGCTGGTAAAGGCTGTGCATTGCCAGTGAATGCATACGGAAAACCATTACCATTATTTATTATTGAAAGCTTTCAGAGTTCATTTGTGTACATTTCATCTCCCAAACTGCCTTCCTAGCAAGATACATTTTAACAGAGTGTAATGACGTTTTAAGGGCAGCCAATCCCACCCATCAGGATTCAGCAGGATTAGAAGGAAAGCCATCAGGTTACACTGTATTCTCTTATTGGATCTTCCCGTCAGGGAGTGTGGGTTTTGCTTTGTAGTCTTAGATTTGTATAAGCTTTGCCTACCACTTAAATAATAATAGGAAGAAGCACAGGCTCCACTGAAATTCATGGAAGTCTGCCTTGTAGAGCAATGCACAGGCTTTGGAGTTGAACACCTGGGTTGGTATTCTGGCAAGTTATCCTCTGAGAAACTCAGTTTCCTCACCTATAAAATAGGCTAAATAATGTCTATTGCAGTGCAGAGTTTTAAGGATTGAGAGATCTTTATTGCACATAGCATGCACTCAGCATATAGTATCTGCAAGCTGACTTTAGATCAGAGGTGAAAAAAAATCTACCTTACAATATTACTCACATGTCCTACTGTCAGTTGTTTATCAGCTGTTTGAGGGCTTGCTTTGTGCTAGAGGCAGGTATGCAAATGTAAAGAAAACAGCAAGGTCTCTGCCCTCAGGAGCTTACGGTACAATCTCTTGGCTAGATTGACGATAGACAGATGCACCAATAAATATATAGATTACAAATTGTGAAGAGTCCTACAAAGAAAGAGTAAGAGAGAAGACTTTAGCTTGGGATGGGGAAGTGATTTTTACATTGAAACCTGAAGGGCGTTGGGACAGTGCTTTCAAAGGCTAAAGGAGAGCAGGAAGTGGTGTGAAGAGTTTAGCACTTTGAAGCACTAGAAAAGCCCAGGAGTTTGGTGAGAAGCCAGGGAGGGTGCTGCCAGTCTAGAGAAGTGGGTAGGGCCAGATTGTGAAGAGCCCTCAATACTTGGTAAGTTTGATTTTTCTTAATAAACTTTTGAAGGGTTTATTTAGAATGCATGTGACTAGGGAGCAAGTTTACCTGAGAAAGAGAGGCAGACATAGTTGGATTTCTTTTTTAAAGGCTCCCAGCTAAGTGATTAATGTATTGCAAAGTGACTCAAGTGGACACAGGGAGACCAGTAATACATATGGCAAGGCAGTAGATGACAGTGGCTTTCCATTTGGGCAGATGGAGAGATGTGGATAGATTTGAGGTGTATTTTGGAGATGGAAACCATACGCCTTGTGATAGATTGGAGGTGGTGGAGGAATCGTTCATGACTTCCGGCTTTCCTGGTGGTTGGAAAGACTGGGGAAGATTTGGATTGGTGATGAATATCAAAAACTCTTTGAATGTGTTAAGTTTGAGATGCTTGTGAGACATCTAAATGGCTTCTAGTTTACTATTTCAGTGAATAATTACCCAGAAAGCTTCCCTTTCTAAATACAATCAACGATGTTATTTGTAGCCTAGTTCCCCTTGCTTTTACAGGGAGAGAACTAAGATGTGGAAAGATTGAGTATCTTGTTCAAAGTCAAGTAATATGTCTCATAAAAATAGGTAAGTGAATAGCTAGTGTAAATATGGGAAGGTACTGGACTCTCATGTTGCATTAGGGATATAATTGAATACTCCATATTCTCTGACCTTTTATATAAAATAGCAAATACTTTCTTATTAGTTGGGAATTAAGAGTTTGGAAATAATAGAAAATAACCAAAAAGTTAGAAAACTCTGCTTATTGAAAGCTTATGTTACTGCATTTTGTACTAACTTGGTATTAATTCCCTGTGAAAATAGTTTTTCTTAAGAAAAAACATTTTCTTTGAAAGGTACTTCTCTTTGGAGAGTTTGAGAAAGGGTGCCCAGGAAAACCAGAGTAGAATCTTTGAACAAAGCTCAACTTGTTTTTAGTGTTTTAGCATTTTCTTAGTATCCTGTGGAATCCTGTCAGTCTGTGTGTATAAAGACTTCAGGCTTTGAAATCCACTGGACACCCTTCCTCAGCCCAAGAAAAAAAAAACCCTTGTTCCCTTATGAGCTGTTTGACCTTGGACAAATTATTGAATCTCTGAGTTTGTTTCTTCTTGTGGTAAGTGATGTGAAGTTTGTTTCTGCCCTGTGCCTAGTTGGTAAGATGGGAAATGTTATTTCTCTTCCTATCCTTGTCAATTTGGAGCTACAAAGGTATTTAATCTGTTCTGGGTTCTGGCCCTTACCAATAAATTGCTGTCTCCATTTTATGTAAGGCAACTAAGGCCCAGAAAGATTGTAGTAGAAAAGTACAGGATTCTTATTTCCTAGTGCAGTATTTCTTCTTTCATTGAAATAATTAAGTAAAACTCTATGTTCCCAGGCCTGTTTCTTTGCTACTTCTGATCATCTGCAAAGCTAAGAAGAAAGAAAGAAAAGAGAATAAAGAGATAAAAGAAAGAAAATATTCGCATATAGGACAATATTTAGGTAGTAAGAAGTGAAGAAAATGAAGTTGTAAGTGATCTAGTTATATATTATATACATTTAAATATTTTTAAAATGTTTTAAGCTAAAGACAAAATGAGGTAGTTCAAGAAGGAAATGGGTTTGCTGTGTCTAATTTTTTAAGCTCTTTCTTTGGTTGCATGTTATGAAACTGGTCTCTGTTCTCTTAGATAGGGATTCCTATCTCAAGTTCAAGAACTATTTTTTTCAAATAGGACTATTTCTGCTAAGTAGTAAATATTGCTTAAATAGTGAGGGTATTTTTATTAAATAGTTATTCATTTTAATCTCCTTCTAAATATGTGTGAAAATTTAGTTGTTATAAAAGAAAAATATAGGAATTGATGTATAACTCTTTTTAATGTCTGCAAATAGCTATATATGCTAACTGGTTTATTTGGCAACGTTTGTTAGCAGTATCATAATTTTCCATTTTTTTGTTCTCTTTAGAAATGGACCAATTTTGACAAGATGTAGTGCTGCAGTGTGCCTGATGGGATATGTTCAGTCATGGCATCTGAACTTTGTAAGACGATCTCTGTGGCAAGGCTGGAAAAGCACAAGAATTTGTTCTTAAATTATAGGAATCTGCAGCATTTCCCATTGGAGTTACTAAAAGATGAGGGACTACAGTACTTGGAGAGACTCTACATGAAAAGGAACTCCCTTACAACCTTGGTACAGTATTATGTTGCATTAAAAAAAAAAGTCATTTATAATGTGGTCCTGACCAAGATATATTTTATATATCTTAAGATATTCAGACCAAGATTTGTATCCCCTATTGTTGTATAAACAGGTAATAAAAGTACACATACAGGGGGTTCTCATTACTTGAGAATTCATTATCCAAGTTCTTGCAGTTATGAAGTTTCAAGAGTCGTGTAGGAAAGCAGAATATTCACTAATATACCACTTATAAAATTAGTCCCCCACACTACTACATATAAGATAGATAACCAGCAAGAACCTACTGTATAGCACAGGGAATTCTACTCAATATTCTGTGATAAGCTATCTAAGAAAAGAATCTGAAGAAGAATGAATACATGTATCAATATATGTACAACTGAATCACTTTGCTATACACCTGAAACTAACACAACATTGTAAATCAACTATACTCCAATAAAATTAAAAAAAAAATTAGTCCCTATTCAGAAACCCCTCTTCGCTTAGCCTGTGCATCTCTCTGGGCCTGTGCTTTCTTTGTGTGTTAAGATTCTTAGATGATTTATGGATGTTACAGTACCCAACAGACCAGTTAAAAAGTAAAGAAGAGAAAGACCAACAAGGATGACTTTGATTTAGACGTATTTAAAAAGGGAATGATTTGAAGATTAAAATATTAAGACAGGCATTAGGAGGCTTGATGTAGCCTTTGAGTGTTTTGAAAAAACCCCAAAACCAAAAAACCTTCTTTATGATTGCACTGTGAAAATCAGATGGCTTTGAACTGGGCTGTCATCCAATTTGTTGGAAAAATTTTTGCCACAAAAGCCAACATTTGATTCACTCTTTCTATGTTCTAAGAATAAGCACATAGTTATCATTATAACCTAAATTTTATTACATATGAGATTAAAAAAACTAAAATTTTTTCAAGAGACTGTGCATGTCAAACTTTTTATTCCCGCTGTATCACGATATTTGGTCTCTTTTAAATGGATTTTGCTTTATGTGGCCTTTTCTGATTATCACTGAACCTCATTTAAATCTTACACTTTGAATTCAAGTTCTTTTTCACTTTAGATGATTTATGAATTCTTGTTTCTTTGTGAACAGATCCATTTTTCATTCCCTTCTCTGAAAGTATCTGAGTATCTGAAAATATGCCTTACTGGCTTCATATATATGGAGCGTTTTTCTGGAAAAGTTTTAGTTAATCTGTGCAAAATACCTACAATGTGTAGAAAGCATTATAAAATTTGTTTATCTTTGTTGTGTCTGAAAGTAAGTGCAAGTATATCTTTCATTTTTAGTGTTTGACATATTTGTGTATATATTATTTTGCATGCCTAATTAGATTTTTTTAAATTAGATTTTTCACTTTCCAAACTTTAATAATCTGTATATAGTTATATTAACCCTTTTTGCGAGATCATCATTGCATGAAGCGAAACCGTATTTACCTAGTGTTTTTCCACCCTTTGGAGAAGTGGTGTAAGAAATAATTTGTCAAGGATTACAGCCCACATTTTCTCATGTTTATTGTTGATGTACAAAGAAAAAGTTGTGAGTGGATTACTTCTCAACCATCAGTTATAGTCCACGGGTAGAAGAAATTGACCTTTGCTTATAAATGTTACAATAAACTTTTGGTTTTGTGGCCATTTCTTGGCTGCAGTTTTCTATTTATGAAAATATTTAAGTATCTACTATACAATTTTAACTGATATAATGGCTCCCAAGCATACATTTCAAGTTCATGCTTTGCCACCTTTTTAGTCACTGAAGATTAAATTGTTGCATATGTTTATAATGGTAGGTGTATATATTTTATTTTAATGCTTTCTCTTAGCTGGAACATTTCATTCCTTTGTATCAAAGAGCTTTTTAAACTGTGAAGTACCATACAGATATCGGGATGGTGGGAAGGGTAGCAACCATACCATTCCGTGACTATACTGAGTATAGGACAGCTTACTTATATCCAGCATAGTCTGAGAATGGCATACTGCACAGGTTTTCAAAGCTGATGAAACAGTACTTGCCCTTGAGTGTTCCAAACTAGTGACTGCAGGTTTTTAGAATGTTTGCTGGTGTTATTGATAAAGTATATTTCCTATAGAAATAATAGAGATTTAGTATGTAAAATTTGACTTAAACTGCAATACTGTCCAAAGGAAAAAAACACATTATTGGAAGCATATACTATCTCAAACACATTATGAGTTAATTGGCCTTTTTTTTTTTTTTTTAGAAAAGCTTGGGAACCTGCCAATCATTTCCATTTCCACATTGTTTTATTATTTCTTATTAACATTGTTTTATTGTGTTTAAATGTCTTCTCCTCAGCATTCCCCTTCTCCCCTCTTCGTATGAAGCCTCTTGGTGAGGAGTCACTGATGCCCAACTTCTGTCCTTCCTTTTTCCCTTCAAGCTGCTCAGTATTGCATTATGGTTTATATTTGTAGGATGATTGTATGTCAGATGCTTAGAACTTGGGAAATGCCCATATTAAAATTAAAGCACAGGGAAAAGCTGTTTTTATATACAAAAGAATAAACTGTTCTGTTTTACATATAAAAATATGTGCCCTTATAGCAACCAACATAAGAAATATATGGAAAGTAGTAGTTTCTCTTTCTATTCCTCCAATTCTGTGCTTTGGAATAACCAGTGTTAATAGTTTGGTTGTGTCCTTCCACTCCTTTGCTTGTGTTTATGTAATTATGTACTCTGTATTTTTTTCCCTTTTTAAACAACAAAAGGGAATCATACTCTACATATTTCTCTGCAGATTTCTCTCTTCACTTCATTCTCATTCCACTAAATTCTAGGCCAAGAAATATATATACATCCTTGTATTTAGGATCAGGTCTCAAAAGTAGGATTGCTGCATCAAAGGGTAGGAACATTTTATATTTTAAAGTACTTTTTAGCAGTATTTCATTTACAGTATTACCACTTATTTGTATAACTGAAAAGTCTTAAAACTGTTTAAAATATAATGAGTCAATTTATATAAGAATCCAGTTATATAATTAATAGGTGAATAAGAAGTAGTTAGGAAACATTATGATTTTTGTTCCTAACATTTATCTTAAAAAGTGATTTAAAGAACTTTTCTCTAATTATTTTAAATGCAGTTCAAGAATTATTAAGTCTCTGATATTTGTGGTAGTTTGAAGTTAATAAGAGAATAGGAGATACAGGTTCTGTATTTGATAGGCATCCACATAGTTGTTGAATGAATAAATAAATGAATATAAAGTAGAAGAGCATAATGTCTATAGTACAGGTATAACAGATCCAGACTGAGAGTCTTTGAGGGCAGGGACTCTGTCTTAAATTCTGTATCCCCAGTGCCTGGCTACTGTCTAACATTGGTAGGACACATAATCTAATTCTGTGTAGCAGGATTGTAAAAGATTTTTTAAGGAAGGTGCTATTTGCATTGACCCTGAAGAATGACTTTGTCAGGAGCCTGGGAGGAAAACTATCATTTATTCATTCAACATGTATTTATTGAGTACTTTCTGTGTACCCAGTACTCTACAAGGCACTGACATAGATACATCATGGAACAAATTCTTACTCTTATGGAATTTTTGTTTCTTGACATTCCAAGCTGAAGGAAAAAATATGATCTGAGATTCAGTGACAGAAGATTAGGATCAATATTTGTCCAAAGACTTTAGTGACAAAGTGATGGTGACTATGATGGTGACTATGTTAGAAGCTCTGGAGAGTAGAATGCAAGTTAGAGGGGTTAATTGGTGAGAAGGAGATGAAAAAATAGATAACAAGGTAGATGGGTCTTCAGGTTTGGTTTTGATGTGGAAAAGCGGACATAGCTGGAGGGGTCTTGACAAAAAAGGAGAATTTTTTCTTCTTTCTCCTTTTCTCTTTCCTCTTCACCCCTCTTCTCTTTTCTAAGAGGAAAGAGTTGAGCCTGTGTAAATGCTGATGGGAAATCTCCATTAGAGAGGAGTTGAAGATTCAAAAATAAGGAACAATTAAAAGTTCAAGATTCCTAAGAAGGTAGGAAAGGATGGGCTCCAGAGCACAATTGGAGGGAAGGACTTAAGCTGTGACAAAGCGAGAGAGAGGCATGGACATATATACACTACCAAACACAAGGTAGGTAGCTAGTGGGAAGCAGCCGCATAGCACAGGGAGATCAGCTCGGTGATTTGTGACCGCCTGGAGGGGTGGGATAGGGAGGGTGGGAGGGAGGGAGACGCACGAGGGAAGAGATATGGGAACATATGTATATGTATAGCTAATTCACTTTGTTATAAAGCAGAAACTAACACACCATTGTAAAGCAATTATACTCCAATAAAGATGTAAAAAAAAAAAGACCTTACACGGGGACCACATCTGGGAGAACATCGCGGCACCCTCATAAGTTACAGGGGGAGAAGAAAAAAAAAAAGAAATAGTATCCCTTCCGCCTTTAACAAGAGAAAGGAAGGATAGGTGCAAAGGAAGATTCAGATTGTGGGGGAGAGAGTTCTTGTCTGGTGACTACCAGGCAAGGCCAGCTGCTTAGGGAGTGAAGATTTGTGGAGATCGCAGGTTTGAAATTATTGTCGCGAAGAGTCACAGCAGTTTGGTTAGAGAAAGGTAGTAGAATCATTCAGCAAGCAGTTGATGGCTAGGCTTATGCTGGGGAACCATCTGCTTGTTTAGGGAGTTTTCTCCTGCAGTTCTCAGATGTCTGAGGTATGAAGAAGTTGGGATGTCGCATTTATGCAGGCTTAGGTTTTTGCCAGTATAGAGGGACTAAGGAGGTTTAGGATTTTGGCAAGAGTGATTAAAATGATGGGACATGGAGTCTGAGGTGGATTGGAGGCAAAGAAAGAAAGGAGTGAGTGAATAGGGAAAATGGAGAGGGTCCAAAGGATCCATTGATGTTGAAGACTTATTATACTGGGCATGATTGAGTAAGCCATCTGGGAGGATGGGATATTGTAGTTGTGGAGAGAAACATCAGTCATGGAGAAGTTTCAGATGATGACAGGATATGAGTGTGCAGGCTGGAGGGGGCTGACGTAGAGCCTACCTTGTCCCCTTGCAGCCTAATCCCCACACCCCCTCCCTGCAAGTAGCTGGGGTCTTTGTAAGAGTTAGAGAAGGAATGAAACATGGAAGCAGGAATTAGCAGTGGAAGCATTTGAGTTCTGCAGTCCCAGCAAGAGAGTGTTTCATTGTTTGGTAGCACAACTTAGTACTAGGAAGTAATAGACCAAGATCCTATGTGCTTAACCTCTTTAGATCTCAGTTCCTTCATTTATAAAATAAAAGGCCACAAGCGACTTGGAGGGGAAAAGAAAAATCTCAGCTTGGAAGCAAAATCACTTAATGGATCTGCCAGCTTCTCTTAATGAGTGTAGTAGGCAACAGGCCTTCCTGGGGATGTGGAAGAGTGACCTCCCCAAATACTGATGGAGCTCTCATCTCACCTGTTGACAATTTTATGTATAAATATGAATGGATAAGAAAGAGGCATCTAAATTTTAGTGAAAGAAGGGAGTTTGGCTAAGAGCAATAAGAGTAGAGGGATCCTGATTAAGCAGTTAATCTATGTAACAGGAGAGAACTTAAAAATGATATCCTTCTGAGATTCAAGGGAAGAAGAGGTATGTCCATCACAATCCTGAATTGGGGTGGGGGGATGAGGTGGGGGATGAGGATGAGGATGTTATTTCTTTCCTGTAGACCCAGGAGAAAATTTTCCTGACCTCCCCCCATCAAATATAAACAGGCAAATCATAAAAGAATACAGATAGTCAAAACAAAAAAATGTTTAACTTTCAATAGAAGTGATAAAACATTGATCATCCTTACCTAGTAATTAGAAAAGATTTAATACCTGGTGTTGAAGATTATCAGTGCCCTATGTTGAAGACAATGGGGAGAAGATGCTCTCATACACTATTGGAAGGAGTGGAAATTGACTCATTACTTTGGTGGGTGGTTAGACCATATCTAGCAGAATTTTACATGTGCATATGTTTGAACCAGCATTTTCACTTGCAGGAATTTACCCAACAGAAAAAATAGTCAAGTGGACAAGGATACTCATCACAACATTGTATATGATGAAAAACTGAAAACCTAAGTGTTCATCAATATGGGGTGGGTTGAAATCTGGTAGTAGCTACCATCGTTTGAGTCTTTACTAAGTGCCAAGCACTGTTTTAAGTGATTTATATGTATTAATCTAATTAATCTGCAACAGTCCTATGAGGTAGGCACTATTATTCCTACTTTGTAGACAAATAAACTAAGGCATAAAAAAAGAATACATCAAGCAATAGTGATTATAGCTGTGGAAGAGGGGAGGGCACAAGAAGGTGGGTGGGAGCTGGAATAAACAGAGCCTTACATTTAAGTGTTTATTGTAAAAGGGAAAGTTCCTACTACTAAATTTGTTTTATATTCTTTTCAGTATATGATTTTTATAATTAAAAATCAAAATAAGATTGTTGGAATTTAGTGCCACTAAGATCTTTTCCAGCTCTCAAATTTTATTAATCAGTGAGTCTAAACGTTTTGATTTACAATGATGGTGATGCCTGCGTTTATGCTCCTTGCAACTGGTGGCTGGGTTGAGGGTGAAAGGGGTTGATGACTGAGCAGTCACACAGCTACATGCTCTACCCACTTTGAAATTGGTAGGAGTAGGATCTGGATCAAATGAACATCAGAACACCCTGAAGGGAAAAACAATAAGTTAAAGAGATGGTAAAAAAAAAAAAAAAAAGAGCACCATGCAATCAAGTGTGCCAGAAGAAGTAGGGAGAGGGAATGGTTTTGTTTCTGTTTGATTGGTTCATTTTGAATTCCAGCACAAGGGCTTCTTGTTTTCCCCTAATCTGTCAGACCCCTGCAGCTTCCATTGCTGCTAGGGTGTAGGGCCTCCATAATCACTGTGAATACTCTGTTCTTGAGTTAGCTCTGTATAAAAACATCTTAGTTATTTCTTAAATTGAATGTGTGGAAATGACTATGTCAAATGGTAAAGCATTCTGATGCTCTGTTTATGTTTTAATGCTTATAGTCCTGTAAAACATTCATTACAAATGTACCGCGTCTCAGTAATATACCTGTGCCTGAAAAGTTTGGCTTTTGTTATAAATCAAAGCTGTTTTTCCTACTGAATTTTCAGATTTAAGTGACTTTTCCTCATTGTTACTGGTTGGTTGACAGTAGCTCCTTGTCAAATACTTAACAAACTATTTGAAATATCTTGGAAAATGAATGTCTGATCTATAATTTATTCTGTTGAATCATAGAATTTCAAAGCTATATGGAACTTTATAGATGATTTAGGCAGTTTTTCTTTTTTGAGGTAAGTAAGCTTCGAAGAGGTTAGTAGATGGGTCTAAAGTCATTTTTATGGCCAGTTAGAGCAAAAAAGCAGGTCTTCTAATTTGTAGTCCAGTCAGTATTGCTTTTTTAATTCTGCAGGTTATTTATTGATGACCTGTTTCTAGCCTAGCACCATGTAGTTAAAATTTAACCACATTTAGCCACTGTGGAGCAATGAGGTGTTCCATGTTAGGTGAGTTTTCCTAGTTACCTCTTTGAAGTTTACCTCTGAGTTTTACTGTGAGTCTAACTGTTTTGATAGAAATACTTTTACAACATGCATCATTCTATACTTTCTTAAAGAAATGTGGGGAACATGATTTAACCCATTCTTCGTGATTTGTAGTTTTTGCCTGGGGAATTAGGAGGGAGGGTTTAGAAGGAGGGGGCAGGGATACAGATCTTTATCTAACACTAGACCATATCCTTGTCCACTTGAGGGATTCTGTGTACAAGCAGAAGACTCAGAAGCCATTACTTTGTATATGTTTCCACAAGTTTAAATTCATTTTCAAGCATTCACTATACTAAAAATGAGGTACCTGTGCACTGAGTGAGATACAAATTTTTATTTTTTTAATTTTTTATTTTTTTTTTCATTTTAACATCTTTATTGGAGTATAATTGCTTTACAATGGTATGTTAGTTTCAGCTTCACAACAAAATGGATCAGTTATATATATACATATGTTCCCATATTTCTTCCCGCTTGCGTCTCCCTCCCCCCCACCCTCCCTATCCCACCCTCCCTATCCCACCCCTCCAGGCGGTCACAAAGCACCGAGCTGCTCTCCCTGTGCTATGCGGCTGCTTCCCACTAGCTATCTACCTTACGTTTGGTAGTGTATATATATGTCCATGCCTCTCTCTCGCTTTGTCACAGTTTACCCTTCCCCCTCCACATAGCCTCAAGTCCATTCTCTAGTAAGTCTGTGTCTAGGTTTTTCATGACATTTTTTTTCTTAAATTCCATATATATGTGTTAGCATACGGTATTTGTCTCTCTCTTTCTGACTTACTTCACTCTGTATGACAGACTCTAGGTCTATCCACCTCATTACAAATAGCTCAATTTCGTTTCTTTTTATGGCTGAGTAATATTCCATTGTATATATGAGCCACATCTTCTTTATCCATTCATCCAATGATGGACACTTAGGTTGTTTCCATCTCTGGGCTATTGTAAATAGAGCTGCAATGAACATTTTGGTACATGACTCTTTTTGAATTATGGTTTTCTCAGGGTATATGCCCAGTAGTGGGATTGCTGGGTCATATGGTAGTTCTATTTGTAGGTTTTTAAGGAAATTCCATACTGTTCTCCACAGTGGTTGTATCAACTTACATTTCCACCAACAGTGTAAGAGGGTTCCCTTTTCTCCACACCCTCTCCAGCATTTATTGTTTCTAGATTTTTTGATGATGGCCATTCTGACTGGTGTGAGATGATATCTCATTGTAGTTTTGATTTGCATTTCTCTAATGATTAGTGATGTTGAGCATTCTTTCATGTGTTTGTTGGCAGTCTGTATATCTTCTTTGGAGAAATGTCTATTTAGGTCTTCTGCCCATTTTTGGATTGGATTGTTTGTTTTTAAGCTGCATGAGCTGCTTATAAATTTTGGAGATTAATCCTTTGTCAGTTGCTTCATTTGCAAATATTTTCTCCCATTCTGAGGGTTGTCTTTTGGTCTTCTTATGGTTTCCTTTGCTGTGCAAAAGCTTTCAAGTTTCATTAGGTCCCATTTGTTTATTTTTGTTTTTATTTCCATTTCTCTAGGAGGTAGGTCAAAAAGGATCTAGCTGTGATTTATGCCATAGAGTGTCCTGCCTATGTTTTCCTCTAAGAGTTTGATAGTTTCTAGCCTTACATTTAGGTCTTTTACCCATTTTGAGCTTATTTTTGTGTATGGTGTTAGAGAGTGTTCTAATCTCATACTTTTACATGTAGCTGTCCAGTTTTCCCAGCACCACTTATTGAAGAGGCTGTCCTTTCTCCACTGTACATTCCTGCCTCCTTTATCAAGATAAGGTGACCATATGTGCGTGGGTTTATCTCTGGGCTTTCTATTCTGTTCCATTGATCTGTATTTCTGTTTTTGTGCCAGTACCATACTGTCTTGATTACTGTAGCTTTGTAGTATAGTCTGAAGTCAGGAAGCCTGATTCCTCCAGCTCCGTTTTTCGTTCTCAAGATTGCTTTGTCTATTCGGGGTCTTTTATGTTTCCATACAAATTGTGAAATTTTTTGTTCTAGTTCTGTGAAAAATGCCAGTGGTAGTTTGATGGGGATTGCATTGAATCTATAGATTGCTTTTGGTAGTAGAGTCATTTTCACAATGTTGATTCTTCCAATTGAAGAACATGGTATATCTCTCCATCTATTTGTATCATCTTTAATTTCTTTCATCAGTGTCTTATAATTTTCTGCATACAGGTCTTTTGTCTCCTTAGGTAGGTTTATTCCTAGATATTTTATTCTTTTTGTTGCAGTGGTAAATGGGAGTGTTTTCTTGATTTCACTTTCAGATTTTTCATTCTTAGTGTATAGGAATGCCAGAGATTTCTGTGCATTAATTTTGTATCCTGCTACTTTACCGGATTCATTGATTAGCTCTAGTAGTTTTCTGGTAGCATTTTTAGGATTCTCTATGTATAGTATCATATCATCTGCAAAGAGTGACAGCTTTCCTTCTTCTTTTCCGATTTGGATTCCTTTTATTTCCTTTTCTTCTCTGATTGCTGTGGCTAAAACTTCCAAAACTATGTTGAATACGAGTGGTGAGAGTGGCAACCTTGTCTTGTTCCTGATCTTAGTGGAAATGCTTTCAGTTTTCCACCATTGAGGACGATGTTGGCTGTGGGTTTCTCATATATGGCCTTTATTATGTTGAGGAAAGTTCCCTCTATGCCTACTCTCTGCAGGGTTTTTATCATAAATGGGTGTTGAATTTTGTCAAAAGCTTTTTCTGCATCTATTGAGATGATCATATGGTTTTTCTCCTTCAATTTGTTAATATGGTGTATCATGTTGATTGATTTGCGTATATTGAAGAATCCTTGCATTCCTGGAATAAACCCCACTTGATCATGGTGTATGATCCGTTTAATGTGCTGTTGGATTCTGTTTGCTAGTATTTTGTTGAGGATTTTTGCATTTATGTTCATCAGTGATATTGGCCTGTAGTTTTCTTTCTTTGTGACATCCTTGTCTGGTTTTGGTATCAGGGTGATGGTGGCCTCGTAGAATGAGTTTGGGAGTGTTCCTCCCTCTGCTATATTTTGGAAGAGTTTGAGAAGGGTAGGTGATAGCTCTTCTCTAAATGTTTGATAGAATTTGCCTGTGAAGCCATCTGGTCCTGGGCTTTTGCTTGTTGGAAGACTTTAAATCACAGTTTCAATTTCAGTGCTTGTGATTGGTCTGTTCATATTTTCTATTTCTTCCTGATTCAGTCTTGGCAGGTTGTGCCTTTCTAAGAATTTGTCCATTTCTTCCAGGTTGTCCATTTTATTGGCATAGAGTTGCTTGTAGTAATCTCTCATGATCTTTTGTATTTTTGCAGTGTCAGTTGTTACTTCTCCTTTTTCATTTCTAATTCTATTGATTTGAGTCTTCTCCCTTTTTTTCTTGATGAGTCTGGCTAATGGTTTATCAATTTTGTTTATCCTTTCAAAGAACCAGCTTTTAGTTTTATTGATCTTTGCTATCGTTTCCTTCATTTCTTTTTCATTTATTTCTGATCTGATTTTTATGATTTCTTTCCTTCTGCTAACTTTGGGGTTTTTTTGTTCTTCTTTCTCTAATTGCTTTAGGTGCAAGGTTAGGTTGTTTATTCGAGATGTTTCCTGTTTCTTAAGGTAGGATTGTGTTGCTATAAACTTCCCTCTTAGAACTGCTTTTGCTGCATCCCATAGATTTTGAGTCATTGTGTCTCCATTGTCATTTGTTTCTAGGTATTTTTTGATTTCCTCTTTGATTTCTTCAGTGATCACTTCGTTGTTAAGCAGTGTATTGTTTAGCCTCCATGTGTTTGTATTTTTTACAGATCTTTTCCTGTAATTGATATCTAGTCTCATAGCATTGTGGTCAGAAAAGATACTTGATACAATTTCAATTTTCTTAAATTTACCAAGGCTTGATTTGTGACCCAAGATATGATCTATCCTGGAGAATATTCCATGAGCACTTGAGAAAAATGTGTATTCTGTTGTTTTTGGATGGAATGTCCTATAAATATCAATTAAGTCCATCTTGTTTAATGTATCATTTAAAACTTGTTTCCTTATTTATTTTCATTTTGGATGATCTGTCCATTGGTGAAAGTGGGGTGTTAAAGTCCCCTACTATGAATGTGTTACTGTCGATTTCCCCTTTTATGGTTGTTAGTATTTGCCTTATGTATTGAGGTGCTCCTATGTTGGGTGCATAAATATTTACAATTGTTATATCTTCTTCTTGGATCGATCCCTTGATCATTATGTAGTGTCCTTCTTTGTCTCTTCTAATAGTCTTTATTTTAAAGTCTATTTTGTCTGATATGAGAATTGCTACTCCAGCTTTCTTTTGATTTCCATTTGCATTAAATACCTTTTTCCATCCCCTTACTTTCAGTCTGTATGTGTCTCTAGGTCTGAAGTGGGTCTCTTGTAGACAGCAAATATATGGGTTTAGTTTTTGTATCCATTCAGCCAGTCTGTGTCTTTTGGTGGGAGCATTTAGTCCATTTACATTTAAGGTAATTATCGATATGTATGTTCCCATTCCCATTTTCTTAATTGCTTTGGGTTCGTTATTGTAGGTCTTTTCCTTCTTTTGTGTTTCTTGCCTAGAGAAGTTCCTTTAGCAGTTGTTGTAGAGCTGGTTTGGTGGTGCTGAACTCTCTCAGCTTTTGCTTGTCTGTAAAGGTTTTAATTTCTCCATCAAATCTGAATGAGATCCTTGCTGGGTAGAGTAATCTTGGTTGCAGGTTTTTCTCCTTCAACACTTTCAATATGTCCTGCCACTCCCTTCTGGCTTGCAGAGTTTCTGCTGAAAGATCAGCTGTTAACCTTATGGGGATTCCCTTGTGTGTTATTTGTTGTTTTTCCCTTGCTGCTTTTAATATGCTTTCTTTGTATTTAATTTTTGACAGTTTGATTAATATGTGTCTTGGCATATTTCTCCTTGGATTCATCCTGTATGGGACTCTCTGTGCTTCCTGGACTTGATTAACTATTTCCTTTCCCATATTAGGGAAGTTTTCAACTATAATCTCTTCAAATATTTTCTCAGTCCCTTTTTTTTCTCTTCTTCTTCTGGAACTACTATGATTCAAATGTTGGTGCGTTTAATGTTGTCCCAGAGGTCTCTGAGACTGTCCTCAGTTCTTTTCATTCTTTTTTCTTTGTTCTGCTCTGCATTAGTTTTTTCCACTATTTTATCTTCCAGGTCACTTATCCGTTCTTCTGCCTCAGTTATTCTGCTATTGATCTCATCTAGAGTATTTTTCATTCATTTATTGTGTTGTTCATCATTGTTTGTTTCATCTTTAGTTCTTCTAGGTCCTTGTTAACTGTTTCTTGCATTTTGTCTATTCTATTTCCAAGATTTTGGATCATCTTTACTATCATTATTCTGAATTCTTTTTCAAGTAGATTGCCTATTTCCTCTTCATTTGTTAGGTCTGGTGTGTTTTTATCTTGCTTCTTCATCTGCTGTGTGTTTTTCTGTCTTTTCATTTTGCTTATCTTACTGTGTTTGGGGTCTCCTTTTTGCAGGCTGAAGTTTCGTAGTTCCTGTTGTTTTTAGTGTCTGTCCCCAGTGGCTAAGGTTGGTTCAGTGGGTTGTGTAGGCTTCCTGGTGGAGGGGACTAGTGCCTGTGTTCTGGTGGATGAGGCTGGATCTTGTCTTTCTGGTGGGCAGGTCCACGTCTGGTGGTGTGTTTTGGGCTGTCTGTAGACTTATTATGATTTGGGGCAGCCTCTCTGCTAATGGGTGGGGTTGTGTTCCTGTTTTGCTAGTTGTTTGGCATAGGTTGTCCAGCACTGTAGCTTGCTGGTCGTTGAGTGAAGCTGGGTGCTGGCGTGAGATGGAGATCTCTGGGAGTTTTTCGCCTTTTGATATTATGTGGTGCTGGGAGGTCTCTTGTGGACCACTGTCCTGAAGTTGGCTCTCCCACCTCAGAGGCACAGCACTAACTCCTGGCTGCAGCACCAAGAGCCTTTCATCCACACGGCTCCTTAATTTGGGATGATTTGTTGTCTATTCGTGTATTCCACAGATGCAGGGTACATCAAGTTGATTGTGGAGCTTTAACCTGCTGCTTCTGAGGCTGCTGGGAGAGATTTCCCTTTCTCTTCTTTGTTCTCACAGCTCCCAGGGGCTCAGCTTTGGATTTGGCCCCGCCTGTGCGTGTAGGTCTCTGGAGGGCTTTGCTCAGACAGGACGGGGTTAACGGAGCCGCTGATTTGGAGGCTCTGGCTCACTCAGGCCGGGGAGGGGGAGGGTAGGGAGGGTCATGGAGTGCGGGGCGGGCCTGCAGCTGCAGAGGCCGTCGTGATGTTGCCAACCTGAGGCGCACCGTGCGTTCTCCCGGGGGAGTTGTCCCTGGATCCTGGGACCCTGGTAGTGGCGGGCTGCACAGCCTCCCCGGAAGGGGGGTGTGGATAGTGACCTGTGTTCGCACACAGGCTTCTTGGTGGCGGCAGCAGCGGCCTTAGCGTCTCGTGTCTGTCTCTGGGGTCCGCACTTTTAGCCGCGGCTCGCGCCCGTCTCTGGAGCTCCCTTAAGCAGCGTTCTTAATCCCCTCTCCTCGCGCACCAGGAAACAAAGAGGTAAGAAAAAGTCTCTTGCCTCTTCGGCAGGTCCAGACTTTTTCCCCGGACTCCCTTCCGGCTAGCCTCGGTGCACTAACGCCCTGCAGGCTGTGTTCACGCTGCCAACCCCAGTCCCCTCCCGGAGCCTCATCTCCCAGCCCCGCCCGCCCCGGCGGGCGAGCAGACAAGCCTCTCGGCTGATGAGTGCCGGTCGGCCCCCTTCCTCTGCGCTGGAATCTCTCCACTTTGCCCTTTGCACCCCTGTTGCTGTGCTCTCCTCCGCGGCTCCGAAGCTCCCCCACTCCGCCACCCACAGTCTCCGCCCGCCAAGGGACTTCCTAGTGTGTGGACACTTTTCCTCCTTCACAGCTTCCTCCCGCTGGTGCAGGACCCGTCCCGATCCTTTTGTCTCTGTTTCCTTTTGCCCTAACCAGGTATGTGGGGGGTTCCTTGCCTTTTGGGAGGTCTGAGGTCTTCTGCCAGCGTTCAGTAGGTGCTCTGTAGGAGTTGTTCCACGCGTAGATGTATTTCTGGTGTATCTGTGGGGAGGAAGGTGATCTCCGCGTCTTACTCTAGATACCAATTTTTAAATGTTAGCCCCATCGAATCAGTCTCTGTGTCTCCCTCTCCCTCTCTAGATAGATAAATAGATAAAATGTATGTAATGTGCTTAAAATATCATACATTGAGCTTGGAACACTATTCCCTCCTAAAATAAGCAATTATAAGCATGTAGAATTATAAAGGGTAGGTATATTTTTAAATGGTTGATCTGGCCTTATGGAAAAAAATGTTTAGTATTCTTTTTTGTGTCTATTTTTGTTGCTTTGAAAATTCCATTTATAAAATCATACTTACTGAATGCATATTAAATAGGTTTTTTAAAAAATAAAAATAGGTGGGGGCATATGATGATCTAATCTTCAACCCTTGTTTATGATATCTATATAGCTTTCCTTTTTAAACAAATATTTTTAATATTAATACTTTACAGAAAATTAAAAAAATATATTTATTTATTTGGCTATGTTGGGTCTTAGTTGTGGCACCCAGGATCTTCATTGTGGCACGCGGGATCTTTTCGTTGCGGTGTGCAGGCTTCTCTAGTTGCGGTGTGTGGGCTTCTCTAGTTGGGGCGTGTTTTGCAGATACTTAACATTTATTTATTTATATTTTTTAAGGTGATAATTTTAGCCTCTATAAATGTCAAACAAATATTTCATCATTTCGAAGAAAATAAATCTAAAAATTTTATCATTCATGCAGTTAGTTTAGTTCTTTTATGTTTTATATCTAAAAGAGCTGATTTTAAGTGAAAAATTGGTAGTGAGTGTAATGATATAAATTTTGCACTAACATTATAGCTACTAGTTATGTGTGGTACTAATGTTTAAATTATTGATATAACAAAACAATACTGAAAATTCAATTCTATAGTCACAGTAACTACATTTTAAGCGCTTAATGGCCACATGTGGCTAGTGACCACTATATTGGTCATGTAGCTGGAGAATATTTCCATCATTGTAGAAATTCTGTTGGACCAGTGGTGTGAGTGACTGAAAAAAAAAGGAATACCTTAAAATTGGTAGTAGCAACTCATTTTTATCATGAAAGTCAAACTGCCACTGTGTTAATGCTACAGAATTGTAAAGAAAAACTTTCCCAGAATTCTTTTTAGACACCTCAAAGACAACTTTAGAAACAAAAGAACTTGTCCACATTTTGAAAAATTTTCCTTTCCTCAATTTCCTCCCCTTTCCTTCCCTTTTGAAATGACTTTATTTTAATATTTGTAATGCTTGTATTCAATGAATTTCCAATGAAATTTTTGTTTAAATGAACTTGGGACATAAAATATCTGTGATTATTTTGATGGATGCATTCCAAGAAATTTGGGTATTTGCCATGGTTTTTCATTGTTTTTCTTTTAGAACCAAGAAAATAAACAAAAAACCCTAAAGATGCTATGCTTTCATATCCAAATAATCAAAATTTGCACTTTCCCATAAAACACTGACATATGTTTGGGATTATCTTTTTGTATTGCTTATGACTAGATTACTCATTATTTGCCCAGTGTAGTCATTACATTTTTGCTGGGAAACAGGATGTCAGTGGTAACTTCTAGTGGTCCTTGACCTAACAGTGATTGCACAGCCCTTGTCAGGAGGGGTTAGTGAGCTGTTAATGCTCTTAAGCACGTTTCTTATTGCCCCTTCTCCCTCTCCCTAGCACCTCCCCTCATCTCTCTCCTCCCAAAATGTGTGTCAGGCTTTCTAGGATAATTCAAATGAAAATGATACTTAATAACATTCCTTTGTGTCACTCATTTCAGAAGAAAGGAATTTAACCATCAGAGATTTTGATGATGGTAGATGCAGATATTGAGAATCTGATGTGTTTTTCTATCTCCCGGAAACACCAAGGAAATATGACAAGTGTTTAAGACAGGCTCATGCTTTTTTGGTCTGCTTAATGTTTATTTGGAGAGAAATTTTAAAAGAGGAAAATGAGTAGTTAATGGGAAATGAGCCAAGAGACAAGAGGGTAAATGGTAAGGGACATTGGGGAGCAAATGGTGAGTAGGACTGTGGACGGCCTTTCTGCTATTGTGGACAAGGAAAGGTGGTGCTGCTAATTCCTCTCTGTTTCCATTAGCCTGCCGGAGCTTCTGACTTTCCTGCTGAGAGATCCTCCTTATAGCATATATAAAAGAGGGAGAAATACTGGAGGAGGAATGAAATAATATTCCTGGTAGTAAAAGAGGTTTACCTTAGTTGTTCTCCTATAGCCACATGGTATTTAACCCTTGCTGTATGCTTGCCCAGAAGCAGTGACACCAAATTATTAATCCAACTAGAAAGCTTGTTGAGTATGTTGTGGTGGGTTTTGAATGAAGTACTTTTTGCCTTCAGTACCAAAACTTTATTAACTTTATTAAAATTAAATTGAGGTGAAATTGACATAATGTAAAATTAACCATTTTAAAGTGAAAAATTAAGTAACATTTAGTATATTCACAGTGTTGCACAACCACCACCTCTTTCTAGCTCCAAACATATCCATGACTCCAAAGGAAAACCCCTTATCCATTAAGCAGTTTCTCCCCACTCTCCTCCACACCCCAGCCCTCCAACCAGCAATCTGTGTTCTATCTCTCTGGATTTATCTATTTTGGATATTTCGTATAAATGGGATCATTCAGTATGTCACCTTTTGTGTAGGGCTTCTTTTCACTTAGCAAAATGTTCTCAAGGTTCATCCAAGGGGTAGCATGTATCATTCCTTCGTTCCGTCTTATGACTTAATTAGATTCCACTGTATGAGTATACTATAATTTGTTTATCTGTTAATCCATTGATGGACATTTGGGCTGTTCCCACCTTATGGTTATTATGAACAGTGCTGCTATGAGCATGGGTGTACATGTACATGTTTAAGTACCTGTTTTTAATTATTTTGGGTATATATATAGGAGTAGAATTATGGAGTCTTATGGCAATTCTATGTTTAACTTTTTGAGGAACAGCCAAACTGTTTTCTACGGTGGCTGAACCATTTTACATTACTGCCAGCAATGTACAAGGGTTCCAGTTTCTCCACATCCTTGTCAATAGTTGTTATTTTACATTTTTAACAAATTATGGCTATCCTAGTGGTTTTGAAGTGGTACCTCATTGTGGCTTTGATTTGCATTTCCCTAATGCTAATGAATTTGGGTGTCTTTTCATGTGCTTTTTGACCATTTGCACATCTTCTTTAAAGAATGTCTTTTCAAATCCTTTGCCTGTTTTCAATTGGGTTGTTTGTTTTTTGTGGTTGAGTTGTAAGTGTTCTTTATATATTCTGAATGCTAGACCCCATTGGATATATGATTTGCAGATATTTTCTCCTATATATTGCCTTTTCACTTTCTTGAAATGTCCTTTTATGCACAAAAATTTTGATGAAGTCCAGTTTATCTATTTTTTCTATTGTTGCTCCTGCTTTTGGTTTCATATCTATGAATCCATTGCCAAATCCATGATCGTGAAGATTTACCCATGTTTTCTTCTATGAGTTTTATGGTTTTAGCTCTTAGATATAAGTCATTGATCCGTTTTTAGTTAATTTTTAGTTAACTTTTGTATATGGTGTGAGGTAGAAGTCTGACTTTATTCTACTTTTTATAACTGCTGTAAAAACTATGCACTTAATTCATGACTTCTTTGAAATGTGTTGTTAGAGGCTGGATGGCAGGTTTTGCAGAACCCTGAATCCTAGTGGTTTGTAACAGCACAATGATTTCTCATTCATGCTGCACTACTCTCTCAGATCTCTCGGGGACTTTGGTTCATGGTATCTTTACTCAGGGATGAAAGCTGATAAAGGTCACTGTAGACCTTTCGTGCTCAAGCTCTCTAAGGCCTCTACTTTGACATAATTCCATTGACCAAAGCAAGTCACTTAGCCACGTCGAGCTTGAAGAGAGAAGTGTAATCCTACCAGCTGCCCAGAAGGAGAAGAAAAGAAAGTAAGTAGTGCACAGTCACTACAAGAGAACAGGATTGAACATGTGTTTGCAACATATTCGAAATATTTGTTCCAAGATACACAATTTTAAAACATTCCCATTTAAGGGGGTTCAAAGTTCTCCGTAAAAGGACATGGTAAAGCATCATTGATTCAAAATTTGAGGTAAATTTTATACTAACTGTGCTTGCTGAAGTTTACCTTTACATTATTTGTAAAGAAAAAATTGTTCAGTTAAGTGATAGTATGAGATTTAATGAAGAGAATTTTGTCTTAATTTATAAAACAATTTTTAAGTAGTTTAGTAGGAAGTATTCATACTCAAGGAATTTGGGTACAGGTTGTTTATTAAAACTTTTTTATGTCAAAATTGTGAAAAAGAAGGAAATATTAGTAATAACCGTTTTGCAAGGCACTTTAAGGTTATTACTTTTTTTTTTTTTTGCGGTACGCAGGCCTCTCACTGTTGTGGCCTCTCCCGTTGCGGAGCACAGGCTCCGGACGCGCAGGCTCAGCGGCCATGGCTCTCGGGCCCAGCCACTCCGCGGCATGTGGGATCTTCCCGGACTGGGGCACGAACCCGTGTCCCTGCATCGGCAGGTGGACTCTCAACCACTGCACCATCAGGGAAGCCCTAAGGGTATTACTTTTGTCTATCAGGATTTTAAAATTTAAAAACATTTTAAAACTTAATAGACTAAATCCTATAAATCAAGATAAACTAGTTTGTGTGGCATCTGTAATCCAGCATTAGAGCTTAGTTACCCGCAGAGTAACAAAAATGTTGATGTTAACATATAGTTGTCCAGTCTCTTACCCACTTTTCATAAACTATGGAAATAGAAAAATTAAAATGTATAATATTTCTCTTATCTTATTCAGTTACATTGCTAAAATGTGCCACTAGATAGCAGAGAATGTATTATAGAACACCAGTAGGTGTCAGCCACAGCCTTTGCAGCAGCCTGATTATTTACCAGGCTTTTGGGGTTTTTTAAAACCCAGTATTCTGATGAACTGCAATTTTCTCAAGGTTGGTGTGCTTATTTTTAAATTAAAACTCAGGGTACTTACTAATAAAGACATAGTGATGCACTAATGGCAGCAGGAACATTATTCAGTGCTTAATTGTGTGTAGAGCTAAATAGCTCAAAGAGGTAACTAGTTTGTCATGGAAAAATTGCGATACTGTCTGGTGGAGACAAGTAGGTATCTGGAAAGAATGACCATGGGTCCTTTAGTTAGCCAGATATGATACTGATATTGTAGCAGATCAAACTAGATGAGGGTCTAATACCACTTCTTTTCTGGACAAGCCTTTCCTTTTTAGAGGAACAACTATTAAGCCTCTTACCTCCGCTCCACCACCCACAGAGTGCTTTAGTTTGCCTGGGATGCTTTGTAAGTATGCCCATAAGTGGAAGTGTATATTCCTCTTACTAGGCGAGATACCAGTACTAGAAGAAACATTTTGGGGACTTGGACAGATCCAAGAGCAACATTCAAGGAAAGACCATTCATGAAGGACCTCATTGCAGATATTGATGTCGAAATATGGGGGAAAGGGAATCACAGCATTCAGCATTTGAAAACAAAATGTGGTTTTATCAAAAGTGGGAACTCAATAAATGTTTCACTGACTTCATAAACAGTATTCATATTCAGTGCTATTTTATTGTAAAAGGGCGAGGATATTATATGTGTAAGTAGCTTGGGATACTGTTGCTAAGTATTTAAATACATCAATATATCTATATGAAATTAATAGTTTTATTTCCTTGATTAAAATAAACTAGTGGATTTCCATTGTGTTCAAGATTTTTAAAAATAGTTTTTCCTCAATATAAAATATAAGCCCTTAGTGATCTGTTCCTTGGTACTCTCTGCAAAATCATATACCTTCATACCTGATGGCCCAGAAATACCAAATTAATGGCATTTCTCTTATTGAGTGTTTAGAACCTAAATTGCATATCATATGATTGGTTACTCAATTATGTAGCAATTTAAATACTACATTTTAAAATTAATTTTTTTTAATTTAAAAGACATACATGCTCATTGTTAAAGATTCAGATGATAAAAAAGTAGATGGAGAATAGCAACACTGGTCCTTTTCCTAATGAAAATCACTGTTTATAAGTTTCTCTCAGAAAAATTATTTGTTACAAATCTAAAACTTTATAGTCCCCCAAACTTTTGTTTTTCTATTGACACCATTGTTTTTATAACAGGTGTTTGAAAATATAAGATTTTTGTCATGAGTACTGTTGGGGAGTTACAGCAGAAAAAATTATATTTTTGATTTCCCAAACATACCTCTCTCTCTTTTTGTCTTTTCATATGTTGCTTCATGTGCCTACAAAGCTAACCAGAACTTTCCTCCTCCCTGCTCCATGGCAACGTCTGATAATTTATATTTGTCTTTCAAGCCTCAGGTTAGACATAATTTCTTTTAAAAAGTCATTCCTGATTCTTTGTTACTGATATTTGGCTTAACTCTACAGTATGTTTTAATGTAGAATAAAAAAAAATTACTCCTAACTCAGTGTGCTCCTTTAGCTTTAACAACTCCTTTCTTTGTGTTTATGTGTATCTGTGTGCATGTGCATGTGTGAGAGATGCAGGCTGACTTTCAGTTACTTACAGGAGGCTTTTCCTTCTACCCAGGGCCTCCAGCAGAGAGAAGTCTGCTTTCAGTCTACGACTGGAATTTTTCTAGGATTCTTTTCATGGAATAGCCAGTCCTTCCAGAGCTATGACTCTGTGTAAGAGACCTAGACCCATCTCCCTTCCTCTCCTCCCAGTGGCCAGTTTCCTATCCCTGCCACATCACACTCCTACTCCGAACTTAGAACTTGGGCCAGATGTGACACTCCCTTAGACCACCTGAGCTCCAGCTTATTCTTTTTATCCTGAGTTTGGTTAGGTTTTGGTGTCAGCCCCCTGGGATTTTAGTTTCTTCCTCCTGAGGTGCAATTTGGGATTTTGGTTTGGCGGGGGGTAGGTATTATTTTCTTAGGGCTGCTATAACAAGTTACACAGGCTATGTGACTTAAAATAACAGAAATTGATTGTCTCACAGTTCTGGAGGGCAGAAGTTCAAAATCAAGGTGTTGGCTGGGTTGGTTTCTTCTCGTGGCTCTGAGGAAGAATCTGTTCCTTTCTCTGAGCTTCTGGAGGTTACCAGCAGTGTTCCTTGACTTTGCAGCTGCATCACTCCAATCTCTGGCTCCGACGTCACATAGTGTTACTCCCTCTGTCTGTGTCTGTTAAAAACATTTTCATTTCTTCCATGATTGTGGAGTATGAGATCTGGTTTCTGTTCAAATGTATAAATTTAAATTGTAGTATGGTCTATGTAAGTATAAACCCAGACCTGCTGATTTATTATTTTCACATTTCCTGAAAATTTACAGCCCTTCAAAAGATAGTACTTTGTGTTTAAGCTATTTAGAAATGTTTATACATTTTTCAAAAATAAAATTTAATTCTGAGTTTTTAATTTTCAGCCAGAAAACCTTGCTCAGAAGCTTCCAAACCTTGTGGAACTGTGAGTCTGCTTATTCAAATTTTTTTAAAAGACAAGAATGAACATAATTTTAAGTTATTTGAAATAATGGGAAATACAGTTTTAATGTATTAATTTATTATTTTTTGGTATTATGATCATGGTGCTCATGTAGGTAGACCTGTGGTTCTGCTAAACCCAATAGTATTTTAAAGTATTTTACCATTTAAATTTGTGTTTTAAATATCTTACTTCAGGGTAGTGAAGGTGATGAAAGATACATTTTTTCTGGGGGCAGCATCTTTGTCACAGAATCCTTCTGGATAATCCATGTAATTGGGAATATTTATTATTATTATTGTTACTACTACTACATGTGATACTGATATAAACAGTCTGATGCTATAAAAGATTTAAAATATAGAGTAAAACCTCCTTCCTTACATCCTACATCTGTTGATGATTTACCTCCATAATACTAAATAATGTTTACACCTTTGTTTTTTAGTACATCAACTTCAAGTATCTGTTCACTAAAGAAGATAAGAAATTTCAATATCTTGTATTTCCCTTTCTTTCTACCTGTCTAATTCCGTTAAAGGAGGAATTTGCATCACCTTTCCTTGTTCCTTTTATTATTTGGTATGATTTTCAGGAGGTAAAGTAGGGAAAGCTAACTTTACACCTTCCTCTATAAGCCGGGAGTCTCTGTTGTTTTCTTTTTTATCCATCCTTTTATTTTAAAAAATTTCAAACCAACAAAAAAGTTGAAAGCATAGTACAATGAGCATCCATACAATTGATTCTTGAACAACATGGGGGTTAGAGGTGCCACTCCCTCATAGTTGAAAATCCAAGTATAACTTTATAGTCGGCTCTCCATATCCACAGTTCCACATCTGTGGACTCACCCAACCTCAGATGGTGTAGAACTGTAGTAGGTACTTGTTGAAAAAAAATCAGAGTATAAATGGACTTGTGTAGTTCAGACCCGTGTTGTTCAAGGATCAACTGTTCAGTCTTCACCTAAATTTAACCACTTAACATTTTGCCACATTTCCTTTCTCTCTTTGCCTTTCCTACCTTCTCTTTACTCTCGCTCTCTCCCTCCACCTTCCTTCTCTCCCTCTCTCACACACATTATACTTTACCCCTAAATACATTAGTATGTATCTCCTAAGAATAAAGACGTTTTTGCACATAACTGTATTGTTTTTAGGCCTAAGAAAAGTAATATTATTTCAATAATATCATCTAATATATAGTTCGTCTTTAAATTATCCCAATTTTCCCCCCAAAATATCTTTTTGAAGTAGATGTCTAGATTTGTCTGATTGTTTCCTCTGGATTAGGTTCAATTTAAACATCTTTGGTGATGTTCTACCCCATTTGCTTTATCAAGTTTTTGCTTTCATTCTCTTTATACATATTATATGTGTATTTATTTTTTTTCTGAAGCTTTTGAGAAAAAGTTACATACATTGTGGTTCTTTACCCTTAAATACTTCAGTGTGTATTTCCAAGAACAAGGATGCCTTAACATTTTTTTAGGTCTACTTTTCTGTCCTTAATAGGTGCTTTATATTTTTCTTCATATAGATTTTGAACATTTCTAATAGTTTGTTCCTAAATATTTATTTTTTTGCTGTGTAAATGATTTTTCTTATCTGTTATATCTTCTAACTGGCTCTTTTTTGTATATAGGAGCACTATGGGTTTTTGCATGTTAACTTTATATCTTGCTCCTTCCTGAAATCTTTTATTGTTTGAGTTAGTTTTATCATTGATTCTCCAGAGTTTTCCAGGTATACTCTCATGTCTGAAAATACAGACAGTGTTATTTCTTCTTTTCCAAATCTTTAATTATCTTCTCTATTCTGATTGCATTGGCTAGTCCTTCTCCAGAGCAGTGTGAAATTGTACTTGAGGTAGTGGGCATCCTTGTCATCTTTCTGACCTTAGTGGGAATACCTCCAGGTTTTCCCCACTAAGAAAGATGCTGGCTTTACAGTTAACACAATGCTTTTGTGTTCAGTAAATATCCATCTGTGTTAGTAATCTATTGCTGCTTAACAGATTACCCAAAATGTACTTGCTTAAAATGTAGGTGTGCTTAAAAGAATAAACACTTATTCTCTGATATTTTCTGAAGGTCCAGAATCTGGGCTTGGCTTAGCTGGGTGCCTTTGCTTCAATGTCTCTTTCAAGTCTCTAATCAAGATTGTTGCCCAGGGCTGCTGACTTACCTGAAAGCTCAACTGAAGAAAGATCCTATTCTGTGTTCACTCATGTGGTTGTTGGCAGGATTCAACTAATTTCTTGCAGTTCGTTGGACTGAGGGCCTCAGTTCCTAGCTGGCTGTTGGCCAGAGAACTCCTTTAGTTCCTTGCCACTTAGCCTCTGTTATGTTGCTCACAACATGGCAGCTGATTTCCATCAGAGTGAGCAAGCAGAAGAGCAAGAGAGGGTATGCAAGACAAGAGCCATAGTCTCTTTCTCACCTAATCGTGGAAGTGGCATCCTGTCACTGTTACTATATCTGTCCTTTAGAAGGGAGCCACTAGATCTAATGAACACTCAAGGGGAGGCTATTACACAAGGTCCTGAATGCCAGGTAGCAGAGATCATTGGGGACCATCCTAGGGGCTACTTACCACACTATTAATTCCTATTTTCTCAAGATTTTTTTGTTAGTAATGGGTGTGAAATTTTTTCAAAGGTTTTTTCAGACTTTAAAGCTAAAGGAAAAATTCTTGGGGGTTTCAGGCAAAAAGGTGAAACAATCATGAAGATGAAGAAGATTGCACCATAAGACTCCACACTGAATTATCTATACAATGGCTGTTGAACTCTAACTTGACGGTTTTTATTTCTTTGAGCCCTTTAAAAGTATTTGTCTCCTGAGGTTGCTGTCTTTTCTTGAGGTTGCTATCCATTGTTGTTGTTGACATTTTTCTGGGTTTTCATATATTGAGTAATTTTAGATTATATTCTGACAAATGAGGACATATGTTTTGGAGACTGGAATCTGTTATATTTCATCAAAGAGTGTTGATGTTTTTATTGGGCTGGCCGGAAAGTTTGTTTGGGTTTTTCCATAACATCTTATGGAAAAACCCGAACGAACTTTCCGGCCAGCCCAATATTTCAGTGATTAATTTACCTGGTTTGACTCAAGCAGTAAACAGCCTCTTGGAAGGCAGCTGAAATCTCAGTCTGGTTCTTTTATCTTTAGTTGTAGTTTCTTCCACATGTAAATGGTTTTGCAGTCAGCCACTGATTTAGGCAAAGTCTATACATAGGATTTGGGGTTTCCCCTCCCTGGCTTTTATTTTTTTTTCTGGTATTCTCCCTTTATTTGTCAGGGGCCATGGTTGCCCTGAACTCTGTCCTCCTTTAGGCTAGCAACACTGCAGTTTTCTATTGGAATTTTAGCCATTTTTTTGTGATAACTGTATCCTTCCTTAGACTAAATGCTTTTTTTTTTTTTAATGAAACCCAGAATCACCCAGTGCCATTCTTTCTTATAAGTTTTGACTCTCCTTCAGAATTGGCTTTTTTGTTTACTCTTGCAGTGCCTTAGGTTCATTTTGTCTGTGTGTGTTGTTCAGTGTTTTAGTTGCCAGAGGATTGGTCCAGTAGGAGTTTATTCTGCTGTACTAGAATTAGAACTTGCATTCTTTTATTTTAATCTGTTTCTGCCTTTATAACTCAAGTGGGTTTCTTGAGGTCAACATTAGTTGGTTCTTTGATTTTGACCAGTCTAACAGTCTGGCTCATTTAACTGGAGTGTTTAGACTGTTTATGTTTAATATGATTACTGATATGATTGAATTTAAGTTCACCAACTTAACAGTTTGTCTTCTGTTTGTCCCAGTTGTTCTTTGTTATTTTTTCCCTCTTTACTTTTCTTCTTTAAATTATTTTTGTGTTATTTAGGATTAAATTTTACTACCATTATTGATTTATTAACTCTACTTCATTTCAATGTTGAAAGGTTTTTATTATGTTTCTTTAACCTATTATAATCTACCTTCACATAATATACTCCTTCACATTTAATATAAGAACCTTAGATCAATACTTTCAGTTCATCGCTCCTATCCTTTGTGCTACTGTCCTATGTTTTACATGTGTGTGAGTGTTGTGAGAGAGATAGATCTATGTATGTATAAACCATGTATATATCAGTCAGGGTCCAGTTAGGAGATAGAAACCATACCCCTATTTAAGCAGGGAGAATTAATATAAAGAATTGTTAACTAGTAAAATGTTATTAACTACTAAAAAAGGTAAAAGAGGACTCCATGGTATTCATAATTAATTAGTAAGTACAAAAAAGTAGATCTGGACCGAGAGAAAGTAGACAATGAAGGAACTAAAGACTTAGGAGAGCCCCAAACCTAGGCTGAGATTAGACTTCTTCAAATAAGATGTGGCTGCCACAAAACATACAGTGCTCTGGTTGTGAAGAACCTTGCCATCTGGTTAGGCCAGAGCAGATCTGTAATATCAGCTCACTGTTGCAGGACGGTGTTGGTAATGTAGAGCTGATCTATTAGAAACAGTCTGACTGGTAGGAAGGAGGCAATTGCCTGAGAGCATGGCAGAGCTAACGCACAAGTAGCCACAGGGTGGGAAGACAGTTGCTTGAGGCCAGCTGAAGTTCTTTATAGGAGTGCATTGTTGGATAGGGAGAGTGTGGCCTGAGGATAATAGCCTGAGATGCCACAAAAGTGACTTCATGGTCACTTTGAGAATGTAGTTTAAGGTTGTCCAAGAGGACTACTGGGCCTTGGCTGTGTGCTGAATAAAAAATTGAAAGGGGACTGGATCCAGAAGGGAAACGCCTTCCTGCTACTCTCATCTTGCAGAGTCACTCCAGTACCCTCTTTTGATAACATTAGGCCTAACATTAGATCAGTTGGCAAAGGAGAAATTTTGACAGGGTCCAGCTCCAATATGGCATAGCAGGTAGATTTGGAGCTGAGAGACAAAATTGATAACTGGCAAAATACACTATTATAATTTTGAATTTAAGTTGTTAATTAAAGAACTTTTAAAATGAGAAAAAAAGTCTTTAATATTAATTCATATATTCTCTCAGATTTGGTTTGCCTGAAAAATGTCTTTATTTCTCCTTTTTTAAAAATTAAACTTTTTACTTTGAGATAATGGTAGTCACACGTAATCTTAAGAAATAATACATAAACATCCTTGTGTACTCTTTGAGGTTCTGCCGGTATTCATGTCTTGTATAACTACAGTATAAGATCACCACCAGGAAATTGACATTGCTACAATCCACTGATATTATTCAGTTTTCATCATTTTCTACCCTTTTATAATCACATTCCCCCTGTCCCCCAAACCCTGGCAACTACGACTCTGTTCTCCATCTCTGTGATTTTGTCATTTTAATTTGTTATGTTATATAAATCATATAGTATATAACCTTTCAGGACTGGCTTTTTTTTTCATTGAGCATAATTTCCTTGAGATCTATTTAAGTTGTTGCATGTACCAATAGTTCCTTTATGTTGTTGGGTTATATTTCACAGTATGGATGTAATGGAGTTTGTTCATCCACTCACTTATTGAAGGACATATTGGTTGTTTCCAGTTTTTAGCTATTATGAAATTTTAGCTGCTATGAACATTCATATACATGTTTTTTTGTGTGTGAATAAGTTTTCATTTCTCTGTGATAAATGCTTAAGAATGTAATTGCTGAGTCACATGGAAATTGCATGTTTCATTTTTTAAATTGAGATATAATTTCCATACCATAAAATTTTAATCATACACTTTTAAAGTTTATGGTTCAGTGGTTTTGGTATATAAACAAGGTTGAGCAACCATTATCACTGTCTAATCCAGAACATTTTCGATCACCCCAAAAGAAACCCATCAATAGTCGTTCCCCTCCCCCAATTCCTTATAACTCCCTAATAGGTGTGAACTGGTATCTTGTAGTTTTCATTTGTATTTTTCTAATGACTAATGATGTCTTTTCCTGTGCTTATTGGCCATTTGTATATTTTCTTTGGGGAAATCTATTCAAATCTGCTGTCCATTTAAAAATTATTATCTAAGAGTGTTTTATGTATTTGGAATACCAGACCCTTATCATATATATCAGCAGTCCCCAACCTTTTTGGCATCAAGGACTGGTTTTGGGGAAGACAATTTTTCCACGGACGGGGTGGGGGCAGGTGGTTCAGGTGGTGATGCAAGCGATGGGGAGCAGTGGGGAGCGGCAGATGAAGCTTCTCTTGCTCACCTGTCGCTTACCTCCTGCTGTGCGGCCTGGTTCCTAATAGGGCACTGACTAGTACCGGTCTGTGGCCTGGGGGTTGGGGACCCCTGATATATATGATTTGCAAATATTTTCTCCCATTCTGTGGTTTATCTTTCACTTTCTTGATAAATTTTTATTTGGTTGCTTGTGTTTTGTTGTCATGTCTGAGAAACTTTCTAATCCAATGTCATGAAGATTTATCCCTCTTTTCTTATTTGAGTTGTATAATTTTAGCTCTTACATTTAGGTCTTTGATCCATTTTGAGTTAATTTTTGCATATGATATGATGTAGAAGTCTATGTTCTGTTTTTGCATGGGATATCCAGTTATCTCACCACCATTTATTGAGAAGGCTACTCTTTTCCCCATTGAATTGTCTTGGCATGTTTGTTAAAAATCAGTTGACCATAGACACATGGGCATGTTTCTGGATTTTCACTTCTGTTTCATTGATCTGTATGTTTTATCTTTTTGCCAGTACCATGGAGACTTGATTACTCTAGCTTTGTAGTGAGTTTTGAAATTGAGAAGTATGGATCCTCCAACATTATCCTTATTTTTCAAAATTGTTTTAGCTATTCTAAATCCCTTGCATTTCCATGTGAATTTTAAGATCCACTTGTCAGTTCATGCAAAAAAAAAAAGAAAAAAACGCCAAATGTGCTTGTTGATAACAACTACACTGAATCTTTAGATCAGTTTGTGGAGTATTGCCATCTTAACAGTATTATGTCTTCTAATTTTTGAATGTGGAATATCTTTCTATTTATTTAGGTCTCAGTTTCCTTCAACAGTTTTAAAATTTGAACACTGAACACTTTTCAGTGTAAAAATGCTGAATTTCTTCTGTTAGATTTATTCTTTTTGATGCTATTGTACATAGAACTATATTCTTCTTCTTCTTTTTTTTTTTTTCCGCGGGCCTCTCACTGTTGTGGCCTCTCCCGTTGCGGAGCACAGGCTCCAGACGCGCAGACTCAGCGGCCATGGCTCACGGGCCCAGCCGCTCCATGGCATGTGGGATCTTCCCGGACTGGGGCACGAACCCGTGTCCCCTGCATTGGCAGGTGGACTCTCAACCACTGCACCACCAGGGAAGCCCAAGAACTATATTCTTATTTTCACTTTAGAATTGTTCAGTACCTAGTATATAAAAATACAGTTGATTTTTGTATATTGATATTATATCCTCCAACCTTGCCAAATTCATTCATTAGCTCTTTTTTGTTGTTGAATTCCTTGGGGTTTTCTATATATAAGATCAAGTCATCTACCAGTAAAGAGTTGTATTTCTTCTTTTCTGATCTGTATGCCTTTTATTTCTTTTTCTTGCTTAGTTGCCGTGGCTAGAACATAGAATGTTGAATAGAAGTGATGAGACAAGACATCTTTGTGTTGTTCTTGTGCTCAGTTACCTTAGTGGTCAGCTAATGATCAAGCAGAGATTTCCTTACCTACCTGGATCTGCTAAGTCTCCCAGTCCTTGCTGAGGGTCTCTGTATATGTATTGTGGCATGCTTTCCCCTCTCATCTAGGCACTTGACAACTTTGCCTTAGACTTCACTTCTTATGTAGAACTTCAAGTCCAGCAGAGGTGAGAGCTTAGGGTCTTCTCGGGTCTTTCCTGAGCATATGTGCATGAGCTCTGGGCATGCATGTGACCTTCTAGATTTCTAGAAATATGTCAGAGTTTTTCAAAGTTCCTCTGGAAGGAACTCCCCAACGTTTTCATTTAAGGTTTTTGGTTGTCTATTGTTTGCTCCAGCTGTTATCTAGTGCCTCAGGCACCAGCGAAGTTAAACAATTGCCTGTAATTTATCTCAATTGGGGAAAGGGTTTTTGTACTGGGCAAGCTTCTAGTCAGATCAAGTTAAAAACAGCCTTGCAAGTGGGGTCTTTCAGAGATCCATGAGACAGTCAAATGACAGTTCTCTGGAAATGAACTCCAACTTGGTTCTGCCCCTTTAGGTACTAGCCAGGCTACTGCAATTGAAGTGAAAAGCAAAGTGATTTTCCAGGCTTCTGCAGAGGTGGAGAGTAGGGTATAGGACTGGGGCAAGTAAAAATACCCCAAAGTTCACAGCTTAGTCTTCTTACTGAGATTTTTGCCATTTTTCTTACATAAACCTCCCTGTATTACTGCAAGTCTTTGGTTAATTTCCAGAGTTCTGTACATGTAGCTTCTGATAATTTTTGCCAATATTATTGTTGATTTTACAAATAAAGAGAATTTTTGGCGGTCCTTACTCTGCCACTTTTGATCTGAATTTGTAGTTTCATTAAAAACTGCCAAATAATTTCCCAGGTTGGCTGTACCATTTTACATTCTCCCCTGGCAATGTGTGATTGTTCCAGTTTCTCCACATTTCACCTGCATTATTTTGTAGTCATTACTTTAAAATTTTGTCATTCAGATACATGTGTGGTTTTATCTAATTATGGTTTTAATTTGTATTTCTCTAATGGCTTATAACGTTAATTTAACATCTTTTCAAGTACTTGTGATCTTTATCTTTTCTTCAGTGAAATGTCTGTTCATGTCTATTGCTCATTTTCTATTTGGATATTTTTCTTTAGTTGTAAGAGTTTTAAGAGTTCTTTACGTATTCTAGAAAATAGTCCTTGATTGTATAGGTTGTTTACAAATATTTTCTCCCTCTGTATAACTTCTATTTTCATGTTCTTTTGTAGAGCAGAAGTTTTACATTTTGATGAGGTCCACTTTGTCAACTTTTGCTTTTATGTATCATGTTTTTAGTGTCAAATTTAAGAACTTTGTCTAGTCCTAGACCCTGAAGATTTTCTCCTGCTTTTTTTCTCTAAAAGTTGTATAGTTTTTTGCTTTACATTCATCTTCATAGTTCTGAAATGTGTATGTTTTGCCTTCTGGAATTAGAGTTCTTGGTTGTCAGTTACTTTTTTTCTTTCAACATTTTCATGGTGTTTATTGTCTTCTGGCTTGCATACTTTCTGAAGAGACATCTGCTGACATTCCTATATTTCTTCATCAGTATGTAATGTGTCTTTTTTCCTTGGGCTACTTTGAAGAATTTCTGATTCTTCTATTGGTTTTCAGGGATTTGATTTTGATGTACTTTGTTGTGGTTTTCTTTTTCTTTATCCTTGACATTCATTGAGCTTCTTGGGTTTGTGTCTTTATAGTTTGCATCAAATTTGGATTTTTAAAAACATATTTCTTTAGATATTTATTTCTATACCCTTATCTCTGGTCCTTGCTTCTGGGACTCTTACATGTTTGTTAGTTTAATATGGTCCCATAATCACTGACACACTGTTCAGTTCTATTCTTTTCAGTCTTTTTTTTTTTAATGTACTTCAGTTAGGACATATATTTCTCTGTTTTCAGGGTTGGTAGTATTTTCTTCTTCAGTATCTAATAAGTTGTTAATCCAACCTAGTGACATTTTCACTTAGTTTGTTGTATATTTGATCTCTAGAAGCTCTATTTGGTTCTTCTTTATATGTTAACATTTCTCTCACAATGTTTATATTTTTCTTTGAATACCCGAATATAGTTGTTATAGTTGTTTTGTTTTAAAGTTCTTATTTGCTAATTCCATCATTTGTGTCATACTGGTTCCGTTTGTATTAACTGTTTTTTATCCTAGTTATTGGTCACATTTTCCTAATTCTTAGCACTTTTTGATTAGATGCTGGGCCTTATGAATACTTTATTGTGTCTACACTTTGTTGTCTTCCTTTTTGTGGTGCTTTGTTCTGGCCTGCAGTTATTTGCAATTTAATTTGATCCTTTCATGGCCTGTCTTTATGCTTGTTAGGACAGGTCTAGAGTAACTTCTACTAAAGGCATAGTTTAGCCCTATTACCCACACAGGACTTTTCTAGAATCTTGTTTAAATGAACCAAGTGATCAACAAGGATTTGGTATACTTGCTGCTCAGGACTTGAATGCTTTCTAGCCCTGTATGAGCTCTGTGGACTGTTCAGCTGATAGGTTTTCAGTTACTTTTTGACTGGAGTGCATTATAGAATTCAGCTAAGAGTCAAAGGATCCCTTGAAGTTTTTTTTTTCAGTAGTGCCCTCTCCTCCAGAACTGTACCCACAACTTCCAGCTGCCTCAGGTTCCCTGAACTCTGATATGTTTCTTCATAACTCAGTGAGACTTCATTCTTTGTTTGGGATCCCATTTTTGTACCACAGTGCACAATTTGCCTCCAGACATAAATCTGTGGACATTGTGTGGCTCACCTCACTTGTTTCTTCTCTCTCAGGGAACATAGCACGAGTTGCCTCTTGTCAGTATTAGAAAATAATTGTTTCATATATTCCATCTGGTTTTCTTGTTGCTTATAGCAATTAGGTAAATCTGGTTCTTATTATTTCATCATGGCTGGAAGTATAAGTCCTGTTCCTTTAATAAAAAAAATTTTTTTTTATTTTGGAGCAGTTTTTATTTACAGAAAAGGTTGTAAAGATAGTAAGTACAGAGTTCCAGTATGCCCAGGTTTCTCCTGTTGTTAACATCTTACAATTTCATTGAACATTTGTCAAGACTAAGAAACTGACATTGCCATATTACTATTAAGTAAATATCTATATTTAATTTTATTAAAAAACTGCCAAACCATTTTCCAAAGTGGCTGTACAGTCATGCATTCCCACCAGCAGTGAATGAGAGTTCCTGCATTATTTGAGTAGAAAAATAACATGATGAAAACCAGTTACGTCAAAACACCAACATTTTAACTACTTTGAAATTACAAAAATTAAGTAGACAGAAGTGACTTAAAATTGCTAAGCCTTTGATTACAAATGACTTATGATAACAATAATAATTATAACAGTGGCATTCATGGAACTCCGTTCTAAGGGCTTTACATTTATTAATTCATTTAATCCTCACAGCATCCCTATGTTGTTGGTGCTGTTATCCTCTACTTCTGTAGTTTAAGAAAGTGAAAAGGTCAGTAATTTTCCCCTGGTCACATAGATATTAAGGTACAGGCAGTCTGGCTCCAGAACCTACTCTGATCCACTTTACCAGTGATGATTCTTCATCAGCTGCACATCAGAGCAACTTGAGTTGAGATGGCCTTGGACATCTATATTTTGAAGACCACTGGTGATTCTAATGTGTAGTCAGGATTGAGAACATTCTAAACTACCATTTACTGCTTTTCATTATAATGTAGATAAATTTATTATGTTAAAATATACTTTTTGATTTTAATGATAATAGTACTTTAGTTCATATTTTGACTTGGACATTTTAAGGTCCTTTTTTGTAGGTAGAATTGGAGTTGAGGCAAAAATTTTGTGGATTACTGAAAAATCAGTTATCTATTTTGGTGTCTAGGCACTCTGCCTTTTGTGTAATACATGCAAATGTGTGTATATACTTATATATATATAGTCTTTCGGCATAAAGAATTTTTAGAGTAATCTGTTAAAGTAGTTAGATATTTCTTCCTAAAAGTAATGTTTAAAGAATATTGATTTTAAAATATGGAAACATTCTTAAAAAAGTAAAATATGGAGTCATTCTGTATACACAAAGCAAGGAATAAAATGAATCATAGAATAGTGTAATTGTTTAAATTGTGTTAGGCCCAGCAAGTTAATACCTACACAGAATTGATTTAATCCAGCATATAAAAATCTTCTTAAATTTATTAATTTTGCATCTTTCTTATTCTGTGTCATTGACATTTTAACATTTGATATTAGGCTAAAATATGTAGAAGAAATATTTTAAATTCTATTTAAGATATAATATGAAGAGTGATTATGAGGTATAATAAATAAGATAACAGGTTTGAAAATACTTTATCAAAATCTAGTTCTCTGGCCTCAGAATCGATGATCTAAATTTATTTTTAAAATTATTATTATGTGATTTTCATTGGTCACTGTTGTTTTGCTCTGAATAGTTGGCTGCTGACTATTGCATGAAGTCTCCACCAGAGAGTGCTAAAGATACTTCAGTGGGGAATGTTATTTACTTAGACTTGCCTGGACTTGTCAGCCGGGTAGCCTTTTTTTTTTTCTAAGAAAAGAATTTGATTTCTTATTTACAAAATTCCTCTTGCTGTGAAATATATTACGTACCTTGACAGTTGAATATTTCTACAGATATCATAAATGATGAGTATTTAATTGCTTCATTTTTGGTTCTCCATACTGGCTTGAAATATCTTTGATTATTTTGTGAAGTTATCCTTTAAAAACTAAAAGTTGCATTTTCCTTTACACAATAAGTGTTGACTTTTCTCTACACAATAGATTTTTTTTGAAAACCTGAATAATTTAAAATGAACTAGAGAAACTAGTAATTTGTTTTATGAGGTTGAAAAAAATACTTTATTGTGTATGTTTTAATTTTAAAATAGCAACTAAATTAGCAAATAGTTTTAATATTTGCAATTCTAGCATACAATATTATTCTCAAAGTATTATTAATTATCCATGATGACCATATAGTTTGTGTTGCACATTTAGAGTAGGGTATGAAAGAAAATCTGGTCCCTTTATATTTGATAAATCTCTAAGTGAGCGTTTTACAGAGTGATTATCTAGCAGAAGTACTGAAGGATAACAGCTGTTTTTCCCTTCTTTTCCTCTAGGTATCTTCACTCAAATAACATAGTTGTGGTTCCGGAAGGTACGTGCACTTCAAGTTTTTAGTTAGGAGGTGCTATAGTTTAAATAGTAGAACAGATAGTATAGTGCTATTATAGTTTATAATAGTAGAACAGATTGTCTCTTTAAACCAATTTTGGTTGGAAAATTAGGGAATTTTAATTATAGAGCATCTTTATTAGTTTCAAAGCTTTTTTTCCTCTAATTAGTAATCCAGTTAACTGTTACAATTAAATTAAATTTAAGAAGTCTAAAATGGTTATAATGGTTAGGTAAAAATTTATTATCAGATAAACTGTCCTTGGGTAAATAATAAAATGATAACTTTTAAGTTTAATAAATCCAGTTAAGCATTTTGGTTAGATAAAATATCTATTTATCTACATATATATCATTTCATGAATTATTTATTCAAGTAATTTTTACATTGTTTTAACATTTTTATTCGTGCTATTTTTAAACTTACTTTATATCAAGGTAGAAGTGTTATCACTTCATAAAATTTAGTTTGATACTATACTCTAATAAAAATTTTTTAAAATTTTAGTTTGATATATGTTTTTACTATTATGTCAGCCCTGGAGACAGGGATATTAAGCATTAAAATATTTAAACTTGGAGTACTTGCATTAAAGTTTGGTGTTAAAACACTTGGGTCAAATTAATCATGCTTTTACCCTTCTTTTCTCTTCGAAGCCATTGGGTCCCTTGTAAAACTACAGTGTTTGGATCTTAGTGACAATGCCTTAGAAATTGTTTGCCCAGAAATTGGTCGTCTGAGAGCTTTACGTCATCTTCGATTAGCTAATAACCAACTGCAATTCCTACCTCCAGGTAATCATAGTCTGTAGCACACGAGCTTTTTGTATATTACAAGTCTATTTTTATTAATATTTCTTACTTTGTGTCTAGGCAGTGGGCTTTAGATATATTTGTAAGTATTTGATTGTCTACTTGTTTGAAGATGACACTAAGGAATGTGGATGAAATATGACTCAGAGTCTTTTCCTTGATGCAAGTGTGAGAAGGTGGCATTTATGTTTTTCAGCTACAATTACTACAGTTGTGCATTGGAATCAATGCTCCTTCAAATCACTGTCCTGGTGAAATATTTGTACCAAAAGCTCCTTCAGTTCTGAATTTCACATAGGAGAATTTATATGAACTTTGCATTTTAGTGTCCCAAAAGCAGATACATACAGTGTTTTCTCTCATTCTCTAGTGAGGTAAATGATGTACATTAACTTGGATTTAATGTGAAATCATACTAGAATTTAGTAGCAGAATTTAAGTTTGAGTCCTAGAATTGTCAGTTCTGCCTTCTGATCATCCTATTAGATTATGATGTACCTATTGATAGTACCAAAATCCTGCATTCTTCTGAGCTACCATTAAACCCTTTGACTTTCTTACAAGGTGTATTCAGAGACCTTCCTTTGTGAACCCACACATTTGCAGATTCCTCTGTCCTGTGTCATTTCGCATATTTTTTAAAAAGTGAAGTATGATTTAATAAAAAACTTGTGCTTCAGGTATTACATAAGAGTTACTCTGCATTCAAAAATGAGCAAAAAAAATACAGATGTCACTCACATTGGCTGGGATTATTTCTTCCTAGTAACTAGGAATACCAGCTAGTCTTTTAGTGTATCCGAGTGAAATGTGTGACTCAAGCAAAATTACAAATTACTACCTGTCACAGAACTTCAGGGACATGTGAAACTGTTAAAAACTATTCATGTTAAATCCATGAATGAATTTATAATTTAAAAAATACTTTCTCCAAAGTTTTTCAAGTACAGAAATTTCTAAATGAAACACAGTAGCTGATTAATTTTTAGACTTTATGTGCTGACTTTCATATATAGGTTCAATATTGTATACAAAAATGATAATTAGTATAGCAGTTGACTCTGCTTAAAAAAATATTTTTTAACCTCATATAATGAGAGTCTTCCTTTTTCCAACTCTACTTAATACAAAAATTTTCAGTATGGTGTGGGAATATGATCTTTGAATTTTATTGTATGTAATCAGACTCAGTGGTGTTTCATCATTCTAGCTTTCATCAAGTTTATGTATTCACATACTCAGGAAATTAGATTCTCTTTCAGAGATTGTCTAGAAAATATATCAGCAAAGATAACACTTTAGATTTTCAGGGTATTTTCATATATGAAACTTACACAAGATACATTATAGAGTCAAAATGCATGGATATAATACCGAATATTTTAGATTTTCGTAGTATTTTCATATATGAAGTTTATACAAGATATGTTATATAATCAAAATGCATAGGTATAGTCCTGTATTCATAAGCCCCTTTTTCGATACATTTAAAGAATGTCTGAGTAACACAACTCTCTGTTAAAACATTGTTCTTTGTTTTCTATTTTCCTGTCTTTTCCTGTAATGTAAGAACATTTTGTGGTAAAATGTGGCCATTTCCTTCCATTATATACTCTCAGAGGTTAAGGATATATTACTAATGTCATTGACTGCTTCCTAGTAACCAGTGGAGGAGGGTATAGGTTTCCTGACTACTTTAATATGATTTTAAATTTATATCTCACCTGTTTCATAATAGATTTGAGGCATTTACTTCTGATTTTATTTCCCTAGCTTATTTTTGTTGTTTGTGTTTGGTTTTGCTTGTTTTGAGTAAAATTGCATATAGTAATAGCTGTGTATTTTGAGTAGAAACTTCTGATTAAACTATGTATAGACTTTTTTTTTCTAGGCCATCATAAGTAGCAGTGCACTAGATCTTACTAATTTTTTGAATAACTTTATGTATCTCTTTATGAGGTAATTTCAAGTGTTATGATTTGAATGGGAGAGGGGCTAGGTACACATCCCCCAAGTGTTTGACCGTCTTTGGGGACATACTATGGAAAAGTTATTTTAACTGCAGTAAAAAATGTGAGGGACTGCCATATAGTATCCATTTGATGACAGTAGACTCCAGTTGATGTCTGATTGTTAGCCTCTTCTACCTAGTCCATGTTATTAGTATAGACTTCTTATGTGTTATATTCCTGTGAAAGACTTAATATTTTATTATGTGTATTTTTTTGTGGTTGAAAAACCGTTGAATGTAATTTCCCATTCAGTATTTAAAATTTGAAAATTTAAGAGCAGTATTTGAAAAATTTTAAGGATTTAAAATATCTAAATGGATAATAGAGAGTTTTAAAATTAGGATCTAAGAATGGATTACAGGGGCTTCATGAATGCCCTCAAATTGTATGGACAGTTTGGTGTTTGTGAGTGTGTACATATTGCTGTGAAGAAGATCCAATGTTTTTATCAGTTTCTCAAACAGATCCATGACTCATATAGTTGATTCTCTTGGGTTGTTTGCCAATACCCATTCTTGGTATTGGGGAATGTCCCTTTTCCCCGTTCTATTGGATTGCAGAGTACTGCCGTTTTTCTACCTTGTGACATTGCTTTCTCTCCACAGTTGATTGGTCCTGGTGTAGGTACCTGACCCAAGCAGGACCATTTCTCTCCCTGGGCATTTTGAAAAGGACGGTGTGGGAGAAGGAAAGAGAACAAGAGAGAACAGCAGAGGCTGAGAAAGAAAATCAGGCTCTATTTCTCTCTGGGCTTCTATACAATACTGTATAATCTTGTGAGGTCTGGGAGTAGCCATGTAGACTGGGAAACAAGGAGAGAAAGATGAAGTAAATAACTAGAAAAAAGATGGAGGCAGAGACTTCCTAAGTTTTCTTTAATTTCCCAATCACTGATTCTGTTCTTAAGGCCCATAGACTTTGTGCTTAAGCTAACTCTAGTTGGCTTCTGTGAATTGTCAACAAAAGAGCTCCATGTAACATAGCTGCCCCAAAGGCTTAAAACAGCCTGTCTTGGGGTATAGGATTAATTGTATATTGAACTCTCCTATTTACTTAACTGTTATGCTTTGAAATTGCAAAAGCTGTTATTAATAGTAGGAAGTCCAGGGTTAGCAACAGCACGATCAGTAGTATGTCTGTGAAGTGGTTCATTCTGTCATCTGTTTTTTCCTTTTTGTAGTATGCTTTGTACCCTTTCTATTATATATATATATATATATATATATATATATATATATATATATATATATATATATTTTTTTTAACCTGAACTCAAGTAATTTTGGAGGAAGTACAGAGAACATTGGCGTGGGGTGATGATGGGTATAGAAATGTGAAGACAGGCTATAAAGAGTATGTTGTTAAGTCAGTATAGGGAAAGTGTATTTCCCTCTTTGGCCCCATAGCTGGGCCTAAGAAACTGACATTAAGACAGATTAACAGGAGAAAAGTATACAGATTTTATTTAGTAATTTTTACATGTACACAGGAGCCTTCATAAGAAAAATGAAGACCCAAAGAAGTGTAGTTAGAACCAAACACATATATACTAGGTTGGACAATAAGTAGTAAATTGTGAAAATGGACAAGACAAAGGAGTTTGTGCAAGGGCAGTTATTTGTAGAAAAGTGACTAGGAAGATAAGGTTTGGTTTAACAAAGTTTGTTTGTCATTTGGCCTCACCTCCCTGTCTCTGGTCATAAGAATGTCTTCCTTCCTCCTGGTATGGGGGTTACACCTTTTGCATGGGAATTTTATCTCCTGCTTTCAGGAAGAAGAAGGAAGCTTAGAGTGCCCTTCTTGCATCTGCTGTTTTTCAGTGCCTTTAACTTAAACTAATCAGTACACCAGGATGGCATATTTTGGGGTGGCATACTCTGAACTCCTACTCCAGCCACCACAGTGGGCAACTAGAGCTTAATTCTGTGTGAAACATATCCCTCAGAATCATCACACTAAAGTGCTGAAAGAGCTACAGTACTTCAACATCAACTTCCAAAAATTATGGTTGAGAGCTGATTGGGTGGGAGGGTGGGTGTTAATTATCTGTTACTTCTGGCATGCTGCACATGTACACACATGGACAGAGCAGTAGCCTTCTGCAGTTTCAGAAAAGTCCTCAGTCACAGTGATATGGATACTGGTAGTGGAGCAATGGCCAGAAAACACTGAAGTGGTCCACCTAGGTGATATGTGTGGAGCTCTGACAAGCTCTCACAGACATCATGAACCATGGATGAAGAGAGGTGCTTGGTACATCTGCTTTCAAAATCTTCCAGACGTGGTCCATAGACCCCAACCTGAAAGATAAGACAAATTTAATAGTTTGGGTTTAACTTGGTTCCAAATTACCTCCCCCCCCAAAAAATCTTCTGGCTAATGTTATTGAAATCATAGTCTGTGGTGTAAGAACTTTGGAACCTGAAGCACTATTTTTCTGAGCAGATCCAGTCCCTCCTCCCTTTTTTTCAATAACTTTATATATTATTTGGCAATGAGTATTGTGGGTTTATATTTTAAATACCATATGGAAAAGGTTAAATGAATATTTTGGCTTTTTTTTTTACTGTGATACTTAAAAATTTTTAATTTTTGTTTATTTTTCACAAGTAAAAATTGTACATATTTAAAGTATACAGTGTGATGTTTTGACACATGTATATATTGTGAAATGATTACTACAATTGAACTAATTAACGTATTTGTTACCTCCCAAAGTTACCTTTTGTGTGAGTGTGTGGTGAGAACATTTAAGATCTAGTCTCTTAGCAAACTTCAAATACACAACACACTATTATTCAGTTGCCTTTTAAAAAAACTTTTTATTGTGGTAAATTTTAAGCACAATCAAAAGTAGACAGAATAGAATAGTAAGCCCCCATATACCCAATACCTAACTTTAACAATTACCATGGCTTTCTCCTCTCTTGTATTATTTTTCTTTTAACTTTTGTTCTTCATATTTTTGTCCTCTCAAGGTTTTTTTTAATTGGGGTAAAATTTACATACAGTGAAATGCTCAAGTGTACAATTCTTGAGTTTTGATAAATGTATATACCCATGTAATCAACATCTTATTTGAGATACAGAACATTTCCATTAACCCAGAATGTTCTCTTACGCCATTTCCAGTCAATCAGTTTGCTATAGGCAAACCCTATTCTGATTTCTCTTACCATAGATTAATTTTGTCTGTTGTTGAAAATAATATAAATGGGAACATATAGTATGTTCTCTGTTTGACTTCTTTCACTCAAAATAATGGTTTCAAGATGCATCCATGCTGTGGCATGTGTCAGTTGTTCATCCTGTTTTATTGCAGAGTAGAATTCCATTGTATAAACATACAATTTATAATTTACTTTCCTCTTAATGGACATGTCAGTTTTTTCTAGCTTTGGGCTATTATCAGTAAAACTAATATAAACATTCTTGTATAAGACTTTTTATGGATATATGTTTTTATTTCTCTTGGGTAAATACCTATTAGTAGAAATGTGATTCATAATATAGGTGTATGCTTAACTTTATAAGAAATTGCCCAGCAGTTTTTAGAATAGTTATACCATTTTACACTTCTCACAGAAGTATATGAGAGTTCTAGTTACTCTGCATGTTTGCTAGTATTTAGTGTTGTCTGTTTTTGGCTTTGTTTATTTTAGCTGTAGTAATGGATGTGAAGTTACATTACATTGTTTTAATTTGTATTTAATTGAATGTGTCTTTCCCGCTTGACTAATGGTATTGAGCACCTTCTAATGTATTCGTGGACTATTCCAAATCTTCTTTTTGAATTATAGGCGGTATCTCCCTACTTTACAGACCAGTGGCCAGATTTAGGTTGCTGAAGAATTCTCTTTGCTCTCTAGTTCTGCCCCTTGCTTTCTGTGCCTTGAGAGTTCTTTTAGCCCTGCTGCCCCATCATTGGCCTGTGTATGGCTGCCCTGTACTCTGAAGGTGGGTCTTGCCTCTGCAAAGTTTCTCTTGGCTTTCCTGTTACCTTCCATTCCTCAAGTCTTCCTTAGCTTAAAGCCTAGAGGACTTTAGGGAGATGATAACAGCTCTCTTCTCTTGCCCCCATTTTTGGTGAAAACCAGTGGAAAAGAGTTTGTGTGAAGGGGGGCCAGGTAGTTCATACAGCCTCTCTCTGTGTCTGGGGCTGCTCTGGATTCTATGCTGGTATGCCAGTCCCCACATAGCCCTTCAAAGTTAGACTGGTTTCTTTTTAGTGCTTGTCTGTGGCAGATTCTTTGTCCTCCCATTACAGTCAAGGGTGATAGCAACTGGAAATCTCTTCTGTTTTAAAATGGGCTTATCACTTTTTGGAGTTGATTTTGGTTTCTGGGTGTCCTCAGTCTCTGAAAAATTTTAAAAACTATAATTATGTAGCTTATCCAACTTCTTTTCATGATTAGGGTGTAAGTGACAACTCTTTTGACTTTTTATTTTCTTACTGGCATTAAGTTCTCCTCCCTCACAGGCTACCACAATTTGGTTTTTGTTCCTCTCTACTTTTCTTTCTCTACCTACTTTCTGTCTTCTTTTGGATTACTTGAGTACGTTTTAGTGTTCCATTTTATTTCCTCTACTGGTTTTTCTTTACAGTTTACAATATGCACCCTTAACTTATTACAGCTTACTTAGGATACTGTACCACTTAATATAAATTTTAAGAACCTTCCAGGGACTTCTCTGGTCGTCCAACGGTTAAGAATCCACTTTCCCGTGCCGGGGATGTGGGTTTGATCCCTGGTCGGGGAACTAAGATCCCACATGCTGTAGGGCTACTGAGCCTGCGTGCCACAACTAGAGAGCCCATGTGCTCTGGAGCCAGCATGCCACAACTAGAAGTCTTCGTGCTGCAATGAGGAGCCCATGTGCCGCAACTAAGACCTGAAGCAGCCAAAAATAAATGAATAAATAGTAAAAAAAAAAGAACCTTCCAATAGTATACTTCCATTTACCCTCCTTCCTTTGTGTTATTGTATCATGTATTTTATATCTATATATGTTATGAACCCCACAATATAATGTTTATTTTGCAGTGGTCAGTTATCTTTAAAGGAAATCACAATAATTTTTTTAAAAAGATATTCTTTGTATTTACCCATATATTTACCATTTCCTGTACTCTTCATTCTTTCTTATAGATCTCTTTTTTATTTCGTATCATTTCTCTTCAGCCTAAAGTATTGATACTTTCTTTAATATTTCTTGTAGTGCAGTTCTACTGTCAGAGTTCTACTGAACTATGTCACTTTCTCTTAATGCAAAAATGTCTATTTCACCTTTGACTTTGAAGCATGTTTTCTCAGGATATAGGAGTCTGGGTTGACAATTTTTTTTAGCACTTTAAAAGACAGCTTTCCATTGTCTTCTGATCCCATCGTTTCTGATGAGAAGTCAGTTGTAATTTGTATCATTGTTAGCCTATATATGTCTTCTTCTATGGCTATATTAAAATTTTTCTCTTTATCTTTGGTGTTAGCAGTTTGTCTATGATGTACCATGATGTAGGATTTTTTATATTTATCCTGCAAGGGCTTTTCTTCATTCCCAAATTGGGAAGTTTCCTGTTATTATTTCTTTATATATTTTTCTGCCCCACATTTTTTTTTCTTTCAAGAACTCCAGTTACACACATTAGATCATTTGATAATGTTTCACAGGTCACTGAGGCTTTTTTCTTTTTTAATCTTTTTTTTTTCTCCTTATCTAGAGGTTGGATGATATCTGTGTATCTGTCTTCTACTCCAGTAACTTCTTTTGTGATCTCGCATATGTTATTTATTAAGCCCCTCTTCACCGTCTCACAGCTTTTTCCTCTTTGGTACCTTGTCTAGCATTTTCCAGCTGCTTCAGCCTCCCAAAGTGTGATCTCTGTCTCTTTAGCACTGTGAGACTGCAAGGTTCTACTTGGGTTCCACTTCCCTGTGTTGTGGGCAAGAAAGCCTTGTCCGGCTTGGGACACAAGGGGTGTTTACCTTATTTCAATGATCAGAGTCCTTTGTTTCCTGTTTGTTGCTTGAAAGCAGTTGCCTCATATATTTTTGACTAGTCTTATTGCTGTATTTTGGTGGGAGGGAAGTCTGGTGTCAGTGTCCCTGTCATATCTGGAAGTGGAAGTCCTATTAGATGTTCTTTGATTTCTCATCTTATTGCTTACCTGCATTCTTATATATATATATAACTTGTATGCCATTTAAACATTTATATGTTGCCTTCTCCTACTTCCAGTATCAAAACTATAACATTATTTGTTACAGAATAAATTTAAACTCATTTTCTTCCAAAGGCTTTTTCTAACAAGTAAAATTACATTATCTATTATGATCTAATAAAGGGTTACTGGAGAAAGATTCCCATCGGGGCAGAGCAACTTGCCAAATACTTTGTGATTCACCATTGGCCACAAAGACCAATGGATATTAGAAGAATCAGAAAATCCAGCTGCCCCTTGATAGTAAAGAGAATCCTTATGCTGTGATTCACTATAAACTCTGTGAATTCCCATGAGAGAAGATTATGGTAACAGACAAACAACAAAATGTCACTAGGAGTCAGAAAAGATGTTGCTTACATCTGCAATATAAATCGGCCTGTTTTTTTTTAAATGGTTTTATCTTTGAAAAATTGTTCTGCATACCAAGAAGGGAAGGATTTTTTAGCCCAAATTGAAAATATTAAAGCAGTCTAGGGGCTTCCCTGGTGGCGCAGTGGTTAAGAGTCTGCCTGCCAATGCAGGGGACATGGGTTCGAGCCAGGTCTGGGAAGGTCCCACATGCCGCGGAGCAACTAAGCCCGTACGCCACAACAACTGAGCCTGCGCTCTAGAGCCCACGTGCCACAACTACTGAGTCTGCGTGCCATAACTATTGAAGCCTGTTTGCCTAGAGCCTGTGCTCCACAACAAGAGAAGCCACCACAATGAGAAGCCCTTGCACTGCAACGAAGAGTAGCCCCCGCTCAACGCAACTAAAGAAAGCCCGCGTGCAGCAGCGAAGACCTAATGCAGCCAAAAATAAATAAATAAATAAATTTATAAAAAAAGAAAAGCAGTCTATGTTGTACTTAAATGGATAAAAGCATGCAAAAACAGAAATACATATAACTAGCATGAATTGTTCTAAAACTCAGGCTTCAAGTATGGTCAAGTTTATCATTTTTTCTTAAAATTTATTTGTCCTCCAGTTGAGCCTCTGTTGCTTTATTAAAATGAAATTTAGTATCTCTTCTTACCTCTGTCCTGTTGCCACCAAATTATTCTGAAATCTTTATGTTCACTGGTCTAATGTGGAGGTTGGGGTCAGCCTTCTTCCTACAGAGGACAGGCTTCCTAGGAAGCCCAATCACTCTGGAGCTTCCCCTGTTGCTTGCTGCCCACCTGCTGAAAATTAATTGGCATAGTCTGACAGATAGTAATGCAGGCTTCTGTGACTCTTCAGAGGTGCTGGCCCCGCTCCTGTAGGTACAGGCCTGGTCAGAGGTGCTCCACGTTTGCATTCTGTGGGTTTCAGTTTCTAGGAATGATGGGTGGCCCCGGGAACACTGGGTCAGCCCTGGTTTCACTGTGCCTGTGTTCTCTTTCTTCTTTAGCGATCAACTGAAAGGGAGAAGAGAGCAGCTTTCTTTTTGAATCCTCAAAGCACAAAGGATCTTACTGTGCCACTACCGCCAAATAATCAAGGTTTTTCACCCTTGTACTACCCTCCTTGGGTGGATACCATAGTAATTCAGGGTGATTTACCCTCCTAGTGAGATAGCTTTTCACTGATTCCACATCAGTACTGGCAAAATAGCTAGCTAGCACTTTTCTCACTAAAAAAATGTAAATAATTAATCTCTGGCAGAGTCCCATCTGGTGTTACCAGGCTATATGTGTATAGTCATCAATATATGTAAATAGATTTTCTTTATTTTACAGGGTTATCTACATGACCTGGGGCACTTACTGTTTCACCTACTCAACAGAAAAGTATTTGTTGGTTCAAAATACCATGCTGTGTACTAGAGGACCTGGGGACGGTGAAGGGGGACAAAATCCAGAGCCAGGTTTCAAAGGAGCTTATAATATTTTATTTATTTATTTATTTTTTTGCGGTACGTGGGCCCTTCACTCCTGTGGCCTCTCCCGTTGCAGAGCACAGGCTCCGGACGCACAGGCTCAGCGGCCATGGCTCACAGGCCCAGCCGCTCTGCGGCATGTTGGGATCCTCCCGGACCGGGGCACGAACCCATGTCCCCTGCATCGGCAGGCGGACTCTCAACCACTGCGCCACCAGGGAAGCCCAAGGAGCTTATAATATTTTATTGTCAAATAGTTTAAACTGTGAACTTCCAAGAAGAGACTAGGTGGAGAAGAGAGAGAAAGAAGTATTGAGTAGTTGGTCATTATCTTGGTAGTATGCCAAGTGGTTCAGATATCCACTTTGGCAACTAATGGATAGAGGGATAAAACTCTAGCAATCTACCTACCCTCGGTTTGCTAGGTGACCACTGAATAAATGAATAAATTGTCTACCAGAGTCCTAAACTCATATTCATGACCTGTTGTTTCAGTGTCTCTTATAGAATTCTATCTGCTTTTTTAGTCTCTTTGTAGCACATACAGTACTTTATTTGTAAAGTTAACTTTATACTATATAGTTAAACATATATTAGTAACTTTATAGTATTATATAGATTTTTAATTCAGACTTTTACATAAAATTATTTTGGTGTACTAGATTAGATAAAACAGATTTATCAGAAAAAAATTCTGTCAATACTATTACACATTGTAAAATCTGTTTACAAATAGAGTTAAAACTTAAATTATATTTAAAAACTTTTACAAGTTTTGAAAATTGGGCAAAAGTCTTAGAATCAAAATGACCATTAAAATTCTTCTAAAAGAAAAAAAATTGTTTTCTGGACTGTGCATCCTTCTCAGTGCAAATAGATACAGAAAATAATCCTTTTTAGGAAAGGTGTGAAGGGAAGTGCTGGAAAACTTCCCAAATGTCAGAAACACAAAAGTTCATTCTGTTGATACTTTAAAAAAAAAAGCAAAAGGAGAGTAGTTGGTCCCTCAGACTTGGAAAGCCTCTCCCATCATACAATTGGCTAAGGCATGTTGAATTCCTTTCTGTGGCCCATTCCTTTGTGAAAAGATCTCAAAGCAGCTAATATCATCACAGCAGTGATCTAATTTGAAATCTTTTAAGGGGAATACTGCCAATCACTTCACACGCGTGCTGCTTCTCTTCCTTTTCTGTACACAGTTTTCTACTCGATGGTCTATTACAAGCTTGGTGCTGTATGGGAACCTTGAAGACAGTACTGAGGTCAGTGAAGAGAGTTTAAAGAGAAGTCAGGCATGATGTGAGGGAATTAGCTGATGTTTACGTGGTGTGCAAGAGCAAATGACTTGGAGTTGGATATTTTCCATTATTTTGTCTTTGAAATGTATCTGTTTCATAGTCTATCATACACACTGCTTCCAGGATCATCCTTCTAAAATACAGATGTAGTAAACTACTTCCCCAATTAAAATCCTTCAAGGATTATTTCAGTCCTTAATTGAAATAATTTGCTAAAAGTGTGTGGTTGCCGGAATAGAAGCCCGTGTTGGGTAGTAATCATTTGTTTATTTTGAAGACCAGGAATTAGAAATATTAAAAGGAAAAAAATATCCTGATAATTGTAGAAGTGTTCTTTTTTTGATTTTTTTTTTGATGTGGACCATTATTAAAGTCTTCATTGAGTTTGTTACAATTTTGCTTCTGTTTTGGTTTTTTGGCCATGAGGCATGCGGGATTTTAGCTCCCTGACCAGGGATCAAACCCACACCCCCTGTATTGGAAGGTGAAGTCTTAACCACTGGATTGCCAGGGAGAGGCCCTGTAGAAGTTCTTAATCTTTTGGAATAAACTTTCTTCAGAACTTATGTATTTTCTTAGGTACAACATATTAATGGGAATTCAGAGATTTTATTTTTGTATTCAAATCAACTTGCAGTATTTTGGAGGTGGCAAGGAGTAATTTCTATCATACCTTTTGATATGGCAAAACTTGGGTTTGTAGTTCATTTTTACGCAGTTCATTCATAGCTTTCAAGTATTCAGCATGTTTTTCTTAATAGAATGATTTGATATATTGCATTTATTAAACAATCTTTGGGAAAGGCAAGTATTAAATAGATACATAAACAAAGGTTATATTTTCATGGCGGTTGTATGGTTTTAATTGATTTTTCTACCTTGATTTCAGTATACTGTTGTTTTGTGACATAATCATAAAATTACAGTTTCATGTTAATACAATTGTGGAGAAAAATTAACTGGCAGAATATAGGTGATGTGCTAAAATATGTATTTCTTAAAAATAATGTCTTCAATGTGTAAAATATTTTGTTTTGTTTCTTCATGTGTTATTTGAACATGCTTATTGGTTACTTCATCTCTTTTATCTTGTTAAAGGTTTTAATTTAAATCAGATTGTCTGTTCTGCAAGTAATTTTAAAGTTAATGATTGTTTTAGTGCAGAAAAAGCATTATGATCTGCCAAGGATTGATGTAATGAGAAGTAATTAAACAAAATTTAGTTTGCTACCAAATTCACCCTGCCCCCACCCTACACAATTGACATCACAGTTCTTTGGGTTTTTTTCAATTTCTTTATAAAAAATCAACATATTAAGCAGATACATTGATGTTTTTGAGCAATTTGTTGTAGTTTTCACTGGGTATTTATAAGGTGGTGAGAGAACTTGAAATAAAAACTGTGGCTATGGAAGTGACAAAGCGTTCAAAAAATGAATGTCCTTATATGCTTATAACAAATGCGATTAGTTGGTCGTATGTCTCTTCTACTTCTTAGCTGGATCTGCTGACTTCCCTGCTCCTGACTTATTCTGAAAGAGAATCAAAGTCTAGCAGGTCTGTTTTGATGACTTTTTTCTTTTTAATTTAAAAAGTTTGGTATTCATGACTTTAGTATGAATTTATAGTACCAATATTAGTGCCTTATTATTTATTTTTTTTAGAAATAACAGCAGGTTTTGTAGGAGTCATATTATTTACACATACATTTAGGTCCTAACACGAAAGTTTGTTGGAAAAAATAGCTGAAAGATGTTTAGAGTAATAGATCTCAGAATTTCCCTTTCCTTCATCCATTTTTACCTCTTTTTAAAATATAAATGTACATTTTTATGAAGGAAAGTACAAGTTTCTTATGAGTAAAATAAGGTTAAAATTTTAATTATTAAATCTTCAGTCGAGTAACCAAAGAAATATTCTTATAAATGCATTAAAAAATGCTTTTTTTTAACGTTTTATTTTATATTGGGGTATAGCTGATTGACAATGTTGCGGTAGTTTCAGGTACACAGCAAAGGGATTCAGCCATACAGATACATGTCCACTCTCCCCCAGACTCCCCTCCCATCCAGGCTGCCACATAACATTGAGCAGAGTTCCCTGTGCTATACAGTAGGTCCTGTTGGCTATCCATTTTAAATATAGCAGTGTGTATATGTCGATCCCAAACTCCCTAACTATCCCTTCCTCCACTCCAGGTAACAATAAGTTTGTTTTCTAAGTCTGTGAGTCTGTTTCTGTTTTGTAAATAAGTTCATTTGTATCATTTCTTTTTAGATTCTGCATATAAGTGATATCATACGATATTTCTCTTTCTCTGACTTACTTCACTCAGTGTGACACTCTAGGTACATCCATGTTGCTGCAAATGGCATTATTTCATTCTTTTTAATGGCTAATATTCCATTGTATATATGTACCACATCTTCTTTGTACATTCCTCTGTCGATGGACATTTAGGTTGCTTCCATGTCTTGGCTATTGTAAAGAGTGCTGCAGTGAACACTGGGGTGCATGTTTCCTTTTGGATCATGTTTTTCTCCAGACATATGCCGAGGAATAGGATTACAGTGTCATATGGTAGCTCTATTTTTAGTTTTTTAAGGAACCTTCATTCTGTTCTCCATCAATTTACATTCCCACCAACAGTTTAGGAGGGTTCCCTTCTCTCCATACCCTCTCCAGCATTTATTGTTTGTGGATTTTTTGATGATAGCCATTTTGACTGGTGTGAGGTGATATCTCATTGTAGTTTTGATTTGCATTTCTCTAATAATTAGCGATGTTGAACATCTTTTCATATGCCTCTTGGCCATCTGTATGTCTTCTTTGGAGAAATGTCTATTTAGCTCTTCTGCCCATTTTTTGATTGGGTTGTTTGTTTTGATGATATTAAGCCTTATGAGCTGTTTGTAAACTTTGGAGTCTAATCCCTTCTCAGTCACATCATTTGCAAATATTTTCTCCCAATCTGTGGGTTGTCTTTTCATTTTGTTTATGGTCTCCTTTGCTGTGCAAAAGCTTTTAAGTTTAATTAGATCCCATTTGTTTATTTTTGTTTTTATTTCCATTATTCTGGGAGATGGATCAAAAAAGATATTGCTGGGATTTTTTTTTTTTTTGGCTGCATTGGGTCTTTGTTGCTGCACATGGCTTTCTCTAGTTGTGGTGAGTGGGGGCTACTCTACGTTGTGGTGCGTGGGCTTCTAATTGCGGTGGCTTCTGTTGTTGCGGAGCACAGGCTCTAGGCACATGGGCTTCAGTAGCTGTGGCACACGGGCTCTAGAGTGCAGGCTCAATAGTTGTGGCACATGGGCTTAGTTGCTCTGCGACACATGGGATCTTCCCAGACCAGGGCTCGAACCCATGTCCCCTGCATTGGCAGGAGGATTCTTAACCGCTGCGCCACCAAGGAAGTCCACATTTAAGTCTTTAATCCACTTTGAGAGCTTATTTTTGTGTATGGTGTTAAAGAATGATCTAATTTCATTTGTTTTACATGTAGCTGTCCAGTTTTCCCAGCACCATTTGTTGAAGAGACTGTCTTTACACCACTGTGTAGTCTTGCTTCCTTTGTTGTAGATTAATTGACCATAGGTGTGTGGGTTTATTTCTGGGCTTTCTATCCTGTTCCATTGATCTATATTTCTGTTTTTGTGCCAGTACCATACTGTTTTGATGACTATAGCTTTGTAGTATAGTCTGACATCAGACAGCCTGATTCCTCCAGCTCCATTTTTCTTTCTCAAGACTTCTTTGGCTGTTTGGGGTCTTTTGTGTATCCATACAAATTTTAAGAGTTTTTGTTCTACTTCTGTGAAAGATGCCATTGGTAATTTGATAGGGACTGCGTTGAATCAGTAGATTGCCTTGGGTAGCATAGTCATTTTGACAGTATTGGTTCTTTTAATCCATGAAATGGTATAGCTTTCCATCTGTCTGTGTCTTCTTTGATTTCTTTCATCAGTGTCTTACAGTTTTCAGAGTACAGGTCTTTTGTCTCCTTAGATAGGCTATTCCTAGGTATTTTATTCATTTTGATGCGATGGTAAATGGGATTGTTTCTTGAATTTCTCTTTCTGATCTTTCATTGTTAGTGTATAGAAATACAACAGATTTCTGTGTATTAATTTTGTAAACTGCAGCTTTACCAAATTCATTGATGAGTTCTAGTAGTTTTCTGGTAGCGTCTTTGGGATCTTCTATATATAGTATCATGTCATCTGCAAACAGTGACAGTTTTCATCTTCTTTTCCAGTTTGGATTCTTTTTATTTCTTTTTCTTCTATGATTGCCATAGCTAGGACTTCCAAAACTATGTTGAATAAAAGTTGTGAGAGTGGCCATCCTTGTCTTGTTCCTGATCTTAGAGGAAATGCTTCCAGCTTTTCCCCATTGAGTATGACATTAGCTGTAGGTTTGTCCTCTATGACCTTTATTAGGTTGAGGTGTGTTCCCTCTGTGCCCACTTTCTGGAAAGTGTTTATCATAAATGGGTGCTGAATTTTGTCAAAAGCTTTTTCCGCATCTATTGAGATGATCATATGGTTTTTATTCTTCAATTTGTTGATGTGGTGTATCACACTGATTGATTTGCGGATATTGAAAAATCCCGCATCCCTGGGATAAATCCCACTTGATCATGGTGTATGATCGTTTTAATATATTGCTGGATTTGGTTTGCTAGTATTTTGTTGAGGATTTTTGCGTCTATGTTTGTCAGTGATATGGGCCTGTAATTTTCTTTTTTTGTAGTATCTTTGCCTGGTTTTGGTATCAGGGTGATGGTGGCCTCATGGAATGAGTTTGGGAGTTTTCCTTCCTCTGCACCTTTTTGGAAGAGTTTCAGAAGGATAGGTGTTGGCTCTTCTCTAGATGTTTGATAGAATTCACCTATGAGACCATCAGGCCCTGGAATTTTATTTACTGGGAGTTTTTTAATTGCAGTGTCAGTTTCAGTGCTTGTGATTGGTCTGTTCATATTTTCTATTTCTTCCTGGTTCAGTTTTGGGAGACTGTACCTTTCTAGGAATTTGTCCATTTCTTCCAGGTTGTCCATTTTATTGGCATACAGTTGCTTGTATTAGTCTCTTATGACCCTTTGTATTTCTGTGGTGTCAGTTGTAACTTCTCCTTTTTCATTTCTAATTTTGATTTGAGCCATCTCCCTTTTTTTCTTGATGAGTCTCGCTAAAGGTTTATGAATTTTGTTTATCTTTTCAAAGAACCAGCTTTTAGTTTCATTGATCTTTGCTGTTGTTTTCTTTGTCTCTATTTCATTTATTTCTGCTCTGGTCTTTATGATTTCTTTCCTTCTACTAACTTTAGGTTTTGTTTGTTCTTCTTTCTCCAGTTATTTTAGGTGTAAGGTTAGGTTGTTTATTTGAGGTTTCTCTTGTTTCCTGAGGTAAGATTGTATTGCTGTAAACTCCCCTCTTAGAACTGCTTTTGCTACATTGCATAGGTTTTGGATCATTGTGCTTTCATTTTCTTTTGTCCGTAAGTATTTTTTGATTTCTTCTGTGATTTCTTCAGTGATCCATTGGTTGTTTAGTACTATATTGTTTAGCCTCCACGTGTTTGTGGGTTTTTTTTAAATAAATTTATTTATTTTTGGCTCTGTTGGGTCTTCATTGCTGCATGCAGCCTTTTCTCCAGCTGCAGCAAGAGTGTGCTACCCTTTGTTGCGGTGCGTGGGCTTCTCATTGCGGTGGCTTCTGTTGTTGTGGAGCACGGGCTCTAGGTGCATGGGCTTCAGTAGTTGTGGCATGTGGGCTCAGTTTGTGGTTCACGGGCTCTAGAGCGCAGGCTCAGTAGTTGTGATGCATGGGCTTAGTTGCTCCGCGGCATGTCAGATCTTCCCAGACCAGGGCTCGAACCTGTGTCCCCTGCATTGGCAGGCAGATTCTTAACCACTGCACCACCAGGGAAGCCCATTTGTGTTTTTAATGGTTTTTATCTTGTAGTTTATTTCTAATCTCATAGCATTGTGATCAGAAAAGATGTTTGATATGATTTCAGTTTTCTTAAATTTACTGAAGCTCTCCTTGTGGCCCAGCATGTAGTCCATCCTAGAAAATGTCCCGTGTGCACTTGTGAAGAATGTGTATTCTGCTGCTTTTGGATGGAATGCTCTATAAATATAAATTAAGTCCTTCTGGTCTAGTGTGTTATTGTAGGGCTGTGTTTCCTTATTCATTTTCTGTCTGGATGATCTGTCTGCTGATGAAAGTGGGGTGTTAAAGTCCCCCACTATTGTTGTGTTACTGTCGATTTCTCCCTTTATGGCTGTTAGTATTTGCCTTATGTATTGAGGTGCTCCTATGTTGGGTACATGTATATTTACAATTGTTATATCTTTTTCTTGGATTGATCCCTTGATCATTATGTAGTGTCCTTCTTTGTCTCTTATTAGAGTCTTTATTTTAAAGTCTATTTTGTTTGATATGAGTACTGCTATTCTAGCTTTCTTTTGGTTTCCATTTGCATGGGATACCTTCTTCCATCCCCTCACTTTCAGTCTGTATGTTTTCAGTCTGTATATGTTCCTCTTGTAGACAGCATATACGTGGGTATTGTTTTTGTATCCACTAAGCCAGTCTGTGTCTTTTGGGTGGTGCATTTAATCCATTTACATTGAAGGTAATTATCGATATGTATATTCTTGTTGCCATTTTCTTAATTGTTTTGGATTTGTTTTTATAGGTCTTTTTTCTTCCCTTCCTATTTTGTTCTCTTCTCTTGTTTGATGACCCTCTTTAGTGCTGTGTTTGGGTTGCTTTTTCTTTTGCATGTGCGTATCTATTGTAGTTTTTGGGTTTGCTGTTTCCATGCAGTTTTTTTTTTTTTTTTTTTTTGTGATACACAGGCCTCTCACCGTTGTGGCCTCTCCCATTGCAGAGCACAGGCTCCGGACGCACAGGCTCAGTGGCCATGGCTCACAGGCCTAGCCGCTCCATGGAATGTGGGATCCTCCCAGACCGGGGCACGAACCCATGTCCCCTGCAACGGCAGGCAGACTCTCAACCACTGCGCCACCAGGGAAGCCCCCCATGCAGTTTTGATATAACAGTCTATGTATGTACAAGGTTTTTCTGTTTGTTTTTTTGTTAAGTTGCCAGTCTCTTCCCTGCCTAGAGGAGTTCCTTTAGCATTTGTTGCAAAGCTGGTCTGGTGGTGCTGAATTCTCTTAGCTTTTGCTTGTCTGTAAAGCTTTTGGTTTCTCTGTCAAATCTAAATGAGAGCCTTACTGGGTATAGTATTCTTGGTTGTCGGTTCTTCCCTTTCATCACTTTAAATATATCATGCCACTACCTTTTGGCTTGCAGAGTTTCTGCTGAGAAATCAGGTGATAACCTTATGGGAGTTCCCTTGTATGTTATTTGTCATTTTTCCCTTGTTGCTTTTAATATTTTTTCTTTGTCTTTAATTTTTGTCAATTTGATTACTATGTGTCTCAGTGTTTTTCTGCTTGGGCTTATCCTGCCTGGGACTCTCTGCACTTTCTGGGTTTGGTTGGCTGTTTCCTTTCCCATGTTAGGGAAGTTTTCAGCTATTATCTCTTCAAATATTTTCTCGGGTCCTTTCTCTCTCTCTTCTCCTTTTGGGACCCCTGTAATGCGAATGTTGGTGCATTCATTATTGTCCCAGAGGTATCTTAGGCTGTCTTCATTTGTTTTTATTCTTTTTTCTTTATTCTGTTCCATGACAGTGATCTCCACCATTCTGTCTTACAGGTCACTTATCCATTCTTCTGCCTCAGTAATTCTGCTATTGATTCCTTCTAGTATAGTTTTCATTTCATTTATTGTATTGTTCATCTCTACTTGTTTGTTCTTTAGTTCTTGTAGGTCTTCGTTAAACATTTCTTGCATCTTCTCAATCTTTGCCTCCATTCTTTTTCCAGGATCTTGGGTCATCTTCACTATCATTATTATCAATTCTTTTTTTGGAAGGTTGCCTATCTCCAGTTCGTTTAGTTGTTTTTTGGGGGTTTTATCTTATTCCTTCAACTGTGACATAATCCTCTTCCTTTTCATCTTGTCTAACTTTATGTGATTGTGGTTTTCATTCTGCAGGCTGCAGGATTGTAGTTCTTCTTGCTACTGCTCTCTGCCCTGTGGTGGATGAGGCTATCTGAGAGGCTTGTGTAAGCTTCCTGATGGGAGGGACTGGTGGTGGGTAGAACTGTATCTTGCTCTGGTAGGCAGAGCCTTTCTCAGTAAAACTTTAATCTGCTTGTCTGCTGATGGGTATGGCTCTGTTCCCTACCTCGTAGTTGTTTGGCCTGAGGCAACCCAGCACTGGAGCCTACAAACTGTAGGTGGGGCTAATGACAGCCTCTAGGAGGGCTTACACCAATGGGTACATCCCATTTCTGCTGCTGTCAGTGCCCTTGTCCCCACAGTGAGCCACAGCTGCCCCCCGTCTCTGCAAGAAAGCCTCCAACACTATCAGGTAGGTTTGGTTCAGTCTCCTATGGGTCACTGCTCTTTTCCTCTGGGTCCTGTTGAGCACAGGACTTTATGTGTGCCCTCTAAGAGTGGAGTTGCTATTTCCCCCAGTCCTGTGGAAGTCCTACAGTCAAATCTCACTGGCTTTCAAAGTCAGATTTCCTGGGGATTCCTAGTCCCATTGCTGGACCCCCAGGCTGGGAAGCCTGATGTAGAGCTCAGAACCTTCACTACAATGGAAGAATTTCTGTGGTGTAATTGTTCTCCAGTTTGTGGGTTGCCCACCTGGCGGGTATGGGATTTGATTTTATCGTGATTGAATCCCTTCTGCCGTCTCACTGTGGCTTTTCCTTTGTCTTTGGATGTGGAGTATCATTTTTGGTGGGTTCCAGCATCTTCCTGTCAATGGTTGTTCAGCAGTTAGTTGTGAATTCAGTGCTCTTGCAAAAGGAGGTAAGTGCACATCCTTCTACTCTGCCCTCTTTGATGCTTTGAAAAATATGTTTAACTTAAAGCAGAGCAAATATACATTGGACAATATTTTTTAAAGTATGCACAGTTATGCATGTTGTTGTATATATCTCAAACCCAAATCATGATTTTTGTGGTGCAATTCTTCTATAACCTGAGATCATCAGGAGGCTGAACACTACACATTTGAAAATGTGAGACAGTTTTTCTGTATCAGTGCATAACCAGTGAAGGAAGAATCACTCATACTGTCTTGTGTATATGGAGTGTTGTCTTCCAGTCTTTATACCCACAAGTGGGGTCTTCAGGGATAAATTTCCATGAGTTTTTCACTTAAAGTGAAATGATCCAATGGCATAATTGAATATGTATTCTACACATAGCAAATTCCTAAATTATTTAGCAGTTTAAGAACCAAATACTTATATATTTTTTAGGGAGTGATATATGAAATACAGACTACAGAATACTGTTAATTTTAAATACAGGAAAAATGAAAGTTTTAATCTTTCTGTCTTTTCAGGTTCTTAATATAGTAGATCAAATCAGATCCATAAATCAACAATTAGTAATAATTTTACCTATTCTATACTTCTTTTTTTTTTTACATCTTTACTGGAGTATAATTGCTTTACAATGGTGTGTTAGTTTCTGCTTTCCAACAAACTGAATCAGTTATACATATACATATGTTCCCATATCTCTTCCCTCTTGCATCTCCCTCCCTCCCACCCTCCCCATCCCACCCCTCTAGGTGGTCACAAAGCACCGAGTTGATCTCCCTGTGCTATGCAGCTGCTTCCCACTAGCTATCTAGTGTATATATGTCCATGCCACTCTCTCACTTTGTCACAGCTTACCCTTCCCCCTCCCCATATCCTCAAGTCCATTCTCTAGTAGGTCTGTGTCTTTATTCCCGTCTTACTCCTAGGCTCTTCATGACATTTTTTTTTTCTTAGATTCCGTATATATGTGTTAGCATACGGTATTTGTCTTTCTCTTTCTGACTTACTTCACTCTGTATGACAGATTCTAGGTCCATCCACCTCACTACAAATAACTCAATTTCGTTTCTTTTTATGGATGAGTAATATTCCACTGTATATATGTGCCACATCTTCTTTATCCATTCATCCGATGATGGACACTTAGGTTGTTTCCATCTCCTGGCTATTGTAAATAGAGCTGCAATGAACATTTTGGTACATGACTCTTTCTGAATTATGGTTTTCTCAGGGTATATGCACAGTAGTGGGATTTCTGGGTCATATGGTAGTTCTATTTGTATTTTTTTAAGGAACCTCCATACTGTTCTCCATAGTGGCTGTACCAATTCATATTCCCACCAGCAGTGCAAGAGTGTTCCCTTTTCTCCACACCCTCTCCAGCATTTATTGTTTCTAGATTTTTTGATGATGGCCATTCTGACTGGTGTGAGATGATATCTCATTGTAGTTTTGATCTGCATTTCTCTAATGATTAATGACGTTGAGCATTCTTTCACGTGTTTGTTGGCAGTCTGTATATCTTCTTTGGAGAAATGTCTATTTAGGTCTTCTGCCTATTTTTGGATTGGGTTGTTTGTTTTTTTGTTATTGAGCTGCATGAGTTGCTTATAAATTTTGGAGATTAATCCTTTCTCAGTTGCTTCATTTGCAAATGCTTTCTCCCATTCTGAGGGTTGTCTTTTGGTCTTGTTTATGGTTTCCTTTGCTGTGCAAAAGCTTTGAAGTTTCGTTAGGTCCCATTTGTTTATTTTTTTTTTAATTTCCATTTCTCTAGGAGGTGGGTCAAAAAGGATCTTGCTGTGATTTATGTCATAGAGTGTTCTGCCTATGTTTTCCTCTAAGAGTTTGATAGTGTCTGGCCTTACATTTAGGTGTTTAATCCATTTTGAGCTTATGTTTGTGTATGGTGTTAGGGAGTGTTCTAATCTCATACTTTTATATGTAGCTGTCTAGTTTTCCCAGCACCACTTATTGAAGAGGCTGTCCTTTCTCCACTGTACATTCCTCCCTCCTTTATCAAAGATAAGGTGACCATAGGTGCATGGGTTTATCTTTGGGCTTTCTATCCTGTTCCATTGATCTATCTTTCTGGTTTTGTGCCAGTACCATACTGTCTTGATTACTGTAGCTTTGTAGTATAGTCTGAAGTCAAGGAGCCTGATTCCTCCAGCTCCGTTTTTCATTCTCAATATTGCTTTGTCTATTCGGGGTCTTTTGTGTTTCCATACAAATTGTGAAACTTTTTGTTCTAGTTCTGTGAAAAATGCCAGTGGTAGTTTGATAGGGATTGCATTGAATCTGTAGATTGCTTTGAGTAGTAGAGTCAGTTTCACAATGCTGATTCTTCCAATCCAAGAACATGGTATATCTCTCCACCTATTTGTATCATCTTTAATTTCTTTCACCAGTGTCTTATAATTTTCTGCATACAGGTCTTTTGTCTCCTTAGGTAGGTTTATTCCTAGATATTTTATTCTTTTTGTTGCAGTGGTAAATGAGAGTGTTTTCTTGATTTCACTTTCAGATTTTTTATCATTAGTGTATAGGAATGTGAGAGATTTCTGTGCATTTATTTTGTATCCTGCTACTTTACCAAATTCATTGATTAGCTCTAGTAGTTTTCTGGTAGCATCTTTAGGATTCTCTATGTATAGTATCATGTTATCTGCAAAGAGTGACAGCTTTCCTTCTTCTTTTCCGATTTGGATTCCTTTTATTTCCTTTTCTTTTCTGATTGCTGTGGCTAAAACCTCCAAAACTATGTTGAATAAGAGTGGTGAGAGTGGCAACCTTGTCTTGTTCCTGATCTTAGTGGAAATGCTTTCAGTTTTTCACCATTGAGGACGATGTTTGCTGTGGATTTCTCATATATGGCCTTTATTATGTTGAGGAAAGTTCCCTCTATGCCTACTTTCTGGAGGGTTTTTGTCATAAATGGGCATTGAATTTTGTCGAAAGCTTTCTCTGCATCTATTGAGATGACAATATTATTTATCTCCTTCAATTTGTTAATGTGGTGTATCACACTGATTGATTTGCATATATTGAAGAATCCTTGCATTCTTGGAATAAACCCCACCTGATCATGGTCTATAATCTTCTTAATGTGCTGTTGGATTCAGTTTGCTAGTATTTTGTTGATGATTTTTGCATCTATGTTCATCAGTGATATTGGCCTGTAGTTTTCTTTCTTTCTGACATCTTTGTCTGGTTTTGGTATCAGGGTGATGGTGGTCTCGTACAATGAATTTGGGAGTGTTCCTCCCTCTGCTATATTTTGGAAGAGTTTGAGAAGGATAGGTGTTAGCTCTTCTCTAAATGTTTGATAGAATTCGCCTGTGAAGCCATCTGGTCCTGGGGTTTTGTTTGTTGGAAGATTTTTAATCAGAGTTTCAATTTCAGTGCTTGTGATTGGTCTGTTCATATTTTCCATATCTTCCTGATTCAGTCTTGGCAGGTTGTGCATTTCTAAGAATTTGTCCTTTTCTTCCAGGTTGTCCATTTTATTGGCATAGAGTTGCTTGTTGTAATCTCTCATGATGTTTTGTATTTCTGCAGTGTCAGTTGTTACTTCTTCTTTTTCATTTCTAATTCTATTGATTTGACTCTTCTCTCTTTTTTTCTTGATGAGTCTGGCTAATGATTTATCAAATTTGTTTACCTTCTCAAAGAACCAGCTTTTAGTTTTATTGATCTCTGCTATAATTTCCTTCATTTCTTTTTCATTTATTTCTGATCTGATCTTTATGATTTCCTTACTTCTGCTAACTTTGGGGTTTTTTTGTTCTTTCTCTAATTGCTTTAGGTGCAAGGTTAAGTTGTTTATTCGAGATGTTTCCTGTTTCTTAAGGTAGGAATGTATTGCTATAAACTTCCCTCTTAGGACTGCTTTTGCTGCATCCCATAGATTTTGAGTCATCGTGTCTCCATTGTCATTTGTTTCTAGGTATTTTTTGATTTCCTCTATGATTTCTTCAGTGATCACTTCGTTATTAAGTAGTGTATTGTTTAGCCTCCATGTGTTTGTATTTTTTACAGATCTATTCCTGTAATTGATATCTAGTCTTACAGTATTGTGGTCAGAAAAGATGCTTGATACAATTTCAGTTTTCTTAAATTTACCAAGGCTTGATTTGTGACCCATGATATGATCTATCCTGGAGAATGTTCCATGAGCACTTGAGAAAAATGTGTATTCTGTTGTTTTTGGAAGGAATGTCCTATAAATATCAATTAAGTCCATCTTGTTTCATGTATCATTTAAAGCTTGTGTTTCCTTATTTATTTTCATTTTGGATGATGTGTTCATTGGTGAAAGTGGGGTGTTACAATCTCCTACTGTGAATGTGTTACTGTTGATTTCTCCTTTTATGGCTGTTAGTATTTGCCTTATGTATTGAGGTGCTCCTATGTTGGGTGCATAAATATTTACAATTGTTATATCTTCTTCTTGGATCGATCCCTTGATCATTAGGTAGTGTCCTTCTTTGTCTCTTGTAATAGTCTTTATTTTTAAATCTATTTTGTCTGATATGAGAATTGCTACTCCAGGTTTCTTTTGGTTGCCATTTGCATGGAATATCTTTTTCCATCCCCTCACTTTCAGTCAGTTTGTGTCTCTAGTTCTGAAGTGGGTCTCTTGTAGACAGCATATATATGGGTATAGTTTTTGTATCCATTCAGCCAGTCTGTGTCTTATGGTGGGAGCATTTAATCCATTTACATTTAAGGTAATTATCGATATGTGTGTTCCTCTTCCCATTTTCTTAATTGTTTTGGGTTTGTTATTTTAGGTTTTTTCCTTCTTTTGTGTTTCTTGCCTAGAGAAGGTCCTTTAGTATTTGTTGTAAAGCTGGTTAGGTGGTGCTGAACTCTCTCAGCTTTTTCTTGTCTGTAAAGGTTTTAATTTCTCCATCAAATCTGAATGAGATCCTTGCTGGGTAGAGTAATCTTGGTTGTAGGCTTTTCTCCTTCATCACTTTAAATATGTCCTGCCAGTCCCTTCTGGCTTGCAGAGTTTCTCTGAAAGATTAGCTGTTAACCTTATGGGGATTCCCTTGTGTGTTATTTTTCCCTTGCTGCTTTTAATATGTTTTCTTTGTATTTAATTTTTGACAGTTTGATTAATATGTGTCTTGGTGTGTTTCTCCTTGGATTTACCCTGTATGGGACTTGCTGTGCTTCCTGGACTTGATGAACTATATCCTTTTCTATATTAGTGAAGTTTTCAACTATAATCTCTTCAAATATTTTCTCTGTCCCTTTCTTTTTCTCTTCTTCTTCTGGAACTGCTATGATTCGAATGTTGGTGCGTTTAATGTTGTCCCAGAGGTCTCTGAGACTGTCCTCAGTTCTTTTCATTCTTTTTTCTTTATTCTGCTCTGCAGTAGTTATTTCCACTATTTTATCTTCCAGGTCACTTAACCGTTCTTCTTCCTCAGTTATTCTGCTATTGATCCCTTCTAGAGTATTTTTAAGTTCATTTATTGTGTTGTTCATCGTTGCTTGTTTCATTTTTAGTTCTTCTGGGTCCTTGTTAAATGTTGCTTGCATTTTCTCTATTTCCAAGATTTTGGATCATCTTTACTATCATTATTCTGAATTCTTTTTTAGGTAGACTGCCTATTTCCTCTTCATTTGTTAGGTCTCGTGGGTTTTTATCTTGCTCCTTCATCTGCTGTGTGTTTTTCTGTCTTCTCATTTTGCTTATCTTGCTGTGTTCGGGGTCTCCTTTTTGCAAGCTGCAGGTTCGAAGTTCCCGTTGTTTTTGGTGTCTGTCCCCAGTGGCTGTGTTTCATTCAGTGGGTTGTGTAGGCTTCCTGGTGGAGGGGACTAGTGCCTGTGTTCTGGTGGATGAGGCTGGATCTTGTCTTTCTGGTAGGCAGGACCACGTCTGGTGGTGTGTTTTGCGGTGTCTGTTGAGTTATTATGATTTTAGGCAGCCTCTCTGGTAATGGGTGGGATTGTGTTCCTGTCTTGCTAGTTGTTTGGTATAGGGTGTCCAGCACTGTAGCTTGCTCGTTGTTGAGTGAAGCTGGCTGTTGGTGTTGAGATGGAGATCCCTGGGAGATTTTTTCTGTTTGATATTACTTGGAGCTGGGAGGTCTCTTGTGGACTTGGCTCTCCTACCTCAGAGGCACAGAACTGACTCTTGGCTGTAGCACCAAGAGCCTTTCATCCACATTGCTCAGAATAAAACGGAGAAAAAGAAGGAAGGAAGGAATTAAGGAAGGAAGGAAGGCTGGAAAAAAGAAAAGAAAGAAGGTATAAAACATAAAATAAAGTAAGATAAAATAAAATAGTTATTATAATAAAAAATAATTAAGAAAAAAATTTTTTTAAAAAGTAAAGAAAATAAAAAAAACAGACGGATAGTACCCTAGGACAAATTGTGAAAGCAAAGCTATACAGATAAAATCTCACACAGAAGCATACACATACACACTCACAAAAAGAGGAAAAGGGGAAAAAATAATAAATCTTGCTCTCAAAGTCCACCCCCTCAATTTGGGGTGATTCGTTGTCTATTCAGGTATTCCACAGATGCAGGGTACATCAAGTTGATTGTGGAGATTTTATCCGCTGCTCCTGAGGCTGCTGGGAGAGATTTCCCTTTCTCCTCTTTGTTCCTACAGCTCCCAGGGCTCAGCTTTGGATTTGGCCCCGCCTCTGCGTGTAGGTCGCCGGAGGGCGTCTGTTCTTCGCTCAGACAGGACGGGGTTAAAGGAGCAGCTGATTTGGGTGCTGTGACTCACTCAGGCCTGGGGGAGGGAGGGGTGCAGATATGGGGCGAGCTTGCGGTGGCAGAGGTCGGCATGACGTTGCACCAGCCTGAGGCGCGCCGTGCGTTTTCCCGGGGAAGTTGTCCCTGGATCCTGGGACCCTGGCAGTGGCGGGCTGCACAGGCTCCCTGGAAGGGAGGTGTGGAGAGTGACCTGTGCTCGCATACAGGCCTCTTGGTGGCAGCAGCAGCAGCCTTAGCGTCTCATGCCTGTCTCTGTGGTCCGCGCTGTTATCCACGGCTCACGCCCATCTCTGGAGCTTCTTTAAGCAGTGCTCTTAATCCCCTCTCCTCGCGCACCAGGAAACAAAGAGGTAAGAAAAAGTCTCTTGCCTCTTCGGCAGGTCCAGACTTTTCCCCGGACTCCCTCCCGGCTAGCCGTGGTGCCCTAACCCCCTGCAAGCTGTGTTCACGCTGCCAACCCCAGTCCTCTACCTAAGCTCCAACCGAAGACCGAGCCTCAGCTCCCAGACCCCACCCGCCTCGGCGGGTGAGTAGACAAGCCTCTCGGGCTAGTGAGTGCCGGTCGGCACCGATCCTCTGTGCGGGAATCTCTCTACTTTGCCCTCTGCACCCCTGTTGCTGTGCTCTCCTCCGCGGTGCCGAAGCTTCCACCCTCCACCACCTGCAGTCTCCACCCGCGAAGGGGCTTCTAGTGTGGAAACTTTCCCTCCTTCACAGCTTCCTCCCAGAGGTGCAGGTCCCGTCCCTATTGTTTTGTCTCTGTTTATTCTTTTTCCTTTTGCCCTACCCAGGTACGTGGGGAGTTTTTTTACTTTTGGGAGGTCTGAGGTCTTCTGCCAGCGTTCAGTAGGTGTTCTGTAGGAGTTGTTCCACTTGCAGATGTATTTCTGATATATCTGTGGGGAGGAAGGTGATCTCCACGTCTTACTCTTTCGCCATCTTCCCTGCCGTCTCCTGTTCTATACTTTTTAAGAATTTTTTTTCTAAAGTGCCAGTCACCATATGTATTTTAGTTGACTGTTCTTGGTTTGCCTATGGTGTCCTGTGAAATTGCTTTTGAACTTAATAGATAAAGCTATTTCAAGTTTCCCATACCTAGAATGCCATGGAGCTTTATGAACTATCACTTTCAATAAAACAACAGCCTATAAAATTAATGTTACTTGATCCCTGCTTCTCCATTTTCTTATGAAATATATTAGGTAGGTTTTAACTTGATGGGTTCTGATATTCCTTCTCTCACTAATATGCAACATACTTAATTTGTACTGACTCTAAAGATTTAATTTTATAAAATGTATAGAATGACAGTCTTGAAAATTTGCTTCTCCTGCTAAAAGACATGACATAATAGGGTATGAGGGTTTACATACTATGTCTGTTTATTTCCTATACATATTTTATATTTCTACTTCTAAATCAGAAACACATGTAAAGTTATGATACATAAATGGTAAAGCAAGGAATAGAACTTTGATTTCCTTATCTCTAGGGCAGTATCTAGAACTGATTTACAAAGTGTGATGTATACATAACTTTTTTCCTCCATATCAGTTTTAAAAGTCTTCTAGACAATATCTTTTTAAACTTTATGACAATGTCAGTAATTTTGTTCCTAGCATGAGTTAATAATTTATTTAAACTGTTGCCCATTGACCTTTTAAAATAGCTTTATTGAGGTACAATTTGCATAGCAGAAAATTTATTATATGTACAGTTTCTTGAATTTTATTAAATGTACACAGTTGAGGAAGCCTTATTACAGTCTAATTTTAGAATATATCCATCATCCCAGAAAATTCTCTATTGCCTGTTTGTTGCTAGCCCCTGTTGTCACCCCCATCCAACTATTAATCTTGTTTCTATTTTTATAAGTAGCTTTGCCTTTTCTAGAAATTTCATAAAAATGGAATCATGTACAATAGTGTGCAGTCTTTCCTGTCTGGCTTATTTTATACTTAGCATAGATTTTTTTACATGTATTTTTTAAAATTAATTAATTAATTAATTAATTTATGGCTGTGTTGGGTCTTTGTTTCCGTGCAAGGGCTTTCTCTAGTTGCGGCGAGTGGGGGCCACTCTTCATCGCAGTGCACAAGCCTCTCACTGTTGTGGCCTCTCTTGTTGCGGAGCACAAGCTCCATACGCGCAGGCTCAGTAGTTGTGGCGCACGGGCTTAGTTGCTCCGCGGCATGTGGGATCTTCCCAGGCCAGGGCTTGAACCCGTGTCCCCTGCATTGGCAGGCAGACTCTCAACCACTGTGCCACCAGGGAAGCCCCATGTATGTTCTTTTATGTTTTAGTAGGTTGTTTCTTTTTATTATTGAGTTATATTTTATTGTATGGATATGCCATATTTTGTTTACTCACCAGTTAATTGACCATTTAGATTGTTTTCAGTTTGGGCTGTTATGAATAATGTTGCTAACAACATTTGTATACAAGGATTTTTTTTTTTTAATTTTAGATTTTATTTCTTTTTTGTGTACAGGCTTTTTGTGGGCTTATGTTTTCTTTTCTCTTAGGTAAATACCTATGAGTAGAAGTGCTGGTTTGCATGGTAAACGTATTTTTAACTTTGAAAGAAACTGCTAAACTGTTTTCCAAAGTATCTGTACCACTTATATTCCCACCAGCAATGTATGAGAGTTCCAGTTCCTCTATATCCTTGCCAACATTTGGTATTTTCAGTCTTCTAATTGTGGCTATTCTAGTGGCTATATAGTCAGCTCATTATTGTTTTATTTTGCATTTCCCTCAAAACTAAAGACTAAGCATCTGTTTGTGTCCTCATAAAATTCCTATTTAAAATCTTAACCCCCAAAGTGATGGTGTTAGAAAGTGGGGCCTTTGGGAGGTAATTATCAGTAAGCCATAAGGTTAGAGCCCTCATGAATTAGATTAGTGCCCTTATAAAGGAGGTTCTTTATAAGCTTCCTCACCCCTTCTACCAGGTGAGATTGCAGTGAGAATTCCACAGTCAATGAGAGGGCAGGCTCTCTTTAGACACTGAATCTGCCAGCACCTTGATCTTGGACTCCCTGTCTTCCAAAACAGTGAGAAATAAGTTTCTGTTCCTTTAAAGCCACGCAGTTTATGGTAGTTTTGTTATAGCATCCTGAACAGACTGATAGCATCTTTTTCATGTACTTATTTGCCATTTCTTTGGTGAAGTTTCTATTCAGAAATCTTTTGCCCTGTTTTACACTGAGTTGTTTGTGTTATTTTTAATTGTAAGAGTTCTTTATATATTCTGGTGTTAAAGGATAATTTTCACACAGAAAGTTAAGATTATGACTCCTGTATAGATATAAAACTTTTTTAATGTGTTAAAGTTTTTATTTAACCTGTTAATGAGAAAACTGGTAAGGTGTTATAACCAGTTCAAAGGAGGATCCAAAGAACAGACACATTTATAGATCAAGAATCTTGAAATGAGCATTCAGATGGAACCAAAGGAGGTTTTTTTCCACAATGGCAGAGGGTGTCTCTCCACTGTGGGATATAATTTATTTTTGTGTTTATAAATAAGGATTATTTTAAATTTTATCAGGTTGTAATCTACAATACAAATTACAGAGTTGTAAAATAGCCCTCAGGATGAGAATCAGATCACCTGGAACAAAGCGCTATAGAGCAGGGCTCAGCAACTCTGACTTGTGGGTTGAATCTGACCAACCACCTGATTTTGTAAATAAAGTTTTATTGGAAGACAGCCATACCTGTTCATTTGCACATTGTCTGTGGCTGCTTTTGTGCTACAGTGGCAGAGTTGAGTAGTTGTGACAGAGACTGTATGGCTCACAAAGCCTAAATTATTTACTAAATGACCTTTTACAGCAAGGTTGCTGATCCCTGCTGTTTCCTGGGTAAAGTCCTTTATCAGATATGTTATTTATAAATATTTTTTCCTAGTCTGTGCCTTGTCTTTTCATTTTTTTAAAAACATATCTTTTGAAGAGCAAAAGTTTTACATTTTGATGAAGCGCAATTTATTAGCTTTGTGTTTTATGAACTGTGCTGTCAAACAGTTTGCCAAACGTAGGATCACAAAGTTTTTGTCTTATGCTTTCTTATATAAGTTTATATAAAATTTTATCTATTACATTTATGTCTATGATCCAGTTCAAGGAAATTATTGTGTATGATGTGAGGTAAGGGTTGAGATATTTTTAGATGTGGGATATTCACTTGTTTTAGCATAATTTGTTGAAAAGACTATCCTTTCTTTGTTGAAGTACCTTGGTACCTTTGTCAAAAATCAGCTGACCATAAATATTTGGGTTTATTTCTGGAGACTCTCAGTTCTGTTCCCTTTGTCTTTATGTTTATCCTTATGGCAATACCACGTTAACTTGATTACTGTAGCTCTATAGGAAGCTTTGAAATGAGGCCATGTAAGTTCTCAGCATTTTTCTTCTTTTTCAGATTTCTTTTAAAAATATTAAATTTAATTGATATTTTTCAAACCAAAGAAAATTATTTTTCCTCTTTTTTGGGCGTTTCATCTGTATATATATATTTGTATGTATGTATGGGTAGCAGTAAGAAGATAAAGGTGAAGGTCTGGAGGACCTTTCAACAAAACGATCTGTGGGGATCATTACACTGTTCAGTATCATTTCTAACTACCCAGTCTATTTCTTGCTTTCATTTTTAATTATGTAACTTATGACTTTAAGCTTGCTTCTCTAATTTTATTGTGCCTCCCACAACAGTGTGCCTCTTATCAATAACGTAGAGACAGTGAAGGGCCAGACAAGGCCAGTGATGTGGTCTACATTGTGCCTCCAGTAGGATGGATGGTTGAAGGACAGACAGACTTGAGATGGAGGGAAACTGTTTCTGCTTGTCCCCCCACCCAACTGTGGACCTGCTTCTCCTCTTCACTGATGGCCAGATCTTGGTGGTGGGAGTTGAGCAAAAGAAGGTAAAGACTGAGTTTTAGCTCACAGCCAATCACCACAAATGCTTTTCAATGTCCTATAAAGATTATATAAAAATATATAAAGAGATTAGATGAAAGGATACCAGACAGTGAGGATGGTTACTGGAAGAGTTCTTTTCTCTGTGGCTTCTTTATAAATATGAATGAATTTCTGTATTGCTAAAGATTGGCAAAGTAAATATTGTGAACATCTTTTTTTTTTTGGTCATTTCGGATAAGCCATTCAGGGCCTATCATAGCACTCAGACTTTGTTATTTAATTTTTCTATAATTTCTAAATTCTGGTATTTAAACAGCCTTCATCCATATAAAAATACAGATTTTATAGCAAATAAATTAATTTTAAAATTCTTTCATAGAACTAAAGTAAAATGAATACTACTTTGAAATTTATCAATATTTAACAAAATGTTTATAAGAAAAGTTCCGCTATTGCTAGAACTAAAATTGTCCCAACACCTTTAGGATACAGGCTTCAGCTATTGACAAAGTATTGGGATATGTTTAAAGTATGTTTATACTTCATAGAATGTTAATTATCAACCACTGTCTTTTTAAACCCCCTAATGTGCTAATTAGAGGCAAATAAAGGTGGAAAATTATGTATTTTTCCTTCTGTATTTTTGTCATTTTAAAATTATTTTGGAAGTAAACATAGTGGCTTTGTTCTCTTCAAATCCTTTTTGTTTCATCCATTCTCTGAATGCTCTACTTACTTTCTTTAAACAGTGCTTTACATAAAGTATATTAGTAAATCTTTGTAAAAATTGTGATAAATAACTTCCTGTTTCTTCCTCACTGCCTAGAAAAAGATGGCAGTATTTTAGTGTCAGTCACTGAGACATTAAATCTTGAGTGGTAGTAGTTAATTTATTTTCAACATCATGATTAAAGCTCTTCAGAAGAATGCTTTTGTTAAATGTTTGTATTTCTCCCTTTATCTTCATTTAATTATTTCTTAGTATTACTCCGTATTAGGCTAAATTATTTTGGTATCTCTAATTAAAACTTAAATATCTTACAATGATCTGGCTTTTAAGAAGACATGCCGACTAAAGATGCTGAACCTTTTTCTCTTTGCTGTAGGCCCAGACATTGCCCGCTTTGGTTTCCTAATTTAGTAACAGAAATAAAACTATGCACGACTGGGCAGGTTTGGTATGCTGGCACCCAGCTGGGAAGCATGGGTTTCTTAAGTAAATGGACCAATGGGGATTTGTGGAAAACACAGATTAAGTTACAAGAGCTTTGCACTTCGCAAATTCCTAGCTATTTAAAGGAACTCGACTAACCCACTGCCACCTAAATAAAGCTCAGTTTTGTTTAAACACAGAGACACACTAAATGATGTATTGTTTCCTTTTCCAAAATTACCCCTCATCTTTGTGCTATTAATTTCATATTTTTGTACACTTTTAAAAAGCACTTTCTCTTTTAATAAATAATGCATCAAAATTAGTTAACTCTAATTATTTTGTGCGTTTGTAATACCTTTCAAGATAGCATAATATAAAACAGTCAATAATATAGATATGTAATGTGTTTCTGTGTGAGAAAAATGAAAGAAAGTTCTGACAGAGATAAATTAAGAAAAATTTTTTTGAAACGTGGTTTTGCACACTACCTCTGGCACCTGCTTGGCTGGGTGGCCTTGATTCCTGCTGTCTCTTCCTCCACCACAGATATTGTCAGTGCTCTGCCTCATGTAGTGCACACTGCTCGGGTGGGTTTGCAGTGGGTGCTTTCTTGGAATGTTTGAACACAGACTGCTTTCCTGTCTGCTGACACTTTTCCTTTTTGCTGCTGCTTTTTATCTGGTGTATTCCTGGTCTTCTTTTCTTTCTTTTTCATCTTAGTCTTCTTCTTTTCTTTCTTTTTCATCTTAGTCTTCTTAAGGTCCATTGCCTCTGAATTTGGGGAAGAGCCTTGAGGCCCAAGGATTGACCCACTTCTCCTTCAAACCTTTATGTATTTCTTCTGGCCACTGTCTTTCATTGTCAGATGAGGGCCAGCTGTCCACCCTGGTGATCTTTTTTTTAAATTTCTTTTAGACTGTTTATAAACTCTGGAGGCATATTCTGAGGTGTAATTTCATTGAAAGAGAGAGAATAGGAATGAATGAGAATCTCTCATTTCTTATAAGACTTCTTTTTTTAATTAATTAATTAATTTTGGGGGGCTGCGTTGGGTCTTTGTTACTGTGCACGGGCTTTCTCTAGTTGCGGTGAGCGAGGGCTACTTTTGCTGTGGTGTGTGGGCTTCTCATTGTGGTGTCTTCTCTTGTTGCAGAGCACCAGCTCTAGGCATGCGGGCTTCAGTAGTTGTGGCACATGGGCTCAGTAGTTGTGGCTCTTGGGCTCTAGAGCACAGGCTCAGTAGTTGTGGCGCATGGGCTTAGTTGTTCCGTGGCATGTGGGATCTTCCCAGACCAGAGCTCGAACCCGTGTCCCCTGCATTGGCAGGCAGATTCTTAACCACTGCGCCACGTGGGAAGTCCCTCTTATAAGACTTTTGACAAATAGGAATGGACAGTTAATTCCAGTACTTGAGAGAGTATAGGTGGTGTGTGGAGGAGGATACAGTGTGCATTATAATCATACTTAAAGCAGTATTAGTTCACAATTAGAACAAAAGGGATTTAATATAAACTTTAGTCAAATTACATTGACTTTAGGATCAATATGATTTCCCATTGTATGAATGCAATCCAAAATATAATAAAGAATACTAAACATCACAAATACTTTGACTGAAAGTGGTCAGAAGGTTACTAATCTATAAAAAAGTCAGTTTTTTAAATGATCTATTTCTTGACTTTTGTGAACATCTGAATAAGGCAGATGCCCAGTCCTAGCATCAGGGTTCCTCCCTCTTGACTTCCTTCCTTACCCCATTCTCTGCCTTTCACACCCAGTGGAGACTGGTTCATAGTTTCTCTGCTACTGGCCTTTCCTTTGCTTTCCTGAGAAAGAGAAGACATTGGTCTTACAAGGTTTCCCTGACAAAGGGAGGGGGCGTCTCTGCTGTCAGAAACTTAAAGTGGCATCTCTTGGTTACTATGTAATTCTAAACATTAGTGAAGATCTAGTATGTAGATATTTTTGCTCTGTCTTAGTAATTTTGATTTCTTAAATGTATATATTCATGCTATTGTTATTGCTTGTAATAATAATCATATCTTAACAGTTACTGTAAAAAGTGGTAACTCTCCAGCTAATCAAGAGATTATTATTGTTGTTAATACATTTATTAAGTGTTTAAACTAGGCCAGTCATGTTTAATGCTTAACTCTTTTCTCTATTAATTGCGACAGTAATCAGACAGAATAGGTATTATTGTTTTTCACTTTTAAAGATGGGGAACCTGAAGTGTAGCTATTAAATGGGGGATCAAAGATTCTAATCCAGTTCATTCATGTTTTAAAAATGTAAAAGTTGTTACATATGGAAAAGTACACAGATTTAAAGTAATACTCAATGAATTTTCACAAAATAAATACACTTTTGTAACCAGAACTCCATAAGCCTGCTTGCACTTCTTTCCAGACACTCTCACCCCTCTTCTAGGGTAACTAGTATTCTGACTTCCATCACCCATTCAGTTTTTTTTTTTTTTAAATTTTTTAATTTAATTTTGTTTTTTTATACAGCAGGTCCTTATTAGTCATCAATTTTATACACATCAGTGTATACATGTCAATCCCAATCGCACAATTCATCACACCACCAGCCCCACCTCCCCAACGCTTTCCCCTCTTGGTGTCCTTACGTTTGTTCTCTACATCTGTGTCTCAATTTCTGCCCTGCAAACCAGTTCATCTGTACCGTTTTTCTAGGTTCCACATATATGTGCTAACACACGATATTTGTTTTACTCTTTCTGACTTACTTCACTCTGTATGACAGTCTCTAGATCCATCCACATCTCTACAAATGACCCAATTTCATTCCTTTCTATGGCTGAGTAATATTCCATTGTATATATGTACCACATCTTCTTTATCCATTCGTCTGTCGATGGGCATGTAGGTTGCTTCCATGACCTGGCTATTGTAAATAGTGCTGCAATGAACATTGGGGTGCATGTGTCTTTTTGAATTATGGTTTTCTCTGGGTATATGCCCAGTAGTGGCATTTCTGGATCATATGATAATTCACTTTTTAGTTTTTTAGGAAGCTCCATATTCTTCATAGTGGCTGTATCAATTTACACTCCCACCAAGAGTGCCAGAGGGTTCCCTTTTCTCCACACCCTCTCCAGCATTTGTTTTTTGTAGATATTCTGATGATGCCCATTCTAACTGGTGTGAGGTGATACCTCATTGTAGTTTTGATTTGCATTTCTCTAACAATTAGTGATGTTGAGCAGCTTTTCATGTGCTTCTTGGCCATCTGTATGTCTTCTTCGGAGAAATGTCTATTTAGGTCTTCTGCCCATTTTTGGACTGGGTTGTTTGGGTTGTTTTTTTGTTTGTTTTTGTTTTTTTTCCAGACGCGGGCCTCTCACTGTTGTGGCCTATCCCGTTGCGGAGCACAGGCTCCGGAGTGCAGACTCAGCGGCCATGGCTCACGGGCCCAGCCGCTCTGCGGCATGTGGGATCCTCCTGGACCAGGGCACGAAACCATGTCCCCTGCATCGGCAGGTGGACTCTCAACCACTGCGCCACCAGGGAAGCCCGGGTTGTTTGTTTTTTTAATGTTGAGCTGCATGAGCTGTTTATATATTTTGGAGATTAATCCTTTGTCCATTGATTCGTTTGCAAATATTTTCTCCCATTCTGAGGGTTGTCTTTTCGTCCTGTTTATGGTTTCCTTTGCTGTGTAAAAGCTTTGAAGTTTCATTAAGTCCCATTTGTTTATTTTTGTTTTTATTTCCATTACTCTAGGAGGTGGATCAAAAAAGATCTTGCTGTGATTTATGTCAAAGAGTGTCCTTCCTATGTTTTCCTCTAAGAGTTTATAGTGTCCGGTCTTACATTTAGGTCTCTAATCCATTTTGAGTTTATTTTTGTATATGGTGTTAGGGAGTGTTCTAATTTCATTCTTTTACATGTAGCTGTCCAGTTTTCCCAGCACCACTTATTGAAGAGACTGTCTTTCCTCCATTGCATATCCTTGCCTCCTTTGTCATAGATTAGTTGACCATATGTGTGGGGGTTTATCTCTGGGTTTTCTATCTTGTTCCATTGATCTATGTTTCTGTTTTTGTGCCAGTACCATATTGTCTTGATTACTGTAGCTTTGTAGTACAGTCTGAAGTCAGGGAGTCTGATTCCTCCAGCTCTGTTTTTTTCATTCAAGACTGCTTTGGCTATTCGGGGTCTTTTGTGTCTCCAAACAAATTTTAAGATTTTTTTGCTCTAGTTCCGTAAAAAATGCCATTGGTAATTTGATAGGGATTGCATTGAATATGTAGATTGCTTTGGGTCGTATAGTCATATTCCCAATATTGATTCTTCCAATCCAAGAACATGTTATATCTTTCCATCTGTTGGTATCATCTTTAATTTATTTCATCAGTGTCTTACAGTTTTCTGCATACAGGCCTTTTGTCCCCCTAGGTAGGTTTATTCCTAGCTATTTTATTCTTTTTATTGCAGTGGTAAATGGCAGTGTTTCCTTAATCTCTCTTTCAGATTTTTCATCATTAGTGTATAGGAATGCAAGAGATTTCTGTGCATTAATTTTGTATCCTGCAACTTTACCAAATTCATTGATTAGCTCTAGTAGTTTTCTGATGGCATCTTTAGGATTCTCTATGTATAGTATCATGTCATCTGCAAACAGTGACAGTTTTACTTCTTATTTTCCAATTTGTATTCCTTTTATTTGTTTTTCTTCTCTGATTCCTGTGGCTAGGACTTCCAAAACTATGTTGAATAATATTGGTGAGAGTGGACATCCTTGTCTTGTTCCTGTTCTTAGAGGAAATGCTTTCAGTTTTTCACCGTTGAGAATGATGTTTGCTGTGGGTTTGTTATATATGGCCTTTATTATGTTGAGGTACGTTCCCTCTATGCCCACTTTCTGGAGAGTTTCTGTCATAAATGGGTGTTGAATTTTGTCAAAAGCTTTTTCTGCATCTATTGAGATGATCATATGGTTTTTATTCCTTAATTTGTTAATATGGTTTATCACATTGATTGATTTGCGTATATTGAAAAATCCTTGCATCCCTGGGATAAATCCCACTTGATCATGGTGTATGATCCTATTAATGTGTTGTTGGATTCTGTTTGCTAGTATTTCATTGAGGATTTTTGCATCTATATTCATCAGTGATATTGGTCTGTAATTTTCTTTTTTTATAGTATCTTTGTCTGGTTTTGGTATCAGGATGATGATGGCCTCATAGAATGAGTTTAGGAGTGTTCCTTCCTCCGCAACTTTTTGGAAGAGTTTGAGAAGGATGGGTGTTAGCTCTTCTCTAAATGTTTGATAGAATTCACCTGTGAAGCCATCTAGTCCTGGAATTTTGTTTGTTGGAAGATTTTAAATCACAATTTCAATTTCATTACTTGTGATTGGTCTGTTCATATTTTCTATTTCTTCCTGGTTCAGTCTTGGAAGGTTATACCTTTCTAAGAATTTCTCCATTTCTTCCAGGTTGTCCCTTTTATTGGCATAGAGTTGCTTGTCGTAGTCTCTTAGGATGCTTTGTATTTCTGCGGTGTCTGTTGTAACTTCTCCTTTTTCATTTCTAATTTTATTGATTTGAGTCCTCTCCCTCTTTTTCTTGATGAGTCTGACTAATGGTTTATCAATCTTGTTGATCTCAGAGAACCAGCTTTTAGTTTTATTCATCTTTGCTATTGTTTTCTTTGTTTCTATTTCATTTATTTCTGCTCTGATCTTTAAGATTTCTTTCCTTCTTCTAACTTTCGGTTTTGTTTGTTCTTCTTTCTCTAGTTCCTTTAGGTGTAAGGTTAGATTGTTTATTTGAGATATTTCTTGTTTCTTGAGGTAGGCATGTATAGCTATAAACTTCCCTCTTAGAACTGCTTTTGCTGCATTCCGTAGGTTTGGGATCATCGTGTTTTCATTGTCATTTGTCTCTAAGTATTTTTTGATTTCCTCTTTGATTTCTTCAGTGATCTCTTGGTTATTTAGTAACATATTGTTTAGCCTCCATGTGTTTGTGTTTTTTACATTTTTTTCCCTGTAATTCATTTCCAATCTCATAGCATTGTGGTCAGAAAAGATGCTTGATATCATTTCAATTTTTTTAAATTTACTGAGGCTTGATTTGTGACCCAGGATGTGATCTATCCTGGAGAATGTTCCATGTACACTTCAGAAGAAAGTGTAATCTGCTGTTTCTGGATGGAATGTCCTATAAATTTCAATTAAATCTATCTGGTCGACTGTGTCATTTAAAGCTTCTGTTTCCTTATTTATTTTCATTTTGGATGATCTATTCATTGGTGTAAGTGAGGTGTTAAAGTCCCCCACTATTATTGTGTTATTGTCGATTTCCTCTTTTATAGCTCTTAGCAGTTGCTTTATGTATTGAGGTGCTCCTCTGTTGGGTGCATATATATTTATAATTGTTATATCTTCTTCTTAGGTTGATCCCTTGATCATTATGTAGTGTCCTTCCTTGTCTCTTGTAACACTCTTTATGTTAAAGTCTATTTTATCTGATATGGGTATTGCTACTCCAGCTTTCTTTTGATTTCCGTTTGCATGGAATATCTTTTTTCATATCCTCACCTTCAGTCTGTATGTGTCCCTAGGTCTGAAGTGGGTCTCTTGTAGACAGCATATAGATGGGTCTTGTTTTTGTATCCATTCAGCAAGCCTGTGTCTTTTGGTTGGAGCATTTAATCCATTCACGTTTAAGGTAATTATCAATTTGTATGTTACTATGACCATTTTCTTAATTGTTTTGGGTTTGTTTTTGTAGGTCCTTTTCTTCTCTTGTGTTTCCCACTTAGAGAAGTTCCTTTAGCATTTGTTGTAGAGCTGGTTTGGTGGTGCTGAATTCTCTTAACTTTTGCTTGTCAGTAAAGCTTTTGATTTCTCCATCGAATCTGAATAGGATCCTTGCCAGGTTGTGTACTCTTGGTTGTAGGTTCTTCCCTTTCATCATTTTAAGTATATCATGCCACTCCCTTCTGACTTGTAGAGTTTGTACTGAGAAATCAGCTGTTAACCTTATGGGAGTCCCCTTTTATGTTATTTGTCATTTTTCCTTTGCTGCTTTCAGTAATTTTCTTTGTCTTTAATTTTTGCCAGTTTGATTATTATGTGTCTCAGCATGTTTCTCGTTGGGTTTATCCTGTATGGGACTCTCTGCACTTCCTGGACTTGGGGGGCTATTTCCTTTACCATGTTAGGGAAGTTTCCCACTATAGTCTCTTCAAATATTTTCTCAGGTCCCTTCTCTCTCTCTTCTCCTTCTGGGACCCCTATAATGTGAATGCTGTTGTGTTTAATGTTATCCCAGAGGTCTTTTAGGCTGTCTTCATTTCTTTTCATTCTTTTTCTTTATTTTGTTCTGCAGCCGTGAATTCCACCATTCTGTCTTCCAGGTCACTTATCCGTTCTTCTGCCTCGGTTATTCTGCTGTTGATTCCTTCTAGTGTAGTTTTCCTTTCAGTTATTGTATTATTCATCTCTTTTTTGTTTGTTCTTTAATTCTTCTAGGTCTTTGTTAAACATTTCTTGCATCTTCTCCATCTTTGCCTCCATTCTTTTTCTGAGGTCCTGGATCATCTTCACTATCATTATTCTGATTTCTTTTTCTGGAAGGTTGCGTATCTCCACTTCATTTTGTTGTTTTTCTGGGGTTTTATCTTGTTCCTTCCTCTGGTACATAGCCCTCTGCCTTTTCATCTTGTCTATCTTTCTGTGAATGTGGTTTTCATTCCCCAGCCTGCAGGATTGTAGTTCTTCTTGCTTCTGCTGTCTGCCCTCTGGTGGATGAGGCTATCTAAGAGGCTTGTGCAAGTTCCCTGATGGGAGGGACTGGTGGTGGGTAGAGCTGACTGTTGCTCTGGTGGGCAGAGCTCAGTAAAACTTTAATCGGCTTGACTGCTGATGGGTGGGACTGGGTTCCCTCCCTGTTGGTTGTTTGGGCTGAGGCAACCCAACATTGGAGCCTACCTGGGCTCTTTGGTGGGGCTATGGCAGACTGTGGGAGGGCTCATGCCAAGGAGTTCTTCCCAGAATTTCTGCCAGTGTCCTTGTCCCCATGGTGAGTCACAGCCACCCCCTCCTCTGCAGGAGACCCTCCAACACTAGTAGGTAGGTCTGGTTCAGTCTCCGTTGTGGTCACTGCTCCTTCCCCTGGGTCCCTATGTGTACAGTACTTTGTGTGTGCCCTCCAAGAGTGGAGTCTGTTTCCTGCAGCCCTGTTGAAGTCCTGCAATCAAATCCCACCAGCCTTGAAAATCTGATTCTCTAGGAATTCCTCCTCCCGTTGCCAGACCCCCAGGTTGGGAACCTGATGTGGGGCTCAGAACCTTCACTCCATTGGGTGGACTTCTGTGGTATTAGTGTTCTCCAGTCTGTGAGTCACCCACCCAGCAGTTATGGGATTTGATTTTACTGTGATTGTGCCCCTCTTACCATCTCATTGTAGCTTTTCCTTTTTCTTTGGGTGTGGGTTATCTTTTTTGGTGAGTTCCATTGTCTTCCTGTCGATGATTGTCCAGCAGCTAGTTATGACTCTGGTGTTCTCGCAAGAGGGAGTGAGAGCACGTCCTTCTACTCTGCCATCTTGGTTCCTAATCCTCCACCCATTCAGTTTTAAAAGTAAATTAAAGATACTACAATTGAGGGGCTTCCCCGGTGGTGCAGTGGTTGAGAGTCCGCCTGCTGATGCAGGGAACACGGGTTTGTGCCCCGGTCCGGGAAGATCCCACATGCCACAGAGCGGCTGGGCCCGTGAGCCATGGCTGCTGAGCCTGCGCGTCCGGAGCCTGTGCTCCGCAACGGGAGAGGCCACAACAGTGAGAGGCCCGTGTACCACAAAAAAAAAAAAAAAAAAAAGAAGAAGATACTACAATTGAGATTTTTGCTAAGGTGTAGTACACAGGTTTTTCTCAATGTGGTTACATCTTATGAAGCCATTGTAAGTTGAAAATACCGTTAAGTAGAAAATGCATTTAATAGACCTAGCCTGCTGAACACCATAGCTTAGCTCAGCCTACCTTAAATGTGCTCAGAACACTTACATTAGCCTCCAGTTGGGCAAAATCATCCAACACAAAGCCTGTTTTATAATAAAGTGTTGACTATCTCATGTAATTTATTGAATACTGTACTAAAAGTGTAAAACAGAATTGGTCATATGAGTGCAGAATGGTTGTAAGTGTATCGGTTGTTTACCCTGATCATCTGGCTTACTGGGAGCTGTGGCTCACTGCCACTGCCCAGCATCACAAGAAATTTATAAGATCAAAATTCAAAGTATAGTTTCTACTGAATGTGTATTGCTTTTGCAGTATCATAAGGTTGAAAAATTGTAAGTTGAACCATTGTAAATCAGGGATCATCTGTACTACACAGCTGGACCTCTGTATCTGTGGATTCTGTATCTGTAGATTCAACCAATGGTGGGTTGAAAATATTTGGGGAAGAAAAATTCCAGAAAGTTCTAAAAAGCAAAACTTGAATTTGCAGCACTGGCAACTATTTACATAGCATTTACTTTGTATTAGGTATTATAAGTAATATGGAAGTCAGTTAAAGTATATGGGAGGATGTGTGTAGGTTATACGCAAATACTACTCCATTTTACATAAGGGACTTGAGCATCCAAAGATTTTGGTATCTGTGGGGGTCCTGGAACCAATCCCCCTTATAAACCAAGGGGTGAATGACTGTACTTATTAAAGACTTGGTCAGTATGGACTTTATTCCAGATGTGATGGAAAGCCACTGGAAGATTTTGAGCAGAAGAGTGATATCATGACTTAGGTTTAAAAGGATCACCCAGGCAACTGTGTAAAGAAGGAGCCAAGGATAAAAACTGAGAGATGAGTCAGGAATCTACTGAAATAAGCCACGTGAGAGAGGATGGAGGCTTACACTAGAGTGGTATCAGAACTGTTGATGAGAAGCAGTTGGATTTTGGTTTATTTCATGCTTTGTAACTCTCACAGTGCTTTACTTGTTTTCTATCATCCTCAGGGCTGGTTTTACCCCTGCTTACAAATAAGGAATCTTGAGGCTCTGAGAGGTTATGAACCTTACACAAGGTTACTTAGTAAGGTAGAATCATGACTTTCACCATGTCTTTTGATTCTCAGTTCTGTGCTTTTTTCTGACGTGTTACCGGAAATACATAGTCTTTTTAGAAAAATGTCTAATTCAAAGATTTATAAGATTGAGGAAATTAAATTAAAAGCATGTACTAGCTTGTGATACTATATTAGTTATCTACTGCTGGATAACAGATGACCACAAACCTAGCAGTTTCAAAAACACAAATTTATTATCTCATTGTCTGTGGATCAGGAGTCTAGGCACAGCTTAGCTAGATTATCTGCTTTGGGTCTCACAAGGCTGCAGCCAGCATTGGGTTGGCTGAGGCCTGTGATCTCATCTGAGGCCTGATTGCTAGTTACTGTGAAGATCTTTTAATATTGCTTCTGGTGTGTGAGATGGGGACAAAAACGGTTGAAGTCATATAATGAAGTTTAGTATGTCAGCCATCTAACAAAAGGAATTTTTGACTGTTGCTGCCCAAAGGAAAGAATTCTATTAAAGAACGGTGCCCTTGTCTTTTTTCCCTGTAGGATCTCTCCCTTTTTACTTCAACTTTAGATGTATATGCTTAGCATTTGGCGTGTTAAAAACTTGTTCATTCCATTCTATAAGAATCTTGGTATCCAGACGGTGTGTTGGTGGGTGTTATCTGGCTCCTCATTTTGCTGCCACTGCTAAACACACTAATTAGGCCTGTTAATGGTTATTTTCCATTTCACTTTTACTTTTGTTCTTAGTCCAGTGCCAGTGTGATATTTTGTAGCTTCTTTGACTGCTGAATTAAGAAAATTAACTTTGGAACCAACTTCTGGGTTCAGGGGAAAAACCACTGAACAGTGATTTGAATCTCCAGTCCTGTAGCTTTTCCAAATTTTACTGCAGTTTAATTGATTATTCTGAACTAGTCTTCCATTTTATGACATACAGCAGAGGAAAGCAGACTTTAAAAAGCTGGTCTTGGTACTCTCTTCCACTAATATATTACTCTGTTAGTCTGTTTCTTTGTGCTTTCTGCTTTACTTACTTTAGGACTTTTGCTTACAAAATTGGCAGACTGGGTAATTCAAACCAACCCTCCTTTAAGGTCAGTTAGAAAAACTGGAGGGAAAAAGTCTGTTTTGAAGGCACTTGTGAGCTAACAACGTACTGAAGAATTCCCAGGCCAAAGAGATTGCAGTTGTTACACACTGTTTTACACTAAAACAAATCTAAGTTGCTTGGTTGAGGCATAGCATATAAAAGATGCACCTGGGATGTCTTGTGCCAGAGAACAGAAAACCAATCAAAGACTAGTGGGGTCATGTGTAAATAATAGAGGAGTCAACACTGGACAATTTGACCATCAAAAAGAACGATGATTGAAATGGATTAAAAACACATCAGATATATAAACTTCTATGAGTTCATAATGATACTCTTTAAAAAAAACTAGTTGGTAAACGGCAGGTTGATAGGGTAAAGGGAAAGAATCAAACATTATTATGCCTTTTCTAAACCAGTTGTATTTCAGGGTAACTAAATAATTGAATGAAGGAGAGTTTTTTCCATATGGAATAATGATACCTAATAAATATAGAAGGAATGATGCAATTAGAAAAACCAACATTTTGGAATATCTAATGAAATAATTGATTGCAGCAAAGATCATAGCTTCCTGAACCATTAGGTAAGAAGTTGATAAGGAACTTTGTGCTGGATGGATCAGGCTGATGACACCTGAATCCACTGATTAATCTTAACATCACTAAAGGTGGGTGAAATAGACATTATATCCTTCCCAGTGTGATGTAATCAGAACTATAAAGCCCCACCCTTAAGATCCAATCTTACCAAAGAAAATTGAACCTGAATCTATTTAAGCTTTTCTAACTGCCAGTTTATAGGGAATACAAGGGGTGAATAAATATTTTAAATGACACCATAAAGACATAATAAACCAAGTTTAGAATGTTAGAAATTCTACAAAAAAATCCACTTTTTAAAGTAAGTGAAACATGAAGGAAAAGGAGGGAGAACTGTTGTAAATGTTAAAAAACTTAGGAATCATATCAGCCAAATGAAGTTGTTGGACCTTGTTTATATTTTGATTCAAATAAACTGGTTACAAAAACAATTTTTGTGACTATCTGGGAAAATTGAACATGGATAGGGTATTAGACACGTTTAAGAAGTTCTTGATTTTATTAAGTACAATAAAGGTATTGTGTGTTTTTTGAATCGTCTTTATTGGAGTATAATTGCTTTACAATGGTGTGTTAGTTTCTGCTTTATAACAAAGAGAATCAGCTATACATATACATATATTCCCATATCTCCTCCCTCTTGCATCTCCCTCCCACCCTCCCTATCCCACCCCTCTAGGCGGTCACAAAGCACCGAGCTGATCTCCCTGTGCTATGTGGCTGGTTCCCACTAGCTATCAGTTTTACATTTGGTAGTGTATATATATATGTCCATGCCACTCTCTCATTTTGTCCCCGTTTACCCTTCCCCCTCCCCATGTCCTCCAGTCCGTTCTCTACGTCTACGTCTTCATACCTGTCCTGCTCCTAGGTTCTTTGGAGCCTTTTTTTCTTTTTAGACTCCATATATATGTGTTAGCATACGGTATTTGTTTTTCTCTTTCTGACTTCACTCTGTATGACACACTCTGGGTCCATCCACCTCACTACAAATAACTCAATTTTGTTTCTTTTATTTTTTTTTATTTTTATTTTTTTTAATTTTGTTTCTTTTAATGGCTGAGTAATATTCCATTCTATATATGTGCCACATGTTCCTTATCCATTCATCTGTCGATGGACACTTAGGTTGCTTCTATGTCCTGGCTATTGTAAATAGAGCTGTGATGAGCATTGTGGTGCATGACTCTTTTTAAATTATAGTTTTCGGAGGGTATATGCCCAGTAGTGGGATTGCTGGGTCGTATGATAGTTCTGTTTTTAGTTTTTTAAGAAACCTCCATACTGTTCTCCATAGTGGCTATAACGATTTACATTCCCATCAACAGTGCAAGGGGGTTCCCTTTTCTCCACACCCTCTCCAGCATTTCTTGTTTCTAGATTTTTTGATGATGGCCATTCTGACTGGTATGAGGTGATACCTCATTGTAGTTTTGATTTGCATTTCTCTAATGATTAGTGATGTTGAGCATCCTTTCATGTGTTTGTTGGCAATCTGTATATCTTCTTTGGAGAAATGTCTATTTAGGTCTTCTGCCCATTTTTGGATTGGGTTGTTTGTTTTTTTGATATTGAGCTGCTTGTAAATTTTGGAGATTAATCCTTTGTCAGTTGCTTCATTTGCAAATATTTTCTCCCATTCTGAGGGTTGTCTTTTGGTCTTGTTTATGGTTTCCTTTGCTGTGCAGAAGCTTTTAAGTTTCATTAGGTCCCCTTTGTTTATTTTTGTTTTGATTTCCGTTTCTCTAGGAGGTTGGTCAAAAAGGATCTTGCTGTGATTTATGTCATAGAGTGTTCTGCCTATGTTTTCCTGTAAGAGTTTTATAGTGTCTTGCCTTACATTTAGGTCTTTAATCCATTTTGAGTTTATTTTTGTGTACGGTGTTAGGGAGTGTTCTGATTTCATTCTTTTACATGTACCTGTCCAGTTTTCCCAGCACCACTTACTGAAGAGGCTGTCTTTTCTCTATTGTATATTCTTGCCTCCTTTATCAAAAATAAGGTGACCTGGGACAATAAAGTCAACATTCTCACAGGCATGGACTAAGTGGCCCTTAGGGTATAAGTTTTTCATCATAAAAAAATGTCTTAGGATTTACAGAAGTGGAGAGAGGAGGTCAGCAGATGTGAAACCCACAACATCCGTGAAACACCACTCTCGAAATCGTCCTGTTTGGTCTGAGGAGCTTGTGTCTTGAGGAGGGATGGGCCAGGCTGGGACTGGTGGACAGCTGCTGCCCAACCCCAGTGAACACAGTGCTTTCATGGGGTGTTCAGCTCATGGGTGGAGGTGGAATAAGAGACTGAAAGAAGTTTTTTCAACTTTAAGGTAAATTAAAATCACACTTGAAAAAAAATAATAAGATGACCATATGTATGTGGGTTTATCTCTGGGCTTTCTGTCCTGTTCCATTGATCTATATTTCTGTTTTTGTGCCAGTACCAAACTGTCTTAATTACTGTAGCTTTGTAGTATAGTCTGAAGTCTGGGAGCCTGATTCCTCCAACTCCATTTTTCTTTTTCAAGATTGCTATGGCTATTCGGGATCTTTGGTGTTTCCATACAAATTGTGAAATTTTTTGTTCTGGTTCTGTGAAAAATGCCAGTGGTAGTTTTATAGGGATTGCATTGAATCTGTAGATTGCTTTGGGTAGTATAGTCATTTTCACAAAGTTGATTCTTCCAATCCAAGAACATGTTATATCTTTCCATCTATTTGTATCATCTTTAATTTCTTTCATCAGTGTATTATAGTTTTCTGCATAAAGGTTTTTTGTCTCCTTAGGTAGGTTTTTTCCTAGGTATTTTATTCTTTATGTTGCAGTGGTAAATGGGAGTGTTTCCTTAATTTCTCTTTCAGATTTTTTATCATCAGTGTGTAAGAATGCAAGAGATTTCTGTGCATTAATTTTGTATCCTGCTACTTTATCAAATTCATTGATTAGCTCTAGTAGTTTTCTGGTAGCATCTTTAGGATTCTCTATGTATAGTATCATGTCATCCACAAACAGTGACAGCTTTACTTCTTTTCCGATTTGGATTCCTTTTACTTCTTTTTCTTCTCTGATTGCTGTGGCTAAAACTTCCATAAATATGTTGAATAATAGTGGTGAGAGTGGACAGCTTTGTCTTGTTCCTGATCTTAGAGGAAATGGTTTCAGTATTTCACCATTGAGAATGATGTTGGCTGTGGGTTTGTCATATATGCCCTTTCTTATGTTGAGGTAAGTTCCCCCATGCTTACTTTCTGGAGGGCTTTTATCATAAATGGGTGTTGAATTTTGTCAAAAGCTTTTTCTGCATTTGTTGACATGATCATATGGTTTTTCTCCTTCAACTTGTTAATACAGTTTATCACATTGATTGATTTGCATATATTGAAGAATCCTTGCATTCCTGGGAAAACACCCACTTGATCATAGTGTATAACCCTTTTAATGTACTTTTGGATTTTGTTTGCTAGTGTTTTGTTGAGGATTTTTGCATCTGTGTTCATCAGAGTTATTGGCCTGTAGTTTTCTTTGTTTGTGACATCTTTGTCTGGTTTTGGTATCCAGGTAATGTTGGCCTCGTAGAATGAGTTTGGGAATGTTCCTCCCTCTGCTATATTTTGGGAGAGTTTGAGAAGGATAAGTGTTGGCTCTTCCCTAAATGTTTCATAGAATTCACCTGTGAAGCCATCCAGTCTGGGGCTTTTGTTTGTTGGAAGATTTTTAATCACAGTTTCAATTTCAGTGCTTGTGATTGGTCTGTTTATATTTTTTGTTTCTTCCTCGTCAGTCTCAGAATGTTGTGCTTTTCTAAGAATTTGTCCATTTCTTAGTCGTTGTCCATTTCATTGGCCTATATTTGCTTGTAGTAATCTCTCATGATCCTTTGTATTTCTGCACTGTCACTTGTTACTTCTCCTTTCTCATTTCTAATTCTATTGATTTGAGTCATCTCCCTTTTTTTCCTGGTGAGTTTGGCTAATGGTTTATCACTTTTGTTTATCTTCTCAAAGAACCAACTTTTAGTTTTATTAATCTTTGCTACTGTTTCCTTCATTTCTTTTTTCATTTATTTCTGATTTGATCTTTATGATTTCTTTCCTTCTGCTAAATTTGGGGGTTTTTTTGCTCTTCTTTCTCTAATTGCTTTAGGTGTAATGTTAGGTTGTTTATTTGAGATGTTTCTTGTTTCTTGAGTTAGGATTGTGTTGCTATAAACTTCCCTCTTAGAACTGCTTTTGCTGCATCCCATAGGTTTTGGGTCATCATGTTTTCATTGTCATTTTTTTCTAGGTATTTTTTTATTTCCTCTTTGATTTCTTCAGTGATCTCTTGGTTATTTAGTAGTGTGTTGTTTAGCCTCCATGTGTTTGTATTTTTTACAGATTTTTTCCTGTAGTTGATATCTAGTCTTATAGCACTGTGGTCAGAAAAGATAGTTGATATGATTTCAGTTTTCTTAAATTTACTGAGGCTTGATTTGTGACCCAAGATATTATCTATCCTGGAGAATGTTCCATGAGACCTTGAGAAGAAAGTGTGTGCTTTTGTTTTTGGATGGAATGTCCTATAAATATCAGGTAAGTCCATCCTGTTTAATGTATCATTTAAAGCTTGTGTTTCCTTATTTATTTTCATTTGGGATGATCTGTCCATTAGTGAAGGTGGGGTGTTAAATTCCCTTACTATGATTGTGTTACTGTCAATTTCCCCTTTTATGGCTGTTAGCATTGGCCTTATGTATTGAGGTGCTCCTTGTTGGGTGCATAAATATTTACAATTGTTATATCTTCTTCTTGGACTGATCCCTTGATCATTATGTAGTGTCCTTCTTTTTCTCTTGTAATAGTGTTTATTTTAAAGGCTATTTTGTCTGATGTGAGCATTGCTACTCCAGCTTTCTTTTGATTTCCATTTGTATGGAATATCTTTTTCCGTCCCCTCACTTTCAGTGTGTATGTGTCCCTAGGTCTGAAGTGGGTCTCTTGTAGACAGCATATATATGGGTCTTGTTTTTGTATCCATTCAGCCAGTCTATGTCTTTTGGTTGGAGCATTTAATCCATTTACATTTAAGGTAGTTATCGATATGTATGTTCCTTTTACCATTTTCTTAATTATTTTGGGTTTGTTATTGTAGGTCTTTTCCTTCTCTTGTGTTTCCTGCCTAGAGAAGTTCCTTTAGCATTTGTTGTAGAGCTGGTTTGGTGGTGCTGAATTCTCTTAGCTTTTGCTTGTCTGTAAAGGTTTCAATTTCTCTGTCGAATCTGAATGAGATCCTTGCTGGGTAGAGTATTCTTGGTTGTAGGTTTTTCCTTTTCATCACTTTAACTGTGTCCTGCCACTCCCTTCTGGCTTGCAGAGTTTCTGCTGCAAGATCAGCTCTTAACTTTATGGGGATTCCCTTGTATGTTATTTGTTGTTTTTCCCTTGCTGCTTCTAATATTTTTGCTTTGTAGTTAATTTTTGACAGTTTGATTAACGTGTGTCTTGGCATGTTTCTCCTTGGATTTATCCTGTATGTGTCTCTCTGCGCTTCCTGGACTTGATTGACTCTTTCCTTTCCCATGATAGGGAAGTTTTCAACTATAATCTCTTCAAATATTTTCTTAGTCCCTTCTTTTCCTCTTCTTCTCGGACCGCTATAATTCATATGTTTTTGCGTTTAATATTGTCCCAGAGTTCTCTGACACTGTCCTCAATTCTTTTCATTCTGTTTTCTTTATTCTGTTCTGTGGTAGTTATTTCCATTATTTTATCTTCCAGGTCACTTATCTGTTCTTCTGCCTCAGTTAATCTATTGATTCCTTCTAGAGAATTTTTAATTTCATTTCTTGTGTTGTTCATCACTGTTTGTTTGCTTTTTAGTTCTTCTAGGTCCCTCTTAAACATTTCTTGTTATTTTCTCCTTTATGTTCCCAAGATTTTGGATCATCTTTACTATCATTACTCTGAATTCTTTTTAGGTAGACTGCCTATTTCCTCTTCAATTGTTTCGTCTGCTGGGTTTTTACCTTGCTTCTTCATCTGCTGTGTGTTTCTCTGTCTTCTCATTTTGCTTAACTTGCTGTGTTTGGGGTCTCCTTTCGCAGGCTGCAGGTTTGTAGTTCATGTCGTTTTTGGTGTCTGCCCCCAGTGACTAATGTTGGTTCATTGGGTTGTGTAGGCTTCCTGGTTGAGGGGACTGGTGCCTGTGTTCTGATGAATGAGGCTGGACCTTGTCTTTCTGGTGGGCAGGACCGCGTCCGGTACTGTGGTTTGTGGTGTCTGTGACCTTATTATGATTTTAGGATGCTTCTCTGGTAATGGGTGGGGTTGTGTTCCTATCTTGCTAGTTGTTTGGCATAGGGTGTCCAGCACTGTCGCTTGCTGGTCGCAGCACTGGAGCTCGGTCTTAGCATTGAGATGGAGATCTCTGGGAGAGCTTTCGTCGTTTGATATTACGTGGAGCCGTGTGGTTTCTGGTGGGCTGATGTCCTGTTCTCGGCTCTCCCACCTCAGAAGCACAGGCCTGACACCCGGCCAGTGCACCAAGACCCTGTCAACCACGCGGCTCAGAAGAAAAGGGAGGAAAAAAAGAAAGAAAAAATAAAATAAAATAAAATAAATTTATTAAAATTAAAAAAATATTAAAAATTAAAAGAAATAAAAGCCATAAGAAAAAGAAAGAAGAGAGCATCCAAACCAATAAACAAATCAACCAATGGTAACAAGCACTAAAACTATTCTAAAAGAAAAAAAACGAAAAAAAAAGGGACAGAGAGCACCATTGGACAAATGGTAAAAGCAAAGTTATACAGACATAGTTACACAAAGAAGCATACAGGTACACTCTCACAAAAAGAGAAGAAGGAAAAATATATATCTATATATTAAAAAAAAAAGAAAAGAGCAACCAAATCAGTAAAGAAATCTACCGGTGTTAATAAACTGTGAATTCTAAACTAAGATAAACGTAAAACCAGAAACCAGTTAGTTGCAGAAAGGCAACCCCAAGTCTACAGTTGCTCCCAAAGTCCACTGCCTCAATTTTGGGATGATTCGTTGTCTATTCAGGTATTCCCCAGATGCAGGGTACATCGAGTTGATTTGGAGATTTAATCTGCTGCTCCTGAGGCTGCTGGGAGAAATTTCCCTTTCTCTTCTTTGTTCACACAGCTCCTTGGGTTCAGCTTTGGATTATGGCCCCGCCTCTGCATGTAGGTCGCCTGAGGGCCTCTGTTCTTCACTCAGACAGGATGGGGTTAAATTAGCAGCTGATTATGGGACTCGGGCTCACTAGGCTGGGGGCAGCGACTCGTACGGTATGTGGGGCGAGCCTGTGGCGGCAGAGGCCAGCATGACGTTGCAACAGCCTAAGCCGCGCAATGTGTTCTCCCGGGGAAGTTGTCCCTGGATCATCGGACCTGACTCTGAAATCTTACTCTTCTTTTACCACAGTGCAATTAAACTAGAAATCAATATAATAACGTAACTAGTAATTCCCCTGGATAATGCAGGTGAATTTCTTCATGTCCTCAGGGTAGGGACTTCTTAAAACAGGATACAGAATGCATAGGTATAAAGGGAAAGATTGACTTGAGAAATTTAGAAAGCATTTTCATTATCTAGATCTGGGATTGGCAAACTTTTTCTGTAAAGGGCCAATTACTCTGGCACTACTGTCTTTGTCCCAGCTACTCACCTCTTCCCTTGTAGCATGAAAGTGAACAAAGGACAATATTTTAATGATGTGTAATAAATAATAAGTGAAACTTTATATACAAAATTAGATAGTGGGCCAGAATTGGCATGTGGACCACAGTTTGTGGCTATTTGACATAGATCATCAAATAAGGAGAAGGTACGTCTCACCATGGGAGAAGATATTTGCAATACATATAACTGACAAAGGACTTTTATCCATAATGAACTCCTGCAAATCAATATGAAAAAGACCAGCAACCCAGTTTAAAACATTTGCAGTGAACTTGAATAGGTACTTTTCTAAAGAGGAAATCCAAACATCCAGTAAACATGTTAATATGCTAAGCTTTGTTAGTTATCAGAGACGTGCAAATTGAAACCACAACAAGGTTACATTAAATAGCAACTAGACTCACTTAAAGACTGACAAAACTAAGCATTTATGAGCTTGTGGAGCAACAGGGGCTCTCATACCCTATAATGTTGATGATATGCATACTCTGACCAAGCAGTTCTCCTAGATTTATTCTCATATGAACTAAAAGACATGTAATAATGTTCATTAAACTCATAATATTCATAATTGTCCCAAACTGCAGACAACACAAGTGTCCTTTAACAATAGAATGGATGAAACTGGTTAATTCATAAACTGGAATATTAGACAACAATGAAAAGGAGCAGGCAGCTACATTCTACAATACGTTTGAACCTCACTAATATAATGTTGAGCAACAGAAGCCAGTCACAAAAGAACGTACATTATATGATTCTAATTATATAAAGTTCTGAAATAAGCAAAATGAAATAAGTTATTTTAGTATAATACTATATATTATATATAATATAATAAAAAAATTAATATAATAATAGGGATGCTTAGTTGGCTGGTAAGAGTGAAAAGACAAGTGAAAAGACAAAGAGATGATTTTCATGAAAGTCAGGATTGAAAAGTCTCAGAAACTTGAGCTTTCAAGGAGGATGTAGTTAGTTGAGGCAGGCCAGTGATTCCACAGTAATAAACAAGGTAAAACTGGGTAAGTTTCAAAACTCCTGTTTTTAAAAGCCTCAGAAAATGGAAGCTGTTTGGGGACAGGAGGTGATTAATCTTATTTATCTTTGTATCTCCCACAGTTCTTGGTGCCCTGCCTTTCACATAGGTAGTTCAATTAATAATGAATGAATGAAAACAGAGTGAGAGGGAAAAGGCACATATCTGGAATGGAAGATGGAGAAAAATGTTTGCTCTTTACCATAGTCAAAGTTTAAGGAGAAAGGACTAAATTATCTGGGTTCCCAAGGGAGAAAGACACACTGTATCCTTTGTAGAGCCTAAGATATTATGCTATAAGAATTTGATGTTCTTGTTTAAGTCATCTGTTAAATATGTATGTGTATGATATATGATATGCATTTTAAAACACACCCATTATTTATAATGCTTTGGGACATTAAATTTTTCTGTCTTGTAGTCTTACCTCTTGTTATCTTTTGTACTTTTCTCATAATGAAATTTTCAGGAAGCTGTTGATGCTGGTTTGTTACCTTTGGAATCCTAGAACTTTAGCACAGGAAAAGACCTTATATAGAATTTGCTATTTCCTCGTGATTAGATTGAGGTTCTACATTTTGACAAGAATATCATAGAAGTGATCGTGTATCCTTCTGATTGTGTCATATTGTGAGGTACATAGTATTGCTGTGTCTTGTTGCTAGTGATGTTAATCTTAATCTCTTGGTTAAGCTGTTGGCTACTGGGTTTCTCCAATTTTTATTTTCCCTTTGTAATTGTTAAGTAGTTTGGAGATACTTTGAAACTACATCATTATGCCGTTTCTTCTCAGACTTTCATGTCTGATTTTGGCATTCATTGGTAGATCTTGGCTGCAGCATTGATTACTGTGATGTTTACTAATTGTGCCATTTGTATTTCCTTCGTTCCTTCTACATTGATCAGTTGGAATTATGTAAAGAATTCTCCCTCTTTTATTTATTCATGCCAATAAGAACTCTTGGATATTTATTTTATTCTATGGGTTATAATCCAATGCTGTTATTACTTTGTTGCTCAAATTGTTCCAGTGTTAGCCATTGAGAGTTCCTTCTGGTTGGCTCCTGTGTCTTTTTGACATGCCCCATCTTTTTTCAAGCACTTCCTTGTTTGCTGCCATCATAAGTAGTTCCAGGATCATTTTGTATTTTCTGTTGGAGAGTGGTATTTAGAAACTCAGATCTGGGTGTTAAGTGTGCTCTCTGCTACGAGGTGATGGATGTTGATGATGTGGTTTTTATTTGGGAGTGGTGGATGTAATGTTGTTTCTCCATGTTTCTTGGTGCTTATGTGTGAGAGCATTTGTAAGGAAGTGCTTCCCAGTCCTTTTCATGTCATGGTACATGCTGAAAATGGTGTTTTTCCAGCATGTTGAAGTAAACTGGAGGAGATTAGAAGCCCTGTGTAAAGCTGCTCAAGTCAAAGGTTACCCTTCTGGAACCACTTGAAGGGCACAAGAGAAGAGCAGCTCCTACCTAGGGTACATTCATCAGAGTAGAATTGCTAGTTACAGGGAATATATATGACTCTCCATGGTGGTTGTAGCAATTTGCACTCCCACCTAGAGAGTTATTATTTTTGCCAGTAACATTTTTCCTAATACTTGCCTTTGTGAAGCTTTATTTATTTATTTTTTTAATTTATTTTGGTTGTGCTGGATCTTAGTTGCAGCAGGCAGGCTCCTTAGTTGCAGCACATGTGCTTATTAGTTGTGGCCAGTGGGCTCCTTAGTTGTAGCTCCCGGGTTCCTTAGTTTTGGTATGCGAACTCTCAGTTGTGGCATGCATGGGGATCTAGTTCCCTGACCAGGAATTGAACCTGGGCCTGCTGCATTGGGAGCTTGGAATCTTAACCACTGCGTCACCAGGGAAGTCCCGTGAAACTTTAAATTATTTGTCAATAAATAGATATAAAATCACTTTCAGTTATGATTCTGTCAGTTGTCAAACTAGCTATCCCTCCCACTTTTAAATCACTTACACATTTGAAAAGCAAGTCCTCTGTGTCTTTACAAAAGTAACTGATAAAAGTGTCTAACAGGATAGAGCCATACAGAAGAAACCTATAATACTTTACCTTTACGTCAGTGGTTTTAATGCTAGAATCTTGATGAATTATGATTATGATTATCCTAATCTAGTAACCTTCTTTTAGTTTGTTATTAGTAGCTCAGTCTAAGCTGGGTCCTAATTAGTACCACATCCCTTTTGGTGAACATTTTATAACAGGTTTATTGAGGTACAACTTACTACATACCATAAATTTATGATATAAAGATTCAAGGTGTTTTAAATGGCAATTCTAACTTCTAAATTATTAGTGAATTTATCAGTTGTGCCACCATCACCATGATCCACTTCTAGAACACTTCCATCATCACAGAAACTTCCCTCATGCTTAATTGTAGTCAGTCCACTCTCACTCTGTGACACAACTTCTGACCTTCTTTCTGTTTCTCTTGTTTTGCTTTTTATACAGATTTCATATAAATGGAATCATAACATATGTAGAATTTTGTGTTTGGATACTTTCACTTAGCTTAATGTTTTTGAGGTTAATTTGTGTAGTTGCATGCCTTGGTAGTTCATTCCTTTTTGTAGAGCTGATTTATGTTTTATTGTATGGATATACCATATTTTCTTTATCCATTTGCCAGCTGATAGACATTCGGACTGTTTCCAATTTTTGGCAGGTATGAATAGTGCTGTTAGGGATGTTTGTGTACAAGTCTTTGTGTGGACATATGTCTTTATTTTTATTGGATAAATAAACTACAAGTGGAATCTCTGAGTCCATCATAAGTGTTTGTTTACCTTTTTAAGAAACTGTCAAACTCTTTTCAAAAGTGGCGTTACCATTTCACATTCCCATCAGCACTGTGTATGAGAATTCTGTTTTTGCCACATCCTCATCACCACTTGGTATTGTCAGTCTTTTTTTTTTTTTGCGGTACGCGGGCCTCTCAGTGTTGTGGCCTCTCCCATTGTGGAGCACAGGCTCCAGACGCACAGGCTCAGGGGCCATGGCTCACGGGCCCAGCCACTCCGCGTTATGTGGGATCTTCCCAGACCAGGGCACGGACCCGTGTCCCCTGCATCGGCAGGTGGACTCTCAACCACTGCGCCACCAGGGAAGCCCTTGTCAGTCTTTTGATTATAGTCTTTCTAGTGGGTTACGTAGTGATGTCGCTTTGTGGTTTTAAGTTGAATTTCACTAATCACTAATGATGCTGAGCATCTTTTCAAATGAAAACTTTCCATTAATATGTATTCTTTGCTGAAGTGCTCATTTCTTAACTGTGTTGTTCATCTGCTTATTGAGTTTTTATAGTTCTTTATATATTTCAGATACAAGTCCTTTATCAAATGTATGTTTTGCAAATATTTTCTCCCAGTCTGTGACTTCCCTTTTCATTTTCTTAATGGTATGTTTCAAAGAGCAGAAGTGTTTAATTTTTATGAAGCCCAGTTTGTAAATTTTTTCCTAAATTCTTTCGTGGATTTTTCATAGTTTTATCTCTTATATTTAGTCTGCTCAAATTTCAGGTGACTTTTATGTTTGATGTGAGATTATGATCTAAGTTTGTTTTTGAATATGGATATTTTCCAACTATTCTAGCAGCATTTGTTGAAAACTTTCCTCATTGCCTTGGTACTTGTATTTATAATAATAAGTCTTGAAATCAGGTAGTATCAGTCTTCCAATTTTATTCTTCTTTGCAAAATTGTTTTGTCTATTTTGGGTCCTTTCATTTCCATATAAATATTAGGATTAGCTTGTAAATTTTCTTTAGGATTGGTAGTTTTATTTTAAAATGTTTGATAAAATTTATCTATGATAAATGGTACCTGTTTTTCTCATTGTATAAAGATTTTGTTACTAATTCAGTTTCTTTACTTGTTTTAGTTCTACTGAGGTTTCCTTTTTCTTTAGACCCTTTCATCATTTTTTAAGAATTTGTCCATTTTTGTCTACACTGTCTGGTTTTGGGCATAAAATTATTCATACTGTTCCATTACAGTTATCTTAATTTCTGTAGAATAAGTGTTAATTTTGGTAATGTGTGTTCTCTTTCTTGCTCTCCCTCTATCTCTCTTGCTCTCACCCTCTTCGGTTAGTCTAGGTAAATGTTTGCCAATTTTGTTGATCTTTTAAAACTACCAACTTTTGGATTCATTGGCATTCTCTGTCATTTTTCTGTTTTATATTTTATGGCTTGTTGCCCTGATCTTTATTATTTCCTTCCCTGTACTTTCTTTGGGTTTTATTGCTCTTCTTATTCTAGCTTCTTGAGGTGGAAGCTTATATTATATGGTTTTAGATCTTTCTGGCTAGTGAAAACATTTAAAAGTATAAATTTCTCTATTAAAGCACTGTTTAGCTGCTTCTTATAAATTTTGTTATGTTGTATTTTTGTTTTCATTTGATTCAAGATATTTTCTAATTTTCTTCATTATTTCTTTTTTTGACCCATGAGTTATTTAGAAGTGTGTTGTTCAATTTCCATATGTTTGGGAATTTCTGAAATTTCTCTTTGTTGGTGATTTCCAATATAATTCTGTTATGCTCAGAGAATATTCTTGTATGTTTTCAGTGTTTTTAAAAATTTAGACTTGTTTTGTAGTCTAACACAGGGGTTGGCAAACGGTAGCCCATAAGCCAACTTTAGCCTGTGGACATTTTTTTTTAATGACCTGCAAGGTAACAATGGTTTTTACATTTTAAAGGGTACTTACATTTTAAAGAGACAGAGAAGGTTGTTATATAATGATAAAGGTGCTAGGCCATCAAAAAGATATAACAGTTGTTAATATTTATGTGCCCAACACCAGAACACCTAAATATATAAAGCGAAAACTAACAGACTAAAAGGAGAAATGAACAGCAATACAGCAATAGCTGGGTATTTTACTGTTCCACTCTCAACAAAGGATAGATCATCCAGACAGAGAATCATTAAGGAAACAGCAGATTTGAATAGACATTGAAGACTAAATGGACCTAACAAACATATACAGAACATTCTGTCCAACAGTAGCAGAATACACATTCTTCTCAATTGTACATGGAACATTTTCTAGGATATACCATGTTACCCACAAAACCTTCAATCTTAGCAAATTTAAGAAGAATGAAATAATAATCTACTCTGACCACAGTGGCAAGAAACTAGATATCAATAACAAGAGGATGCTGTCTGCCCTACTTTTGAAATCAGGCCTGGGTGAAAGAGCACTTCTGACTTACTGTGATCATGCTCACGAGTACCCTTCCTGTTCGTTTTGTTAGCGTTAAAATCAAGACTATTTATTTGGAATAGCTACAACAGTGTTTTCCACTGTACTTCATTTTCAAAAGCTGAGAATAGCCTTCCCTACTTTTTGCAAAGAATTAATATTCCATATTGGATTCTCCAAGACTTTGATATGGTGAATCTATAAAACCTAGAAATTGTCTTTCATCCTTTCGTGACTGTGGCATGAGTTCCCAACCCCCTCCCAGTTTTTAGATGAAACTCATAGCACAATTTCAGTTATTTACACATTCAGCATCTCTTGAGTATGTATGTTGAGCCATCAACCCTGACAGCTGATTCAGTAACCAGCTTCCTGCTATCATTCACACTCACTACTTATACTGTCATTGTGACAATGTGGAGGAAATAAGTTTCCATGTGTGTCTGGGAAGCATTATCCATTTGTACATTTTTTTATACTCTGATTCTGTAACATTTCTGAGTTCTGTTTTTGTTTTACAGAAAAATAAATAAATAGAAGTGATACAGCAATCAGAAGACAAGAGGTTTACTCTCAATACTTAGGGTTGTCTGACCTCTGGCCAGTAGTCCTACATGGCCAAATTAATTACTAGAGTAATACGTTTTCAAAAGCCAATTTTTTTCAATGTTTTTTCTGTATGAAACTGCCAATATCATGAATAGAAAGGGAGAACCATAGAGGAGAAAGCAATGTTCAGCTGTGTTTGTGTTATCTAAAGGAGCAGTGTGGAAACAGGCACAATCCACTGAACTTTAGGGACCTGATAGTGTTGCTTTGGAGGCATCCGTACTTGCATTTCACATTCTTCATATGTAATCATATTGCCAAAGACAAACTGTTTCATCATCTATTTTGAATACCACTTTTCCCCAGACCTACCATAAAGTTTCTGTGATGTATTGTCTTCCAGTTGCAATAAAAATTACTGAGCTGCATCAATTAAAAAAAAAATAACAGGAGGAAAACTGAAAAATTCATGAACACGTAGAAATTATACAACTCTTTCCTGAACAACCAATGACTCAAAGATAAAATTAAAGGGGAAATAATTTCTTGAGAGAAATGAAAATGGAAACATAACATACCAGAATTTATGAGATATAGCCAAAGCAGTTCCAAGAGGGAAGTTTATAGAAATAAATGCCTACGTTAAGAAGTAGGAAAGATCCCCCCAAAAACAACCAAACTTCATGCCTTAAGGAACTAGTAAAACAACAACAAACTGACCCCAAAATTAGCAGAAGAAAGGAAACAATAAAGATTAGAGCAGGTATAAATGAAATAGAGAACAAAAAACTAGTAGAAAAGATTACCAGGGCTTCCCTGTTGGCACAATGGTTGAGAGTCTGCCTGCTGATGCAGGGGACATGGGTTCGTGCCCTGGTCCGGGAAGATCCCACATGCCGCAGAGCGGCTAGGCCCGTGAGCCATGGCCACTGAGCCTGTGCGTCCAGAGCCTGTGCTCCGCAACGGGAGAGGCCACAGCAGTGAGAGGCCCACATACCGCAAGAAAAAAAAAAAAGATTACCAAAGAGTTTGGTTCTTTGAAAAGATAAACAAAATTGACAAACCCTTAGACTAACAAAGGAAAAAAGAGAAAGGACCCAAATCAACAATATTATAAATGAAAAAGGAGACATTACAACTGATACCACAGAAATTTAAAGGATTATAAGATGTTACTATGAACAACTATATGCCAACAAACTAGACAACCTAGAAGACTTGGGAAAAGTCTAAGAAACATACAACTTTCTAAGATTGAATCAGGAATAGAAAATCTAGAAATGGACCAATTACTAGTAAGGAGATTGAATCAGTAATCAAAAATCTCCCAACAAAGAAAAGCCCAGGACTAGATGGTATCACTGGAGAATTTTACCAAATGTGTGAAGAAGAATTAACACCAGTCCTTCTTAGACTCTCCCAAAATATCAAAGGGGTGGGAGCACTCCCAAACTTGATTTACAAGGCCAGCATCCTGCTTGATGCCCAAACCAAAAAAGGACACGTTTAGAAAAGAATACTACCGGCTTATATCCATGATGAATATAGATGCAAAAATTCTCAATAAAATACTAACAAACCAAATTCAGCAGCACATTAAAAGGATCATTCACCATGATCAAGTGTGATTTCTCCCTGGGGTGCAAGGATGGTTCAATGTATCCAAATCAATCAATGTGATATAGAAGAATCATTTAGGCCAGACCACCAACAGGGAAGTAACATAGCCCCACCCATCAGCATACAGGCTGCTTAAAGTCTTTTGAATAAACAGTTTCCTGGTAAACACAACCCTTGACACAGGCCTGCCCACTAGAGGGACAAGACCCATTTCTACCTACCAGTGGGCAGGAACAAGTCCCTCCCACCAGGAACCCTGCACAAGCCTCTTAGATAGCTTCATCCACCATGAGGGAGACAGCACAGGCAAGAAAAACTAAAACCCTGCAGAATGAGGAACAGAAATCACCATCACAGAAAGTCCGACAAAATGAGACAGCAGAGGACTATATCTCAGGTGAAGAAACAAGATAAAATGCCAGACGAACAACTAAGTGAAGTGGAGATAGGCAATCTACCCAAAAAAGGATTCAGAGTAATGATAGTAAAGATGATCCAAGATCTTGGAAAAAGAATGGAGGCACAGATTGAGAAGATACAAAAAAAGTTTAACAGAGACCTAGAAGAACTAAAGAACAAACAGAGATGAACAATATAATAACTAAAATGAAGGAATCAATAGAAGGAATTAATAGAAGAAATCAATAGCAGAGTAACTGAGGCAGAAGAACAAATTAGTGCCCTGGAAGACTGCCTCAGAACAGAATGAGGACAGTCTAAGAGACATCTGGGACAACATTAAATGCACCAGCATTCACATTATAGGGGTTCCAGAGGGAGAAGAGAAAGAGAAAGGAACTGAAAAAATATTTGAAGAGATAAGAGCTGAAAACTTCCCTAACATGGAAAAGGAAATAATCACCCAAGTCCAGGAAGCACAGAGAGTCCCAGGCAGGATAAACCCAAGGAGGAACATGTTGAGACACATAGTAATCAAATTGACAAAAATTAAAGACAAAGAAAAAAACATCAAAAGCAACAAGGGAAAAGCAGCAAATAGCATACAAGAGAATTCCCATAAGGTTATCAGCTGATTTCCCTGCAGAAACTCTGCAGGCCAGAAGGGAGTGGCACAATATATTTAAAGTGATTAAAGGGAAGAATCTACAACCAAGAATACTCCACTCAGCAAGGCTCTCATTCAGATTCCACAGAGAAATAAAAAATTTTATAGGACAAGCAAAAACTAAGAGAATTCAGCACCACCAGACCACTTTTATAATAAATTCTAAAGGAAATTCTCTAGGTGGAAAAGAAAAGGCCACAGCTAGAAACAAGAAAATTACAAATGGAAAAGCTCACCAGTAAAGGCAAGGATACAGTAAAGGTAGAAAATCATGCACACACAAATATGATATCAAAACCAGCAATTGTGAGGAGAGTACAAATGCAGGATATTAGAAATGCATTTGAAATTTAAAAACCACCAACTTAAAATAATGTTTTTTATATATAGACTGCTATATCAAAACCTCATGGTAACCACAAACAAATAATCTACAATAGATGCACAAAAAAAGGAATCCAAACACAGTACTCAAGTTAGTCATCAAATCACAAGAGAAGAGAACAAAAGAGGAAGGGAAGAAAAGAGACCTACAAAAACAAATCCAAAACAATTAACAAAAGGGCAATAACAATATACATATCGATAATAATGTTAAATGTAAACGTACTAAATGCTACAACCAAAAGACATAGACTGGCTGAATGGATACAAAAATAAGACCCATGTATATGCTGTCTACCAGAGACCCACTTCAGATCTAGGGATATGTACAGACTGAAAGTGAGGGGATGGAGAAAGGTATTCCATGAAAATGAAATCAAAGAAAGCTGGAGTAGCAATACTCATATCAGACAAAATAGATTTTAAAATAAAAACTGTTACAAGAGACAAAGAAGGACACTACGTAATGATCAAGAGATCAATCCAAGAAGAAGCTGTAACAATTGTAAACATAAATGCAGCCAACATAGGAGCACCTCAATATATAAGGCATTTTTCACTAGAACTAGAACAAAAAACATATTAATTGGTATAGAGACACAAAAGACCCCAAATAGCTAAAGCAATCTTGAGAAAGAAAAACGGAGCTGGAGGAATCAGGCTCCCTGACTTCAGACTATACTATGAAGCTACAGTCATCACAACAGTATGGTACTGTCACAAAAACAAAAATATAGCTCAGTGGAACAGGATAGAAAGCCCAGATATAAACCCTACACCTATGGTCAGTCTATGACAAAGGAGGTAAGACAATGGAGAAAAGACAATCTCTTCAACAAATGGTGCTGGGAAAACTGGCCAGCTACATATAAAAATGGAAATTAGAATATTCCTTAACCCCATACAAAAAATAAACTCAAGATGGATTAAAGACCTAAATGTAAGGCCAGACACTATAAAACTGTTAGAGGAAAACATAGGCAGAATACTCTTTGACATAAATCACAGCAATATCTTTTTCAAGATGTCTCCCAGAATGATGGAAATAAAAACAAAAATAAACAAATGGGACCTGATTAAACTTAAAAGGTTTTGCATAGCAAAGGAAACCATAAACAAAACCGAAAAGACAGCCCACAGAATGGGAGAAAATATTTGCAAAGGATGTGACAGACAAGGGATTAATCTCCAAAGTTTATAAACAGCTCATGCAGCTCAATATCAGAAAAACAAACAACCCAATCAGAAAATGGGCAGAAGACCTAAATAGACATTTCTCCAAAGAAGGCATACAGATGGCCAAGAGGCACTTGAAAAGATGCTCAACATCACTAATTATTAGAGAAATGCAAATCAGAACTACAATGAAGTATCAACTCACACCAGTCAGAGTGGCCATCATCAAAACGTCTACAAATAATAAATTCTGGAGAGAGTGTGGAGAAAAGGGAACACTCCTAAACTGTGGGTGGGTATGTAAATTGGCACAGCCACTATAGAGAACAGTATGGAGGTTCCTTAAAGAACTAAAAATAGAGCTACCATATGATCCAGCAATCCCACTCCTGGGCATATATTGGAGAAAATCATAATTTGAAAAGTTACATGCACCCCAATGTTCATTGCAGCACTGTTTACAATAGCCAGGACACGGAAGCAACCTAAGTTTCCATCGACAGATGAATGGATAAAGATGTGGTACATTATATAATGGAATATTACTCAGTCATTAAAAAGAGTGAGCTAATGCCATTTGCAGCAACATGGATGGACCTGGAGACTATCATACTAAGTGAAGTAAGTCAGACAGAGAAAGACAAATGTCATATGATACCGCTTATATGCTGAATCTAAAAAAATATATACAAATGAGCTTATTTACAAAACAGAAACAGACTTACAGACTTAGAGAATGAACTTATGGTCTTATGATTACCAGGGGAAGGGGGAGGGGGAGGGATAGACTGGGAGGTTGGGATTGACATATAAACAGTGCTATATTTAAAATAGATAAAACAACGAGGACTTATTGTATAGCACAGGGAACTCTGCTCAATATTCTGTAATAACCTAAAGGGAAAAGAACTTGATAAAAAAAATAGATACGTATAACTGAATCAGCTTGCTGTACACCTGAAACAAATACCACATTGTTAATCAACTCTAATATAAAATGAAAATTTTTTTAAATCAAGAGAAAGAAAAGAATCATATGATCATCTCAACAGACACAGAAAAAGCAGCTGAGAAAACTCTAGTATCCATTCATGATTTTTTAAAAAAAGCCTCTTAACAAATTAGGCATAAAAGAAACATATTTCAGTGTAATAAGGGCTATAAAAGTTCAAGCTAATGTCATTCCCAATGGTGAAATGTTGAAAGGTTTTCCTCTAGGATCAGGAACAAGACAGGTTTGCTCATTCTCACCACTCATTCACATAGCATGGGAAATCGGGTTAGAGCAATCAGGCAAGAAAAAGAAAAGTATCAGAATTCGAAAGGATAAAGTAAAATTGTCTCTATTTGCAGATGAAATAATTTTATATATAGAAAATCCTAAACACTCAATCAGAAAACTGTTAGATATAATCAATGAATTCAGTTATGTTGCAGGACACCAAATTAACATACAAAAACCAGTTCCTTTCTATAAACTAACAACAGAATTTCTGGAAGAGAAATGAAGAAATTGATCTCATTTATGATAGCATCAAAAAAAGCAAAATTCCTAGGAATAAATTTAACTAAAGAGGTAGAAGATCTCTACAATGAAAACTACCAGACCTTTGATGAAAATCACTGAGGAAAACACATATAAATGGAAAGCTATCTTGAATTCATGGATTGGAAGATTTAATATTGTTAAAATGTCAATATTACCAAAAGACATCAATAGACTCAGTGCAAGACCTGTCAAGATTCCAGTGGCATTTTTTTTTACAGAAGTAGGAAAATCACTCCTAAAATTTATGCAACCCCAAAAGACCTCAAACAGTCAAAGACATCCTGAGGAATAAAAAAGTAGGAGTCCTTACCCTTCCTGATTTTAAGCTGTACTATAAAGCTATAGTCATCAAAGCAGTAGTGTACTGGCATGAAATCAGAGAAATATACCAAGGTCAGAAAGAAGCCCAATCATATATGGTCAACTAATATTTGATGATGGAGGCAAGAATAATTAATAAGGACAGTCTCTTCAGTAAATGGTGCTGGGATAACTGGATATTCACATGTAGAAGAATGAAACTGGACTCATATTGTACACTGCTCACAAACATTAACTTGAAATAGGTTAAAGACTTAGATGTGAACCTGAAACTATGAAACTCCTAGGAAAAAAACATAGGAATAAAGCTCCTTGAATGGGTCTTGGTAATAATTTTTTGGAGATAACACCTAAAGCACAAGCAACAGAGTCAACAGTCCACAAGTGGGACTACAGCAAACTAAGAAGCTTCTGCATAGTCAAAGAAACCATCAACAAAGTGAAAAGACAACCTATAGAATGGGGAAATATATTTTCAAACCATATATCTGATGAGGGATTAATATCCAAAATACATAAAGAACTCATACAACTCAATAGCAAAAAATTGAAATATTCCAATTTAAAAATGGGCAAAGAAAAAAAACATGGGCAAAGAATCAGAATAGACATTTCTCCAAAGAAGATATGTAAAAGACCAACAGGTACATGAAAAGATGTTCAACATCGTTAGTCATCAGGAAAATGCAAGTTAAAACACAATGAGATACCTTACACCTGTAAAATGGCTGTATCATGAAAAAGAAAAGGGATAACAAATGCTGCCATGGATCTAGAGGAAAGGGAACCCCTCTGCACTGTTGATGTAATTATAAATTGGTACGGCCACTATTGAAAACAGTATTTAAATTCCTCAAAAAATTAAAAGTAGATCTACCATAGCATTCAGCGGTTTCACTTTTGGCAATCTATCCAAAGGAAATGTCAACACTAACTTGAAAAGATGTCTGTACCCCCATGTTTATAGCAGCATTATTTACAATAGCCAAGGCATGGAAATAATCTAAGTGTACATTGATGGTTGAGTGGATAAAGAAGTTGTGATATATATATATATATATATATATATATATATATATATATATATATATATATCCATAGAAAACAAGGAAATACTACCGTTTGCAACAACATGAATGGACCTGAAAGCATTATGCTACATGATGTAAGTCAGACAGAGAAAGGCAAATACTGTATGATCTATGTTTCTAAACTCATAGAAACAGAGATCAGACTTGTGTTTATCAGAGGCAGAGGGTGGTGGGAGGGGGAAATGGAGAAAAGTGGCCAAAAGATACAAACTTCCATTTATAAGTTAAATATTTACTAGGGATGTAATGTACAGCATGTTGACTATAGCTGACACTGCTGTACAATATATGGGTAAGTTGCTAACAGAGTAAATTGTGAGTTCTCACACAAGTAGAATTCTTTTCCTTTTCTTCTTTTTTAAAATTGTACCTATGTGAGAAGGTGGATGTTAGTTGGACCTATTGTGCTAATCATTTTTACCATATATGTAAATCAAACCATCATAGTGTACACCTTAAACTTATACACTAATGTATGTCAATTATTTTTCAATGAAACTGAGGGAAAAAACCCCAATAATATGCAGCAGGTACTGTATGTGACCTGCAGAGCCTAAAATATTTACTATCTGACCCTTTATCAGAACAGTTTTCCAATCCCTGTCCTAATATATGGTCTAATTGCTTTGGATATATAAAAACTTGATGTATATTTCTTAATTTCTTTTAAGAAAACATAAAGATTTCTTAAAGCAATAGTTATAACAATGAGAAAGGTGGAAATGGAGCTATACTGGAGCAAAGTTGCTATATTTTACCAGAATTAAGCCAGTATTAATCTGAAATACATTGTTATTAGTTAATGATATGTATTGTGGTCCCTAGAACAGCCACTAAGGAAATAATTCAAGAAGTACAGCTAAAAAATTAAGAAAGGAAGTTAAAATAGTATATAAAAATACATAAGACAAAAGATTTAACAAAAGAGAAACAAGACAAGAGACATAATAGAAATAGTAAAATCAGATATAAATATAACCTTATCAATAATTGCACTAAATGTGAGTGGTCTAAACACTGCAATCAAAAGGCAGAAATTTTCCAACTTGATAAAAAAGCAAGATCCAACTATATCCTACCAAAACAGATACATAGAGCCAGATAGATTGAAATAGGTTGAATAGGTTCAAATAAGTTAAAAATAAAAAGCTGTATCTTGCAGACAGTATTAGGTGCAAAAACTACTTTGAGAACAAAGTAGACTTTAAGATAAGAGTCTTACTGGAGTTAAAGAGGGAAAATTCATAATGATAAAAGGATCAATACATTAAAAATATGTAACATTATAAATGTATATCTACTTAACTACTGAGACTCAAAATACATGAAGCAGAAAATGACAGAATTAAAAGGGGAAATAGACAACTCAACAGTTACAGTTGAGGATTTTAATACTTCTTTCTTTTCATGTGATAGAACAACTAAGGATATAGAAAACTTGTACAACCCATTGACCAACTTGAACTTAAATATATTTCTCTACTTAACAAGAGCAGAATACATACTCTTTTCCAGCACACATACAACATTCTCCAGGATAGATCATATGCTATCTCATAAAAGAACTTTCCTTCCTGTTGATTTATTTACCATCTGGTATTTTTTTTCAGCCCTACAAACTTCTTTTAATATTCCTTATAGGGTAAGTCTACTAACACCTTATTTTCTCATTTTGTGTTCATCTGAGGATGTCTTTTCTGTGACTTCATTTAGCCCTGTATATAACTCTTGATTAACATTTTTTTTCTTTCAGCATTTTAAACATGTCATTTCAGTGTCTTCTGACTTCTGTGGTTTCTGATGAGAAGTTAGGTTTTAATTGTATTGTTACTCTTCTATATGTATGAGTCACTTTTTCCCTTGTGACTTCAAGATTTTCTGTTTGTATTTGTCTTTCAGCAATTTGCCTATGGTATGTCTAGGTGTGGATCTCTGTGTTTATCCTACTTGGAATTCATTGAACTTCTTGGATCTGTAGATTAAGTTTTTCATCAAATCTGGGATATCTTTAGCCATTGTTTTTTCACATATTTTTTCTCCTCTTCTGGGACTCCTATTATGCATATGATAGTATCCCACATGTACTGGGGCTCTGATTATTTTCCCTTGATTTTTTTTTCTCTTCAGATTTGATAATTTCTATTGATATGTCTTTGAGTTTATTGATTCTTTCCTCTACCATCTCAAATCTGCTCCTGAGAACATCTAATAATTTTTTCATTTCAATTATTGTATGTTCTGCTTTAGAGTTGTTCTTTGGTTCTTTTTATGGCTTGTAGTTTTCTATTTAGATTCTCTGTTGAATCATTGTCATCATATTTTTGTTTAATTTTTGGACATAGTCTCCTTAGCTTCTTTAAACACATTTATAACAGCTTCTTTGAAATCTTTGCCAAGTTCAACAGCTGGACCTATTCAGAGCCAGTTTCTGTTGACTCCCTCCCCCACCCCCCTCTCCTGGCTATGTGTCACAATTTTCTGTTTCTTTGTATGTCTTGTATTTTGGTTGTTGTTGTTGAAAACTGGAAATTTAGGTAATATATCAAATTTAGGTAATATGTCCACTTTGGATTTTGATTTATTTTTCTGAGACTTATTTTTATTTATTTTTTGTTACTTTGGGTTTAAAGTGGAGAATCTTCCCCTGCTGTAGTGTGTAGCCTCTGATGGATCTGCTCAGATTTTATTCTTATTTTTTAACCTAGTTTCTTAGTGGCTGTCACTGTGTCTGTATAGCTTAGGGTAGCCATTGATTTGAAAAGAGGTTTGTTCAAACACGTCAAGCGTATAAGGCGTCTATCTTTGCTGTTTGAAATGTGTTTGAATTGAGGAGTGCATTCAGGGTCAATCAGTTACTTCATCTGCCTTGGCTTTTAATTTCTGTGGACTCCCTTGAGTCTCCCCTGCACATCCACATAGTTTCCTAGCTGTCTAAGGACTTGTAGAGAGCATATCTAGCACTTGCTTGGCTCTCTCACTTCCATTATCTCCCAGTTCAATTTCTGAGTGTTCAATAGCTCATTCCAACTGGGTCTGCAATTCCAGGCTGGCAAAGCCGATGCTCTGTATTTTCTTCATTCTTTTCCTACAGAGTTTGCCACTTTTAGCTGAAAAAGATGTGGGATTTTGTCCCTTGCCCCAAATCGAAGATTCCCTCTCTGAATGCCAAGCTGCTTGTTTTCATAGTCAATCTTGCCTTGGTAAACTGACATTCTTGAAATTGAACTTGGGGATAGGATGGGAGAGGGGCCACACCAAGCCAAAAAAGGTTGTAGATGCCCACTATTTTGGGATGAAGCTTTAACAGGTTTTCAAGAATAAACATTTCTGAATTTGTCTGCCTTTGGTTGATTTCTAGAGCCCTGAAATAGTTGTTTTTTCACAGTTTTGTCCAGCGTTATGCTTATTTTTGGTGGAGAGATTTCATGGAGCTCTTCACACTACCCTAGGCCCCTACTCTTAAAATATTCTCAAGCCATTTGTGTAATTAGCTTTTTAAACCTTTGAAGGGGCTCATGGAGCTTCAGAATCCCTATTTTTATCATAATTTTTTGACAATATCTTCCCATTCCTGGGTCTTTGTCACTTCTATTCTAAAGTTATTGGACAAGGTCCTATGTCCATAGTTTTTGATAAAAACACTGAGAATATGCTTGTTATGTTCGTTCAGTATCTCGGGATGCTCTTTCTCTGAGTTTGTAAACTGCTCTAAGATGTGTGAAAATCTTCCCAGCCACTTCACCTAACCTGGGCTTTAAGTTTGTCTTTAGGATGTTTGAACATCACTTTCTTTGGTGGAGAAGGTGGAAGCCTTTTATTGGTCATGTGTTAGCTAATTATTCTTGCTTCAAGCATAGCTTGAGAAATCTTTTTGGTATCTTTAGCATTTTTCTGAGGTGTGGTTCATTCAGAACAACAGAGTTACTTCCATTCTTGCAGATTCATGTCTAAAACTATAATCAAAGACAAATGTAGTCTTTGATTATAGTTTTCTCAGACAACAGTAATGTGTATATATAAGTCAGGCCTTGGATTTTATTTACTTAATGTATTATTTAACATTTTTTTATGTTCTTTACTCAAAAGGAATAAAATAATAAAAGCTAAAAAATGTTTTTATAAATTTTCAACTCTTCAGAGAATTAAAACTTGAGATTTTATCCTTTAATGGATTTAAACAATAAGTATGCAATTCATGTAATAATTCTTAGAAGAGCACAGTACAATTCCAGTATTGACTATTTATTTAAAATATGAAACATTATTGAGTTGTTGAGGACAACAGCAGATCAACAGATAATAATATCCTGGCAACAGAAAAGGAAATCGATTAATTTTACTGTTTTAGGTGCTGTTTCTGTATTAATTGTTATTGTGATGCCAAGAGTGTCTTGGTGTTTTGAATCACCAACCTAAATAACTTTCTTAACTGTCTTAATTGTAGGCTTAAAATGAACTTCCAGTGGAAAGTTGCTACTGTCCTAAAATTTTTATGGTAGGAAACAGAGTTCCAGGATTGTACACCAGCAGTGCCATTGGCAGTTCATATGTTTGTTTGCTTGTTTATTAAACTTTTAATTTTGAGATAATTATAGATTCCCATGCCGTTATATGTCCATATGCTTTGACGCAATCATGTTTTTTTCTTCTTTCCAACCATTACCTAGTTTTGCAAAAATTAGCTATTGCTACTTTGTGGGTAATGAAAGGGGCCTTGCAGCAAGGTTTGAAGTTTTCTGAAACTCTGTGATACTAATTTGACTAAGCACCAGCTATGACAGTGGTCATGATTAAGATAAAATGTTAGAAACAGTCTTTGCCTACTAGTAACCTGTTTCTTAGCCATGAAGCTTTTACTTTAAAATATAAATTTGTAACAAAAAGTATTACATTTGAAAAAATTAAAGCATCAAGTTTTCAACTTTTCTGTACCATTAATGGAATAAGCTCATGCTTTCTGCAAATTTAAACACCCCATATAAATGTAATTAGTTCTAATGCCATATTTGCTCAACCAGTAAGCCTTTTACAATGTTTGTAGTGACTGTGTTCAGTCACTCATAAAACAAAATTTATGTCCTATATACTGTTATTGTATGTTAATGAAAATGAATACAAAGAATATTAATAATTATTTGAACAGTAGTTGTACCCATATTTTTGTTGAGTCATTTCAAGCCAGGATGACCTTTTTTCCTTTTTAGTTTCATTTATTAGTTTTCTGTTTGGAACTTTTTTCTGAAGAATTTCCGTGGTAGAAGCTATTTGTCTAGGAATAATGAAAGTCATATATTTGTGGAAGGATTTGAAGAGATCATGGATGTGGTTTGTTCTATATTTTATAAAAAACTTTAAAGTTACTAGTGTTATAATGGCAGCATGGGCCATAAAGGGCTGAAATGCCTGTTTACCTAGAAGGAAGAAAGTGTAAAGTTGATGGGTGATGGGACAGGGTTATAAAGATAGATTAGGCAAGATTTAGTTTTAAAATTCTCTGAACATTCTTCAGAAGGGCTTCAAGAATAAAATTAAAATATCTGAAAAATTGTGCTAAAAAGACCATGGCTAATACAGGCTTGGACCTCAGGGGAGTAATTTTTAAGCTGATAACCTGAGGTTATGATAATCATGGTCTCACAAATGTCATATGTACACATGTTACAATGACCATGAGTATTAAAATAAAGTCAGAGTTTAGTGTCACATTTTAGTTTTCTCTTGAGCAGCGTTCAACGTAATTATTCTTTTTTGCTTTTCCTATACAAAAGTAAAAAAAAAAAGATCACTACTACCGTTTTGAGTATTAGACCTTTCTTACTGAGTACATAGGGGGAAAATGCCTTAAATGCTGATTATCAGCATTTTCCAAACTCTATATGCTCTGTGAAAGAAGTGTACCATGGCCAATTGAATGGGAAACTGCTGGTGAATCACAATTAAATGGGTTTCCTGACTGGCTAACTGTTCTTTAATAAGCTAATGTGTATTATGATAAGCAGTATAGCATGTACTTTTTCCTAAACTTATTTGTCCATGGGTACATCCCTCTAAACTGGTGTTCCTGTGAACGTAGTTGGAGTAAACACTGCTCTAGGTAGGTGGTGTTCCAAGGCTGTGTCACAACTATTATTGGAAAGATTTGTTTTTGATAAAAATTAATATAAAAATTAAATATGGGCTTTTTCTATTTCTTTTTTTTTAAGTTGCTTTTTGGGTATTGTTTTTTGTTATTTTTTGGGTATTGTTTTTTACGCGGGCCTCTCACTGTTGTGGCCTCTCCCGTCGCGGAGCACAGGCTCCGGACTCGCAGGCTCAGCGGCCATGGCTCACGGGCCCAGCCGGTCCACGGCATGTGGGATCTTCCCGGACCGGGGCACGAACCTGTGTCCCCTGCATTGGCAGGCGGACTCTCAACCACTGTGCCACCAGGGAGGCCCCTGGGTATTGTTTTAACATAATTTCTTATTTGGTACGAAACTGCCAGTTCAAATAATAGGATGAGTAGATCCTAAAATAATTTGTAAAATGTTAATATTCTTAGAAATTTTATGTACAACTAATTTTTGAAAGAAATACAAGTTATAGAGCCATAAGTCATCTGTTCACATTGAACTGTTTAGTATTCTTTATGTGCTTACAAGTTTTTATCATTCTTTTTGTTCCACTATTCTGTTGCTTCCTGTTATTGAGGGGCATTTGAAAGCTTTTGTTAATGCAGTACACAACAAAAGGTTTACAGAGCGCAAGAAAAGATTTTGAACTGCAGTGTATGTTGACTGACTTGCAGCAAAGCAGTGGTACTACTTTGTAGTATTTTTTCAAAGATTGGGGAACAAATAGAAATCTGAGAAAATATATTTTTATGTATTCTCTTTAGAAGCACCATACAATTTTCTGTAATACTTAACATTTAACAGAAATTGTATAAACTTTTTTCATTTTTTTCATTTTATAATGACAGAACTTGTAAACTTTCAGCAATATAGGTTTGCTTAGCAGCGCTGTATGTATATATCTGTTAAATTTTTCTTTTCCGTTGCACTGTATTTCAGTGAACTGAAATGTCATTAGGAAATCCAAATTCTTAGAATTTAATCACGGATTTCTGTGTGATCCCTCTTAGGCAAAATAAATACAACTATTAAGTTTTCTAAAAACCCCAGTGTAACAGGTGTTTAGAATTGTGGCATCTCTTACTCAAAGGAATCCCAAAGTTATGTGATGAAGTATCATATTAGTATGTGATACTATTTTAGTTTTTGTATTATTATAAAAGTAATATTTGAGCATAGAAATAAATAAATAGTATAGGAAAGTTAAAAAATGGAAAGGTAACATCTTTCTATGACCCTGTTTCATTCCTGTCCTTCATATTAATCACTATTGAGTACTTTTTGTTTTCATTCTGTTGGTGGTTTCCTCCTTAACTCTAAACAATAGCAGGTAGTAAATCAATGAACTTGCTTTTGTATTAAGATTGACAATGAACATGTACAAATTAAGATTTCTCTAACATAAAATTTCTCATGTCAATAATGGTAATGTGAGTTTATTTTAAAGAGTATATTTAGAAATAACAGTTATATTTTGAATTAAATGTAGAATTCTTTTTTTTTTTGTGTGTGTGTTTTTTTTTGGTTTTTTTTTTTATTATGATTCAATCTTTGAGTACCCTCTGATGTTTTTTTGTTTGTTTGTTTTATTATTTATTTATTTAGGCTGTGTTGGGTCTTCGTTTCTGTGCGAGGGCTTTCTCTAGTTGCGGTGAGCGGGGGCCACTCTTCATCGCGGTGCGCAGGCCTCTCACTGTTGCGGCCTCTCGTTGCGGAGCACAGGCTCCAGACGCGCAGGCTCAGTAGTTGTGGCTCACGGGCCCAGTTGCTCCGTGGCATGTGGGATCCTCCCAGACCAGGGCTCGAACCCGTGTCCCCTGCATTGGCAGGCGGATTCTCAACCACTGTGCCACCAGGGAAGCCCTAGAATTCTTTTAATTAATAGAAAATTGTTTTTAAAACTATGGTTCATATTTGAACATGGTATATTTTTCCATTAGTTTCTAAGTGTTCTATCAGTGGAGGTCATTCTATTATCAACCACTTTCTATTTTCTCACGGGAATTTCAAAGAAATACACTAGAATGAATCAATTTGAAATGTATTTATGCTAAAAATTTTCTCTTTAAAATTTTTCCCTATTTTGAGTTTAGAAGGTGAGATGAAAGCAATCTTTTTTTTTTTTTTTTTTTTTTTTTTTTTTGCGGTACTCGGGCCTCTCACTGTTGTGGCCTCTCCCATTGTGGAGCACAGGCTCCGGACACACAGGCTCAGCGGCCGTGGCTCACGGGCCCAGCCGCCCCGCGGCATGTGGGATCTTCCCGGACCGGGGCACGAACCCGTGTCCCCTGCATCAGCAGGCGGACTCTCAACCACTATGCCACCAGGGAAGCCCCATGACTCTTTTTGAATTATGGTTTTCTCAGGGTATATGCCCAGTAGTGGGATAAAGGCCTTTAAATTTCTAAGAATATATCTGAAGAAGAGACATGTCATTTCTCTCTAGTAGTAGTTATAATTGCCACTTAGCAAGAATACTTTCTTAGATACTTTTTCTTATCTTCTGCAGTATTCTCAGTGACATTTTGCTAGGTACAATACCTCAAATGTGATATTGATTAGTTGGTTACATAAATTAACACCTGGCAAATAACTTATTTTGAAGAACATTCAGTGAGAGGTCTAGTGCATAATTTAATCATAGGCAAAGCACCAGGTGAAATGTCAAAACAATGTGATTTTCTTTTTTGAAGCAGTGTCTTTAACATTTTAAAATTTCTATTGGGAACTAATTGACAAGCTTGATACCCAGACATAAATATTTAAGTTAAATCAGTTTCTGTTGTGCTTCTTAGATGTCCTATGTTTCGGAGCATTTTATTTTGAAACTCCCAAATAACATTTAATTGTTTTTCATAATTAAGAGGACTTCTTAATTGCTGGTTTGCTGTTCTTAACTTAGAAAGTTCTTTTTGTATATTGCTTATAACAGACAAATGCATAGTTAATAGATTTTCTCAGTGAACTTTTTGGTATTGTCAATTTTATTCTCCATTATGATTATTTGTTATTAAACATAACCTGCCACACACAAAGTTATGAATATATTGCAATCCCGTTATAGGGACAGTTTTGTCCTATGCTAGAAGACCCTAGGTAGTATATTACTAAGGTTATTAAAAATGTTTATAATTCATGTTTAATTTTTAAACCATTATCCCTCAGAAACAATATAATTGGTAAATAGGTTCCAAAGCAAGTCTTGTAACACCTGTTTAACTCACGGTGCCCTTGAAATAATTATGCTCCTGCTATCATAGGAGGGAACACATGCAAGTAGGTATGAAACTATAGTGAAATATGATAAGAGTGAAGATGGGAGAAATATGCTGATACTGTTTGAGCCCCCACAAATAATCACTCCCTTAGTCTTACTGTATCATGATGTGAACCAAATTCAAGCTGTTTCTGGCCCATGATATGGACCAATTAAGGAATGGATTTGGATTTTCCAAACTGGATGGATATGGTTACACTTTCCCAAATGTGAAAAGGATGTAATAGTTGAACAAATATACCCAAATTCTAAATTCACAAAGCCAAAATCATTGTTAATTTCTTCAAATTATTCCAGTAAGACTGTGGTTTACCTTTTGATAGCGTTTCTAAATATTCCCCAAGCCAAGAAAGCGTCATTGCTATATGAGTGCCCCTGAGCTGTCATTGAACACATTCAACATATGTTATTCTGGGGATGCCAATCTTCTTTAAACCTTTTTAAAATTTTTTTCTTTTTGACTTGCCTTTAGAGTTTGAGGCATGTAGTTTTCAATGAAATTGATGGTGGCAAATCCTTATCCTTTTTGGGGTGGATTTGATTCCTAGTATCCATGAATTATTTCTATATCAAGATCTTAAGGCAGTTACAAAATAGGAATTTCAAAAGATATGAAGGAAAAAACATATAATTGTATTTGCTTTGCTGGCTGACAACCTTGAAGGACAATATTTATTTACTTATCGAACTTCTGAAGTTCTTGCTGAAATTTTAGGTACATTATTTTATAGTCACTCTTTGTAAATTATATACATTATATTTTTTTCTCTAAAATTGTATCAAATATAGCAAATCATACACAAGAGTTTGAAAATGCATGAGTCTGGGACAGCTAGTCTTCTGTCAATAATCTCTTTAATCTCATAGAGTACTCCCATCAAGTTCACAGAGATAATTGTAAGGCATTGGGGAAAACAAATTATATTCAGTATGCAACAATCCTCTGGCAGTCTTGGATTTCACATTTACTTTTTCAAGGATTTGTGAGTTGTCTCAAAGTTCCACAACAGATTTGAGTCATAAATTGGGAGGCTTCTGTGCAGCTGCGACTCAGGTCTGTGGTTGCTTAACAAGTGAGACAGTTTAAGAGTTTTAAATTAATCTTAATTCTTAATTAATCTTAATTCTTTGGATTAATTAATCCAAAGAATATTTACTGAGCACCTACCATGAGTTAGACACTGCTAGGTGGTAGGGATATAGCAGTACAGAAGACAGTCAAAGCCCCTGCCTGTTCTTGTGACATTTATTTTCTAGTGGGAGGCACAGACTATGTTTTTTAAAAAATTAATAAACAAAATAATTAAAGATTGCATTAAATGCAGGGAAAGAAATAGCTACAATTGAGAAAGAGGGGTCCTATTTAATTAGAAAGTTTGGGAAGGTCATTGTGAGAATTGTGATAGTGAAATTCTGAAAAACAGGAATGAGCTCACAATTTGAGGAGTTAGGCAAAGAACATTCCTGGCAGAGAAAACAGCAGATTCTAAGGCTCTGAGGGACGAAGTTGCTTGACACTTTCTCAGGCCAGAAAGAAGGGCAGGGTAATTGGATTGTAGTGAGGTGGATGAGAGGCAGGCCAGGACTGATTGGGGGACCTTGTTTGCTAATAAGATGGTGTTTAAGATTTTATTCATGTACAGTGGGAAGCCAGAGCAGAGTTTGGCACAGGGAAGGAATGTGATCTATGTCTTAGTATCACTTTAGCTTCTGTGTATAAAATGGATTGGAGGGGGCCTGGAAGTAAGAAGACCAGTTAAGGAGGCAATTTGGTGAGTTCAAGCAAGAGAGAATAGTGGTGCTGGGCTCAGTGTGGTAACAGTGGAGGCAGAAAGAAGACAGATTTGATACATATTTTGCAGTATGGTTTGTCACAGGACACTCAACAGCCTTTGTTCTCTATTTGTCTCTACCTGTAGAGGAAATGCCAAGTTATAGTACTGTTCCCAGATTTGGTCATTACCCAGTTCAAAAAAATATCATCCATAAAATAAGATGGTTTATTATATACTTTCTTTTGTTTCAATAGATCTGGTCATCTGTTAATTACTTATTCTGCATTTCTGCTTCTTTGATCTTTGGAAAGAGCCAACAAGTTAGGCAAAGTATTGTGTGATCAAAAGATTTGAAAGGTGTGCTAGGGCCAGAGATGAGTAGAGCCTGGGAGTGCTTGGTTTAAGGTTAATGACAAGACAAAGAGGTGTCTCCTGCAGAGAACTCTTTCCTGCAGAAAGCTTTTTCTGCCAAAGGCTGCTTACAAAAAGATATTTATGTTCAGATTTTACATTTAGAATATTATATAGTATGGTGAGCTGAAAAAAATAGAAATAAATATTTATTGATTTTCTGCCATGTACTATTGAATTATGTGAAATATTTCATCTAATCACTTGAGGTATGTGCTATTCCATCTCTTCGTTTTTACAGATGATTTATAAATTAACATCAAACCAATGATCTAAATATTTGAGTAAATAACTCAAAGTTGCACAGCTGATGGTTTGAACCTATTTCTACATACCAGAATATGTACGTTTCACAGCCCAATCAAGAGAAAGAGAATGAATCTAGAGAGGGACACTTAACTGTTTATAGAATGGAGTTTGGCTGGCATTGAAATATTGTCTTTTATTTCTCTGTATGCTCTCCCTAACCCAGTGTGCTTTGGATTTCAAATTAGAGATGTTTTTAGGGGTACCAGAAAAAGCCAGTGCTTGAAAGTATCAAGCCTTGTTATTGACTCTCTGTGGTCACTGGCTTGGCATGGAGTGGGTGGCTTCCCTCCCATTCCCATTTAAATTTTAGGTTAGGTCAGTTTGCATCAGCAGAGAATGATGATTTAAAGGAGACTTACTGTTTTTTTGTTTGAAATTGGCACTCTAATGTTATTTTTATGCTTAGTGTAAGTACTTATTGTGTGGCAGTAATGAAATCATTTTCAGGATATTCTATAAGTAGCTGAAAAGTTAAGGTATTGTATATTTAGCATGAAAGTAAACAGTGCAAACAACTGAAGTTAGTATTATTCTGGGCACACTAAAGAAATAAAGTGTTCAAACTGATGTTTACTCCCTGAGAATTGGTGTGGTGACCCGGAGACCAGCTGAAAAGAGTAGGATTCCCCTTGTATTCCAAAAAGAATGCATTGTAACTTTACATCAGTAATACTACATTAATTTCAAGATGGCATAGCAATAAATATTTCGGAAGGTGTCAGTAAACTAATTGGTAATAAAATGAATTGTAAACAATTTTATTAAAAAGAAACATAATACCATACTGAAAAAAGACTCAAAAAGTGCAGGTAACACATTGTTAGAAATAAAAACAGCTAAGAACTGATTAAATTATATGAATTTATGCTAAGAATAATTATTCTGATTTACAATGTTCAGATGATCAGTATATGGAATTTTTAAATATACATGTTTAATTTATATATTATATTTAATGGAAATATTTTTAGCTTTTAGAAAGAATTTTTTAAAAAATAATTTTTGTGTTACTGTTTTTATTTTAACATACAGGAAAATTCACCCTTTGAGTTACGTAATCACCATCACAATCAAATATAGAAGAGTTCCAGCAGCCCCCATGATTCCTTTATGCCCCCTATGACAGCCTTCATACACCCTGCCAGGCCCTGAAACCACTATTCTATTTTTTACTTGTATAGTTTTGCCTTTTCCAGAATATCATATAAATGGAGCCATACATTAGTACCCTTTGAGTTTGGCTTCTTTCACTTAGCATAATGCATTTGAGATTCAACCGTGTTGTTACATATATGTTATTTCCTTTTGTTACTAAGTAGTATTTCATTATATGGATATGCTAAAGTTTGTTCGTTCACTGGTTGAAGTGTAATTATTTTTCTTTGGCAAAATTGTTTTGGCTATTCTAGGGCCTTTGCATTTCAAATATAAATTTTATTTTTTTTGACATCTTTATTGGAGTATAATTGCTTTACAATGGTATGTTAGTTTCTGCTTTATACAAAGTGAATCAGCTATACATATACATATATCCCCATATCCCCTCCCTCTTGCGTCTCCCTCCCACCCTCCCTCTCCCACCCCTCTAGGTGGTCACAAAGCACCGAGCTGATCTCCCTGTGCTATGTGGCGGCTTCCCACTAGCTATATCTATTTTACATTTGGTAGTGTATATATGTCCATGCCACTCTCTCACTTTGTCCCAGCTTACCCTTCCCCCTCCCCATGTCCTCCAGTCCATTCTCTACATCTGCGTCTTTATTTCTGTCCTGCCGCTAGGTTCTTCAGAACCAATTTTTTTTTTTTAGATTCCATATGTATGTGTTGGTGTGCAGTATTTGGTTTTCTCTTTCTGACTTACTTCACTCTGTATGACAGACTCTAGGTCCATCCACCTCACTACAAATAACTCAATTTCGTTTCTTTTTATGGCTGAGTAATATTCCATTGTATATATGTGCCACATCTTCTTTATCCATTCATCTGTTGATGGACACTTAGGTTGCTTCTATGTCCTGGCTATTGTAAGTAGAGCTGCAATGAACATTATGGTACATGACTCTTTTTGAATTATGGTTTTCTCACGGTATATGCCCAGTAGTGGGATTTCTGGGTCATATGGTAGTTCTATTTTTAGTTTTTTAAGGAACCTCCATACTGTTCTCCATAGTGGCTATATCAATTTACATTCCCACCAACAGTGCAAGAGGGTTCCCTTTTCTCCACACCCTCTGCAGCATCAAATATACATTTTAAAATCAACTTGTTAATTTCTACTTTAAAAAGCCTCTTGGGGGCTTCCCTGGTGGTGCAGTGGTTGAGAGTCCACCTGCCGATGCAGGGGACACGGGTTTGTGCCCCGGTCCGGGAAGATCCCACATGCCGCAGAGCGGCTGGGCCCGTGAGCCATGGCCGCTGAGCCTGTGCATCCGGAGCCTGTGCTCTGCAACGGGAGAGGCCACAACAGTGAGAGGCCCACGTACTGCAAAAAAAAAAAAAAAAAAAAAGTCTCTTGGGATTTTGATAAGGATTGTGTTATAGCATTTTGGAGAGCAAACTGTCTTAACCAGTGTTAAGTCTTCAAGTCCATAAACATGAACTGACTCATTTATTTAGATATTCTTTCAGCAATATTTTGTAGCTTTCAGCAGATATTTTGTCTCTCAGCAGTATTTTGTAGCTTTCAGCAGATAAGTTTATTCTCAAGTATTTTCTTTTTTGGTGATGTTGTTAATGGAATTGTCTTTTTTTTTGTCTGCGTTGGGTCTTCATTGCTGTGTGCAGACTTTCTCTAGTTGTGGCAAGCAGGGGCTACTCTTCATTGTTGTGCACAGGCTTCTCACTGCGGTGGCTTCTCTTGTTGCGGAACATGGGCTCTAGGTGTGCAGGTTTCATTAGTTGTGGCACGCGGGCTCTAGGGTGCGTGGGCTTCAGTAGTTGTGACCCGCGGGCTCAGTAGATGTGACTTGTGGGCTCTAGAGCGCAGGCTCAGTAGTTGTGGTGCACGGGCTTAGTTGCTCCACAGCATGTGGGATCTTCCTGGACCAGGGATCAAACCCATGTCCCCTGCATTGGCAGGCAGATTCTTAACCACTGCACCACCAGCAAAGTCCTGGAATTATTTTCTTAATTTAATTTTTGGATTGTTTGCCTTGGTATATAGAAATACAATTGATTTTAAAAATATTGATCTTGTATCCTGCAACCTTGTTAAAAGTGTTGGTTCCCAGTGCTAGATCATGCCCAGTGGACTGGCGTGTTTGTAAGGTGCTGGCTCTCCGCCAGTCCCTGTGCACCCCTGGTGTAGGCTTATCCCCCTGGGTGTGTGCCCCGCCCCTTGTGGAGCAGGAAGGACCCCGTGACTGGCCTGGATTTCTGAACCTGCAGAATGAGGCTCAGAGATGTCAAAGGACTTAACTGTGGACACACAGCAATGAGCCTGGTTAGGAACCAGGCTTCCTGCTCCCTGGGCCATGGGCTGTGTCTGGAGGGTGGGGACAAGGAGGATTTGGAAGGCAGCGTCACATGGGGCAGCGACTTTAAGAAAGACAGAGCTCTTCATTTGGTCAAATAACGGCCAGAGGGAGCTTGGGCGCATCCTCAGCCTACAAATACCTGAGCTGTTAACACTAGACCCCTGGAACTTCAGTTTTTAGACACCTGGAGGCCTCATGGCAAAGGGAAGGGAAGAGCATGGACTCTGGAGCCAAAGAGACCTGAATTCCAGCCTGGCCTTCACCAGGCTCTACATGGGTGGTCTTGACAGTGACTGGTTTATCTCTCTGAGCCTTAGAGGCCCCATCTGGAAAATGGGGCAATGATGCCCACCCCCTCAGAACTGTTGTTGAGATTGAGGGTTACGGTGTGAGTAGGGTACCTCACGGCACACGGTGGATGCTCCCAGGAATGAATTTCCCAAGGAGAAGTGCTTTATTCCATTGAGGTGGAGAGTCTCCTTGTACTGGGGTTTAGGAGTATTTCCCAGCCCCCGTCTTTCTCCCCTCCCCCTACTTCACCACACCAGCTCAGGAGGGCTTTCCTCCTCTTCCTGGGTGAGGTAGGAAGAGTTCCTTGGTCCCAGTAGAGGATTTAGAACACAGAGCAATTCCCCAAGAAAACAAAAAAAAAATTAAACTGTTTATTAGTTCCAATAATTGTTATTAATTGCTTAGTATTTTCTACTAAGGAGCATGTCATATGTGAATAAAGAAAGTTTTACTTCTTTTCCAGTCTTGATATTTCTTGTTAGTTTATTTGTTTTGCCTTATTGCATTTGCTAGAAACTTGAGTAGAGAGAGTGCTTCTTCTTGCCATGTGTGTATTGTTCCCCTAAACATAATAAGTAATTATTCTCTTGCTGTTTTCAAGATTTTCTGGTCTTTCACAGTTTATGATGTGTATAAGTGTGGATCTCTTTGTGTTTATCCTACTTAATGTTTATGGAGTCTCTTGGATCTTTAGAGTAATATTTTTCATCAAAATTTGGAATTTATGGCCACTATTTTTTCTAATATTTTTTTCTTCTCCTTCATTCTCCTTTTCTTTTTATGGGAATCATGTCACACATATGTTTGTGCAGTTGGTTTTGTCCCACAGATCTCTAACCCTGTTCACTTTACTTCAGTCTTTTTGGCTGGTTTCTGTTTGGATAATTTTTGTTACCTGTTTATCACTGATTTCTTGTTTGCCTATTTGGACCTACTGTTGAGGCTCTCTAGTGAATTTTTCTTTTCAGTTGTACTTTTCAACTCCCAAATTTCTGTTTTCTTACCTCTCTTTATTGAGAATAAGCTTTCTGTTTTTTGAGTCATTGTCATCATAATTTCCATCAAGTCTTTAAACTTATTCTTTTACTTCTTTCAACATATTTATTATAGCTGCTTTTTATTATAGCTGCTGTCATTGTCTGCTAAATCCAACATCTGGGTCCACTTAGAATCAGTTTCTATTTACTCATTTTTTCCTGAATATGGGTTACCCTTTCCTGTTTTATTGTATGTCCTGTTTTATTGTATGTCTTATAATTTTTTTTAAACTATACATTTTAAATGATATATTTTAACAACTCTGGATCCTGATTATGTTTTCCTACCTAAAGATTGTTGCTATCTTATTTATTTATCTTAGTAATTTGCCTGGACTAAAACATGAAATTCATTTCCCCCACAGTGATTGATGTCTCTGTTTCATGTTTTTTTATTGTTGTTATTATTTTTGTTTTAATTTTTAAGCCTAGCTTTCTATGATTTGGCCCTGTGTCTGTATAACTTAGTGGTTGAACACCTTAAGCTAGTAAGGCTCCTATCCTCTGCCAGTGGATCTGTGTGTGGATTCAGAAACACATTTAATGTTTAGGCAGTTCTCAAGTTTACCCCAGCTGTTATTTTCTGTTGGGCCCTCTCTTTTCTCCTCTGTGCATGTGTGCAAGTTCTGTGTAGTCCTGGGATATGTAAACAGCTGGAGCCCTCTGTGGTCTCCCTTGTGCTTGCTCACCACCTCCTGTCAGCCTGGGATATGTGGAGAGTCTGTCAAATACTTTCTGACTGCTTTATATCCCATTCTTCGTTGTTGCAGTTCTGGCTTATCTGCCCATTCCATTGCTTTCCCCAACCAGGAACCCCTCAGCCTCATAAAAATCATTGGTCTTTCATGTTTGCTTGTGACCAAGATTACTAATCATTACTGACAACAGTACTGGGTACGGGTTTTTCACCTTTTGTTCCAAATCGACTCCCTGACTTTTGTTGCAAGTCAGCTCACTCTGTCAGTGAAGCTGTTGGTTCTTTGCAGCCTGCCCTGCCGTATTAGAACTATTGTCCTCACCAAGCTGGATGGGGGAATAGGAGCCACCCCAAGGAAGCATGCCACAGATTTCTGTTCTTCTAATCCGAAGTGCAGCAGTTTTTCATGAGTAAGCTCTTTTCTATTTGTTGAAAAGCATAGGTCAATTTCCAGAGTACTGAAATGGTTGCTTTTGATAATTTTGTGTAATTTTTATAGTTGCTTTTTCAGCAGAGGATTTGGCATCCTTCTCAATCCATCATACTAGAAGTTCCAGCTTTTGGGGGGGGGGGTTGTTTGCGTGGCATATGTTTGTATTAATTTATGTTTTATCTATCTATGTATTTATATTTTAAATGGATTCCTTTTAGATAGAATATACTAAGGTCTTGTTTTTAAGTCCAGTCTGGTCATCTCAGGCTATTTACTTTTAATGTTATTATTGATCTTGTTAGATTTAGGCCTGCCATTTTATTATTAGTTGTCTGTTTGTAACATCTGGTTTTCTTTCTTTGTTCCCTTTTCCCTGCCTTTTTTGGTATTATTTGAATGTATGTTTTGTATTCTGTTTTAATTCATTTATTGGCTTTTTGGGTTTATCTTTTTTTGAGTGTTTATCTTATTTTTAGTTATTGCTTTAGGGATTACCTTATACAAATCTTTCAAAATCTGCTTTGGAACTCCTTTTACATTACCTCACTGGCCTTTGTGTTACACTTATAAGTAGTACGCCATATATTGAAATGCTTTCAGCAGTTATGTAAAACTTAACTTAAAAGGAGAAAAGTGATAGTTTGTTATATTTACCCAGATATAATAATTCTTAAATCTGAAGACATAATGTCTAAAACTTCAAAAATTTGGTGAAAGACATAAATTTACAAATTTAAAAAGGTCAGCAGACTCCAAATAGGATAAGTTCAAAGAAAGCCATTTCCAGATACATTGTAATCAGTCTGCTAATGACTAAAAATAAAGAACAATTCTTGAGAACACCTAAAGAAATAATGATTCAAATAATTGTGGATTTCTTCTCAGACACCACAGTGACTGGAAGACAGTGGAACACCATCTAAAAGTACTGAAAGTAAAGAATGGTCAACCCTGAATTATGTACCTAATGAAAACAATTTCTAGGAATTACAATGATATAAAGACATTCCCAGGGAAACTAAGAGAATTTGTTGCCAGCATACCTACTCTAAAAGAAGTAAAACTTCTTCAGGCTGGTGGAAATGATATAAGCAGGGTACTTGGATCTTCAGGAATGAAGGAAGAGCAGCAGAGTATATAAGAGTATCCTGTTGTCCTGGCCTCAGTGTAGGTTCTGAACTTGACCAAATTTGCTAGATTTATGTTTGGCTGATAGTTTTCCAGTTTTTAACTTGAGCTCACACTTTGGGCTCTGTTTCTTTATTCCTGCATGATATATTGCTATCCCAGGTTTATTTCCTGTCTCTTGTGTTTAAGTTAGAATCTTAGATAAAGTTTGTTTGACTCTGTTGTTTTCTAAAAATGTGCTTCCCATTAGCTGAGCTTAATAAGTATATATTTTAATTTTGTTAGAATAAAGATGCCATGTATAGTCTTATATTTGTGGCCTGTTTTAAAATGGTCATGAAAATTATGTTTATTTCACTCCACCTGAGAAGCTATTTAATTTTATTTCTCTCTCTTTCCCAAATACTTTCGTAGGATGACAAAATCGTTAATTTTCCAACTATATTATATATAGTATTTTACTCAGTATTGTGATTGGAGTAATATTATAATTAGCTCAGGTTTTTTCTAACAAATGGAAAGGCCTATATATTAAGCTACTTAGACAAAAATGTCCTTTTGTTACATTTGTTCATTTAATATATGCAGTCCTGCATGTTTAAGTCTTATTCATCACATATAGGAAATAAGAAATGTCAGCTCCTGTTTCCTCTTCCCATTCCTTAGTATTTTGACTTTTGATACTGACAGTATGTGTTCTTTTCTTTGTCAAAAGTGTTATTAATTTTAATATCTGAAATGTATGTGTATCTGTTAAAGCAGCATGTGAATACTGATCTGTTAAAAGTAAATAATCAAATTTTACAAAATTTAAATTCATAATCACATATTGTTTCCCCGTTTCACAGTACAATAAGGCAATGCTGAATCAAAATGGTGGACAGTTGCAAGCCTTAGTAGTTTTTTGTTTTTTTTGTTTTTTTTTGTTTTTGCGGTACGCGGGCCTCTCACTGCTGTGGCCTCTCCCGTTGCGGAGCACAGGCTCTGGACGCGCAGGCTCAGCGGCCATGGCTCACGGGCCCAGCCGCTCCGCGGCATGTGGGACCTTCCTGGACCAGGGCACGAACCCATGTCCCCTGCATCGGCAGGCAGACTCTCAACCACTGCGCCACCAGGGAAGCCCGCTTTAGTAGTTTTTGCAGCCATGTCAAAACACTGTTTTACACAGTTAATTATTTTTGAAATAATGATGAAAATAGTTTATTTTGCTTTACTCCCATGTGATTTTTGATGGATTTTTCAAATTCTTTTAAGTAGGTGGCTTATAGGTACTACAATTCAGAAGTATTGGTATAATTAAAATTTTTTTTCTACAGAAAGATTAAGCTTTTAGCATTGGCATCACCATACTTAGAGTATAATAGTCTAGAAACTTGAAAATTATCTTTGACTTTTTCCTGTTTCACCATTTTCCATTTCCAACCAAGCATACTCTCTGCTTTTCTTAAAATATCTCTGGAATTTACCTGTAAGCTCTATCACACTGCCTTCATTCTCATCAACTGTCTACTTGTTTTCTCTGCCTATAATCTCTTTCCATTTCATTGCTTTCTGCATATTTACCATTTTCATATTTCCAAAAGAGTCCTTTCATCCTTGAGAATCTTCAGGAAGTGTTATGTTCTCACTGTGATAAGTCCAAACTTCTCTACCCAGTATTCATTATCATCAATGTCTCCACCAAGCCCTCTGTACTGAACTTATTTTCTGCTTTTTTTCCCATTGGTATCTTTGGTACTTGTCAGGTCTCAAATAGTCCATTGTGCATGTTGTATTTATTTTTTCACTTGCATGCCTTTCCTCATGCTTTCAACCCCATCCCCATGCCTCGCTTGAAATGCTATATCCATTTTATTTTTGACCTATTTGAGTTCTCATTTCCTTCAATAAATTTTGCAAAAGCTTCTCCAACCCTTCATCTAACTCTTCTTTTCCTGAGCTCCTATCACACAATGTCTTTTTTTTTTTTTTTTTTTTTTTTTTTTTTTTTGCGGTACGCGGGCCTCTCACTGTTGTGGCCTCTCCCGTTGCGGAGCACAGGCTCCGGACGCGCAGGCTCAGCGGCCATGGCTCACGGGCCCAGCCGCTCCGCGGCATGTGGGATCTTCCCAGACCGGGGCACGAACCCGCGTCCCCTGCATCGGCAGGCGGACTCTCAACCACTGCGCCACCAGGGAAGCCCCACACAATGTCTTTTATATGTAATGTGATTCTTAGTGGCAGAAACCTTGTCTCATTCTTCTCTCAGCACCTGGCTCTGTGGTGTATAAGCTGATTCGTTGCATTTCTGTCCCATTTCACTCCCCTAATAACTTTATAAAGTGAGGTCAGGAAGATTTCTTTTTCTTTTTATTCAGTTCTAAAACATGTTCTTCTGTCAACTCCCTCACCCCCCACACGCCCCATCAGAAGCAATCTGAAATAGATAGGCAGACAGACTTGGCTAGAGGAAATACTGTGCTAATGGAGCCAAGAGTGAAATTGACCCCCATGTGCATCAGTTAGGTGAAAACAGAACAAAACTCCCATTGGGAGTCACAGACTGTTCATTGAATCCTATCTCCTGTCTTCAAATATGTATTTGTGTAGTATTGGGGAAATAAAATAAAGTGTGAACTTCCTAGCACAAATCCCTTCTATATATTAGTAAAATAACTAGAAATTAATGTATTTTTGCACTTGTATTACTTTTATAAAAAATAGTTATTAAAAATGCTCCTGTTAAGAGTAAGTGTATAACAAAGACCAGCAAACTTTTTTTTGTAAATGGTGAGATACTAAATGTTTTTAGGCTTTGCAGGCCACATATGGTCTCTGTCATATGTGTGTGTATATACATATATATACATTTTTTTTTCTTATCGTTGTTGTTGGGTTTTACCACACTTAAAAATAACCAGTCTTAGCTTGCGTGCAGTACAAAAGTGGGCCATGGGCCACATTTTGCCTGTGAGCCATAATTTGCCAAGCTGTCTGCCAATAAGAAAAGCTAATCTGTGTAACTGGACATCCAAGAGGCAGAAGATTTTCTCTCCAATAGAGAAGACATTGCTCATACTAATCCAAGTCCTGAACAAACTGGAATGTGCCCAGTGGGGTGCATTCAAGTTGGGAGGATCATGAGAAACCTTAACCTGAGAGGAGCAGCTTGTTGAACAGGGTCAGGTTGGAGAAGTGAGAGGTGGCATTACAGTGGTCTTCAATACGGAAGTTCCGTGATACGAGAGAAGCAGACTTGTCCTGCGCAGTGCTACCTGTAGAGCCTCGAGTGCAGTGTGCTGTCCTGGACAGAGTAATGTCCTTCCCCTAGAGACTGGTTAGCAGAACCTCCTCTGCTCTGAGTGCTTCCTGGTGGTTTTCCCTGAGAAGGACAGAATACCTTATAAAGAACTTCCCCCCTCTTTCAGAAGTGGTGATTTGGTGTATGCCATGTCTCACCATGGAATAGATTACAAATATATACAAATATGTTACAAATATAGACACCAATAATGAAGGAATATTGGAGTAAATGGAAGGATTTCATTCAGGTGGGATTAAAGTAAATCTTCATAGGATTTTGGGTTTTAAAAGAGGAACCACATGGCTAGACAATGTCTAAAAATATTACCTTACAATAATTTTATTATTATAATCTTAACTGTGGTGAAAATTTCAAAAGCCATTTTCATTCTTAGTCCAGAAATTTTCTACTTAGTTCACATGAACAAGGTGCACTTACTGGGATACTATAATTTATGTTTTTAAGTCTCCTACTATCTACTTAGAGAGAAGGTAAAAACCACAAAAGTAGCAAGAACCAGTTACCATGAAGTGACTGTAATTGTTCTTCTTTCACATTTGCAACAACTTTTGATTCATCGGGAAGCAGAAGCCATAGTAACAGACTTTTGGCTCAGATTCATCACTTTGTGTTTCTCCTTTCTCCAATGCCAGCACTTTTCCCTTTTTAAAAAAATTCTGGCAGACTAATTTAAAGACACCTACTTAAGTTGGATTATTTGCGTACTGGACCTAAATCCTGCACTTCGGTATTAATGTCTGTGGAAATATTTGCAGCTACTAATTTTATTTGGTTGAACTGTTACAGTGTTGATTCATTTTATTTAATTAATTCATTTAATCAGGATGCAATTTATCTTGATTTTGGTTGTAGAGGTTGGCGATTTGAAGGAGCTGCAGACACTAGACATTTCTACCAATCGTTTGCTAACTTTACCCGAGAGGCTTCACCTGTGCCTTTCTCTGCAGTACCTCACTGTGGACCGAAATCGTCTGTGGTGTGTGCCGCGCCATCTCTGCCAGCTGCCCAGCCTCAATGAGCTCTCCATGGCTGGAAATCGTCTTGCATTTTTGCCGCTTGGTAAGTAATCATGTTTATGTGGTAAAGCAAAACAGCTAAAGAACAAGATGGAAAGTCTTTGTTTCCTTAACTAGGAAGGATTAGTTAGTTTCCTTCATTCTGCTTATCTTGAAGATGCTTCTCTAAATCCATTTTTGCAGTGAACAAAGCATCATTCCCAGTTTAAAAAGTTTATTTCTGTTAGGGATTTCATATTTTATAAAACTTGTGCTAAAAGTTTGTTTAGAGACAAAATATATGAGATATGAGATGATTTACTCAGAGAAAGGAATTAAAATATATGTATATGTATTATATATGTATATTTTGTATATATAAAATTATAAAATTGACAAGAGGTATTGAGCAATATGAAAGAATAGCTACTGTATAAATATATCTGCTTACATGTTGACTTCTAGGTAAAAAAATTTTTATTGGGTATCCTAATGATTAGTATTGCCAGATAACCAGAATAGAAATTTTTAAAGACTTTTGAACTGCCTGCTGAGCTAGAAATGTCACCCTGGCTAATAAATAATATACTTTGCACTGTAGATCTCTGTAGCTGGCCCATTTTGATATATGTTAAAGAACATAGGCCTTTAATAAACAATATATTTATTTTTACAGAGAATTGAATTATTTTGTTAACTTGTAAGAAACAAAACTGCCATTTAAAAAAAATTAAAATTTGAAGGCCCACAGAACCCTAAACTGTTAGAATAAGCATCATATAATCTTATTCATAAAAGCATTTTTTATGAGTAATTTATCTCTGTGGGCAGTGAAGTGAATAATTTACTAGCCCCTAAAAGGAAATATTTTCTACCATAATACAGTGTACATATTATTTTCAGTTAAAAACCTCTTTAAGAAAACTTGAAAATCCTGGGAGACATGAACATCAATTTGAGTAATAATAAATAATTATCCAATTTAAGAAGATTACTTTTCTATAAATATAATTAAATTCTTTTTAGAAATTAAGAAAATAAAGTAAAACTATTTCAGAAGTAACCTACCTTTCTAAGAAATCAGAGTTTTTTTTCAAGTGAGAAAATTATTGAATATAAATTGATATTAGAAAATAAATATACCTGCTGCATAAACCATAGGTTGTAGAACAGTTATAGTGGACAAGCATCAAGTTACAAATCTAAAGATACAGGTTCTAGATTAGCTCCACCACTTTGTAGAGCATTACCTGGAGTAAATCACCAAAACCTCTCTGAGCTTCATTTTCCTTGTCTGTAAACCAGAAATTACAATGTTTATCCTGCTTACTTTAGAGTTATTTCCAAGTTGAATAAAATAGCTGTTTTTTATCCACTCCAGCTGTGGTTCCTCATCCCCCTAGTCAATTGCTACTCATTCCTACCTGCTGTTTCACCAGTGACACAGTCGAGCATGTGCTGTGGTGGCAGTGGTATTGGGAGAAGAGAGGGAAGCCATTCCAGTAGGTGGCTGACCACTGTTAACAGTTGGGGTGCCAAGGAGTGACATTGTGTGTCCTGCTGAGTGGTTACAGCAGCAGATGACCTGAGTGGCAGTGGCTAGTGCAAAGTGATAGAAATGGCTGTGGGGTAGAAGATAGAGTTCACTACACTTTGCCTGGCTGCTTTCTGCTTTCAGTTATGTACTGGGGCATCTTCTCTATGCACCATGGTGAATGCTGCTGTGGCTACAGAAGTGGGCATCCCTTCTTCAGCACTCAGTATTCAGTGGTAAGGACAGCCTAACAAGTTAGTTTCTATCTCCAGGTTTCTTGTCACCCACAAAGCCTTGCCTCTGTGATAGAGGAGGTTTTCCTTTGTGAACTTGTTAATATGTTATCAAAGAGAGGCAAGTGGGGGCTTCCCTGGTGGCGCAGTGGTTGAGAGACCGCCTGCCGATGCAGGGGACACGGGTTCATGCCCCGGTCCGGGAAGATCCGACATGCCGCAGAGTGGCTAGGCCCGTGAGCCATGGCCGCTGAGCCTGCGTGTCCGGAGCCTGTGCTCCGCAACGGGAGAGGCCACAACAGTGAGAGGCCCGCGTACCGCAAAAAAAAAAAAGAGAGAGGCAAGAGGGTCTTCACTGAGTTCTGAGGAGGGTACCTCGCAACATTAAAGGTCACCGTAACTCTCAAACCTGGGACCGTGTACAGCCCAAGATATGGAAGCAGCTTCCACACTCCCCTGGGTGCCATCTCAACTCACAGCCCTGACAGGACACAGGCCTGTGGGAAGGCTTTACTCTACTTTAGAAAGACATACAAGCAAGAGGATGGTGATGAAGATCATCCAGTGAGAAAGAAACAGGCTGCCTGAAGCAATGCTCTGCCCTGGTCTCAGAGAACAGCATGAGTAAAGGGCCAGGGGGCCAAGACAAGCACTGGTGGCCTTTCTATATTGTTGGGTTGGATGATCTTTGTAAAGAAATGGGTGGGACAACTAGAGAGCTACAGTATGAGGTTGCCCAAAGAGGGCTTCAGAAGAGCAGAGACAGCATAATCTATGAAGATGAGGAAATTGAAGCTGACAGAAATAACAATCTTCTCAGTCTCATTTTGGTTTTTGATTTTTGTTTTTGACACCATTGAAGGTGGATTTAGAAAGGGAATTCAATTAAGTCTTTAGGAAGAAAATAAGTCCATAACTGTCCTTCCATGGAGTTTGTGTACTTGAAACCCTTCCTTGAACTCCTTTCTGATACAGCAAAGCCATCTAATGCTAAGAACTATGCGGGACAGAGTCAAATGAAGCAGGCAGCTGCTGGCACTGCCTTTCCTCAGAGAACTGAACTGTTCCTGGAAACTTAGCATATAGGGATGCCTCTTTACAGTAGTTAGGAGATACGGTGTGTATACACATACACATAACTACAGTTTTCAAATAGAAGGCTCCTATGTTTAACTGTGATTCTAATGTAGAACTTGAGTGTTTATGAAATGGGTGCTTTAATATCGCTGCCTGTGATTGGAGGTAGGAGTCTTATTTTGGGGAGCTACTCGCTGAATTCAGTTTCTTGCCAAAGAACTTTGACTTAGGAGAAAAGCAGTTTTTTATGGGGCTTTTTAAAGGAATGTCAGATTACAGCCTCTTCAAAAGTGACTACAGAAGCTATAGTAAGGATGACTTAAATCACTTGTAATACTATCAAAATCATTAACACTCGTGGAGGGTGTTCTTTTTAAGAAGAAAAGTTGTATCAAGAAAGGAGGATGTTCCTGATATAACTATACCATGACAGCTGAATGACAGATTAGTCTACACACAGAAACTCTGTTCCCACTGCTGTCAGCGAGGAGGTGGGGAAATTAATAACTTGAGCCTCATGCTATGAGACTTAATAGAGGCCTTGAAACATGAATATTTGTTGTTGATTCAATATAGCTCTGTTGACTAAATAGCTCATAAAGATCTGACTCACCTCTGGGCTTCTGAAAATTTAGGAAAATACAAAGAAAAGGGTTTTTTCCTGTAAGGCTTTTTTACTAGGTTTACTGGTTTCTCTTGCATAATTAATAAACCATTATTCAGTAATGTTTACAACTTATTTAATGTTGAATAATAGATACAAGTACTGTGAGGTTGCCCATGTACAGACTGACTATGGAAGAGCATTTTTTAGTTAGCCCCCGGGAAGTGCTGTGTCAGCTAAATTCAATGTCAGGAACTTCTGTAGTTTAAGAAAACAAAAGTTGCACCCACGGTGGCAGGTGGAATTTTTGAGTGTTATTTTAGAAAACAGTGAAGAATTCTTAGCTAAGAACAAATGACATTGAGATTTACGGAGTATCCTGGTGTGTAAACTACCATGTAGTAAACCCCAAAGTTAGTGAGAAAACAGCTTCCTACCAGTGGATAATTATTTGTGTTTCTAAATCAGTCCCAGAGTTGTTCCTTGGACATTCTAGTAGTGAAGTATTTATTTTCTCAGGAGAAGTTATTCTGTGTGCCAAGGACGTGTGCTATGAGTGAAATGACAGCTCCTTTATTGCTGTGGGTTATACCCTATAACTTTGATAGGGATGTAAAACTGGCCCTTTATCACATAACAGGAAATCACTCCAATTTTTTGTAGTAGCTGTAGTCATTTTTCCTTTGTAGGAGCTGGATACATTGTGTAGGGGAAAAAAAAAAGTTTATTCCAAGTATTGGTGCAGTTTTATTTAGAAAGTAGCTTGTAGGCATTTTCAAAACCCATGCTGAAATCTCTTCTTTTGTTGCAAATGGCATATAAAAGACACAAATTTTTAACTACACTTGTTTTTTCTATGACTTCTCATTCCTGCTTTCTTTGTATCTGCTTAGAAGGTCAGGAAAAGAATTGCTGTTTACTGTTTTTTAAGGAAATACTTAAGTCCACAAAGTGAAGCTATTAGAACTTCAACTCCAGGATGGAAACCAGATGGAAACCAATTAATAATTCCTTAATCTCAGACTTAGAGATGCATGTAAACTGTACTTTACTGAACCATGGAATGTATTTGATCTGCAGCTTGAAGAAGTACTGCCTTGAGGTCATTGTTTAATGGGAATAGTTTGCAAAGTTTGTAGCCTTAAATACGTTTCAGTGCTAAAATATTTCTTCTGGCTCAGGCCAGAAGTCCCAGAGGTTGGAATCAGTCTTATTTTTGAGTAGAAGGTATCTTGGCTTTCCAAGGAGGGACCCAAACATGCCATTAAAATCGTGTTCTGTAGAGACTGTTGGGCAGGTCTCTAATCAAAGGCATAATGAAAAAGGAGAAAAGAAAGGCTTGAAAACAAGGTCCAAAAACTAGTAGTGGGAAGAAATGAGAGAGAAGTATTCTGTTAACTAAAGTTTATATGACCCTATTTCAGGAGCAAAGTTGTAACTCTGCAATGTGTATTTGTTCAAGAAAATGGATGTGCAATCCTCCTTTTTGAGCTCTATCTTTTTGCAAGTATTTATAAAAAAAATTTTTCATCCTAGTGCTGCTTACTCATCTGACCTTTTCCACTGTCTTAATGATCCTCTCTGCTTTATTTTTTTATCATATCAGGCCTTTACTCTTACCTTAAGGTTTTCTTAGAGCATTAACAGGATTATTTAATATGGCTGACAGGATTATTTAACATGGCTTCTACAGTGTGGGCAGACATTGACTTTACTATGCTAATATATGAAGAGAAAAGTTCACCTAGAGTAGGTGAACTTTAAAGGGACAAATGTATATTTTTCTTAAAGTTTTGGAATAGGATTTTGGAGTAGGGAGTGATTAATATGAAAAAGTGAACCCTGTTTTCCTCGGATATCAATTTAAAAAAAGAATTGCTGCTTATTCTTAAAAAGGTACAGATGTGAAACAAAAATAAGTAGTGTGAGGGCTAGATTGATGAGCAGAATCTGTGCCAGCGAAGTTTTTGTTAATTTGGTTTTCTAAATAGTGGCAAGAATGTACGGTACAAGCAAAGTCTGGAAGATGTTGTCAGTTGACTTTAAAGCATGAATCTGGAGTTTCTGTCAGTCTTAGTTTTCAGCCAAGTTCTTAAATTTGGGGAGAGGGAGGACAGGTCCCAGTCCAGCTGAGCAAGAGCTCAAGGTAAGATGCAGAGTGAAGATGTTTTGCTCTCCGCGCTGGCTGCCCTGCCTCCTTCTCTAGGGTCTTCCCTGAAGGAATTCTTGGTATTTCTTGTAACTGCTGCCCTAAATCTGTAAGTCAGACCTACCCCATCTTTTAACAGAAGCCAAGGGATATTTTGTTCATCATTTATCTCCTTGTCATTTTCTCCTGACGTCACACCTGGATGCTTGGGCATGCCCGTCCTCAGGTGCCCACTGCACCCATGCCGCCTGCTAAGGTAGTGTCACTTCCTACATTATGTGGGAGTGCCCTGCTTATATGCAAATGATCTGTTAAGGGAGGCTGCCTAACTAACATCATGGTGAAGCAGGCAGGCATGCTTTTAAATTCCAGCTCTACCATTTAATAGCTGTATGATCTTGAGCTTAGAAAAGCTATTTAATTTGTCTAAGTCTCAGTAATGGGGTAATATTAATACCTACTTCTTAGCACTTTTGTGAGAACTAAATAAGATTTAAAACACTCCTATCACTCATAAATACTACATAAGCACACAATCAATATAAACTTTTATTGTTTGACTGGACTGTAAGAAAGGGTTGAGACAGCTTATGTCTTATACCCTAAGCATCTAGCACAGTATCTTGCCCATTGCTTATAATAATTTCTTTATTACTTGACTGTGCAACACAAGTAGAGATGCTAATGCTTGAATATTTAAACCAACTGCAGAGGAAGCCTTCAGTCATTCAAATTCATTAAAATCAATTTATTTTAATTTAACAGTTGATGATCTACTGTGTGTAAAATATCTTATTAAATTCACTGTGAAATCTTATTTGGTAAAAGTTGAATATATCAGGGACACGCAAGAGGGAAGAGACATGGGGACATATGTATATGTATAACTGATTCACTTTGTTATAAACCAGAAACTAACACACCATTGTAAAGCAATTATACTCCAATAAAGATATTAAAACAAAAAGTTGAATAGATCAGAAAGAATATGATTATGTAAAAGATTTAATGGAGTGTGTGTGTGTGTGTGTGTGTGTGTGTGTATTTAGAGAAACTAGCACTTTAAAAAATTCATTATTCTGAATAAGTAGTCAAAAAGTTCTTTGTCAAACGCATCATGTAGCTAATTTAATTAGTTTTAAAGATAATTTTAGAATACACTGTAAATTACTCTGAATTCATTGTGAAGAAACCCAGTTTTTATGGTAATTAAAAATGTAATTGTGACTAATAATCTGTCTGATTTATTGAACCACAATAATTGGAATTACATTGATAGAGCATTCCAAACAACCTGTTTTGATCTATTGCTTTCATGTGTGGTTTCTATTACCCCATCATTTTGTTGAAGAGAATACACCATTCACCTTTTGATAAAATAAATGAGTTTCATGCTGGTTAGTGTGCAGTAAACAGATCCTATTTGGTCTGGCGCATGCTGTCATTCTATGCTTGCTTTTACAGTTACAGTTAAAAGAGCAACAGCCGCAACACACAGGAGGTTTTTGTTCCATCTTCAGCCATGTGGACTGCATATGCCGGGGCCTTGAAGTTTAAGGAGAGAGAGAGAATTGGAGTTTATGCAGGACTATTAGCTTTTGCTAATTTTTAAGTAACAATACTTTGATCTATGAGTCTGGAAGAAAAAAAAGGGAAACATTTTAGACACAGTACACCACTTTAAAAAGCCACATGAAAAAGTTCTTTGTTGCTTTAGCATCTTTGCAGATGGACAACTTCCTTGCTTTACATAGTTCACATACTGAGCAATTTTTGCACAGGAACTTAAAAAAATATTACTGCATGATATATTTATTGAAAACTATTGGTCCACTGAAATTAAGAGAAGGAAGAAACAAACCAGCTTATTAGCTAGTAGATTAACGGTCTCTTCCAAAGTTAATTATTGAGTGAGGATTTTCTTTTTTAAGAATAGAAGAAATAGCTCAAAGCTTTTTCGTGCAGAAAATACTTATATTTCAGCCTCATTATGATTAAAAATGCCATTCCTTTGTGCTTGGGGTTTTGCCAGCTGACGACTTTTTGGCAAGAGCACACTCTCACAGCCGTGCCTGTGTAGCCTGTGACCTTGCTGGGTGTTTAGTTGTCTTAGCCTTGCCAGCAGGCTGTGCTGTGTCAGCTAAAGCAAGGGTTGCCTGGTTCTCTTTAGAATCCTACACTCTGTTTTGTGATCTTCACTTTATATTCAGGAGAGAGAGATAAAAGACTAAGATGTATTGAGTACCACTCTTATGCAAGGGACCAAGCTTGACATTATATACATTGCTGAATCTTTATAACAAGCTCATGACATAGGTATTATTATCTTCATTTCACAGAGGAGTAACAGGCTTGGAGCATTTGAATTGGAAAGCCAGGTTTCAGAGGTCTGACTCCAAAGCCCACTACATCTTGTAATTTCAGTACTGCTTTTTCTTACTCTATTTGAGATTGTGTTATTTGCAAAGTTTAAATGTTTGTATTAAATACTCATGTCTGTGTGATAATATACTGGCTAATGTATAATAGATTTGAACACAGCTGATTTGTGTTTTCTTTCAGCTTCAGTAGAAAGTAGTTCATTCCATTATGGGCATGTATAAAAAATTATATTCCCCACACAAATTGGTCAGGAGGTATAAACAGAAATCTTTGGAATATTGAAAACCTGAGATAAGGTCTAAACCAAATAGCATTTTAAAATCATCAACTCTTCATTTTTTTCCTATAAAACTAGGATAGGAAAGAGGACTAAACCATATAAGAAGTAGCAAGAGCCAAATTTTATTTAACTTTGTATTATGATCTTTGCATGTAGCCTCATTTAATTTGGACAAGCTCTTTTGTGTATATTAGAGGAGAGAGGTGTTTCCTCTGTCATGTCCCATTTTGTGTCCTTGGCTCAGGGAGATGAATTACTGTCTCTAGAGGCGGTTGCCTCCAACTCTTTTCTGTGCAGTTAAAGTATAGAAAAGAGTACCTTTTGCTGCATGCCAAAGAGAATTCTCTCTTAATTGGCCTTCTACTGTAGGCCACACTTCCAAATGTGTCACTAATAATGAGAATAATAACTGCCATATACTGGAGAAGGCTGTATGCCAAGAATTCTGCTTGATAATTTATGAACTTTGTTAGTAGTTTTCACTAAAATTAAGGGACAGCATTATTTTTCTCTTTATACAGATGAGGAAACTAAGGACACACATTTAGTAAATAGAATAATGAAGATTCAGACCCAAGTTCTCTGACTCTGAGAGTGTGTTCCTGCTCCATTAATTAGTATCCTATACTCCTTACCACTGCATAAACTCAAGTAAAGAATCTTTCCCTGAAACCCCTGCAGGCTCTGACAGTCATATCTGAGACCAGAGCTCATTTATATTTTATCAGTGTAGTTTCAATTTTTTAAAAATTCCCAACTTTTCTATATGCCTTTAAAGTCTGCAGACTTCTATATGTGATGAAAGGATTTGTATACAGTCAGAGAAGTAGTGAAAAAATATAAAATAGGAATTTTTAATGTAATTTTAAGGGTTCTTTCATTGCAAGTAGATTCTGATATTTCTATGTATATTTTTTCCATCTATGTTTTATAAATTTGTAGCCTTTTATACCAGTAGAGAAGTTTATACATGTTTACTAAAGTAGCAATACATATTATTGTGGTAATTATGTATTCTTATGCTTAAAAAAACATACTGTATAGTGATTTAAATTTTGCAAATTTCTTTCACATTCGGTTTTAACAACTTGGTAAAGTTGAGGGGTTAGGCACTATTATGCCATTTTAACATATGTGCAAACTGAGGCTCTGATCACATGGCTAATAAGTGAAAGAACAGACACATAAGATATGAACAGACAATTCACAAAAAAGAAACTATGTAAAAATGGCCCTCAGACACATTGAAAAATGTTCACACTGATAATTAGAGAAATACAAATTCAGAATGACAGAAATTTTTAAATAAGACAACATGTTTTAAAACTTGGTGAGGGGCTTCCCTGGTGGCGCATTGGTTGGGAATCTGCCTGCCAATGCAGGGGATGCGGGTTCGAGCCCTGGTCTGGGAAGATCCCACATGCCGCGGAGCAGCTGGGCCCGTGAGCCACAATTACTGAGCCTGCGCGTCTGGAGCCTGTGCTCCGCAACAAGAGAGGCTGCGATAGTGAGAGGTCCACGCACCGCGATGAAGAGTGGCCCCCGCTTGCCACAACTAGAGAAAGCCCTCGCACAGAAACAAAGACCCAACACAGCCATAAATAAATTAATTAATTAAAAAAAAAAAAAAAAAAAAACTTGGTGAAACTGTGGGAAAACCAATGCTCTCATACATTGATGAAGGGAATGCAAATTGGTGTAACTCCTCTGGAGGTATACCAAAGAATCTACACATCTACACATGTATTAACCTTTTGACCTAACAAGTCCACTCCTAGGAATCTATGATGAAGGTATACTTCTAACAATATAGTTGTATATGTATACATGAGTTAGTATACTTACATATGTTTTGTAGAGCTTTCTACTTAGGGATCCTAGAAGCAATGTCATTCCCATAGTAATGAGCCACACCTAGCACTCAGATCTTGGTTTCTAAACACCATACCCTATTAAAAGGAATTAAGGCTCCTTGGAGAAGTAATTGATTTCAGGGCTATAGCAGGGAAAATACAAGCTGAGCTGGGACTGTCTTGTGGTGCCAGAAAGTATGATGATACTCAAAAAAGGATGAAAACTTGTTGAAAGAACATAAGGACCAATTTTAAGTGTTCCTAATTGCCAAAACTGAAACATTTTAACCACCACAATGAACAATAATGGTATTGGGTTTTTAGTCCTTACAATAAAATAAATATCCATGAATCCATACTGTTATAAAAATCAAATAAATAAATGGGGGAGAAGGGATGGCTCTTCCTTACAGAAGAATTCCAGTTAATAAATGTAGACAGAAAGATGGTAATTGAATATCACCACTAAATGAATACCGTGTAATAATTGTTGCAAACAAGACCCATTGATGAATGCTAAAATTAATGGGCAAAACTTTGAGAAGGAACAGGATATTTACATAGTCTTGGGGCTGTAGTAATCTGAAGACTTGACCTGGGGCTTGGGGGAGCTGCTTCCAAGATGGTTTACTCACATGGCTGTTGGCTGGCAGTCTCATTTCCTCTGCTCGAGGGCCCTCATGACAAAGGAGTTGTCTTCCTGAACAAGCGATCCAAGGGAGAGAGCAAAGAGGAAGCCACAATGCCTTTTGTGACTTACTCTGAAATCACAAAATCACACAGCAGTTCTGCTTATTGTGTTTGTTAGATATATTAAAACCACCACACTGGGAAAGGGCATCTCTAGCTAGTAGGCCAGTAATTTTTTTTTCTCCCTAAGAGTTGCTACTTCCCAGTGCTTTTGTTGCCTGTTCCCAGTGCTGCCAATTTTGGTTCCTCTTTTTGTAACTTGCCCCAGTGCTATTCCTGGGCAAGAATACTGTGATAGGACTTGTAGTGGAAAAGAGGAGGTAATGTTCACCTTTTCCTACCAATTTCCATGGCAAACCCTTCCTTACCTCAATCTTATATTATCCCCCTCTCATTTAATGTAACAACTTATCCAGAACCCATCTGTGAAACAGAGACTTTATACAAGCCTCTTAATAGCTGTGATCATATTATATTACAGTTATCATTTTTCATGTCCGTCCTCAATATCATATTCATATCTGAATCCCCAAGGCCTACCATAGTGCCTAAAAGGTCCTTAATGGGTGAATGGGTTTTGTTTTGAAATGTAAATATGCTTAAGAACCACCTAATTCAGCTTTCTGGGCCTTTGTCTTTCCTAACTGTAGAAGGACAGGGGAAAAAGAGAGCTCCTTCAGCCTATTTCCTATTTTCACAAGCAGAATTATAGTTTGAAACTTTTCAGAGATTGAAAACTTTTCAAAGATTATGTTCTTACTTCAGGAGGCAGAGGGTTGGCAAGGCTACTGAGGATTCTGTTCTGTGCCTCTGTAACGATGAAGACAAATAGCTCTACCCTGTGAGTGATAGGAGTGGAAAGGAAAGCTGGTCGAACAATCTTGGGCACACAGTAGACAGGAAGGGATGACCTCGGCACTTGGAAGTGTCTCTGCTGCCTGTGATGGCCAGAGATCAGCTTCAGTACTTTGTGCTTTGTTTCCTCACTGAATCCTCCTCCAGTCTTTGCTCCCCCCTTGTCCGGCTACTTCTGCGAAACTTCTGGATTCTCCCTCTTTCTGGCATACTTGTTCCTATTGCAGATTCTTCTCTTTGGGCTCCCTTTCTCACCTCTTCCCATTCCTGGTACAAACCAATTCCTGTCCCGGCTTCCTGGCCTGCAGGTCTTGTCCATCCGTCTGTACCTCACACCTCACTGAGGACTGGGATTTGGGGCTCCCTTTGCTTCTTCCTGCCCCTGCAGCCACGGGCAGTTCCATCCATTCTTAGATCCACCTGGCTCCTGAGGCCCAGCCCAGCCAGGGTCAGATTGATCCCTAGCCCTCCTTTACCCCTCCTCCCATCTTTCTGCCCAGGGGAGGTGAGACACAGTAGGCTGACCTGCCAACTTAGTTTGTGTAACACTTTTTCCTATGGAGAAAAATGAAACTAAATAAATGACCTATAACAAACTTAATAAATAAATAGAAATTGTTTATTAAAAGTCATAGAATTTTTATGTGGGAAGGAAATCTAATAATATTCCATTCCCAGTACTCATTTTACAGCTTAAATGCTCAAGGTTCAGGTGGGTTGAGTAATTTTTCAATAGTCATGTTTTCTGATGTAGAATCTCATATTACAGCTGACATAATTTCACACCTAGTTAAATCTGCAACACTTTTTTTCTTCCAGAGTAGAAATTTGAATTATTCTAATATTATGTATTAAATTTTATGTTTCACATTATATTGGTGTATATTTATAGGAATTATAGCACTTTTCTTTCTAATCCAGATTTAGGTCGATCTCGAGAACTACAATATGTGTACGTGGATAACAACATTCATCTGAAAGGCTTGCCGTCCTATCTGTACAACAAAGTCATCGGGTGCAGTGGGTAAGGCTGATTTCACATTTTATACTATCACTCACCTCTTTTGCTAGCTTTGTTTCTACTTCAATATTTAGTCCTAATAAAACTCAAAAATAGATGAACTACTTTTGATAATCCTGTTCAGTTTTGTTTTGGGGCTTAATATGTTAAACCAAATACCCTTAAAAGTCAAGAATATTGAGCAAGCAATTTAGAGTATTGTACTTCAAGTTTAGTTAGTAAGTTGTAAATTTGGTCAGTAAGTTGTTTGTTATTTTCCAGTCAAAAGAAAAATTAATCTATGCATACCATTATAAGCTCAATAGTATCAGTCACAGAAACTGGAGGAATCTGCATTAACGTAAAAGCTTTTCTTTCTCTGCACTCCATTGCAGTGACAATTTTACTACATTAGTATCTAGGACTATACCAATTGAAAATATTTAGAGCTCAACATTTGAAATAGTCCCTCAATACAAATCATGATTCTAGCAACCAAAACGTATGTTTCAGTTAATAAGAAACGATAGGCTTTTATTTTCAGAGCAGGAATGATCTTTCATTCTCAGTTAGGCTTTTAGAAAGATGGCTTCAGCTTCTCTTTCTATAGCAGTGAGAAAGAACCAACCCTAAAGTGGTTCCCAGAGTGGCGTGGGCTTAACACCGGACAACTCAGCTGCCAGAGCCTGCTTTTGACTGGCCTCACTTAAGCAGCCAAAGGATACTTGGAACACCTTTGAGGGTACTTAGACAGCATGTTGACTCTCTCCTTATAATTTCAAACATCCTGCATAACCTGGCTCATACTGTATGTAGTTCTGGCAAGGAAAGGGATGCCAATAAACTTGTGTGTAGCGACAGCCATTCCCCTGCTGGCATGGCTCCGGGGGATGGACATTGAGCAGTGATTGCTCCAGAGAGGGTAATCCTAGTGGCCTTCCCCTAAGAAAAATTATACAGTTGTTATCTTGGGAGAGCCCTAGATGAATTCAGTGCCTGTATAGGCTGATGAAATACAAGCCCAGAGACATATTTCAGAACCTTCTATGAAGCATAGAAAATAGAATATGTAATGGAGTTTTTAGCTCATTGATTTTTCTACAGCTGATCATGTGACAGCTATGATCCTACTCACTCATTAATCATAATGAGTTTGTAAAAGATCTATAATATAGCCTAATTTTTCCAAGTGGTGAATGAAATACCCTCAATCACCAAGATACACGGAATGATGCAAGTAGGCTCCAAAGCTGGAGGCAATTTTCTTGCACCAAAGCCTTCAGAGACTGCACTGAAATATGATTTAAATCTCTACCACAATTAAAGAATAGCTCTTACTTGAGGTAAAGAGCCTTCTTCTTTGGTGTTTAGACATGGATATTACTGACTGCCAGAAAGTTCTATTTGTGCAGAGTAGAGAGATAGTATATTTTATTTTATTTATTTCATTTTTGGCCGAGCCGTGCAGCTTGTGGGATTTTAGTTCCCTGACCAGGGATCGAACCTGGGCCCACGACAATGAAAGCACCAAGTCCCTACCACTAGACCACCAGGGAATTCCCTTTTTTTTTTGATATATTTTAATTGTTGACTTGGTATCTGGTAGCAGAGGTAGTGAATTTTATGAGAGTTCCAAATCTTTGAGAAAACAGTAAGGCAGAATATGCAAATTACTAGCAGATAGTCTACATTTTTTATTATTATTAGCATCTTCCTTTGGTAGTAGTAATAAGAAGATAAATTTTTAAAAAGACAGTTATCAATCAGTTTTCTAATATTAATAGATGTTGGAGTGTTGGCAGTCCCACATACAAATAAACAGTGATCCAAAAGGTATTTTTAATCTGTTGGTTTAACTCAGAATGCATTTCTTATAGAAGCGGTTCTGGTGGTTATACTCCTAGCCAGCTCATTAAAAGGTCATTTAACCCATTTTGCACCCTCCAAATTATACTTACTTATAAAATATTTCTGTGGCAAAAATGTATTCAGAATTCTAATACATGTGACTATTGAAGTCTTGGCAACAGAATTTAGGGGCTCCCCTTCTTTTATCTCTTTTATCTGTTGCATATGTGCAAAAGGACTGTCCCATTCCAAGTCAAAGTGGGGGTGCTTTGGGAAAAGGAGGGGCAAGGTCTAGAACAGGGTTCTAAGGTAAATCTTATATAAAGAGCATAAGGGTATTTGAGGCCTAGAAAGTGTACCTTTTGATTCTGAACAAGGATCTTGGTTCGGTTGTTTATTCAGTGCATATTTATTGAGCAACTACTCTGTTTGGTCACTGTCTAGACAATGGACATACAATGTAGGAGCCAAACAATTCAGTACCTGCCTTCCTGGACCTCATAATCTAGCTAGGGATCCAAGTGAACAGTCAATAATTAAACAAACTCCGTGCTAATTCTCTCCAAGGAGATGATACTTAAGCTGAGCATAGAAGGATCAGCACACTTGGTTCTCCACCACCACCATCACATGTTCTTTCTAGCCCAGAGGTAGGTCCGGAATAAAGAACACATCAGCTCCTGCTGTACTGTGCTTTCTCTGAAAGAATTGTATTACCCTTCTCTGATTAACAGTCTAAGAAAATTAGAGCAAAATGAATACAGCTTTAGGGACCTGTGGCATGATATAAAAATGTCTGACATATATATATATATAATTCACATCTCAGAAGGAAAATAGCGAACCAGGTATAAGGCATATAAAAAGGTATAAAAATAGCTAATAACAAATGTTGCACAGTTTCAGGAAGTCTCACAAAATTATCTTTGATATTCATAGAAATGTGAATAAAGTTAGCTCCTCCTTATTCTATGTTCATTTATTTGTCAAGTAATTATTGAACTTTAGCAAGTCAGCACTGTGCTAATAATTGTAGAAAAGATAATTTAGATGTTTATCCTAATATATAAAAATAACTGTAATACAAAAAATAAATACCCTAAGAGAAAAGTAGAGTGGTGAAAATTTAGAGCAGGGGACTGCCTCTTTATGTCCTAGCTTTGAAGTCACACACTGCCATTTCTATTATATCCTATTGATTACACAGGTTAACCCTATTCATTGTGAGAGGGAACTTCCGGGAGGCGAGCAGCATGGGAGCCATCCTGGAGGATGGCTGTCACAGATTCCTTGCATTCATGCTCTTTGCTAGCCTCTTGGAAAAGTATAATTTTTATTTTGTCTGGATTTTTCTTATTGTTACCACAGAAACAAATGTCTTCCATTCTTCTATATTTTACCTTGAAAGAGAAGTCCCTCCCATGTTAGAATTTTAAAAAGTGGTAATTGGCACATTTGCTTACTCAGGAGAACTTAATGGTAAAAGTGGCCCAATACCAAAGTTATTTTCTCAGTTGTCTGATTATGAGAAAAAGAAACCAAGACACTACTTCGCTTTTTCATATATAAATAAGCAATTATAGCTGGATTTGGGTACAAATTGGATAAATGATTTGGTTAAATGGTTTGTTAATATAACCACTCAAGGTAACAGAGTTGTCTTTATGAGAAATGCATTCAGAGTTCTGAGTTAAATCAGCATACCAGAAAATATCCTTTGGATCACAGTCCATTTTTGTGTGGGGGCTGCCTACACACAAAAAACAAGCTGTACTAGATACTTGAACCACACCTCCGTGTGGCAGGCACAAAGCAGCCTAGCTACATACTAAGAAAAAACTGAGGTATGATTTGAGCTGTCACTCAAGTGACAGAGTTTGTTGTTTGATTCCAATGTAGTAATTAATTGCTTATTAAAACAAAAATAGTGACACTCCTTTTAAGTTTTAGAGGAATATAACAGAATCCAGAGTATCCACAGTATAACTTTCAAAATGTCCAGGGTACAATCCAAAATTAAATAACATTTGAAGAATAAAGAAAATATGACCTAGTGTCACGGAAAGTAGAAACTTTACTTGATGAGCTTAACACAGAATAGTATAAGAGAGGAAAAGTCAGTGAACTTGGAGGTAGATCAATAGAAATGATTCAGTCTGAAGAACACACACACACACACACACACACACACACACACACACACATACACACAAAGACTGAAAGCAAGAATGAACATCAGCATCATCAGGGACCTGCCAAACAGTACAAACAGTACAAAAAAGCCTGATATTTGTCATCCCAGAAGGAGAATAGAGAGAAAATGGGGTGGTAACAACAAAATTGTTTGAAGAAACATTGTCCAAAAATTTGCCAAATATGATGAAAGACATAAATTTACATTTTCAAGAAACTCAGTGAACTTAAGTAATATAGATTACAAAGAAAACTGTACCCAGTCAAAGCTGCTGAAAACCAAAGATAAAAAGAAAATCTTGAAAGCAGCCAGAGAAAAATGACAAACTACATACAAAGAAATAATTCAAAAGACCATTGCCTTCTCATCAGAAATTTTGAAGGCCAGAAAACAGTGGAATGATAATTTTAAAGTGCCAAAGAAAAACACCAATCAACCTAGCAACCAGCAAAAAATACCTTTCAAGAATGAAAGTAAAATAAATGCATTCTCAGATGGAACAAAACTAAGCCTTAAAGAGGCTCTGCCAAGAGGACAGACGTTTTATCCAAACCAAGGTTTATTCTATCAGGGTGACATAATTTCTTTCCTTCTCCATATCTACTTTTTCCCTTTACTTTTCCTCTTATTTTAAGCTGAAAAAAAAAACTTTTTTGCTAAAAAGGGTTAATCTGGTAGCAGTTCCCCCAATAATGAGCATGTGGATGACAGTGTATTTTCTGAAGTATAAAAGACAGTTACTTGCGTTCTTTTGGTAAGGGAATTGAAACTAATTCTTTACTCTTAACACTTTGGTTGGTGGCATGGTAAGTTTGAAAATGCATATGAATTAATTTGCTACATCACATACATGTTTTGGAGCATAATCTCCGTGGCAAAATGATGTTACCATTCATTTAGCTTGTTTAGGTTTAAATGCTGAATGGCAGCTCTGAAAACATTGAGTTGAAAGGGAATTGTGATAATTGTTATAAATTATTTATGTAACTAAGCCAAGGGTCCTGACATTTATAACAGACTTCAACTCATTTTAATAACTCACTTAAGGGTTCAGATGTACGATCTTTTTTGTAACCACCTCAGCATTTATTCTAAAGTAATAAAAACTATCGAGTTAGAAATCAAAGATGCCAAGGCTTAACAATTGCCAGCTACTAGTTATTTCATTTTATTGTGAACTGAGCATATCATGGAGCTTCCATCCCTCTTTACTGACAGTTCATTTCATGATTACTTCTTATTGAGATGAGCGACACTAGCTTTCAAGACAGGTACCTTTCCAGCCTTCTCTCCCATTTGCTGTTCTCTTCCATGGACCTGAGAGTCTGGCCACTAGAACTGTTGTGTAAGCCCATCTGCCCTGTGCATTCACAGAGCTGAATCCCTGTTCCCTTTCTCTGGAATATCATCATGTTAATCTTAGTTTTCAACAGTAGATACCTTCAGAGCAACATCTAGACTAGTGTTTGACCAAATATCTGGATGCTGTGGCCTAGCCAAGTTAATACAAAAATTTAACCATCACACCATGTATATTATCCCCCAAAATCATGTATTATAATAATAAAAAGAAAGCACAGCTATAAACATTGCTTAAACTTTACTGTGTACCAGGCAGTGTACTCATTGATTTATCTGCATATTGCACATTATCCTCCCAGCAACCCTTGTGATAATCATCCTTATCTTAGAAATGAAGAAACCAGAGCTCAGAAAGATTGTCTCAGGTCACAAAGCTAGATGGCAGTAGAGTTGTTATCTGCTTCATTGTCCACACTCTTAACCACTGCACTACATATACTGTCTCCCTCTTCTCCTTGGTCTAGAATCACCTCTATATGTTTGAGCCCCTCTACTAGCTTCTTGAGAACAGGAATGAGAAATACCTTTCTTGTTCCTGCATCATTTGTAGTGGGGTGGATATTTGGTATCTGATGAGGTCAAGGGAAGTTGGCTATGGCCAACAGAAAGATTACTAACTCATGTGAATTCCTGCCTTGTAGCCTGCATTCTACATAGCTGCAACTCTTCTCCAGTGTTAACTAGAGAAGGCATTTAATAGAAGTATTGTAAAATGAATTTAATTAGCTGTTTACAGCCAGCGGTGAAGAGTAGGAACTTCTGCTAAAAGAATTGTCAAAGGGAAATTAGACCTTATATAAAATGAGGATCCACATACTTGTTAATGTGAGTCTTTTCAGCAGTTTGTCAGAAACCTAATCTTTCTAATTATTGGAGACAGAGGAAGCATTAGGAAAAGTCTGGCTTTCAGTTTTCTAAACCTTTATTTGTTATTGTTAAATTCTTTGGACAGTGTTCCTTATAGAGTTCATCAACACTTGTAAGGTTAAGAAGCAGCAGCTGTTAAGGCAATAGCGGTATGAAGTAATTATTCATGAATTGCTTGCTTGCTTTTTACCCTATATTTTTATTGTTCTATGATTTTGCCCAGGATTCTCATAACTAAAATATGGCTATAAAGTTTGGAAACAAATAATATGCTTTACCATGAGTATTAGGCTTCTCCATAGCAACAGAACCAATATAGAGAGAGAGGGGTGGGTGTGTGTGTGTGTGTTTGTGTGTGTGTGTGTGTGTGTTGTGTAGGTGGGGGGGCTTGCACTGAGAGGAAGAGGGAGATTGATTTATTTTAAGGAATTGGCTCACATGATTGTGGGCACTGGCAAGTCTGAAATTCGCAGAGCAGGCTAGAGACCGAGGGAAGAGCTGATGTGGTAGCTTGAGTCTAAAGACAGTCTGGAGGCAGAATTTTTCCTTGGGGGACCTCAGTCTTTTCCTCTTAAAGGCCTTCAACTGATTAGACAAGGCCCACTCAACATTATAGAGGGTAATCAGCTTTATTCAAAGTCTACTGTTTTAAATGTTAATCTCATCTTAAAAATACCTTTACAGAAATATCTGGACTGGTGTTTGACCAAATATCTGGGTGCCCTGGCCTAGCCAAGTTGATACAAAAATTTAATCATCACACTATGTATTGCTGTATATCATCAAAAGAGTCACTTATTATGTGTTTGCCTGTGTTTCCAGACTTAGTGGCCATACTGCATAATAGCATATTGGATATGATCCTCTCATCTTAATTTTCTCCATATTAAGAAACAAATAGTAGTTATACAGTAAAATTTAAATTTATTTCCTCATCTTCACAAAATGCTTCATAAGGGTAATACCTTTCTAACCCACAGAAATACTCATGCAAAGTCACAATTGTGCTGCTACAGACTCTTCGTGTTTTTGTGATCACATAGGGTCAACTGAGGTTTTGAAAGTAAGAGGGGTAAAGACAAAGTAGCAAATCAAAGAAAAATATCATAGAAATTTGGACACCAGTTGGCAGGCCGCTGTGCAGCTGCTTTGCACTAGTGTATCCATACTAGCTGTTAAATTATTGACAGTATTGAAGTATTTCTACACAAGTTAATGAATAGCTATTGAACTAAAAGCCCCTGAGGTCCCCCACTGCTGTGTCTGCCTTTCCCCTAAGATCGCCCCATAATCCAGCAACTAAAAGGCTAATGACCAGCAGAACAGAGGGCTCTAGGACTGTGCTTTAGCACAGTGGTACTGTTTGTTTGGTTTTTGCTTGTTTTATTAAACTATAATTTACATACAGAAAAGTTCACCCTTTTTAGTGTATAGTACTGTGAATTTTGACAAATGCATACAGTTGTATAGCCACCACTATGATCAAGGTTTAGAACAGTTCATTCACCCCCAAAATGTCCCCCATGTCCCTTTAAAATGAACCTTTTTTCTTCGGGAGACACCTCAGCCTCTGGAAACGGTTATGTTTTGTGTCCCTATGTTTTACCTTTTCCAGAATGTCATATAAATGAAATGACACAGGCTACTGCAAACATTCTTGTCTGGGGCTTTGTGTGAACATAATTTCATTCCACTTGGGTAATATCTAAGAATGCATTTGCTGGGCTATGTGGTAAGGATACGTTTAACTTTATTAAAAACTGCCAAAATGTTTTCCAACATGGCTGTGCTGTTTTGTATTTCATGAGAGTTCTTGTCAGTTTTTTCTTCTTTCAGACATTCTAATAAGTGGGTACTATCTCATGGTTTTAATTTTCATTTCTCTAATGACTGTTGATGTTGAACACGTTTTCATATGCGTATTTGCCCTCCATGTACAGTTGACCCTTGAACAATGCGCGGGTTGGGGCGGACTCTCGGCACAGTCCAAAAACCACATATAGCTTATAGGCAGTCCTCTATATCCGGGGTTCCTCTGCATCTGCAATTCCACATTTGTGGATTCAACCAACCCTGGATCATGTAGTATTGTAGTACTTATGATTGAAAAAAATCCATGTTTAAGTGGAACCACGCAGTTCAAACCCATGTTGTTCAAGGGTCAGCTGTATCTTGGGTGAAGCGTATTCCATTCTTTTGCCCTTTTTTAAAAAACTGGATTGTTTGGGCTTTTTCTTACTGAGTTTTGAGAGTTCTTTATATATTCTGAATACATGTTTCTCATCAAATACGTGATTTGCAAATATTTTCTTCCAGTCTGTGGCTTGTCTGTCATTCTCTTAACAGATTTAACTAGCCTATATTGTGGTTCTTCATAGTTCACCACTGATAAACACACAACTTAAGATATATTTAATTTAATCCATAAATGAGACATTTTCCATTTGACAGATTACTATATTTTCCTAAATAACCATTTCCTTAAATGTTGCCATCCTGGTGGGTAACCAAATACAGATAATGTGATGCTCATATCTTTTTGGCACATCTGCTCCTGAGACAGACTGGACCCCCACGAACTACCCCAAAATTATTTCCTTTTTGGCACCATGTGGATGACTCAGTATTCTTTTCACCATTTCCTTTTTATCTTTTCTCTTTCAAATTTCTTTCCCTGTGTGTGAAGACTCAAAACAACCAATCTGTATTTGGAACTGCTTAGGCACCAATATAGAACTGCTAGATAGAAGAGAAAACTGATCACATTCGATGAGTTAACAACAGAACTTCCATAATACAGTTAGATAATGTGTGATTTAGAAACATCAAACGTTGTGACATATCATTGGTAAAAGATGATGTCAGGAGAGACTTTATAAAGGAATTAGATTTGGGGAAGAGTAAAATTTGTATCTGGAATGACAGGATATAGAAAATTCCAGGCCCAATTTGGCCTGTAGGCAAGAATAGCCATGGCTCATTGAATACAGTGTTGCTTGTGTTAAGGGGTATGATTCAGAATCCACAAGGAAATGGTAAGGCCACCAGCATCCATGGGATACCCTTCTGCTTAAGTTCTCTCCCTTTTGCATCAACTAAGGTAACAGGGTCATTTCTTAAAATTTGACTAGAAAGCTTCCATATTTTGACCGTGTACATCAGTGTAAATATCATTAACTTACAAAAATAACATTACTAACAATTTTGAAGCCCCTGTATGGTTCTCTCCCATGTATGCTCCTCCTTCTTCTCCAAGGTTAGCCATTACTCTGAATTTTGTATTTATCATTCATTTTCACTGAGTTATGATTTTAATATATGTAAATACATCCCCATATAGTGTATTGTCAAGTTTTATATCTTTTCTTTAACTTTGTGTAAATTGAATGATGCTGTATGTATTCGTCTATGGTGTACTCCTTTCACATAACCTTTTGTTTTTATTCTCCAACTTCTCTACTATTTTTCTGCTTCCCTTTAGAGAAAAATTCTTTGAAAGAGTTGTCTATACTCACTTTCTCCACTTCTTTCTATTCTCTCACACCAGTTAGGCTTTTATCCCCATTGCACCTATATAAAGTATATATATAATTTGAAAAGTTTTGATGTATATATGTATACACACACATACATACGTACCTCTGAAACCATCACTGCAATTAAGATAATAAACATATCCACCACCACCCAAAGTTTCCTCGTGCCCCTTGGTAGTCCTTCCTTCCTTGTCTTCATCCTATCTCCAGGCAACCCTGATCTGTGTTCTGTTAACTGTCAATAAATTTGTATGTTCTTGAGTTTTATATGAATAGAATCAAACAGTATATACTCTCTTTTTCTCTGTCTTCTTTCACTCAGCATAGGGATTTGGAGATTTATACATGATATAGTGTGGATCAACAGTTCGTTTTTTTATTGCTATGTAGTGTTCCATTGTATGGATATATCGCAGGTTGTTTCCATTCACTTGTTCATGGACATTTGTGTTGTTTCTAGTTTTTGGCTTTATTACAGATAAAACTGATGTGAACAAATGTAGACTGTCTTTTAATGGTCCTAGACTTAAATTTCCTTGGATAAATACCTAGGAGTGGAGTGTCTGGATCATACAGTACATGTATATTTAATTTTTGGAAGAACTTCCAGACTTTACAAAAATAACTGTAACATTCTACATTCCCACCTGTAATATAAGAGATTATCAGTTCTTACATATTTTAAATTTTATTCTAGGTGTGTAGTGATTTTTCCATTACATTGTTAAATTTCATTTCCCTAGTAAATAAGGGTGTGCATCTTTTTATGTTTTATTTGCCATCCATATATCTGCTTTGATATCGTGTCTAAGTCTCCCATTTTTTTCCTTGGTTGTTTGTGTTCTTATTATTGAGTTCTGAACATTCTCTATAGATTCTGGATAAAAGTCTTTTATCATATATATGCTTTGGAAGTATCTCCTCCCAGTCCATGGCTTACCTTTTCATTTTTTCACAGGGCCTTTTGGAGAGCAGACATTTTTTATTTTGATAAAGTCCAATTTATCAATTGGTTCCTTTATCGATCTTGCTTTTAGTGTAACCCAAATCACAAAGATTTTCTCCTATGCTGTCTTCTAGAATTTTTTCTTTTTTTTTTGTGGTACGCGGGCCTTTCACTGTTGTGGCCTCTCCTGTTGCAGGGCACAGGCTCCGGACGCGCAGGCTCAGCAGCCATGGCTCACGGGCCCAGCCGCTCCGCGGCATGTGCGATCTTCCCGGACCGGGGCACGAACCCGTGTCCCCTGCATCGGCAGGCGGACTCTCAACCACTGCACCACCTGGGAAGCCCTGTCTTCTAGAATTTTTAAGAAATTAAGTTTACATTTAGGTCTATGATTCATTTTGAGTTAATTTTTGTGTATGGTATGAGGTATGGTTGAAGTTCCTTTTTTTACATATGGATATACCAGTTGTTCAAGCACCATTTGTTTAAAATACTATCCTTTCTCTACTGTATTTCCTTTGTATGTTAGTTGAAAATTAGTTGTCCATGTATGTGTGGGTCTATTTCTAGATACTCTGCTCCATTCATCTGTCTGTTTTGACACAAATACCGCACTGTCTTGATTACCATAGTTTTACAGTTAGTCTTAAAATTAAAAAAAATTTTTTTTACTATTCTAGCTGCTTTGCATTTCTATATAAATTTTAGAATCAAAATTTCAATTTATATATATTTTTAAAAGCCTGTGATTTTAATTGCATTGAGTCTTTAGATCAATTGGAGGAGAATTAACATCTTAACAATATTAAGTCTCCCAGCCCATGATCACAATAAATGTCTAATTCCTTGTCTTAGACATCTTTTGTCTGATTTATCTCTAAGTATTTCATATTTTTCATAGTATCGTATATGGTATTTAAAGTTTTTAAAATTTCCAATTGATTGTTGCAACCATATAGAAATACAAATGATTTTGTATAACTGATCCTGTATCCTCCAAACTTGCCAGGCTCACTTACTAGTTCCAGTAGGGTTTTTTTTAGATTATCATGGACTTTCTACATACACTTATGTCTTCTGGGAAGAAAGTCAGTTTTACTTTTTCCTTTCAAATATGGTCATGTTTTGTTTCTTTTTCTTTCATGACTGTACTGGTTAGAAGCTCCAGTACAATGTTAAATAGTAGAAGCAGTGAAAGCAGACATGTTTGTCTTGCTGAACTTATGGGGAAAACAGTCTTTCAACATTAAGTATATATTGACTGTTGTTTTTTCATACATATGCTTTATCAGATTAGTAAATTCCCTTCTATTCCTAGTTTGCTGAGAGTTTTTTAAATTACGGACGGGTGTCGAATTTTGTTAGACCCTTTTTCCACATCTATTGAAATGATTATATGGTTTTTCTTTTTTAGGTTTTAACATAGTGAATTACATTGATTTTTTTAAGGTTAATATAATCTTGATTAATAAGATAAACTTCATTTGGTCATATGACTTTATACATTGTTAAGTTCAATTTGCTAAAATTTTGTTTAGACTTTTTCCACCTATGTTCATGAATGATACTGGTTGTTTCTCTTTTCTTGTGTGTTCATCTGGTTTTGGTATCAGGACAATGCTGGCTTCATAGAATGAGTTGGGAAGTATTCCAACCTTTTAACTACAAATTCAACTTCATTAATAAATGTTGGGTTGTTCAACTTCTCTGTATCTTGAGTGAGCTTTGCTAATTTTTGTCCTTCAAGGACTTTTTATTAGCATAAAGTTGCTTCTTATATTTTTATTATCTGTAGAAATCGGACAATACCTCCTTTCTCATTTCTGATATTGGTAATTTGTGTCTTCTCTCTGATTAGACTAGTTAGAGGTTTATCGTTTTTATTGATCTTCTCAAAGTTCCAGCTTTTGTTTTCACTGATTTCTCTCTATTCCTTTCTTCTATGTCATTGATTTTCTTTATGCTCTTTATTATTTCTTTTATTTACTTAGGGCTTAATTTGTTCTCTTATTTCTGGTTTCTTTAGGTGAGAGCTATGTATGCAACATGTCCTTCTATGCAGTAATTATAATTATTGTTATAATGACCTTTTCTGCCAGTTTTAACATCTGTCTTGGTTGTTTTCAGTTGCATTTTTTTTTCCTCATCATAGGTCATATATTGAAAAGCCTGGTAATTTTTGGTTGGATGCCAGACAGTGTGAATTTTATGATGCTGAGTGCTGGATATTTTTGTATTCATGTAACTATTCTTGATATATGTTCTGGGATACATTTAACTGGAAACAGTTTAATCTTTTCAGATATGGCTCTTAAGGATTTGTTAGGTGGGAATGGAATGGTGTTCAGTCTAGCACTAACTATTCACCACTACTGAGATAAGACCTTTTTGTGTACTCTACACAATGCCCCTTGAATTATGAGGTTCAAGTTTGACTGATAAGAGCAGACACTATTTCCAACCCTCTGTGACTGCTGGGCACTGTTACCTTTAATCTTTTCAGCTCGTCCTTTTTCCAGCCTCAGGTAGTTTCCTCATATGTGCTGATCAGTACTCATCTCAATACTCAAGCGGAACCTTTGCAAATCTCCAGAGTTCTCTCTCTGTACATCTCTCTCCCCTAAGGTTCTCTGTCCTGTGAACTCTTGCTGCTTTGGACCCCTGAACTCTTAGTTCCTTGTCCTCAGTTTAAGGTACCTACCGGGCTGTGACTGAGTTCCCCTTCCCTGAGTTAACTTTTCTCTTCAATCAAGTCTCTGCTGAAATGTCACCTCCTCAGAAAGACTTTCTTTAATTATATTATCTAAAGTAGTACAGCTCTCACTCCCCTCTTCACTCTATTTTAGCATGTGTTTATCTTTTAATTGCCCATCTCTCCTCACTATAATAAGCTTCATTCTGATCTTAAGTATGTCCCTAACAGAATTTTATGCTCATATATATTAAATAATATATACAACAAAGTTCATAATAGCCCCAAACTGGAAACAGCCCATATGTTTACCAGTACTACACAGCAATGAAAATGAATAAGCTATAGTACGTGCTGTAGCGTGGATGCATCCCAGAAAGAATGTGTTGACAAAAGGAGCCAGATACAGGATTCTTCATGCTATTGAAGAAGGCAAAACCAAACTATAATGTTAGAATTTGGAAAAATGGTTCCTTTTGGGATAGAGGTTTTGCTTAGTAGGAGAGCCAGCGTGGCCTTCTGAGGTTCTTTTTTCTTGAGCTGAGTGGAGAAATTGAGTAAAATTAATTGAGTTCTAGGTCAGATACTGTCTTCTCTGTAGACCCTTCCCTAATTCCTTAGAAAAAGTCAGTTCCTCCACCTTCTCTGACCCAATATTAGAATAATTATATTGTAATTATTACATTTTTCAAGGGAAGGAGGTCATCTTTTGTTTTTTTAATTTAAGTATTTTGACTGGCGTATAGTAGGTGCCCTGGAAACATTTTCTGATGAAAGGAATGAGCAAATGCAGGAACTTGTAATGAACAAATAAGCTGAGGGCTTCTGCCTTCCAATCCTGTGCCTTCTTCATTGCCTGTTTCTAGTTGAGGGTAGGGAGATTATCTCACGTTGTATCTGGAGAGCCGAGGCTTGTTGGCACCTATTTGTCGTTAGAGAAGAAAAGTGTTGAGACTTTTAGGTAAGCTGGTGGTCTCAGACAGAAGGTAGAATGAGATTGGACTCCTGAGTTTTGGTAACCCTGTAGCTAAAGGAACAAGGATGCCTCTGCCTTCTGGTTATGAGTGGCTGTAAGGAATAGGATGTGACTTGGCTTATTCAATAGGCTTTGCCAAAAATATTTTCTTCACAGGTTTATGGAAGGACCCAATAAAGTTATCTGCTATCGTTACAGATCTGTTTGCTTTGTAGGGTTTTGTTCCCCCAACACAAAAATTTTGTTAAACCATGGTACTATAACTAAACAGAGTACTCTTTGTTCCTTTTAATTTTGAAAATTTCAATAAACATAAACTTGGAAAGGGTAAGAAAATGAGGATGAATAGAGCTTACAAAGCAAATTGTATAGACCCTATGAAGGAAATTTCTTCTAATTTTGTCCTTACTGGAAGTGCTTGGACCTCAGTGAAGATTTAGCTGAGTTCCAAATGATGCATCTAAATTTCTATGCCAGGTTTTATTAAGGAACCCAGAATAGCATCTGTTCAATTTGAAAAGAATTCTGCTAATTCATCAGTGTCTTAAAATTTAAATGTATATTTTGATTAACATATTTTTATTGGCACATATAGTCATTTCCTTTTGGCTAATACTACTGTGAATGTGTGTCTTTCTGTAGCTGTGGTGCTCCCATTCAAGTTTCCGAGGTGAAGCTGCTTTCCTTTTCATCAGGGCAACTAACAGTTTTCCTCCCTGCTGAGGTGAAGGCCATAGGGACAGAGAAGGATCACGTCCTGCCTCTGCAAGAGCTGGCCATGAGGAGTCTGCATCACACCTACCACAGTTTTCTAAAAGGTACCCGGGACTTTTTTCTTTTCTTTTCTTTCCTTTCCTTTTCTTTCCTTTTCTTTTCTTTTCCTTTCCTTTCCTCTTTTCTTTTCTTTCTTTTCTTTTCTTTTTTCTTTTCTTTTCCTGCCTCTTATTCAGTGAGCTTAGGAATTGTATTTTATGCTGTTTTAGTGTTCATTTTTCAAAATTGTGGTAAAATGTACATAACATAAAATTTACCATTTAACCATCTCTAAGTGTTCAGTTCAGTGGCATTAAGTACATTTGCGTAGTTGTGTAATGGAACACTTTTTATAAGAGAAAAGTTTTAATATTTTATTTTAATATTAATATTTTATATTTTAATATTAAAATATTTTATCAACACTGAGCCCTTCAGCACCCCCTATAGACACAGAGAAGCATTCACTAAATATGGTCTTCAGTCACAAAGAACAGAGGTTAAAAGTTAAACTATGCAGTTTAAATGAGAGAAATTGGTGTTTGGGAGCACATATTTGGTGGAAGTGAGAAGGCTGGCAGAGGTACTTTCTTCCGTATCGAAAAATGTGTAAAGATCTTATCCTTAAAGCAAAGTTGGGTACTTCTTCCAACAGAGCAAGTTTTTGCCTTGTAACCTCCTTACACCTGAGAAATATATATACCTAAAGGGAAATTAATTTCAGGAGCCTTTGGCAGTATTACCACAGGATTTGGCGGTGCGTAGATGTCATAGGTGACATGGAGTGGACCTGTGATGCTTTAAGAAAGCACTAGGCAACATTAATAAGAAAATAATTTCAAGTGCTTTTAAAATTACTAAATGTTTTGTCTTTGCTTTAAAAAAAAAAAAGATGCATACAGAAACCTCTAACATTAAACTTCCAGGAATGTCTAATACAAATTAAGTTGTTTTAAAAAACTAAACAGAAAACTGAAATTATTCACCTATGAGCAAATTACATTTTTCAAAATGGTTATTGATAAGTCTGGACAGATGATAAGATAATTTGTATTTCCTTCCTCAAGATGATTCAGTGATTTTTAGGTGTCACCTCATCATGACCGTTTCTCTCTCTAGATGTTTTACTCTCAATAGCAACCCAGTGTACATTTGTGCTCAGGATTGCCTGGGCCATTGGGATGTTTTGCTTTAAACGTTTCTTTTGTGTAGCTCAGACTAAACTGAGGAGGAAACACCCTATTTTTATTAGTGACAGCTCATGGGAGTGAGACAAGGAAAAGCTTGGTCTCATTATTTTTCATTTTCTTTGATTTCTTTGTTTCCCCTTTTCATTCTTTGCAGTAAATATAATTTAGCTTGAAAGATTCTAAATGCCCAATAGATTTAGGAAGAATTTAATGAAAGTCTGTTTCAGTCCCAGTCTTTATTTTATTCTCTGACTCTTATAGAAGTTTACAGACCCTCCCTCCCTCGGTAAACGTAATGCCTTTTCAGTCTTTGTTCTTAAAGAATATTTGGTCTTATTCTTTCCTGGCCTCTATCTCAGGACAGCTCAGGTTGCTCTTAAAAGAGTAGATTAAGGTTTTCTCTTAGTATCAAAAATGTAAAAAAGCATCTTTCATTTCCAAATAATGTTACATTTTTATTCAATGCCTATCGGATAACAGAATTTTCAACATGCAGTACTTTTCACTAACTGAACTTATTTGCTAACAATAAGAAATATTTTAAGAAGCCAAGTTTAAGGAAATCTCATTTTTTATTTGTGCATGATTTTCTCTTGTGTTCCAGATCTGGACTTTCTGTCTCCAGTCTCGTTACCCAGAAGTCTTCTGGAGCTGCTGCACTGCCCCTTGGGGCACTGTCACCGGTGTAGTGAGCCCATGTTTACGATTGTTTACCCCAAGCTATTTCCCTTGAGAGAGACGCCAATGGCAGGACTGCACCAGGGGTAATCATTCCTAAGTGGACACCAGGGCTTACACCTGGGGGAGGGGTGGGAACGTGGGGAAGGGTGGAGGACACACATAAAAGTGTTGGTAAGTCAGCAGCTTTAAAGGGGCATAGAATGCTTGCTGCCATACAGCTAAATGAAACAAATGCACATTTTCAGTATCACAAGAAAACTGGATTTCTCTTTATTACATTTTTGGTCTTATACAGAACAGTTTTATTGTACATGTTATTTAGAGTAGCTCATTCTTTGTAGGAGTGTTTTCCTGCTGTTTCCCTATTCACAATAGTCTTTAGGCAATAAGGAATGTAAGAACAAAATATTTGTTATATAATGGGTCCAGCTCAGCTCTTCTGTTTAATTCGCATTGCTAACTGAAAGTGTGTGGCTGAGCATTGTGTGTGTGTGTGTTTCTGTTTTGAATTTCTAACCCTTCCAAATAGCATTCTCTTACCACTGTCTGTTTCTTGGCACAGTGCCTTGAATTTGCTAAGAATGTTAACTAAGTAAAACCCCCCATTCTGGTAGTTTATTAAAAGAATATCAGACAATTAAAAATAGGACATGAAATGAAAAAATCCCCCATTAGCACAGTCTCAGCTTATAGATTTTCTAAATTTAGGATCTTCTAAGTTCACATTTTTCAAAGATGAAAAAAAAATACTATAATACCTCACTTATCCATCAAATGTGGTATTTTGGGTTAGTACATTTTTCAGGATAACTTGTTACCCCTGTTCAGTCCTAGAAGCGTTTCCTTTATAATTATTTTTGTAGAATGAGAGCAAGCGTGGGCAGGGTGCTGAACCTCTCAGAGCCTCAAAATGGGGAAAGAACAGCCTGCTGGGCAGGGCCATCTAAGGATTAGCAGATGATGAAGGCAAACACTTGGCATATAATGGGTGCTCGGCAAATGGTAGTTACCTTTTCCATCTCTCTACCCACTCCTTCCCAAAACTGCATTTGTCTTTTTCTTACCCTGAATAATCCTATTTTGCTATACTTTCAGTTCCTGTTTCAACTTTCTGTATTTTTAATGTTTCCTGCTTTACTGTGTCTGCCTACAGAAGCCCTCCTCCAAACCTTGCTAATCTGCTACTTCTGATCAGAGGTGATCGGATCACCAAATTTAGTAAAATTCCATTTTAAGTTAGAGTTGAAAGGACTGAGTCAGGATTTGAGTATGTTACTACATGAATAAAATTAACTAATAAAATAGGCACATCTATGAGGAGCAGTAGGGAATATCAGTCAAGTGCACAGGCCCTGATTCTGACTTTCCTCTGGGAGACCTTGGGCAAATTACTTAACATCTCTGAGCTTCATCTTTTCATCAATAAAATGAGCATAGTAATAATATCTATTTAATCAGGTCATTGTGAGGATTAAATGAGATCATTTATGTAAAGAGCCCAGGATGGTGTCTGGTATGTAATAAATATTAAGTGACTTAACTATGATCTCTTTTTGTAGCTCAGAGACTTTTAAAAATTTATTTTATATATGTGTCTTTAGCAAATGATCTTCATATTAGTAAGATATCATCATAGGAAAATCTTCCATTAAACTACAGTAAAATCCTCCTGCATTGTTGTTGCACAATTTCCTATAGAAGATATTTTCTTATTAAAAATATGAAAATGAAAACAATTCAGTATGGTAAGGATGCTCTGTTAGTAGCTAATAAAATTCTAAATGCCTGTTTGAAAAGATAAACTTTCTTTCTATCATGGTAATTAATTTGTGCAAATAAAGTAGATCCCTTAAATGAAGTTATTTTTGTGTTATCTTTATATGAAATTTGGGAAACTTGTTCAATAAGTATTTGTATATTTACTGCTACTTATTTCTCTGCTTAAACCTAGAAATTCAGTGTGAATATCTTATATTGCTTTAGAACATAAAATATAATAGTGTTAGTTTAATATAATGAGTGTATCAAATACATAGGACTTAGGCAATGCCCTTTTGTTAAGAAAAGCCAGAAGTGCCCATGTTGATAGCAAAAAATGAAATACCAAGATACAAACATGGCTTTCTGTGGTGAGTTAATGCTAAGACCTGAAACTGAGAATTTGTGTCTTTCATTTGGTCCACCAGACTTTGCTCCTTCCCACGTTGCTATGGAGATTGTGTTAAAAGCTTTGACTTCAGTTTCTACCATAGTTTTTAAAGTACTTTCTTTTGTAATTGAAAACCAAATACTTGAATCTCAATAGCTTATTGCTAAAAATAAAATCAATATTTTTAGTATCATAAACTCTAAAAGGTCTTGATAATATTATTTTTAAGTTTTCTAATATATTCTGTTCAGTGTTCATTGCTTCTTATAAAATAATACATTGTATCAGCCAATATCTAAATTAATGTGGACATCTGGCATTATTTTAAAAGAACATACTGAATATTCTTCTAAAATACCAAGTCCCATACGAGTGTTAGTTCCAACTTAAATTTAATACAGTCAATTAAAAAGAAATTACAGTATTTTGCATAAATAGTAAATACCCAAATCTTCAAATATTTATAGAAGAGAATAATGGCTAGTATGTTCATAACTTTTGATCATGACAGGCATAGCAAATTTTCATTCCCCCAGATTACTGTTCATTTTTTAAAATGGAGAATGTCAACTCATAGGATTATTAATTAGTATAACATGTGTCTGGCTTTTCCCACACATGTATGCATCTCATAAGTTTTGTATTTCCCAAGGTTTTTCAAGGCTATTTTATGAGTTTCCTAGGGATACCTCAACGAAATACCACAAAACTGGGTGACTTACAGAGCTTCTATAGATATTGTCTCAGAGCTCTGAAGGCTAGAAGTCTGAAATCAAGATGTGGCAGGATTGGTTCCTTCTGAGGGCTGTGATGGAAGGATCTAATCCTTGCAGATGGCCATCATCTCCCTTCTTCTCTTCACATCATCTTACCTCTATGTGTGTCTATCTCAGTGTCCAAATTTCCCTTGTTTATAAGAACACCAGTGACATTTCACTAGGGCCCTCCCTAATGACCTCATCTAACTAATTACACTGGCAATGACCCTGTTTCCAAATAAGGTTACTGTATTACTCTGCTAGGGCCACCATAACAAAATACCATAGGCTGGGTGACTTAAACAACAGAAATTTAATTTCTCACAGTTTTGGAAGCTGGAAGTCTGAAATCAGGGTACATGTGGTTAGGTTGTGCTGAGGGCTGTCTTCCTGATTTGAAGATAGCTGCTTTCTTGCTGCCTCGAGTGGCAGAGAACATGAGCACACATGTTCACAAGCTCTCCAGTGTCTCTTCTTATAAGGGCACTAATCCTGTCATGCGGGCCCCACCCTCATGAACTCATCTAAACCTAATATCTCCAAAAGGCCCCATCTCCAAATACCATCACATTGGAGATTAGGACTTAAAATATGAATTGGTGGCAGGATGGGGGGACACAATTCAGTCCATAACAGTCACATTCTGGGGTTCTGGAGATTATGACTATAACATGAATTTGGGGGAGATACAGTTCAACCCATAACAGTCTGTCCTCCAAAAATCTATGTCCTTCTCAGATGCAAAATAAATTCACTCCATCCTAACACCCCCCAAATCCTAACCCATTCCAGCATCAACTCTTAAGTTCAGAATCTCATCTTAAGTATCTAAATCAGGTATGGATAAAACTCAGGTATAACTCGCCTTGGGACAAAACTCCTCTCCATCTGTAAACCTGTAAAACCAGACTGGTTATCTGCTTTCACTATATATTGGTGGGACAGGCATAAGATAGATATTCCCTTTACAGAAAGGAGAACAAGAGATTCCAAAACTTAAAAGGGCAAATTCCATTAGATTTTAATGCTTGAGAATAATCCTCTGGCTAGATGCTCTGTCCTTTAGGCCCACTGGCGTGGTGGCCCCACCTCCTCAGCCCTAAGTGGGGCCCTGCTGTCTAAAACCAAGGAAGTTGTCCCATCCTCTGGAATTGAGGAGGTGGCCCCATCCCCGGGGTTATTCTTCCCTTTACTTGATAGCTTGTTTCCTGCCTGTAGAATCCCAGAAGGCTGACAGCATGTCTTCACCCTGTCCCATCTCTGTCCTCTTTGATCCAAGCTGTCAGCCTTTCTGCTGAAATGGTTGACTGGATCCACAAGTCACATGCCTAATCTCTTTAGAAAAGGTTGTCCAGCCACATCCTTGGTGTTCTCTCCAGAACGTGCTTTCTCATTTTATACAATGTAGATAGCCTGAGAATTTTCCATATCCTTAAGTTCTGGTTCCTTTTTGCTGAACAATTCCCTCAATTTATCTTCCTCCTCTCACATTTTACTGTAAGCAGCAAAGAGAAACCAGGCCATGCCTTCAATGCTTTGCTTAGAAACATCCTCAGCTAAATATAGGCATACCCATCTTTTTGTGCTTCATTTTATTTCACTTCACAGATATTGCACTTTTTACAAATTGAAGGTTTGTGGTAACCCTGTGTCAAGAAAATCTATTGGTACCATTTCTCTAACAGCATTTGCTCACTTCCTGTCTCTGTGTCACCTTTTGGTAATTCTCACAATACTTCAAACTTTTCATTATTATTATGCTTGTTATGGGGATCTGTGATCAGTAATCTTTGATGTTACTACTACAGTTCACTGAAGGCTCAGATGATGGTTAGCATGTTTAGCAATAAATTATTTTTAAATTAAGGTATATACATTTTTTTAGACATAATGCTATTGCATACTTAATAGACTGCAATATAGTGTAAGTATAACTTTTATATGTACTGGGAAACCAAAAAATTTGTGTGACTTGCTTTATTGCTGTATTTGCTTTATTGCGGCAGTTTGGAATTGAGCCTGCAATATCTCTGAGGTCTGCCTGTATCCAAGTTCATCACCTAGCAGTTCTATTTTCCATCCAACAGAACACAATTCAGTCAAGTCCTCTGTGCTTTATAACAAAGATCATCTTTCTCTCATTTTCCAATAACACATTGCTCATTTTTGTCTGAGACCTCACCAGAAACACCTTTAACACTTGTATTTCCAGCAACATTCTGTTCATGACAATATGTGCATTCTCTAAGACAATAGAAGCTTTTTCTATAGCTTTCCTCTTTCCTTTGTAAGCCCTCACCAGCTCTCCTTTAACATCTATATTTCTACCAATAGTCTCAAGGCAGAACTCTTCTAGCCTCTGCTACTTAATTTCAAAGCCACATCTAGATTTTTAAATATTTGTTACAGCAGCATCTCTTACCAGTAGCTGAATTTGTATTAGTTAGCAGTCTGCAGAGAAACAGGACATATATCTATATCTGTATTTGTAAATAATAAATATAGACAGAGATTGATTTTAAGGAATTGGCTCACATGACTGGGGAGCTGGCAAGTCCAAAACCACAGGGCAGGCTGACAGGCTGGAAATTCAGAAAAGAGTTGATATTGCAGTCTTAAGTCTGAATTTCTCAGGGCAACAGGCTAGAAACTCAGGGTTTTTAAGTTGCTGTCTTAAGGAAAAGTCCTTCTACTTCTTTGCTCTAAAGGCCTCCAACTGATTGAGTGAGGCCCACATTATGGAACGTAATCTGCTTTACTCAAAGTCTACTGATTTAAATGTCAGTCACATCTAAAAAATACCTTCACAGCAACATCTAGACTGATATTTGACCAAACAACTGGGTACCATGGTCTAGCCAGATTGACACATAAAATTAACCATCACAGACATTCAAAAGGTCTCACTTAAATCACCAGGATGTTTTGAAACAGAAATTGCCAATGGCCCAGAATCGCAGTGTTCCTTCCCATATCGCTTGGGTTAAGTTTGGGCCATAGCAGATATTAACAGTGTACACTCAGGTGTTGGTGTGGTGACATCTCTGCTTTTGTACAATGAGGCCCTGGGCTGGAATGAAAGAACTTATAGGCCTTAGGATTCAGGAGACCCAGCTGGAAGTTGAGCTGTGTTACTTAGTACTGTAAGATAGGTACCATTATTAGATTGAACTGTGTGAATCATATGCCTTCCATGTGGTTCAACCTAATATAACCCCCATGTTACAGGAGTAGGAGGGTGTGGAACTGAGGGACAGGAAGATCAGAAACTGGGCCAAGCCCTCATAACAGAGCTGGAATTTGATCCATAGCAAGTCTGGCTCCAAATCCATGTTTTAGACACTATGCTGTAATTAGCTACTGAGTGAATCACTACATATGAAGAAATTTTGAAATGGTACTATAAATATAAAATGAAAATAAGCTCTAATCTGAACAAGATACTTTTGAAATATGTATGTGTGTACACATATACATATATGTGTGTGTGCTCTAAAGAAATCCAGCAGGATGTAGATCTAACTCTAAACTGTGGTTACCTTGGAAGGGAGGAATGTAGGGTTATGGAGTAGTCAGGTGGGGACTTTAATTTTCAATTCTATATAATACAGAATCATTTGAATATTTTCAATAAGGATGTATTTTTATAAATACACAAAATAACAATTAAAAAATAGGATGTATCTAAAGGAACTTTAAAAAATCCTTTGCTTAAAGCTTTATATAGGTTAAAAAAGACAAGGAAAGGTTCTTGGAGCAATTTTTTTTTAAGTTTAGGTAAAAATGTTTTTAAACAGGTTACACAGTGATATCCAATTTTTGTCAGCTATGGGTATATATATATATATATATATATATATATATATATATGTATGTATATATATAGTGTTGGCCAACAAAGTTCGTTTGGGTTTTTCCATAACATCTTATGGAAAAAACCTGAGCAAACTTTTTGGCCAACCCAAAAGTTTAAATTGTTAAATACGTAGAAGACGTCTTGAAGGCTCGCTGAAGGAACAGTGGTTTTCGTTGAGTAGTGTTGAATTTTTACAACAAACTGGTGTCACTTTAAAAATTAAAAATAATGTTTAATTATTAGAACATTAGTAGACCAGTGGTTTCTTTTCTACTTATTTATTTGGGGGGAGACAAAATAAATCTGTTCAAGTCATATGTTACCATCAAAGCAAAATTAGGAAATAGAATTCTGCAAAAGGAAATTGTATCAAATGGAAGTACTGCCACTGGAAATGACAACTGTTAATATTTTAGCTTAAAGTAGAATATCTCTTAGTTGACTTCCTAACTGAGGATCCAGATTCTTCATGCTTCCTATTCCTTTTTTTTTTTTAATTGGGGTAAGAACATTTAACTTGAGATCTACCTTCTTAACAAATTTTTAAGTGCACAGTATAGTATTAACTGTAGGCACTATATTGTACAGCAGCTTTCTAGAACTTACTCATTTTGCATAACTGAAACTATACCCATTGAACACAACTCCCATTTCTCCCTCCCTGCAGTCCCTGGTAACTCACCATGCTACTCTCTGCTTCTGAGTTTGACTATTTTAGATATCTCATGTAAGTGTAATCATGTAGTATTTGTCCTGTGACTGTCTTATTTCCCCTACCATAATGTCTTCCAGGTTCATCCCGTTTTTGTTTTGTTTTGTTTTGTTTTGTTTCTTGTGGTACGCAGGCCTCTCACTGTTGTGGCCTCTCCCGTTGCAGAGCACAGGCTCCGGACGCACAGGCTCAGCGGCCATGGCTCATGGGCCTAGCCGCTCTGTGGCATGTGGGATCTTCCCAGACGGGCACGAACCCGTGTCTCCTGCATCGGCAGGCGGACTCTCAACCACTGCGCCACCAGGGAAGCCCCCATCCCGTTTTTAAGGCTGAATAATATTCCATTGTATGTGCATACCACATTTTTTAAATCTATTCATCAGTCAGTAAACATTTAGCTTGTTGCCATATTTTGGATATTGTGAATAATGGTCCAGTGAACATGGGAGTGCAGATATTTCTTTGGGACCCTGATTTCAATTCTTTTGGATATATACTCAGAACTGGGACTGCTGGATATGATCATTCTAGTTTTAATTTTTTGAGGAATTATTTTGCATAGTGGCTGCACCATTTTACATTCCCACCAACATATGTAAGGATTCCAATTTCTCTACACCCTTGCCAACACTTATTTTTTTGTTTGTCTGTTTTTTTAGAGCAGCCATCCTAACAGGTGTGAGGTGATATCTCATTGTGGTTTTGATTTGCATTTCCCTGATGATTAGTGATGTTGAGAACCTTTTCATATACCTTTTGGCCATCTGTATGTCTTCTTTGGAGAAATGTCTACTTAAATCCTTTACCCAGTTTTAAATCAGATTTTTTTTTTTTGCTACTGAATGATAGGAGTTTCTTATATATTTTAGATATTAACCCATGATCAAATACAGGGTTTGCAAATATTGTCTTCCATTCTGTTAGTTATGTTTTGCTTTTATTGATGGTTTACTTTGCTGCTTAGAAGCTTAGTTTGATGTAGTCCCACATGCCTATTTTTGTTTTGTGGCTTGTGGTTTTGGTGCCATAGCCAAGAAATCATTGCCAAGACTAATGTCAAGTAGCTTGTGCACTATGTTTTCTTCTAGGGGTTTTAAAGTTTCAGGTCTTCTGTTTACGTTTTTAATTCATTTAGAGTTGATTTTTTTGTGTATGGGGTAGGATAAGGGTCCACTTTCATTCTTTTGCATATGGATATCCAGTTTTCCCACACTATTTGTTGAAGAGATTGTCCTTTTCCCGTTGTATATGCTTGGCTTCCTTGTGGAAGATCAGTTGGCTGCATATGTGTGGGTTTATTTCTAGCCTGTCTATTCTGTTCCAGTGGTCTATGTATCTGTCTTTATGCCAGTACCATACTGTTTTGATTACTGTAGCTTTGTGGTATATTTTGAAATCAGGAAACATGATGCCTTCAGCTTTGTACTTTTTTCTCAAGATTCGTTGGACTATTCAGGATCTTTTGTGGGACCATATGAATTTTAGGATTTTTTTTTTCTATTTCCATTTTTAAAAAGCCATTGGAGTTATTTCCAAATAGCTCAGAATAATGCATCCACTCATTTACTGATTTATCCACTCAGTTAGCAGACATGCATTGAGCATCTACTGTGAGCAGGGCACTGTGGTAATGATGACAGCATGGCTTCAGTCGGCTGCTTTGAAGCTCAGATTTACAGAGCTTGGTTCTTTCAGGAATTCTCCATGGTCTTTTAAGCCAGAGTAATTACATGAGAGGACCAGATGTCTGGGTAACTGTTGTGCCTTGCAATAGAGACCCATTTGTTACACGGCGTGCAGAACTGTCTCTGTCTTATTACTTCCCTTTGTCTGTTACAACAGCTTAATATTCCTTCCTCCCACTCACTAGTAGTTTATTTTAAAATAATATCTTCTATCTAATACTTATATGGTTAAATCACTTATCACTTATGAAATGTTTCACATTTCCTTACCTTTGCTTTTTGTGGGTATTACTTTCATTTATTTTTTTTTAACATCTTTATTGGAGTATAATTGCTTTACAGTGTTGTGTTAGTTTCTGCTGTATAACAAAGTGAATCACCTATATGCATAAGTATATCCCCATATCTCCTCCCTCTTGTGTCTCCCTCCCACTCTCCTTTTCCCACCCCACTAGGTGGTCGCAAAGCACTGAGCTGATCTTCTTGTGCATGCAGCTGCTTCCCACTAGTTATTTTACATTTGGTAGTGTATATATGTCAATGCGACTCTCTTACTTCATCCCAGTTTACCCTTCCCCCTCCCTGTGTCCTCAAGTCCATTCTTTTTTTTTTTTTTTTTTTTCGGTACGCGGGCCTCCCACTGTTGTGGCCTTTCCCATTGTGGAGCACAGGCTCTGGGCGCACAAGCTCAGCGGCCATGGCTCACGGGCCCAGCCGCTCCGCGACATGTGGGATCCTCCAGGACCAGGGCACGAACCCGTGTCCCCTGCATCGGCAGGCAGACTCTCAACCACTGCACCACCAGGGAAGCCCAAGTCCATTCTTTATGTCTGTGTCTTTATTCCTGTCTTGCCCCTAGGTTCATTAGAACCATTTGGGTTTTTTTTAGATTCCATATATGTGTGTTAGCATACGGTATTTGTTTTTCTCTTTCTGACTTACTTCACTATGTATGACAGTCTCTAAGTCCATCCACCTCACTACAAATCACTCAATTTCGTTTCTTTTTATGGCTAAGTAATATTCCATTGTATATATGTGCCACATCTTCTTTATCCATTCATCTGTCGATAGACACTTAGATTGCTTCCATGTCCTGGCTATTGTAAATAGTGCTGCAGTGAATATTGTGGTACATGACTCTTTTTGAATTATGGTTTTCTCAGGGTATATGCCCAGTAGTGGGATTGCTGGGTCATATGGTAGTTCTATTTTTAGTTTTTTAAGGAACCTCCATACTGTTCTCCATAGTGGCTGTACCAATTTACAATCCCACCAACAGTGCAAGAGGGTTCCCTTTTCTCCACACCCTCTCCAGCTTTTATTGTTTGTAAATTTTTTGATGATGGCCATTCTGACCGGTATGAGGTGATACCTCATTGTAGTTTTGATTTGCATTTCTCTCATAATTAGTGATGTTGAGCATCTTTTCATGTGTTTGTTAGCAATCCGTATATCTTCTTTGGAGAAATGTCTACTTAGGTCTTCTGCCCATTTTTGGATTAGGTTGTTTGTTTTCTTGATATTGAGCTACATGAGCTACTTGTATATTTTGGAGATTAATCCTTTGTCGGTTGATTCATTTGCAAATATTTTCTCGCATTCTGAGGGTTGTCTTTTCATCTTGTTTATGGTTTCCTTTGCTGTGAAAAAGCTTTTAAGTTTCATTAGGTCCTATTTGTTTATTTTTTCTTATTTCCATTTCTCTAGGAGGTGGGTCAAAAAGGATCTTGCTGTGATTTATGTCATAGAGTGTTCTGCCTATGTTTTCCTCTAAGAGTTTTATACTGTTTGGTCTTAATTTAGGTCTTCAATCCATTTTGAGTTTGTTTTTGTGTATGGTGTTAGGAAGTGTTCTAATTTCATTCTTTTACATGTAGCTGTCTAGTTTTCCCAGCACCACTTATTGAAGAGGCTGTCTTTTCTCCACTGTACACTCTTGCCTCCTTTATCAAAGATAAGGTGACCATATGTGCGCAGGTTTATCTCTGGGCTTTCTATCCTGTTCCATTGATCTATATTTCTGTTTTTGTGCCAGTACCATACTGTCTTGATTACTGTAGCTTTGTAGTATAGTCTGAAGTCTGGGAACCTGCTTCCTCCAGCTCCGTTTTTCTTTCTCAAGATTGTTTTGCCTATTTGGGGTCTTTTGTGTTTCCATACAAATTGTGAAATTTTTTGTTCTAGTTCTGTGAAAAATACCATTGGTAGTTTGACAGGGATTGCATTGAATCTGTAGATTGCTTTGGGTAGTAGAGTCATTTTCACAATGTTGATTCTTCTAATCCAAGAACATAGTATATCTCTCCATCTGTTTGTATCATCTTTAATTTCTTTCATCAGTGTCTTATAGTTTTCTGCATACAGTTTTTTGGCTCCTTAGGTAGGTTTATTCCTAGGTATTTTATTCTTTTTGTTGCAATGATAAATGGGAGTGTTTCCTTAATGTCTCTTTCAGATTTTTCATCATTAGTGTATAGGAATGCAATACATTTCTATGCATTAATTTTGTATCCTGCTACTCTACCAAATTCACCGATTAGCTCTAGTAGTTTTCTGGTAGCATCTTTAGGATTCTCTATGTATAGTATCATGTCATCTGCAAACTGACAGTTTTATTTCTTCTTTTCCGACTTGGATTCCTTTTACTTCTTTTTCTTCTTTGATTGCTGTGGCTGAAACTTCCAAAACTTGGAAGTGGGCAAACTTCTCTTGTTCCTGATCTTAGTGGAAATGCTTTCAGTTTTTCACCATTGAGAACGATGTTGGCTGTGGATTTGTCATATATGGCCTTTCTTATGTTGAGGTAGGTTCCCTCCATGCCTACTTTCTGGAGAGTTTTTATCATAAATGGGTGTTGAATTTTGTCAAAAGCTTTTTCTGCATCTCTTGAGATTATCATATGGTTTTTATCCTTCAGTTTGTTGATATGGTGTATCACATTTATTGATTTGCATATATTGAAGAACCCTTGCATTCCTGGTATAAACCCCATTTGATCATGGTGTATAATCCTTCTAATGTGCTGTTGGATTCTGTTTGCTAGTATTTTCTTGAGGATTTTTGCATCTATGTTTATCAGAGATATTGGCCTGTAGTTTTCTTTGTTTGTGGCATCTTTGTCTGGTTTTGGGATCAGGGTGATTGTGGCCTCGTAGAATGAGTTTGGGTGTGTTCCTCCCTCTGCTATATTTTGGAAGAGTTTGAGAAGGATAGGTGTTAGCTCCTCTCTAAATGTTTGATAGAATTCACCTGTGAAGCCATCTGGTCCTGGGCTTTTGTTTGTTGGAAGATTTTTAGTCACAGTTTCAATTTCAATGCTTGGATTCGTCTGTTTATATTTCCTATTTCCTCCTGGGTCAGTCTCGGAAGATTGTGCTTTTCTAAAATTTGTCCATTTCTTCCAGGTTGTTCATTTTATTGGCATAGTTGCTTGTAGTAATCTCTCATGATTCTTTGTATTTCTGCAGTGTCACTTGTTACTTCTCCTTTCTCATTTTTAATTCTATTGATTTGAGTCTTCTCCCTTTTTTTCTTGATGAGTCTGGCTAATGGTTTATCAGTTTTATTTATCTTCTCAAAGAACCAGCTTTTAGTTTTATTGATCTTTGCTATTGTTTCTTTCATTATTTTTCAGTTATTTCTCATCTGATCTTTATGATTTCTTTTCTTCTACTAGCTTTCCATTTCTTTTCTTCTTCTTTCACTAACTGTAAGGTTAGGTTATTTGAGATTTTTCTTGTTTCTTGAGGTAGGATTGCATTGCTATAAACTTCCCTTTTGGAACTGCTTTTGCTGCATCCCATAGGTTTTCGGTCGTTGTGGTTTCATTGTCATTTGTTTCTAGGTATTTTTTGATTTTCTCTTTGATTTCTTCAGTGATCTCTTGGTTATTTAGTAGTGTATTGTTTAACCTCCACGTTTGTATTTTTTAGTTTTTCTTTTCCTGTACTTGATATCTAGTCTCATAGCATTGTGGTCAAAAAGATAGTTGATATGATTTCAATATTCTTAAATTTACCAAGGCTTGATTTGTGACTCAATATATGGTCTATCCTGGAGAATGTTCCATGAGCATTGGATGGAATGCCTTATAATTATCATTTCAGTCCATCTTGTTTAATGTGTCATTTAAAGCTGTGTTTCCTTATTTATTTTCATTTTGGATGATCTGTCCATTGGTGAAAGTGGGGTGTTAAAGTCCCCTACCACCATTATTGTGTTAGTGTCAATTTCCCCTTTTATGGCTGTTAGCATTTGTATTGAGGTGCTCCTATGTCAGGTTCATAAATATTTACAGTTGTTATATCTTCTTGGATTGATCCCTTGATCATTATGTAGTGTCCTTCTTTGTCTCTAGTAATATTCTTTATTTTAAACTCTATTTTGTCTTATATGAGAATTGCTACTCCAGCTTTCTTTTGATTTCCATTTGCATGGAATATCTTTTTCCCCTCACTTTCAGTCTGTATGTGCCCCTAGGTCTGAAGTGGGTCTCTTGTACATAGCATATGTATGGGTCTTGTTTTTGTATCTATTCAGCCAATCTGTGTCTTTTGGTGGGAGCATTTAGTCCATTTACATTTAAGGTAATTATCGAGATATATGTTCCTATTACCGTTTTCTTAACTGTTTTGGGTTTGTTATTGTAGGGCTTTTTCTTCTCTTGCGTTTCCTGCCTGGAGAAATTCCTTTAACATTTGTTGTAAAGGTGGTTTGATGGTGCTGAATTCTCTTAACTTTTTGCTCGTCTGTAAAGGTTTTAATTTCTCTGTTGAATCTGAATGAGATCCTTGCTGGGTAGAGTAATCTTGGTTGTAGGTTTTTCCCTTTCATCACTTTAAATATGTTCTGCCACTCTGTTCTGGCTTGCAGAGTTTCTGCTGAAAAATGTGATGTTAACCTTATGGAGATTCTCTTGTATGTTATTTGTTGCTTTTCTCTTGCTGCTTTCAATATTTTTTCTTTGTATGTAATTTTTGATAGGTTGATTAATATGTGTCTCAGCATGTTTCTCTTTGGGTTTATCCTGTATGATACTCTCTGTACTTCCTGGACTTGATTGACTCTTTCCTTTCCCATATTAGGCAAGCTTTTGAACATAATCTCTTCAAATATTTTCTCAGACCCTTTCTTTTTCTCTTCTTCTTCTGGGACCCCTATAATTCGAATGTTGGTGTGTTTAACATTCTCCCAGAGGTCTCTGAGACTGTCCTCAATTCTTTTCATTCTTTTTTCTTTATTCTTCTCCCTGGCAGTTATTTCCACCATTTTATATTCCAGCTCACTTATCCATTGTTGTGTCTCAGTTATTCTGTTATTGATTCCTTCTAGAGTATTTTTAATTTCAGTGGTTGTGTTGTTCATCACTATTTGTTTGCTTTTTAGTTCTTCTAGATCCTCATTAAATGTTTCTTGTATTTTCTCCATTCTGTTTCCAAGATTTTGGATCATCTTTACTATCATTACTCTGAATTCTTTTTCACATAGGTTGTGTATTTTGTCTTCATTTAATTGGTCTTGTAGGTTTTTGCCTTGCTCCTTAGTCTGTAACAAATTTTTTTGTCATTTCTTTTTTTTTTTTTTTTTTTGTTGGATGGGTGGTGCTGTATTCCTGTCTTACTTGTTGTTTGGCCTGATACCTCCAGCACTGGCATTTGCAGGCAGTTGGATAGAGCTAGGTCTTGGTGCTGAGATGAGGATCTCTGGGAGGCCTCACTCTGATTGATATTCCCTAGGATCTAAGGTTCTCTGTTAGTCCAGAAGTTTGGACTCGGAGCTCTCACCACAGGAGCTCAGGCCTGACCTCCAGCTTGGGAATCAAGATCCCACAAGCCAGTCACTGAGGGTCCCTCCTGTCCCCTTAGGTGTCCATGGTCCCCCACCGGTGCCTGGTAGGTGCCCTAGTTGTGTCGGTATTACTTTCTTCTGTGAAACCAGTTGACATCAGTAATACTGACATTAATTGCTTACTTACTTTTGGGTTTTTTTTTTTTTCTTTCAGCAGAAGCCTATTTGTTGGCACCAACTTAAGGTAACTTATGCAATTTTGCACGGGTAAAATATTCCTCAACAAATTTAAGTAAATTGTTCTTAACTTTTTCTTTCTCATTGTATCACTAAACAATCATGTACTGACCATCTGCTGGGTGCCAAACTCTCTACTAGGTATTAGGGGTTCAGTTATGACCAAACCACATGATACTTCTTTTCCCATACATATCTCACCCGTAAAGTTCTAGGGCATGGGCAGATCTAGTAGAGAAGCATGTGTATATTTAAGTCTTTGGTTCTGCACACAGAATCTTCCCATGAGAGACAGTCATTAACCATAAATGTAACAAGAAATACCATATGTTATTAGATGATTCTCACGTAATTCTCTTACATGGTAATATGTTCACAGGCTTGGGATTTCATCTGATCGATTCTTTCTAATATTATTTTTCTGCTGGCTTGAATTTCTATATGAGTCAAGGATATGCTTTTTGTTTCTAATCAGAAAATAGGTTTATAAAGAAAACACCACATTTCTTATGATTTTTGTGGGCTCCAATATATGCAACAACATTGTGATTTTTTTCTTAAAAATAGTGGTATTTATTTTAAAACTAAGCTGAAATGCTCTTTCTTCTGCCTTGCCTATAAGTATGCTCAGAGATTCTAAAGCAACAAATGTCATGTCTGATGTTCTTTGTAGAATTTATCAGCATCTGTTTCCTAATTCTAGAGTTTATTGCTTAGCTAAAAGTTTCTCCCCTGAAACTATCATGTCTCTGGTTCCACAGTTCTGTAATTTTTTTAAAGGACCTAACCAACACAAATGCATTGTTAAGGCAGTAGACTTGTTGACGTACTTGTAACAACTTAGATCATTAATGAAGCAAGCAGATACAGTATGCTCTTAGGTGAGTTTCCCAAATAAGTACACATATTACTCAGCCATTGAAAAGAATGAAATAATGCTATTTGCAGCAACAGGGATGGACCTAGAGATTGTCATACTGAGTGAAGTAAGTCAGACAGAGAAAGAGAAATATTGTATTATATCACTTATGTGTAGAATCTGAAAAGAAATGATACAAATGAACTTATATACAAAACACAAACAGACTTAGAGAAGGAACTTATGGTTACCACTGGGGAGGGGATAGTTAGGGAGTTTGGGATTGACATGTACACACTGCTATATTTAAAATGGATAACCAACAGGGACCTATTGTAAAGCACAGGGAACTCTGCTCAACATTATGTAACAACCTAAATGGGAAAAGAATTTGAAAAAGAATAGATACAGGAAGGAATTTGAGAAAGAATAGATACATGTATATGTATAACTGAATCACTGCTGTACACCTGAAAGTAACACAACATTGTTAATCAACTATACTCCAATATAAAATAAAAAGTTTTTTTAAATAAATAAATACACAGGCTTGGGATTTCTTTGTAGCACAAATATGACACCTCCATGTTACCCACCCTACCCCCTTGAGCATCATAAGGAGTTAATGATGATCCAGTGAGCAGTATGCATCAGTGAATAACGATCCCATATCTTTATGGAATTGGATTTTTTTGCTTAGAACCTTAATTTTTAATTAAATGGTTGTGGTATGAAGTGCATCACTTCTATGAATGATTTTTCAGTTAACATAATTATCTTTTAAAAAAACAGGAAGAAATAAGTTTAGGTAGCTGATCCTCAAAATTGCACTTGCCTTTTAAGATCATTTTGTGCCTGAGTTTCATTTCAGTTGTTATTTATACAACCATATATATTCTGGTGTAGCAAATTATCTGAACTAGGGGTCTAACCAACTTTAGTTTTTTTTTTTAAAGTAAGGTAATACAAAGTATCTAATAACTTAAAATTCACATAACTTCCTGAGTTAAGAAAATCTCAAAATTGATGCCTGCCTTTTCATTTTCTTACGAGTATAATTTGCAAAGTAGAAAGTTTTAATTTTGATCAAGTCAAGTTTATCCATTTTAATTTTATAGCTAGTGCTTTTTGTGTCCTAAGAAATCTTTACCTACTGCCAAGGTCATGAAGATATTCTTATGTTCTCTTCAATTTCATTGATCTGTGTCTTTCTCTCAGTCAGTACCAAACTGTCTTGATTACTGTAGTTATATAGTAGGCCTTAATAGCAGGTGAAGTGATACTTTAATCTTCTCTTTCAAGATTGTCTTAACTATTCTAAGGTCTTTGCTTTTCTGTAGAAGTTTTAGAATAAGCTTATCTTTGTTTCCAAAGAACAAAGATAAGCTGGATTTTGTGCTGGATTTTGATAAGAATTGCATTTAATCTATAGATTAGTTTGGAGAGAATTGACATCTTTACTATTTCTGAGTCTTCCAGTGCATGAACACAGTATGTCTCTCCATTTATTTAGGTATTCTTTTATTTCTTTCATCAGCATTTAATAATTTTAAGCATCCTTAAATGTTTTAAGTTTATACCTAAGTATGTCACTTTCTTTGTGTGATTATAAATGATATTATATTTTAAAAATTCAATTTCCATGTGTTTATTGTTAGTATATGGAAATATGATTAATTTTTATATTTTGATCTGATTGCTTGCAACCTTGCTGAATTTGCTTAAGAGTCTAGGAGTATTTTTTATAGATTCCTTGGCATTTTCCATGTAGACATGTCATCTGAAAGTAGGAATAGTTTTTATTTCTTCCTTTCCAGTCTGTATGCCTTTTATTTCTTTTTCTTGCTTTATTGACTAAGGTGGTGAAAATGGACATCACTGTCCATTTTGTATGGACATTTTGTATGATGTAAGCAGTAGGTTTTATCAAATATTTATCAAATTGAGAAAGATCCCCTTTATTCCTGGTTTGCTGAGAGTTTTTTTTTTTTAATCATGAATGGATGTTGTCTTTGGTTAAATACTTTTTGAGTTCATTGATATCATACTAATTTTTTTTTGTTAACCTGTTGATGTATTAGATGACATTGATTTTCAAATATTGAACCAGCTTTACATACCCAGAATAACTCCCACTTGATTGGAGTGTATAGTTCTTTTTATAATACATTTCTGTATTTAATTTGTTAATACTTTCTTGAGGATTTTTATATCTCTGTTCATGAGAGATATTGGTCTGTAGTTTTCTGGTTTTGTACTCTTTGTCTGGTTTTAGAGTCAGAGTAATACTGGCCACATAAAATGAGCTGGGAAGTGTTCCTCCTCTCCTATTTTTCTGAAAGAGACAGTGTAAAAATTCCTCTTAGTACTTCTTTAAGTGTTTGATAGAATTATCCAGTGAAACAATATGGGTGGACCTGGAAATTTCTCATTTTTAATTACAGACTCAATTTCTTTAATAGTTATAGGACTATTCAGGTGGGCTATTTTATCTTGGTTGAGTTTTGGTAGTTTGTGGTTTTCAAGGGATTCGTCTGTTCTCAGTTGGCAAATTTATTAGTGTGAAGTTGTTTAAGATATTCCCTTATATCTTTTTAATGACTGCAGAATATGTATTAATATCACCTGTTTCATTTCTTATATTAATTTGTGTTTTTCTTTTTTTAATCTTTGTCAGTCTTGCTAGAGATTTATCAATTTTATTGATCTTGTTAATCCTAGTGAAGGTTTTAATTTCATTAGTTTCTCTTCTTTACTTCCTCCTACTAGCTTTGGATTTATTTTGCTCTTTTTTTTTTTTTGGAGGGGGAGGTTAGGGTAGAAACTTAGAGTATTGATTTAAGACCTTTCCTATTTTCTAACTTAAGCATTTAAAGCTATTAATTTCTCTGTCAGCACTGCTTTACTATGTTTCAAAATTTTTGATATGTTGTATTTTTATTTTCATTGTTGAAGTTTTTATACCTTTGATACCTTTTATACCTATAATCCTTTTATACCTTTGCTGTCATTCATTTCACTATTCATCTGTTGTAATCATGCTACATTGTTACCCTTATTACGTGAAACAAGTTAATTTTTAGATCAATTGAAAATTATAAAAATAAAAGATTTTATTTAACTTTATTCCTTCAACAACCTTCCTATTTATTTATTTATTCATTTTATTCGGAAGAATGTTTTTATTTTAAAAATTTTTATTGACGTATAGTTGATTTACAATACTACATTAATTTCAGGTGTACAACACAGTGATTCAATTTTTTATAGATTATACTCCATTTAAAGTTATTATAAATAGTGGCTATATTCCCTGTACTGTACAATATATCCTTATAGCTTATTTATTTTATACATAGTAGTTTATGCCTCTTAATCCCCTATGTCTATCTTACCCCTTCCCCTTTCCCTCTCACTGGTAATAACTAGTTTGATCTCTATATTTATGAATCTGTTTTGTTATATATATTCTTTGTTTTATTCTTTAGATTCCACATATATGCGATGACACGCAGTATTTGTCTTTCTCTGTCTGACTAATTTCACTTAACATAATATTCTCCAGGTCCATCCATGTTGCTGCAAATGGCAGAATTTCATTATTTTTTATGGCTGAATTATATTCCATTCTGTATCTTAGCTATTATAAATAATGCTGCTATAAACATTGGGGTGTATGTATCTTTTCTTGTTTTCTTTGGTTGTATACCCAGGAGTGGAATTGCTGGATCATATGGTAGATCTATTTTTAGTTTTTTGAGGAACCTCCATACTGTTTTCCATAGTGGCTGCACCAATTTACATTCCCACCAGAAGTGTGCTAGGGTTCCCTTTTCTCCACATCCTTGCCAACATTTGTTATTTGTAGGCGTTTCGATGATAGCTGTTCTGACAGATGTGAGGTGCTATCTCATTTTGGTTTTGATTTGCATTTCTCTGATGATTAGCAATGTTGAACATCTTTTCATGTGCCTATTAACCATCTGTATATCTTCTTTTGAAAACTGCCCATTCATGTTTTCTGACCATTGTTTAATCAGGTTGTTTGGTTTTTGTTTTTGTTGTTTTTGATACTGAGTTGTGTGAGCTGTTTATATATTTTGGGTATTAACCCCTTATTGGTCATATCATTAGCAAATATTTTCTCCAATTCAGTAGGTTGTCTTTTCATTATGTTGATAGTTTCATTTGCTGTGCAAAAGCTTTTAAGTTTAAGTAGGTCCCATATGTTTATTTTTGCTTTTGTTTCCTTTGCCTTAAGAGACAGATCCAAAAAAAATGTTGCTACAATTTATGTCAAAAGTGTTCTGCCTATGTTTTCTTCTAGGAGTTTTATGGTTTCCAGTCTTAAATTTAGATCTTTAATCCATTTTGAGTTTATTTCTGTATATGGGGTGAGAAAATGTTCTAATCTCATTCCTTTACATGTAGCTGTCAGTTTTTCCAGCACCACTTACTGAAGAGACTGTCTTTTCTCCATTGCATACTCTTGCCTCCTTTGTCATAGATAAATTGACCATAAGTGCATGGGTTTATATCTGGGCTTTCTATTCTGTTCCATTGATCTATGTGTCTGTTTTCGTACCAATACCGTACTGTTTTGATGACTGTAGTTTTGTAGTATAGTTTGAAGTCAGGACGCATCCAGCTTTGTTCTTTTTCCTCAAGATTGTTTTGGCAGTTCAGGGTCTTTTGTGGTCATACTGAGTGAAGTAAGTCAGACAGAGAAAGACAAATATCATATTTCACTTATATGTGTAATCTAAAAAAAGGGCACAAGTGAACTTATTTACAAAACAGAAGTAGAGTCACAGATGTAGAAAACAAACTTATGGTTACCAGGGGGTAAGGGGGGAGGGATAAATTGGGAGATTGGGATTGACATATATATCCTACTATATATAAAACAGATAACTAGTAAGGACCTACTGTATAAATGTGAATGGATTCAATTCCTCAAAAGAGATTCTTATGTCTTAAGTTGTGTTAAGGCAGAGAGAGAGAGGGAGGGAGAGAGGGAGAGAGAGAGAAGTTGAAAGCAAGAGAGGAAAGAATACCTTAAGACAAAATTTGAAGACAAAAACCTAAATTACACCAAAACAAGACAAACAAACAAGGTGGGAATGACAGTATTATTACTGACAAACTAAAATTCAAGTTGAAAAGTATTAAATGAAAAAAATAGATTAAAAAAGTAAATTTTAGAATTATTTGTTCTAGTTCTGTGAAAAATGTTCTGGGTATTTTGATAAGGATAACATTAAATCTGTAGATTGCCTTGGGTAGTATGGACGTTTTAACAGTATTAATTCTTCCAATCCATGAAAAGAGGGTATCTTTTATATGTATCATCTTCAATTTCCTTCATCAGTGTCTTGTAGAGTATAAGTCTTTCACCCTCTTGGTTAAATTTATTTCTAGGCATTTTATTCTTTTTGATGCAATTGTAGAAGAGATTGTTTTCTTGAATTCTCTGATAATCCATTATTAGTATCGATAAGCAACATATTTCTGTATATTCATCTTGTATCCTGCAACTTTACTGAATTCATTTATTCTAATTTTGTGTGTGTGTGGAGATTTTAGAATGTTCTATATATAGTATCATGTCATCCCTAGTTTTATTTAGATCTGAATTTTTTTTTTTTTTTTTTTTTTTTTTTTTGCGGTACGCAGGCCTCTCACCATTGTGACCTCTCCCATTGCGGAGCACAGGCTCCAGATGCGCAAGCTCAGTGGCCATGGCTCACGGGCCCAGCTGCTCCGCAGCATGTGGGATCTTCCTGGACCGGGGCACGAACCCATGTCCCCTGCATCGGCAGGCAGACTCTCAACCACTGCGCCACCAGGGAAGCCCTAGATCTGAATTTTTTATCTATACCCTTTTCCTCTCCCTGAAGAATTCCTTTCAACCTTTCTTGCAGGACAAGTTCACTGGCAATGAATTCCCTCAGTTCTCAGTTTGTTTGAAAAATTCTTTATACTCCTTTACTTTTGTAGGATAATTTCACTGGATATAAAATTCTAGGTTAGTGATTTTTTTTTCTTTGAGCACACTAAATATCTCACTCCACTGTCTTCTTGCTTGCATGGTTCTAATAAGAAGTCTACTGTGTCTTATACTTGTTCCTCTATAGGTAACGTTTTTTTCTCCTCTGGCTTTTTTCTAAGATTTCCTTTGTCTTTGGTTTTCTCCAGTTTGATATTTCCTTTTTTTTTTTTTTTCATTGAAGTATAGGTGACTTACAATGTTGCTATACAGAAAGTGATTTTCAGTTTTATATATATATGTGTGTGTGTGTGTGTGTGTATATATATATATATATTCTTTTCTATATTCTTTTCCATTATGGTTTTCACAGGATTATAAATATAATTCCCTGTGCTATGCAGTAGGACCTTGTTGTTTGTCCATTCTATATTTACTAATTTGCATCTGCTAACTCCAAACTCCCAATCCATCCCTCTTCCACTCTCTTCCCCTTTGGCAGCCACATATCTGTTCTCTATGTCTGTGAGTCTGTTCTGTTTCATAGATATGTTCATTTGTGTCATATTTTAGATTCCACATATAAATGATAGAATATAATATTTCTTATGTGTAGTGTTTTTGTTTTTGATTTTTATCCTGCTTAGTGTTGTTAAGTTTCTGGATCTGTCATTAATTTTGTAAAGTCCTTAACCATTATTACTTCAAATTCTTCTCTTCTTCTCTTTTATCTCCTTTTCTTTCTAGTATTCTAATTATGCATATCTTGCACCATTAGAAATTGTCCCACAGATTGTGGATTTTCTGTTCTATTTTTTTTTTATTCCCTATGATAATTCTAACATCTCTGTCATATCTGAGTTTGGTTCTGAGGTTTTCTTTGTCTCTTCAGCATGTGCTTTTTCTTGCCTTTTGGCATCTCTTGTAATTTTTTGTTGAAAGACAGACATATTGGGTAATAAGAACTGAGCTAAATAGGGCATTTAGTATGAGATTTTATTTTAATCTGGCTAGGAGCTGAGCTCTGTTTTATGTTTGTTGTAGTAGGTACTAGAGGCTTCAGATTGAAATTCAGATTCCTTTAGTGTCCTTTTATGATTCTTCTTGCTTAACTTTGGGCTTCCCTGTATACTCCTCAGAGAGCCTGCATCTTGCAGCTGTTTTTGTTTTTAAATGCAAAATTTTAATGGGAATGCATTTATCTCATAACATTCTTCATTCTCTCCTATTTTCTCATGACTTTTCTTCCGTACTCCTGTATAGTTTAAAAACTAGATCCTCACCTCAATATCCTGTCAAGCCCAGGCTGCACTGTTGGTAAATGAGCTTTAGGAGCATGGTGAGCCCCCTTCCCCCAGCACCCTCAAGACTGCCCACTGCACCCCCTGCAGGCCCCTGGGTGGGCCCAGTAAGATGAACCCAAGGTTTAATAGTGCTGGGATTTTATTTATTTTGCTTTTTTATTTTTATTAATTAATTTATTTTAAAATTGTATTTTAGAGTATGGTTGATTGACAATGTTGTGTTAATTTCAGGTGTACAGCAGAGTGATTCACTTATACATATACATATTTCCATTCTTTTTCAGATTCTTTTCCCATATAGGTTATTACAGAATATTGAGTAGTTTCTTGTGCTATATAGTAGATCCTTGTTGTTATCTATTTTATATACAGTACTGTGTATTTGTTATTCCTAATTTATCCCTCCCCACCACATTTCCCTTTTGGTAACCATAAGTTTGTTTTCAATGTCTGTGAGTCTGTTTTGTAAACAAGTTCATTTGTATCATTTCTTTTAGATTCCACATATAAGTGATGTCATATGATATTTGTCTTTCTCTGTCTGACTTACTTCACTTAGTATGATAACCTCTAAGTCCATCCATATTGCTACAAATGGCATTATTTCATTCTTTTTTATGGCTAAGTAATATTCCATTGTATATATGTAGTACATCTTCTTTATCCATTCCTCTGTTGATGGACATTTAGGTTGCTTCCATATCTTGGCTATTGTAGACAGTGCTGCAATGAACACTGGGGTCCATATATCTTTTCGAACTACGGTTTTCTCCAGATATATGCCCAGGAGTGGGATTGCTAGATCATATGGTAGTTCTATTTTTAGTTTTTTAAGGAACCTCCATGCTGTTCTCCATAGTGGTTGCACCAATTTACATTCCCATCAACAGTGTAGGAAGGTTCCATTTTCTCCACACCCTCTCCAGCATTTATTGTGTGTAGACATTTTGATGATGGCTCTTCTGACTGGTGTGAGGTGGTACCTCATTGTAGTTTTGATTTTCATTTCTCCAATAATTAGTGATGTTGAGCATCTTTTCATGTGCTTTTTGGCCATCTGTTTGTCTTCTTTGGAGAAATGTTTATTTAGATCTTCTGCCTATTTTTGATTGGGTTATTTGTTTTTTGATATAGAGCTGCATGAGCTGTTTGTATATTTTGGAGATTAATCCCTTGTCAGTTGCTTTGTTTGCAGATATTTTGTCCCATTCTATGGGTAGTCTTTTCATTTTGTTTATGGTTTCCTTTGCTGTGCAAAAGCTTTTAAGTTTAATTAGGTCCCATTTGTTTATTTTTATTTTCATTGCTCTTAGGAAGTGGATGCAAAAAATACTGATGCAATTTATGTCAGAGTGTTCTGCCTTTGTTTTCTTCTAAGAGTTTTATAGTATCCGGCCTTACATTTAGGTCTTTAATCCATTTTGAGTGTATTTTTGTGTAGGGTGTTAGAGAATGTTCTAATTTCTTTCTATTCTTTTTTTTTTTTTTTACATGTAGCTGTTTAGTTTTCTCAGCATCACTTATTGAAGAGACTGTCTTTTCTCCATTGTATATTCTTGCCTCCTTTGTCATAGATTAATTGACTATAGGTGCGTGAGTTTATTTCTGGGTTTTCTGTCCTATTCTGTTGATCTATATTTCTGTTTTTGTGCCAGTACCATACTGTTTGGATGACTGTAGTTTTTTTTTTTTTTTTAAACATGTTGGGGGTAGGAGTTTATTAATTAATTAATTTATTTATTTTGCTGTATTGGGTCTTCGTTTCTGTGCGAGGGCCTTCTCCAGTTGTGACAAGTGGGGGCCACTCCTCATCGCATTGCGCGGGCCTCTCACTATCGCGGCCTCTCTTTTTGCGGGGCACAGGCTCCAGACGCACAGGCTCAGTAGTTGTGGCTCACGGGCCCAGTTGCTCCACGGCATGTGGGATCTTCCCAGACCAGGGCTCAAACCCGTGTCCCTGCATTAGTAGGCAGGCTCTCAACCACTGTGCCACCAGGGAAGCCCTGTAGTTTTGTATTATAATCTGAAGTCAGGGAGCCTGATTCCTTGAGCTCCATTTTTCTTTCTCAGGATTCCTTTGGCTAGTCGGGGTCTTCTGTGTTTCTATACAAATTTTAAAATTTTTTGTTCTAGTTCTGTGAAAAATGCCATTGGTAATTTGATAGGGATTTCATTGAATCTGTAAACTGCCTTGGATAGAATTGTCATTTTGACAATATTGATTCTTCCAATCCAAGAACATGGCATATCTTTCCATCTATTTGTGTCATCTTCAGTTTCTTTCATCAGTGTCTTACAGTTTTCAGAGTATAGGTCTTTTGCCTCCTTAGGTAGGTTTATTCCTAGGTATTCCATTCTTTTTCATGCAGTGGTAAATGGGATTGTTTCCTTAATTTCTCTTTCTGATCTTTCATTGTTAGTGTATAGGAATGCAAGAGATTTCTGTGTATCAAGTTTATCTAGAATCCACTGTCCTTATTCTGGAGGCCATTTACTCTGGTGGTAAATGAGGGAGGGAAATGTTCTAAATTTTATGATTATATCATTATTTTAGTGGGCCTGTATTTCTAGGCTGTGACTGTCATAAATTTTTCTCATCTTGCATAGTTTGCTTTCCCCTCTTAGGTGGGATGGGCAGGCTAAAGGGGGCTGGGGTGGGAAGAATGCCCTTCCACACCTGGAATAGGGCTCTGGTAAACTTTCTCTGGAGAACTGTCCTTTGTTATGGAGGATGCTCTGGACATGTTACATAATGACTACTCTTTTTCTCTTCCTGAATGAGCAACAAGGGGATCTTTTACGGATTTTCACCATGATAGCCTGTAGGGTTTCTGTAGGTAAAACCTAAGAATGTGTGTGTCACCCTAACATTGCAGCCTCAGGAGTATCTCACTCTCAGGCTTGTCCACACTCAGCCTCCAGCAATTCTAGCATCTTCTGTCCAGGTAAGCAAGTCTCAGCTGTGACTCTGGAGGTACCTGTCTCACCAGATTTTGAAGTTGCAGTTTGCCCTATGACCTCAGTTCTCTGGTGAGTGGAGAAAAGTTGATTTTCAATTTATTCAGCTTGTTCTTGTTGTAAGAACAGGAGTGAGGACTTCTAGGCTCTTTATGTCAGAGATGAAACCAGATGTGTTCTCTGTATATAATTTCAATTCTTTCAAATTTGTGAGGCTTGTTCTTTGGCACAGAATATAGTCTGTCCTGGTGAATATTCCATGGGCTTTTAGAAAAAAAAAAGTGTACTTTGTTGCTGTTGGGTGGAGTGTTTTGTATATGTCAATTAGATTCTTTGGTTCATTGAGTTGTTCAGTTCTTCTACACCTGTGCTGATTTTCTGTCTGGTAGTTCTATCAGTTGCTAAGAGTAAAGAAGTTGAAGTTCCCACTCTAATTGTGAGTTTATCTATTTCTCCTTTCAGTGCTATTATTTTTTAACAGCTTTATTGAGACAATTTACATATCATACAATTCACCCATTTAAAGTATACAAATCAGCAGTTTTTACTGTAGTCACAGATAACATGCAACTAATACCACAGACAATTTTAGAACGTTTTTCTCACCCTAAGAGAATGTACCCTTTATCTATCACCTCTCTCTTTCCCCATACCTAGTCCTAAGCAACTAGTTATTTACTTTCTATAGAAATTGATGGATTTCTCTGTCCTAATCCTTTGGATAGGGATAACAGGCTTTTCTTGGAGTTTTTTGGGGGGGTTGTTTTTTTTTGTTGTGTTTTGTTTTCTTTTCTTTTGGTTTTTTGACTCTGCCTGTTGGTGGTTCTGGGTTGGAAGTTCCTACAGCATCCTATCTGAAGTATATGGGAGGCAATAAGGAAGCCTCGGGAGTGTACCATTGCTGTGTTACTTCTCAAGTCCCAGGGTCATAGTCTGTCTATCTTCATTATGTCTTTCAGAGTCTTCCAATGCTTGTTTGTTGTATTATGACCAGGGTGTTCTAGTTGTAAGAGAAAGGACCTTGGAAGATTGGGGCTCCCAAAATGTGTTTTGCCTCCAAAATCCAAAGGGACCCACAAGTGTGTATCTGTTTCTTCAAGTGGGCAGTTCTGGATGTAACTCTTCTTTTCTGTTTGAAACTTTACCAATGTAGCAGACACCTGAGCTTTTGCAGGCTTTCTCTCTCACCTCTAGTAGGCATGTGTCATATTAGTATCAGGTGTGCTTGCTACTTCCAGTTTGATTTCCCCTCACCAATACATATATTAATGTCTTAGTGAAGGGACTGTCTTCCTGACCCTCCCAGAGGTTTCCAGGTGGTGGCTAAGCAGGTTAGGCCACATTGGATCCACCTCAACATTCCCATTTCTCTAAGCCTTTGATCTCCTCCCTCTAGACTGTGCAGTGGAAGTTCTAGCATCTCTGTCTCATTGACTGTAGGCCTCTACTGAAGCAAGACTTCTATTAGCCATTATAGGTACTCCTACTAACACATTAAACGCTGAGGCCTCATGAAACACCCTTCTTGGCCTGATCCAACCTTAGACTTATTCTCACTGGCTAATGTATTATACTTAGACTCCATTTCCATGCTTACTCTCCAGATTTCTGCAAATAAAATTTGGCAAGATTCTATAACTCCTTCATGTACATAATCTCTCCCAGGAGCAGCCCTTGCAATTAACTCTCTGAATCATGCTGGGATTTTGCTCTCTCTGTGGCCCTAGAGGCAGTGAGTGTTGTTCCTGCCTGAAGAAGATAGGAATTTCCTTTTTAGGTAACCACACCAGATGAAGTCAGTGAAATCTTTTTATTCAAGTGAATGCTTGTTTTCTTAGATAGTAAGAAGGGCTGTTTCTGATGTGAAGAAATGTTTAGAGATGTTAGAGGTTTACGGTCCTTAGCTTTGTGTCTACACAAAGGTTTCCATCTCAATTCTTAAGTCCTCACCCCTTCCCACAAGAACCTTTACCTTAGCGTAAGAGACTTAGCATAAGTATACTTTTACCTGGCATGTGATTCTGCAGCCTGTACATTCAGGCCTCAGGCATGTCCCTCCCACAGCTTCATAAAATAAGAATTCCTTTAAAGCCACCATAGAAACATTCTGATTCTCTACCTATGCCTTGAGTTGAGAGTTCAAGAGGGCACTAAGCTTATCTTTCTTTTTTTTTTTTTGCTTATCTTTCTTTTTTTTTTTTTTGGAAGGAGGTTGGGATTTGGGGGAATCTTTTAAAGCAGTCAAAAGAAGCCATCTCCCTCCACAATCTTTGAATTCACCATGATGCCACAGCAGTCAAGTGCCACAGCACTTGATCTCCCAGTGCGTTACCCTCCACTGGCAGTCTTAGTGATAATTTGAGTAATTGTGATACCACAACTTCGAGTAATCAGTGATGTCCCATTTTTCCCTGGTAATGAGGTCATTCACGCACTTACCAACCCAATCCCAGAATCCCACTTTGATGGACTGTTTCCTTAGACTACTCCCTACTAAATCAATCAGGGTACTGGCCGGAAAACACACAGAAGCTGGGATTTTGAAGAGAAATTGATGGAGAAGGACTATTTACAGAAGTTCAGGCAGGGTTCAGAGCACCCACAAGGATGATAAAGTACCTGGGAACTTACAGCAGTAGGAAGGTTTACCATTCTTAATCTTTTAGCATGAAGGACAAAGGAAGATCTGGAGGCTGTTGAGACTTAGAACCAACAGGAGGGGCTGCCCAATAAAAGCTCTGGTCAGAGATGTAGAGATGGAGTGGGATAGAAATAGTCAACCTTTCCATAAAAGCAATGAAAAAACTGGCAAAACTTGTCAGAATTGAATTTTTCAGAACTCTGGAAATTAACAAAAGGCTTACAGCAATCCAGAGTGCATTTATTCAAGAAAAGTGACTGAATCTCAAAAAGAACAGAGACCTTTGTGATATTTTAACCTATAGTCCCATCTTCTAGTCTTAACCTTGAAAACCAAGAATCTGCCATCACAGTTAAAACCAGCAGCCGGGCAACAACTGGAAAGGGGTGGAAGGAAGTTGGAGCATCTTCAAAGGGTGTTTCACTGAAAAACCCTACTTGCAAGCCTGTCTTTATTTCCTCAGTCAGAGATCACCAGTGCAAAAAGCCTCTTCTCTGAGGGTATTTGTCAAAAATTGTCAAAACAATTATAGGCAATTGCTTAACTTCACAGATGCCTGAGGCAGTGGGTAACTGTTGGGGCAAACAATAGACTAAAGTTTCCATGGGGGCTTTGAAAAGCACTAACATATTCCTGGGAGTATGTAAGGTCATGTGCATGCAAAAGGATGTGAGCATGCTCAGAAAAGACCCAAGAAGGCCCTGAGCTCTCACCTCTGCTTGCAGGAAGTGAGACTCTGTGCAAGCAGGAAGTGAAGGCTAAGGCAGAGTTGTCAACTGCCTGGTTGAGTGTGACTGGAGCCTAGTGAGAACTAGAGCCATACAGGAGGGTCCATCCAGGGGAGCTAGCTGGAACCAGTTGGTAAGGGAATCCTGGATTAGTACAAAAATCTAAGGCAAGAGAACCCATAGAAGTAGGTCTAGCTCTTGCCTTGAGATCTTTGATCATCCAAGATGAAATAATGGCAAAGCCTTTTTTGGAGGATCATGGTGGCCCAGGGAAAAATAAAGCCCACAGAGAAACAAAATTATCAATGGTTGCCAGAGACTTTTCAGGGGGTTTAGGGGATGGGGGTTGGCTGCAAGTGGACACAAGGAACATTTGGGGATATGAGAAGTATTTTATATCTTGATGGTGGTGTTAGTTAAATAATTGCATATATTTCAAAACTCATTCAACTGTACACTTAAAATGGGTGAATTTTATTGTATGTTTGTATGTAACTATACCTCTATTAACTAGACTTTTTATAAAAAAAGAAGAAAAAGAAAATATTCAACTTTTCTCTCTTCCTGCCCTTTACCCTCCTGCTATACCTCCCTTGTCCTAATTCAGCCTGAAACCAGCAATCAGGCAGCTTTGGAGGTTGAGTCTGTAGAGGTCACCTTCTTGGATTACAGAGAAAGGCAAAGACTGAGTTGAGGGGTGGAGAAAAGAGAAAACAGTCAGCACAGGGGGTCCTGTGAAAACAACAGTAGATTAATCTCTCCTCACCAGAGGATAGCACTTCTGGTGGGAAAACAAGGCATCCAACAACTGGAGCTGCCCAGATTGGGATCAGAGGGCTCATGACTCGCTGCAGAAAGATGCCAAGCAGGAGTCTGAGATGGGATTCCTCTGTTGTGTGGGAGAAGACCCTCAAACTACATGATTCAGATTCTGAAATTACCTCCATAAGCAATCTGTGGGCATACATTTGTAGGATAAATTCCTTAAAATTATGTTTTTTAAGCTTCAATATATATGTGTTCTAGCTAAATTGGTGACTTTTTCTATTACATGACTTTTATAACGTATTTCAAATTCTGTCATTGCACTGGTTCTAGTAAGCCGAATTCAGACTGTAACATGGAAAAAGCTTACTTTTCCTTTGCTGCTAACATAGGGATGTTGCATCATCTGAAAACTGCTAATAAAATAAGCACACACATACCTCACCTGATTCCAGTGCTCAGTTTTAAAAGGAATTTATATTTCTGTTGTGTACTCTGTTGACCATCCTAATCCTTTATTTTAACAAAGGAAAAGACTGTCTCTAATGGAAAGAATTCTGAGACTTTCCTTTTGAACTCACAGTGTCCTTCTCCCCCTCTTTCCCCTTCCAGGAGGACAACTGTGAGTTTTGTGGCTTACTGCTGCTCCACCCAGTGTCTGCAGACTTTTGACCTACTGAGTTGATAAACACTCAAGAGCCTCAGGAGTGTTGCCAGCTTGACACTGCAGTTGCCTGCATATCGCACAGTGTGACAGAGGGACAGGAGAGTCCAGCCAGGCCCAACAGGCCCTTCCGATCTGTCCTGTCACGCTTGGGGACTGCAGGACTCTGGAAATGTCATGATCGAGCTTTAGAGCTGAAATGCCTTCACCCTTCCCCCAAGTTGGAATATATCCTTCCCCAAATTAAGAACCCTTTGTCTTCCGTGTTTTTCTTTTATGTCAGCGAGTCTCTTATGCAGACTGTTTAGTTTGATGTGCCTCCCCAAATCTAATTTAGAGCAAGTTTAAGCTCCCTGAAGAACTGTAATTTGATAATATAACCAAATTAACTTTTGAACATACATACTTGCAGTGGTATCTGTAATCTTCTCATCTCTCTTTCTTTCCCCAGAGAATTATTCCCCAGAGGTTATTCTCCATGTTTTTAACAAATTTCAGTAAACCCTGTGACCTCAATAGTATTGAGTAGCAGTGTGTGAGGGAGGGGTGGGAGGGGGGCGGGTGCCTGAATTGGCTTCCAAGTTAGACTCCAGTAGGGGCTTCTTGAGGGTCCTGGCACACACCCTCTGGAAAGTTACAACCTTGTTTATAAAGTTTTGCAACATATTAAGAGACTTTTGTGAGGGGTTTTTAAAAATAAAACTGTAGATTATAAATGAAATACAGACTTATTTTGAAAAACTACAGAAAAATAATTTTTGAATTTTTAATTTCCTGATAAGATTTTTTTATATGAGAAGAGGGACATATGAGGCTTTAAAAGATCTGATCCTTTTCTTTCTAGATTTAAACATTTTCTGGCTACTGAGAAAGGGAGAGAAAAAACACATTAATATATGATCTCTGGTGTTTTTTGTTAGATGGGTTATGGTTAAATTTATATTGACTTTGAAATATTTTTGTTACATGTGACAAACAGGCTTCAGCTACTTCTGCTACTAGTTTTTAGCAAGGTGATTCTAAGTACAGCCTGTGCACATTTATTTAAATACCTGGTGCATTAGATCATCTTCATTTTGACCTTAGGTTTCTTATGTACTTGACACACTGTTGTCCAGATAACATTGAGAAAACACAGGAAAAAGCAGGTCCAAATTCAGCCTTGAACTTTTGCAAAAAGGCCATAAATGGAAAGTGTGAGATTATGCTCTGACATAAGATAATGCTTTTAATGGAGGACTCACATACTTGCTCTTCCTTTGAAAGGATGGCATTTTAATATTGCTTTGCTGCCAGATGTTCATCTGGTTGCTGTGAAGTGATTCTTTTTTTTACTTTTTTAAAATTTAATTATACATAGTTTTCTCTGAGACGGGACTAAAAGGGAACCAAGAAGTTTTACTTGGTAGGAAAATTATTTTCAAAAAATTTCAGACTTGTCAAAAATTTGGTTTATGGAATTTTATTAGCTGCCCTAAATCTGTAATGCTAGGCTCTAACAGTGCTAAAAATCCTACATAGTTACTGACAAATGTGTGATCTTTTCACAGTCACACCACCTGCTGCCTGGAAAGCAGACTATCCACATAGAATGGTGAAGGCAGAACATTATCAACTGTATTTCCACTGTTCTTACTTCCTCTTGTCCCTTTCATAACTTGGCCTCTTCAGCCTTAATATTTCAAAGGCTTATGGTATAATAGAAACTGAAGATCTATATCAAAATGTAACACTTCTTTCATCCTTTGGAATAATTGAAGTTTTAGTGTAACCCCTCCATGTATATAAATTGGGAGGTGAAAAATGTGGCATGAAATTTCACAAATGTGGTTCAGGCCTGTGTGGCTGCTACCTATCATTTAAGTGACAGTAATATGTTTCAACATCTTTCTACTTTACCCTCTACAATCATATGTCTTAAAATGGAACTATGAAATTTGCTAACCTGATATTCAGGATTCTGTTGAGATAAGGATATGTAATACTTTAAACTTGTTTGAAATTTTACAAAGACACTTACAATCCAAACAGCCTCTGTACAAGCAATGTGTGTTGAACACCAGCAGTGGGCTAGGCAGACAACCTTTGGGTGGTCTCAGCCTTAATCCTTGATGCAGCACCCAGCTTAATTGATGAGAAATGGAACTTATAATTTGGCTTCTTTGGTGCTGTTCATTATAAAAATTTTGTACTGGATTCACTGATGTCTTTTGATATTATAAAGAAGTGTTGTAGACTGGAGAAGATTTGCCTACAGTCTAAATATTTAATTGTGTCCAGAGCTTTGCAGAAAATTCTAAAGTTACTATATATATGTTTTCTTGAGCAACGGTTATACTAGGTAGAGAAATAGTTCATGCAATTATAATAATGCCCAAAAAAGTGAGTTATTTGGAAAATACAGTCTGTTCAGGTAAGTTTACATCAGTAATCTGATATGTGGTTAATGGTAAATTTTAAAATACAGGTTACCCTGTTGGGCATAGGCCTTCTTATGATATAGTACAAGGTGGGGAGGGGTCCATTTAACGTGGAATACCCTATCAGTGTTCTTCAAAATGCCCAATTGTTATCATACCAAAATCTTCAATTACATAACATTGTGTAGATGAATGAAATGTTGCATCTTCAATGAATAAAATATATATTTTGAGCATACTTTAACATTTTTTAAAATGATCAATACAAAAGAGTCCTGGCTAGTGGAGGATACATTTTGGTTAATAGAAAAGAATGATGAACTGCTTTGTTACCTGGCCCTCCTTTCTGGAAAAGCAAGGTCTGCATTAAACATCTTTTAGTCAACGTACTCAGCACTCACTAAAACCTTTCACACTGGCTTGTCTGCCTAGTTTAAGGTACCTCTCACTTTTCTTCCACATTAAGCATTAAAATGTTTACAGTCTAAGAAAAAAGCCTTCAATACCAGTCAGCTTATGAGGCTTTGCACAGTTTTCCCTAAAATATATACCTATTTTGTAATCTCTTTCAAAGCCAATTTTAGAAACCATTAATAGTAAAATTAGGTTTCTGTTCCCTCAATTGAAAAATCAAACATGTTCATCTTAAACACGATACATTGCTTCAGGAGAAATCAAAACATTTTTATTCAAATGATTTATGAACATGGATTCCTAACTAATGCAACCTGATGTAATTAAATATTGAGATGTAAATTCATTTCATAGACTTGTAATATTATTTAAAAATAAGGAATCTTGTTTTAAAATGTATCCTTACCTAACCCTGGACATTTTATTATGATTTTATTATTTTTGTGGTTTCCACCAACTGTTGTTTGCTCCTAATTAGGCTCTTCTACATTTCTCCAGGAATTAAGTGAATATCTTGCCTTCTCTTAAACTGATGGGATTTTTATAAGTCTGTATTCTTGAAAATAACTACATGTCTATCTAAAAATCATTCAAATCTCACTATCCCTACCCAGGAAGTACCTCCCTGTGCTATTAGCCAATAGATCTGAAAGTGATGCAAGTGTCTCTAGTAAAGGAATTGATCATAGCTGAGTGAGTGCTGTCCTTGGTCAGGAAAAGAGATTGCTTTACAGCCTAGGATATTCTCTTTGAAGCATGACTATATGGTCCCTTGTACATCAGAGACAGAAATGTACTGGCAGTCCAGTGTGGTGGCTGGACAGAAGGTGGAGCATTTGGAGGTCATTTCTATATGTAATTAAGAGACTTGCAAGGGTTGGCCAGGTTTCTGCGCCCCCCCCCCCCCAATTCATCTTACAGCAGAGTGTGGATTATGCTTGTTACCTGTCAGGTTTTGCTTCTCATAGCAATTTTGAGACTATAGTAATCCAAGATCATTCTTTCTTTCCTTCCTCCCTCCCTCCCTCTCTCCCTTCCTCTCTCCCTCCCTCCTTTCCTTCTTTCTTTTTTATATAATGAAAAATTTTTCTAATACTCTGAGTTTGCCTACTGAAACATTTTGGCACCATTCATTTGTAGTGTGGACATTTTCTATAATTCATACTATATCCCATTTAGTTGTTCTCACAGATACTGCTGTTTATAGAATAGTTGAGCTTGAACCATGCGAATGCCTAGAAATGTCAATGGTGGTGGCTTTATTGTTTTAACCAGATTCATTTTGCTAAGAAAAATAAAAGGACATTAAATACTTAAAGCCAGCCAGAATGGGGGAGTAAGGACCTCTGAAAATTCTCTTCTCCATAAAGACAAGGAGAAAATTTGCAAAGATTGTCAGAATCAACTTTTTTCAGAACTCTGGAAATTAACCTCATAGCAACCCAAGGAATATTTATGGAAGAGAAATAGCTGAATCTCAGTAAGAACAGTAAGCTTTGTGGCATTTTAACTAGTGGTATTTCCATTCCCCCTGCCCATTTCCAGCTCTGCTTATCCTTGAAAAGCAACAGTCCGTAATGTAGAAGCAGCAGCGTAGAAGCCACTGGAAGGGGCAGAGTGGGGTTGGAGCTCCTTCAAAGCCTCATTCCCAGAGAACTGTCTGGTGGTTCCCTGGAAGACCTCACTTGCAAGGCTGTCTTTATTTTTCTGATCAGAGCTTGCCTGATATGAAAAGCCTTTTCCACAGGGGAAAAAAAAAATTTGATGAAAAAAAAAAATCAGAAGCAGTTGTGGCTGCCTGAAGTAGTGAATAAACATTGGAGCAAACAACAGGCTAACCATAAACTTAAAAAAGGAAAAGCTGAGGAATGAGATATTCATAGAGGCTTTGGAAATGCTCTGCCATTCCTGGGAATTTAGATGGTCATGTGCATGCACATGCCAAAGACGTTGCTCAAGCCAAGGATTGTTACTCCTGTTCAGGAAAGACCTCGGGACATCCTAAACTGCCACCTTAGGTTGATCTTGATGATCTGCCCAAGCAGAAATTGAAGGTGAAGGCATAGCTGTCAACTTCCTGGCTGAGTGTTGAAGTGTGTCCCAACATGCACACAAAGCCGTCAGCAAAGACCGTGAGAGTTAACTGGTTTCAGGTGTTTAAGGAAATATCTGTCCAATCATTAGTTCACTAAGAAACTATCTGAGCAAGACTTCAGTGTCTATCTAATAGACTTTAAAGAATTAGTTCATATGACTTGCTAGATAAACAAAAACCAGCAACTACATCAAAACCTTGGCAAAGGGGTTAGTAAATCTAATTCCACAGTTATCCTATTACTCAAAATGTCCAGGGCTTCCCTGGTGGTGCAGTGGTTGGGAGTCCGCCTGCCGATGCAGGGGATGCAGGTTCGTGCCCCGGTCCGGGAAGATCTCACATGCTGTGGAGCGGCTGGTCCCGTGAGCCATGGCCGCTGAGCCTGCGCGTCTGGAGCCCGTGCTCCGCAATGGGAGAGGCCACAGCAGTGAGAGGCCCGCATACCACACACACACAAAAAGTTTTCCTCAGAAAATTATGAGACATGTAAAGAAATAAGTATGTCCCATACACAGTGGAAAAAGTCAATAAACTGTACTTGAGGAAGTCCAAACATTGGAATTTGCAGGCAGAGACTTTAAATTGGCTATTTAAAATATATTCAAATAACTAAAGTATGAAAATGATGTATCACCGAATAGAAATCATCAATAAAAAGATAGGAATTATTTAAAAGTAGCCATATATAAATTGTAGAGTTTAAATACAATAACTGAAATGAAAAATTCCCTAGAGATGCCCAACATCATCTGCCTGCCATTGAGCAGGCAGAAGAAAGAATCAGCAAACTTGAATATAAATCAATTGAGATTATCCAGGCTGAGGAACAGAAAGAAAAGAGAATGAAGAAAAATTAATAGAGCCTCAGAAACTCATGGGATACTATTAAGTGCACCAACATATGCATAATGGGAGTCAAACAAGGGGAGAAGAGAAAAAGAATATTTGAAAAAATAATGACCAAAGACTTCAAACTTTGATGAAAAATATTAATTTACATACCCAAGAAGCTCAGTAAGACTGAAGCAGGATAAACTCAAATTCATGCCTGGACATATAATCATACTGTCAAAAGATAAAGACAAGGAGAATATCTTGAAAGCAGCAAGGGAGAATTGACTCAGATGCAAGGAATTTCCATCAGAAACTGTGGAGGCCAGAAGGCAGTGGGATGACATATTTGATTGAAGTGCTGAAGTAAATGACTATCAAACAAGAATTTTGTATCCCAAAACAATCCTTTGAAAATGAAGAAGAAATTAAGGCACTCCCAGATAAATAAAAACAAAATTCATCATTAGCAAGCCTGCCCTACAAGAAATAATAAAGAGTCCTTCAGGCTGCAATAAAAGGACAATAGACAGTAACTCAAATCCACATGAAGAAATAAAGAGCGATGATATTTACATAGGTAAATATGAAAGACCATAAATGCATTTTTTGTTCATAACTCTTTTTTACTCCTATATGATTTAAGAGGCAACTCCATTAAAAAATTATAAATCTGTATTGATGGTCACAAAGTGAAAAAACACAAAATCTGTGTGACAATAACTGTACAAAGGAAGGGGAAGGGAACAAACCTATATGGGAACAAAATTTTTGTATACTACTGAAATTAAGTTGGTATTATTCCAAACTAGACTGCTGTATATTAAGATGTTAATTATAATCATCAGGGAAACCACTAAGAAAATAACTAAATATATAGTAAAAGATACAAATAGGGAATTAAAATGGCACACTAAAAAATATACAACAGAAGGCATGGAAGTAATGGAAGAATAGAGGAACAAAAAGACATAAGACATAGAAAACAAGTAGAAAGATGTCAGACTAAATCTTATTACCTTATCAGTAATCACATTAAATGTAAATGAATTAAACACTCCAATTAAAAGGTAGAAATGCCAGAATGGGTAAAAATCATGATCCAACTATGTGCTGCTTACAAATCAATAACACAAACAGTTTGAAAGTAAAAAGATGGAAAAAGATATACCATGCAAACTTAACAAAAAGGAAGCTGGAGTGGATATATTAATCTCAGACAAAAGAGACCTTAAGGCAAAAATTGTTACTAGAGACAAAGACACTACATAATGATAAAAGGATCAGTCCATCAAGAAGACATAATCATGTACATATATGTACCTAACAACAGAGCTCCAAATACATGAAGCAAAAACTGATACAATTGATGGGAGAAATATCCGATTCAATAATAGCAGTTGGAGACTTCAGTGCCTCGCTTGCAATAATGGATAGAACAAGTAGAGAGAAGTCAACAAGGAAATAGAAGACTTGAACAACACTTTAAGCCACATACCCCTAAAAGACATACATAGAACAATCCACCCAACTACAGCGTGTGCACATTCTTTTAAAGTGCACGTGGAACATTCCCTGGGGTAAATCATATGTTAGGTCATTTTGAAAGCCTCAATATTTTTAGTAGGATTGAAATCATACAAAGTATGTTCTCTGACCACAATAGAATGAAATTAGAAATAAATAACAGAAGGAAATTTGAAAAATTTATAAATATATGGAAATTAGAACATTACTAATTAACCAATGGGTGAAAGAAGAAATCACAATCATAGACTAATGGTTGCCTGGGTAGGGGGAGGGGAAAATGGGTCGTGACTGCTAATGGGTGTGGAGTTTCTTTTTGGGTGATGAAAATGTTCTGGAGTTAGATAGTAATGATGGTTGCACAACCTTGTTGATATACTAACAACCACTGAATTGCACACATTAAAGGGGTGACTTTTATGGTATGTGAATTATATCTTAATTTTAAACTCAAAGCCAGTGATGCAACTTACTTTACATATCTGTTAATGAACTATTTTTGGATAGACCAACAACCATTCCAGAAGCCATGAATGGAACTGCAGTCACTGTGTCTGAAGTGGATGGAAACTCATCTGGTTTCAGAGTCTGTGCTCACTGGTTAACACCAGCATCAGGCCAAATCTATAGTAATTTAAAAATCCCAGTTGGTAAGGGTTCCAACTCAATCCATTGAGCAAACAGTCACCATTCCAGTGAGGGCTCCTCAAGGACTAAAGACCACTGAAAGTAAAACACCAAGAAATTAACGTGTTGGAAAATATAATCAAGTGGAAAATTCTGTAAAGTACTTGGAAGTCATACTTGTTTTTTCCCTGGTTTGCAACACTATGGTACCATTCATTTATTTAAAAAAAAATTATTTATTTGGTTGTGCTGGGTCTTAGCTGCAGCAGATGGGCTCCTTAGTTGTGGCATGTGAACTCTTGGTTGCAGCATGTATGCGGGATCTAGTTCCCTGACCAGGGATCGAACCTGGGCCCCCAGCATCGGGAGCACGGAGTTTTAACCACTGTGCCACCAGGGAAGTGCCCTGGTACCATTCTTTATCTAGAACAAAAATTTACAGGGAGGTGTTATTTACTAAAGGTCATTTCATATCTTTTCAGCATAAGCATAATTACAGATGTATGTTTATTTTATAATGTATAAAAAAAGTACCTCAATCTAAGGCTATTCATAATTCTCTGAAACTGATAAAAGTCACTGTTAAATTTATTGACCAAACAATTACACCCACTTTGAGGGTATGCAGTCTTATTCAGTAGACCAAAATGATGTCTAGATTTTAAATAAAAAGATAGGGATTTTGTAATTGTATATAAGAAACAGGAGTCTTGCACTCTTCAGGTTTATTTTCTTTATTTGTGGTTGATTGGTCTGGTAAAAAATTTTAAGAGAAAAACCCAGTTGTAATATTATTAGTATGATCTTACTATTTGAAACAATCCAGGTAAATTGTGTTTTGAGCTATGACTAATGAGTCCTGTACATTGATTATATAATCCAATCATGCATAAAAGCACTTGGTAGACAGCCCTAAAATGAAAACCTGCTCTTTTTATTTAAACCCAGTCTTCCTGCAAGAATTCTCTATCCATGTAATTTTTTTACAGCTTGTAATTCACATTAAAGTAGCCTTTTCTGATTACAAAAGCAACACTGCAGCCTAGAGAAAAGGATGAAGAAAAAGCTGACCATCCTAATAATCCCCCCATATTTTGGTGAGTATTTGTCTATCTTTTCACTCTTTTCTATGAATGCTACACATACACTTGTGGGTTTACTTAAATGGCATCTTAGCTTATATACTATTTTATAACTTGCTTTCTTCAACTAATATTTTGTGAAAATCCATATCAATAAAAATACATACATAATCACTGGCTGCACAGTATTACATTTCTACCAATACTATGTAATATATTATATATATATTTAATATATTTTTAAACAAAAAAATTGTTTCCATTGTATTTGAAAATATCAATATTTTTTAGTTTCTTTATGTGGTACCAATTTATTTGGGAAGGCAGATGGGAGATTAATTTTTTTATAAGCAAGTATTAGATTGCTACTAGTTTTATAAATATACATCATCAGTTTAGCTCTTTTCAACTAGAGCAGTCTTGGAAAATTTTAACCTTTTATTTAGTGTCAAATTCATTGGGACTAGAGCCCAGAAGTAGGATTTAATTCAAAATGTACTTTTCTTTGTGTAACTGTCTAGTATGCCACGACCACTTACAGTTTTCAGTAAAGAGATTTCCCCCAAAACGTTTCCATTCGGCATATTTTCTCTAGAACAACAACAAAAAATGATCTGGGATTTGATCAATTAAGCTTTTGTTTAATATTAAATTCAAAACATTGTTTACATCAGATTCGCAGCCAAAATATTTATAGTTAGCATAATAATCTGGGATCACTGCAAAAATAAGAATATGGGATACAGCTTTAGTTAAAACAAGCAGCTCACAGAAAGAAATGTGTTAATGCCAATGAGAAAATGGCATCGAAAAAGACTAGGGTAGCAGCAGGAGGGGCGGGGCGTGTGTCAGCTGCAGAGGAGCAAACCAAACCCTTTGGGGGAGTTTTCGTGGCTCACAGCCAAGTGGCTGAGGAACTCTGCAGACTTAGGAAGTGTGAAGAGTGAAGAGATAAGGGTCGAGGAGAAAAGAGGGGGTGGGGGTGGGGAATGATGAAAAATACCACTTAAAAGTGAGCATAATTTTACCAGTACCTGTGTTTTCTTTCCATCCTCTTTTGCTTTAACAATATGCACATTGCTTAGGGAAACAGAATCCAAATTTAAGCAAAGAAATTGAATTTGATACTGTCGGTATTCTCCTCTGCCTCTAGCAGACCAGCGCTACTATGACCCGACTCACAGTGCCCTGGTTTTTTCGGTGCCAGGCGTTCACCTCCCGGCAGCAGACCCGAGATGCTCATCGGCGAGGGAGTGGGCGGCTGCAGTGTGTCTTGATGGCTATGGTGGTCGTAGTTCCTCTGAAGAACTTAGGAAACCTAGACTGAAAGTGAGCGCCTCTGAAGAACTTAGGAAACCTAGACTGAAAGTGAGCGCATCTCTCTTTCCTGTAGGAGGCTGAGCCAAGTGAAGATCTGAAGATGAAGGGAAGGCCCGAAATTCTCACATCGTTAAAGAAGAAATGGTGCCTGATCCTTCACAAAAAGTCCCTGGACTTGCAGTGTTTGGCAGAGGAAGAGATATGGGGAAATACTGAAACTTATTCTAAAGGTAAACATGGAAATGTGAGATTAAAGAGCAGAATCATCTGATACCACAAATATCAAGAAGAAAGCAAGAAATGACTTGATTATCGCCTGTGCCTGTGGCCACCCCAAGGAGTTGTCTTCACATGCCACCTTCCTTTGGGACAGTCCTGCCCAGTCCCATATCTTTGCGTGGATCTCACTGATGTATCTGAATTGGCAAACTCACCTCAGAGGATGTGGAAAATTCCTTAAATAGAATTCATCACGTCCTGCCCCACCTCACCCTCAGGTTTCTCACAGGTTCCTTCTCAGCCTCTGCCAAAATTGTAGATAATCTGTGCAAGCGTGGATAATTTCTACTTTGGATCAGTTACTCCCTTTCTGTTAGATGATTCCCATTATTTGTAGATAAATATTTTAATGATCTTAACCAGGAGTTGTAGGGGCCATAAACTGCAAACTGCATTTTCCACTTTAACAATATTAAAATCACCTTTATTCTACTTGTATACAAAGAACCTTCTAGAAAAATCTGAAATTTCATTTTGCACCACTTTTATGTCATTTTTTTTCTAAAGTCTTAAAGATCCAATGTAGCTAGCTAGAGCCTTCATCTGAAAACATGCCATCTGGTACTTCATCACAGTAAGCTGCTGAGACACTGCACACTTCATAGTTTTAGTTAGATGAATGCTTTCTTTTTCAACCTGCAGCTTTATCATAACAAAAACTTTAATGTTATTTTTACTATTTGAAGTAACATATAAAACATTCACCTCTTAAGTGATATCATGGTGCCTCTCAATAAAAGAAAAAATCCAAATGAAACCCAAATCTAGGAAGGGAGCCCACCTAGACCAGCAAAACCAGAGGGAATTGAAAAAAAGATGTTCAGTGTACACCAAGTTTGTAAAACATTAAAAAACATTCTCCTCCCAATCCTAGCCCACCTGTACTTAGGAAGAAAGAAGGCAGGGTATAGATAATGAATGAATAGAATAAATAGCTATGGTGTTGATGACATGTGTAGAAACAACCGGTCATGCTTTTAGACCCATGAAGTCAATTCTCTAACTATGTTTTGCCCTACATAGAGGTTTAAGAATATTCAGACATGTATCTGTTACACAAAATAATCACATCAGTTCTAAAAATACTCTCCTGCTACTAAATTTTTTTAAAACAAAAAGTGCAGCAGAAAAGCTTCATTAAACTTGCTGGTTGTTAAAGCTCTGCTATTCTTAGAGTCCCACAGTCAATTGCAAGAAACAGCTAATATATTTTCAGTCAAGAAATAGTTCCTGTCTTATGCTTCGCACTGAGGCCACTGGATGGGATTTTTAATTGCGTAAACCCAAGACTGTCCTGGGCAGCTGAAGAGAACTCTGTTCTGCTAGTAACATCAGCCTCGGCGGGAGAGGGGAACTGAACAGAGGCCAAATTCCTCCAGGAAATTTGGGACTAGTTGAAACCATTCTACTCCACCTTGCTTTGATGATGGCGATTGATGATAAGTTTTCATTTTTCAGCACCTGGTGTTAACATCACAGGTTTCACAGCTCCAAAGCAACAACAAAGAACTAAAACATCATTTACAGATTGGCAACATGTTCCAGAGCCCACAGGGGAGCAGAATGTAGCAGGGTGAGGAGAGAAACTTGGTTCCCTATTCCAGAATTTACAAATGAGAAAAGCCACACAAGACAGGAAAGAAGCATGTTGTTTGGGGCTCTGGGAAAAGAGACCAACAGGAAGGGCCAGGTTGGCTTTGAGTAGTTTCAAAGGCTGTGCCCCCAAGAGATGCAGCCTGGGGACAGCACCTTGTCCCTCAGGCATCAGGCTTGGCTAAGACACTAATAAACTCCACTGGGTTTCAGGCCCTCTCCTCTGTCAGGCTCCGTGCCATGCAGGGCAAAAGTTGGTATGGGAATCTGCACAGTTCCAACATCAGAAGGAAACCAAGGCTTTCCGGCAGTCTAAACAACTAGCCAGAACCGCATAACAATACAGCAAAGAATGATCTTCAGTCCTGAGAGATTGGGAGGGCCACATTTGTTATAAGAGGAAAGCGGTACCAAAGGAAAATTAGTAGAACTGTCTTCACAGTCTAATTGTGAAAGGGGTTGAAGTTAAAACTCCGCCCATTCATTCACTCCCAGGAAACACCTTTGAAGTGGCAGGTCCTGTGCTAGGCTCTGGGGATTCAAGGGTGAACAATACAGAGCTGCGGTCTGCCTTCAGGGAGCTGGTATTCTAGCGAAGAAAATAGACAGCAAACATAAAAATACCAAAATGGATGGTTACAAAGAACGGCAAGTGCCAGGAAAGGGGCTGCATGGGGCAGATGTGGCCCCTGAGTTGGAAAGACTTGAGGCAGCCTGTCGTGGAGGAGTTGGGGGAACAAGGTCCCCGCAGAGGTCTACCTCCCGATGGCTCTGCAACAGGGAAGCAGCACGGGTGCGTTCCGGGACTGAGGAAGACCAGCAACGGGCATGCTGGGCAGAGAGGCCAAGGGCTGGCATGGAAGCAGGACCCTAGGGTGTGGCAGCGGCGCTTTGCTGCTAGAGCCATCAGGTTTTCTCCCCAGGGATGACGAGAAGCTGTGACGTGTCTGGGGGAAGTTGACTTTCGTCCCACTTCTCGATGTGATTCCCTGGAGAATGGGCTGGAGGCAGCTGAGGGTAGAAAGTGGACAGAGGCCCACTGGAATTCACTGTGGCCCAGGGGAGGGGTGGCCATGGCTTGGATTCACCGGATTGGAGATGGGAGAAATGGTCGGAGGAGAAGGTAAACCAGGCAGGACTGGAGATGAGGAAGGGAGAGGGGAAGACAGGTGCCCAGGTTTCTACTAAGTCTCCCAATTCCCGTTCCATCTCCATCTTGCCTCCACCACCCTCTGACACTGCTCTCAGAGGTGGCTGACGGCCCGCCTCCCCTGCTGCAGTTGCCCACCCTCCCATCTTCTTCTGCATCACCAGTGGTCTTCACCTCATTGACCCTCCTCTCCTTGAACTCGGGCCCAACAGGCCCCTCCTCCTACCTCTCTATGTCTCTGGCTCCTCCTTCTCCGTCTCCGCCTTAAGTCAACACAGTTCCCAGGTGGCCCATAGCTCCCACCATCACCTTGAAGAAGGGGCTTTCTCAATACCCCGAGGTGGCCTGACCATGCCCCTGAGGCCAGGCTTGACCACACCCCAGGTGGCCTGACCACACGCCCCAGGCCTGGTGTGCCTCCTCAGCTTCATGAAAGCTCTACAGCCCGTTAAAACAGGGTGTGGTGATGGCCGCACAACTCTGTAAGTACACCGGTAACCTCTGAATTCTACTCTGAAGGGAGTGAGTTTATGGTACGTAAATTATGCTTCATGAAGCTTTAAGAAACAGACCAAAGAGAAAGCCCAACAGCATTCCTCTCGGACCCCAGCCCTAACCTCCACATCCATGCCTTGTCATAGGGAGCCACTATTGGCCTCCAGCATGAGTCATGCTTGAGTCCTCCCTCTAACTAGCCTCCCAAGTCCAGAAAGTTGTCAGAGTCAGCCAACTCTCATCCACCAGTATTTCTGCAACCCAGGCAGCCCCTCGTCACCATCCCGCCCGAGCCCCCACTGAGCCCTTCAGGACTCTCCAGTCAGAGGTTCGCAGCCTAGGCACCACCACCTAGGGCATGTTTGGCTCTTTTGGGGGGTGCTTTGGGCCGTCACATGGGTCTGAGGCACTTGGCACTAGTGTGTGGGGGAAAGGATGTGTGACATCTTCATATGACTAATTGTCCCCTGTCCTACAGTACTTCAGAATGAATGTCCCATCCACATTCTCTTACATACAGATAAGTCTTGCCTTCCTAAACTAAGTCATTCTTGTATCGACCTGATCTGCTTTTTGTTTTCCTGAATTTCTTATACAGAGTGGCTGCTGATCCTCTTATTTTCTTAAATTCAAAATTACTCTGTCTAGACGTCAGCAACGGCGGACCTCACTGTGCCTCTATGATTCGGGAGCAGGGCACTCTACAAACTGTGTGGCTGGGACCTGGAGTCAGCTGGGACCCAGGCCCCTTCTTCCAACGAGGGGGGCCACCCCCAGGCTCAGGGTCCTCTGGGACAGGTGGTTTCTCCACACCTTTCCTGGGCCCAGGTCTCTAGTTGCCAGGTAGCTGGCGTTTCCAGCCTACTCCTGCACACAGCTGGCACCACAAAGCAGGCTTGCTGGCACCAAGTGGTCCAGGCATTCCCCTGTGACAGGGCTGCCTTCTCACATAGGCCCTATGAAAAAGGAGAATAACAGAGGCAGGAAGCCTTCACTGGGACATCTACCCACCAGCCCGCCCTGCCCTACTCTGTGCCATGCAGGAGGGCAGGTCGTGCCTCCCCCTTTCTTGCTGAGTTTGGCTTTGTAAAGACCCACATCCCTGGGGAAGGCCTATTCCTTACCCAATCCAGTGACAGTGACAGTGTGGAGTCCAGTCTGAGCCCTGGGACTCACGCAGCCACCCTTTGCTTACTCTTTGCTCACTCTTTGCTCTCTGGGTCAGATGCCTTTGGACCTCTTCACTTTCCCCTCCTCAGGGCAAGCGTCCCTGCTCACCACTGCCAGTGAGCAGCAAGCTCTCTTCTCTGACTCTTGTGACACTTTATTCCTAGTTCTCTGATGCTATAGATGACTTCCTTCTTTATGTATGAGGGTCCCATTCCTCCCAATGCAGTCCTTCCCACGCAGTCTATGATGAGCGACTGTCTGAGTGACATTCAGGTCCTATCTTTCTAGAAATGTTTACTGAGCATCTATGATATTTAAGATACTATTCTATGCCCTGCAGGGATACATACATAGGGAACATGGCCGGTGCCTTTGAGAAGTTCATAATATATTCATTTACAGCCCTTGGAGTGAAAAGACATTAGTAGAAAAGGGAAATGGAGAGAGGTAAGGGACCACATTATAATCAAATAAGGATAAACATCACCCTGTTCACATCCACTGTTTGTTCCAGGCAGGGACATTGTGAGGTGGTGACTGGGGCCTGGGCACTGGGTGCTGGCCACAGCAGTCCTCTCCAGGAACTCCCCTCCAAGCTCGGTAAAAACAAGATTCCATCCTGCAGGCCTGATGAGGTCCCAGAATGTCCCCTCAATACTTCCCTCTGCTGCTGGACTAGAGAAAGCAGTTCACCTGGGGAGGAAGAAGTGGGCTGACGAGACTCCATGGGGTCCCCACTTTTTAAGAAAGAGTCTTAAAAAAATGTCCTGATTCTTACCCAGTTCCTTTCTAAGATGGGGAGCTGCCTCTGGCCATGGCAGAGGGAAGCCCAACTGCCATTGCTTCAGACTGTGGTCCCACGGTAATGGGGAGAAGAAAGAGGCTCTTCCAGGCCACAGAGCCTTGGGGAAAGGGAGCGCATGAGACCACACTCCTGGGAGACTCCAAAGATCAGACACTTCTTGTCCAAAATGAATGAATGAATGAAGGGATTGGATGGCAACCTAAGTGCAGTGAGATGAAATGACGCCCCAGTGCCGGGAGTGGGCTCCGGCTTCTGGCTCTCCACCCTCTCCCCATCCCACAGGTTGCTTCTGACAGAGCAAGAGGGTGGGTCCAGCCCGGGAGAGGGGAGGAGATACCCCAGGAGCCTTGTGCTCTGTTCTTCTTTGGCAAACATCGCCATTTCCAGCCAACGAAGCTGGGTAGGCTGTGGCTGGAGTAATTGATCGTGACATGGTCAGGGAGCAAAAGGCACCTGTGCTCATTTCTGAGAAGTGAGCAAGTATAGACACTTTTCTTGGGCCAGGTGACTCTTGCAGACATGAAATGGTGCCATCAATCTTTCTTCTTAAAATAAACAACTCTTGCTCATAAAAATCATTCTTGTGCCTAAAAGTGTTTCAATCAAAAAATGTGTTCTTTGTCCTGAGGCATTCAATTGGCCTGACAGGGCCAGGGGTTGTGATAAGAATGTCCATCCTTGCCCTGAAAGCAATGGCCAGCCTTCCAGGTGCTGGACAGGGCCCTCCCAGGTCTCGCCGGGCTCCCTGCCACTCTGTGGCTCGAATGTGCCAGGGTGAGTGTTTTAAAAATAAAGACTCCTTCCAACTGAAGAATAGAACAGACTTGGTGATACTTCTGCAGACAAGAAAGAGTCTTAAAAAAAAGAAAAAGAGTCCTGATTCTTACCCAGACTCAAGCTAGAAAACTGAATGATTCCATGAGCTCAACTTGCCCTCCTCAACCTCTCCGCCTACACCTGTAGCCTCAAATTGGGCATATCCCCACCTTGCATCCAGTATGTTGCTCTGAGGAAGTTTTCAGTCACTCCAGGTGGACAGTTGGGACCAGATGGACAAGGATACACACACGGAGGCACCAGGAGTGGGGAGACAGGGCACAGACCTGGGCGTGTTCTGCCCTCCCATCCGAGTCAGGTGCACTGTCTAGGGCCTTGCCTGCTCTGCCCCATGTCACACCCCCTCTCAACATCGGAGCCAGCCAGGCAGCAGGTTTGTGGAGAAGGAAGTCCATCCTATGTGAACACCCTGCCTGAGGGGGGGTCACCACTTGGCTGGGACCTCAAGTGACACAAGTAAAGGCCCATGGTGAACAGCTAAAGAGTAGCTGCTTCTAGCCACAGGCTAGAGAGGGTTCAGAGAGGCCCTTTGATGTCTACCCCCAAGACCTACCCTGGGCCCCACGTGCCTACCCTGGAAACCTGCATTTATTAAGTAACAGCTTTTTTATTGTTCCATTTTTCTTGATAATCTTCTAACAGAGACTCAGGTCAGGCTGAGCCTCCGGGTTGATTTAAATCCCTTGAAAAGCAGACGCACACGGCCTCTGTGTGATGCTTCCCGAGCCCCTGCCTCCCCTTTGCTGACTTCTTTGGCCCAGGACCCGGTTCAGAAGTGCTCCTCTGAGCTTCAAGGGCCTGGCTGGAGCCCGAGAACCTAGGTAGCTGTTAAAGGGAGGGCTGAGCCATCCTGCGGGCCAGGCAGTGCCGACTCCAGAGGTGGCACTCCCCAAGTCCTGTGCCCCAGCTCCTCCACGTTCTGTGTCCCCAGTATCTAGAGGTACCCTTTGCCTTGTCTGGAGGGGACATGGTTCTGCAGTCAGACAGCACGTGCTCAACCAGCCCAGCTGCGCCCTTCGGCCTCTCCAAGCCTCCTTTCCTTGCCTAGTGAAAGGGGGCCATGAAGGGCTGCTCCAAGGATTTCCTCAGGAGTCATGAAATATGCCTGGTATCTCACAAGGACCGAAAAGGAAACCTTCTTCCCCCAACCCCCCTCCTCCTGCCCACTCACACCCTCTCTTGGGTTCAGCTCAATATTTCTGTGTCCCTGGAGCTGACTTAGGTTGGGAGGGGGTGGCATAGGAAAGCCCTTCTCCTGTTCTCAAGGGGATCACACTTTCAAGACCCAATTCCAGCCTCCATTCAACTCACACAGGCATCCAGCTTGCCGCTGCCTTTCCTCTCCTCGTGGCTCTGGGCCCAGCTGGAGATGCTTGGCTCTGACGCACTTCAAACTGCTGACACAAGTTACTTGGATGCCTTTAAACCCAAAACAAGGTCAGACATCAAACTGCATCTCCCTCTGCAGCCAGGCCTCCATTCCCACCAACCTCGGGAAGGACTTGGAGAGAATAAAAATATTAGTGGCGGAATTCATATCATACCCACCCAAGACTCCGGCCCCTGCAACAGAGGCAGCCTCTCTTGTGAATGTGTTCTGGAATTTCTCTGTTTATTTGTCATATGTTTACATACAGAAAGTTCCATGTATAACACGGTATGGTATGACTTCAATGGGCATTTCACTAAAACTACATTTCTGAGATGGAGCCTGTCAATCCGTTTTGCACGTGGGTTTCCTGAGCTCCTGGCCACTGCCTGAAGCCCCAGAAAGGATCAGCATTTGCTGACTCCGAGGCTGTGTGTCTGGCCAAGGAGCCCTTTTCCTTCTATTCCACAACATGATCACTTTGGTGATAAAGTCCCTTAAAGAAATAAAAAGCAAGGCACGTTTGCCCAATTTTAAGTTGAGCGGGCTCTGTGCATTCTGCTGCATTAGGCAGCAGAAAGGTATTCAGTGCCAGCCAACACTTAAATGACACTGTTTCCCACTCTGGGTCGTGACGTTGGCCCTGGCACCGTGAATAGCACCCGTGCCTAATCCCAGCGAGGTGCTCAGGGAGCCCAGGGTGGGCTGGAGGATGATGCTGTACCTGCTTCTCTCACCTTTCCAGCTGCTGTATTGTTGTTTAAATGCACCTTTAATCTGGACTCATCAAAATCATCACTGAGAACACAAGTCTGACAGGCAGCAGGGGTTCCAGGCCATCGACCTCCTGATAGTGGGGCCCCACTTAACAGGAAGTCCTTCCAGAATGGCTCTATTGTAAATGCCCCTCGAAGCTGGGAGATATTAGCAGGGGGGCCCCAGGTCCTTCTCCAGGGCTTTGTGAAAGAGGCACCCAAAGCCACTGTCTGTCTCTCAGACCCTGTCTCTCTCTCTCTCTGGCTTTGGCCTCCAGGTCATCAGGACACACCATACCGGAAGGATCCATGGCAGGACACAAGCTAGGACACAAGCGAGCCTAATTGCCCAGCCTCTGAGGTAAAGGACCAACTTGAGCTGGAGAGTTCGATTTTGGGGGACTTGCCTCCTTTTTGATTAATTTCCTCCCCTTTTAGACCTGGGGTCCATCTGCCCATTGCTCACCAGCCTCTGCCCCCCATCCCCTTCCCCAGGCCTGTCCCAAGCATCCCTGCTTCAGTGCTCAGCCTAATTGGTCCAAGTGTCAGCCCATTGTCTTGGGCACTGTGATTGGTTGAGGAATCGAGACCTAAGCCAATCAGCACATGGCATTATCCTGGGCCCCAGAGCTGATCCTCACATGGCTGGGTGGTAGGCGGGTGGCCCAGTTGGAGATAGTGAGATGTGAAAACATTCCACCCTCTTAAGAGCCAGTAGGGAAAGAAACACCTTCCTTTTCTCTGGACATCTGGGCATGTGGGTGTGAGGCTTGGGACTGCTGCCAGCATTTTGCCACCATGAAGGAAGCTGAACTAAGGGTAAGCCTCAGTTAGGGAGCAGAGAGTAGAGAGAATTTCCGAGATATGAGGCCAGAGTCCCTGGATTAAAACAGCCCTGAAGCCCACCCTAACACTGGGCATCTACTTATGTGAGAACAAATTTCCTGTAGTTTGGTGTGTTAATGGAGAAAGTCTCCTTTTAGCTTAGGTAAGCAAGAGCTGAGGGGGGCCTCCTCAGGGCAACCTCCCACCCACTGACTTTCTGGTAAACATGCCGTCTTCAGACTGGTCCAGGGCAGTAGAGGATTACTGTTGCATATTGATGCCACAGGGTGATTTGACTGAAATAACAGGTATGTCAAAGGTACTTTTGGCCTTGGCTCTGCCCATCTTGGATCCCTTCCCAAGTGCTCCTCTCTGGCTGTTGTGAAGACCCTCAGCAGAAGGACTGAGGACCACAGGCTTGGAGACCAGAGGAGAATAGAGTGAAGCCTCTTGGACACCTCCAAGACTGGGACTCCACTCCCAGGTGACAGGGATCCTGGATTCGCCACTTGGCAATCCCCTGCAGGCTGTGCTTTTCTTTAGAGAAGCCGGAGAGCAGAAAAGTCAAGAGTGCCAGGGCGCCTGGGTTCAAATCCTAGTCCTGCCACTTGTTAGCTATTTGACCTTGGGCAAACTACTGAACAGTGCTATGCCTCAGTTTCCTTATCTGTAAAATGGGAGTAATTCCAACCTCATAGGGTGGTTATGATGATCAAGTGAGTTAATTATTACTAGGAAACTTAGAACAGTGCTAGACACATAGTAAGTAGGCAATAAATTTAGCTATTATTATTTGCAAGAATGGAGAATCAGTTGAGTTGGTTTCTTGGTTTTTATGTGTGTGATATTAATTTTCTTTTTTCCCTGGGGAGAAGTGTCTGAGGATCCTGGGCAGTCCTGTCTGCACTTGGAGATGTGAGTCTTCCAGAACTCTGAGACTCATCAAGTTTCTTGCGCCCACACAATGCAAATGTGATAGCAGAGAGGCTGGGGGCCATGCCAGGGCAGACCAACAGCAGAAAGCCTGGGACTCCTGCTCTTTGGAAGCCCAAGAATAACTGAGATCAAATTCCCTCCAGCCTGGTATGATGAAGCCTCAGGCTCAAGGTAAATTTATCAATAACAACTAAATACATAAATATTCCTTCCACCCCAAATTCCTGCCCAGCACATGTGCATAAATCCTATCATCGATAACCGTGGAGAACGTGAATGCCCGGACTACTCATGTCTGTTTCATGTTCTGAATTCCCTTGGGAGATACCCTGTGTGGCATCTCGTTTGGTTCCAGCACGAAAGTGAGGAGTACTCTAAGAAGAGGAACCTGTGGAAGTGTGGCAGGGAAGGCAGGAGGGCCCTCATCCTGAGAAAGGTCACAAGGAATTGCCACGGAGGGAACCGGATTGTTTGCGAGTCTGTGTTCCCACACGCGGCACCACCACCCACCCACCCGGAATGCACCTTGGGTAAGGCCTGCTGCCCCTCCTCCTCGTCCCACCTGTGCCCCTCCCCTCCCACGGGGTCCAGGCAAGCCCGTGTGGCTGTGATTGTGATGGGGTTCATCACCAGGCCAACTCTGAGCAGACCCTAGGGCCTCAGCCCACCCACGCCCATTCCCAGCAAGTCACCTCTGCTCAGGGCTAAGGAGTGCCCTTTGGCATTCCACTTGCTCTGGACTCCAGGGAGCCTCATGGTGATGGCCTCATGGCCACTCTGGTCCAACCCGTGGAAGAGCTCAGGAGCCTGACCATTTGCTGTAATGTCAGAACTACCTTATGATTGTGACTCTTAGAGCCTCTTGGTCAGCCTTCCCTCTACCGTCGGGCAGCATATGGGGCAGGAGGCTGTCAGTTCTCACCCTCCCTGTATCAACACCCATCCGCCATCAGTCCCCTTGTAGGGTCCTCCCTGTGTGACCCCATGGGAGTCACGTGACTTGCTTTGGCCAATGGGCTGTTAGCAAGTGTGATGTGAGTAGAGGCTTGAAAAGTGCTGCTAAATGGAGGTTTGTTTATTCTGCTTCTCTGCCGCGGCCATGAGCACACCCTCAACTGGTCTGCCAGTCAGTGTGCACGTGAAACAGAGCTAGTGCCCCCAGTTGCCCCACTGAGGCCACCCCAGACCAGCCAACAGTCAGTGGATCCCCAGGCAGGTGAGTGAGCCCAGCCAGCACCAGGACAACTGCTCAGGCGAGCCTAGACTGAGTCCAGCCCACAGACTTGCTAGATCAGTAAACCCCTCTTGTTTTAAGCTGCTCAGTTTCGTGGCGATCTGTCACAGAGTGTCCTCGTGGCACTAGTAACTGAGACGCACACAAGGTGGGGCTCCTGTCAGCCTCATCAGAGAGGAGCTAGTGAGTGGCCAGTGCGGAGGGCCAGGAAGTGGGTGGCCCTTAAAATAAGCGTCTCTGGCAGCACCCAGGGCTGATCTTCACAAGCGATCATTCCTGAAGCGCACAGGAAGGGGCAGAAAATGAGGCCAAGGCACAAGCACCAGCGGCTGTACTGAGCACTTGCTATGGGCAACTGGGTCCTGGGGCCACAGGCCCTTAGCGGTGGGTCAGACTCAGGCGGTGCTGTTTGAACTCGTCTCCCCAAGGTCCCAGGCTGGCTGTGGGGGCCGACAGGACAGCGTGCAATCCCTCCCTTCCCTCCTCGCCCCCGCAAATGGTGACTGCGTTCCCTTGCTGCCCTCCATCTCCAAGGCTGAGTCATGAGGCTTATGGTCCAAAGAAGGAGGAGTCTAGAACCTCCAGGTCTGTGTCTCAGCTGCCTGCACACTGGGCTGCGAGGGCTGCCTCGCCCAAGGGCACACCCCTTCCCAAGGACACACCCCTTCCCAAGGGCACACCCCTTCCCAAGGACATACACCTTCCCAAGGGCAGCCCCATGTCTAGCAGCTGATCAATTTGGGTTATAAGCTTCAGTCCCCTCACCCAAACTTTGAACACCCCCAGCTCCAGAGCGCTGTGAGCCCTTGGTTGAGACCATCTTCTCCCTCTGCCCCATCCCACCCAGCCCCTTCCCTTCCTCCCACCAGGCTGACCCCCCAGAGGATATGCTGAAAAACTTCTGCGGGCCAGGCTCCACCCAGAGGCAGCTTCCCTGGGAACCCAATTGCAGAGGTTTTCAGGGGAGGGAGGGCCTTAGTTCCTGTCTTAGGTGCCCCCTCAGTCCCCATAGAGTTGGCACAAAGCCAAGCAGGTCTCCTGTGTTTCCCAGGGCAGTCTCAGGACATCACCTGAAGGAAGCGAGGCAGGGCCCAGCCAGCAGGGAGAGCCCTGGCTCTGACCGAGCCAGAGCAGAGGGGACCCAAGGTCGCCAGGGCTCAGCAGAGGAAGCCTACAGAATCCCAGGTTCAGGACAGATGTCACCTGCCCAGGAGTGAGACATTTGTCTTTGCTATCAACTATAGGAAATACATAATCCATGCAATCTTCACCCACCTGAGGGGACTATATGTCAATTGCCCTGTCACCATAATAGGTGTGAGGGCTGTCACATCAGAGGAAGTAGGTCTGGAATGGAGGGTGCTATAGTCTGAATGCTTGTGTCCCCCACAAAATTCATATGTTGAAATCCTAATTCCCATTGTGATTGTGTTAGGAGGTTGGGGCCTTTGGAAGGTGATTAAGTCAATCCGGTGCAACCCTTATGAATGGGATTAGTGCCCTTATATAAGAGACCTAGTGAGCTCTCTCATCCCTTCTGCCATGTGAGGACACACACCGTCTTTGAGTCAGGATGAAGGCCCTTACCAGACCCCAAACCTGCTGGCAACTTGATCTTGGACTTCCAGCCTCCAGAACTGTGAGAAATAAATTTCTGTTGTTTATAAGACACCCAGTCTATAGCAACTTGCTATAGCAGCCTGAAAAGACTAAGACAGAGGGTAAGAAAGAGATCCTGGAGAAATTCTGTGAGGTCCCTGATGGCTTGTCCATGCCTAGGAAGCCATCAGTTCAGAAGCCGAGATTCAAAACCTACTGTGTAGTAGAGGAGACAAGATTTAAACACACCAACTCTAATTCCATCTCTGGATACCCACTAGTACCAGGTACCAGGCTGGTTGCCAGCCAAACCTGCTCCAGGAGCACTTGGTGTAGCTATGACACAAACACATTGTGGCAGTGTGAGATGTTAGTATGTGTTGTCTCAGCAACTACACACCACTACGTGGAAGAGAGTCCCATTGTTCCTTTCCCCTCACTGTGGGGGACCAGCAGCAACCAGCTGTGCTCACCTCCTCAGGTCTGGGTCCCAGCTTCATGGGGTCCCTCAGTCCTGGGTTTTAATCACTCCACCCTGGCCTCTTCGTCCCCAGCCCTCTTCCTGCACTTGCTCCCCTATTGTGCTGCCTCGGTTTCCCCTTTTCCCTTTTCATGCACAGAATTAGCCATTCTTTATGGTAAACTCCCCCTGTTCAAAGAGCTGTGGGGTGTCTGCCTCCAGCTGGACCCCGAGTGACACAGCGAGGCCGGGGGCAGTGTGGTTGGAGAGCTGCCCTGCACCTGGGCCTCACATACACTCGAACTTCACCCCCGGGAGCCCCATCTTTGCCCAGGCTCTCAGGCGGCCCACAGAGTGAACCCCCTCGCTCAAGGCCACACAGCTGCAAGCAGTGCCCACTGCCCGGTGCTGCCCGTTAAGGAGGAGAGGCCCGGACCCATTCCTGAGGGAAGGCGGGGACTCAAGACTCCAGAGTTGAGTTGAGTTGCTGCCACGTTTGGGAGCATTTTCTTCAATCTCTGAGGACATGGAGTTGGGAATAAATTAAAGGAGGGCTGAGGCCTTGAAATTCTTGGCTGGGTTTGGGGCAGGGAGGGCAGTCTGTCCTGTGCCTCCAGGGCCCTGCCCTTGCTGCACAGGTCAGCTCTGGCCCCTTCACACTCAGCACACGCCCCCCCAGGTGCCTGGCTCAGGTCGATGGCAGGAGCCGGCAAGGCTGTGGGCTGGACACTGCAGACACCTGCTCAGTGGAGGCCACGGAACGTTCTTACATTTCAATCCACCCTGCAAATTAGGAACATGTTTACTTGCATAATACCACTTTATTATGTTTACACACAGTTAAACCACAGCCCATGGGTTCACCGAACACACAGAAATGTTGTGAAAGGACTGGCCGTTTCTGGGCTTTTCCATGAGGATTAATTGGCAGCTTGCTCATTGCCTTTGTCATCTGCTAGCATTCGCCAGCAGGCAGGCCCCTTCTCTCAGTCATTGAAGGTTTAAGAAAAGCTCAGCAGGGGGAAACTTAAACTTGAGGAAAAAAATTCTAGTGGACACTGTGGTCACTCACCCAGCTTCCACCACCCTCCCTCTGTCTCAAGAACCCGACTGTGTGTTGTGGTCACCCCAGTCCTCTTTCTCGGTGGAGGCCCCAGGACGAACCCCCAGGGGCTTTGTCCTCATTTGGGTGTCCCCCAAAACAGACTCACAACAGGGACTTGGTTGTGGGTGATCCCAGGAAGCACGGGGTGGAGGTGGAGGGGGCCTGAACAGTGCATGGATGAGGGCTTTCCCCTGCCGCCAACAGGCTCACCCAACCAGGACCTCAGAGAGACAACAGGGAACAGGTTTCCAGTAGGCGTTTAGCCACAAGCCCCTGTCTTCCTGAGATAAGAGGCCCCTGGGGGCATGAACTCCCCTGGCACTTCTGAACTGTGCCTGCAGGTAAGGGAGCAACTTCCCAAGGTGGCCAGGAAGAAAAGAGAAGCTAGCCAGTAGGTGTCTCCTGCCAGGCAGGAGAGCTGGCTGGGCATCGCAGTCTCTGCTCTATACTCAATCACTGAAGCCTCGATTTCCTTATCTGTAAAATGGGGCTAGGGATACTCACATGGCAGGGTCAATGTGAGAAGGAATAACAAATGTTCTCCTGGCATGCAGTAGGGTCTCTATAAGTGCTGGTTCTGTAAGTGGCGGCTCCTTCAATTAGGAAACCCTCTGACTCATTAGCCAGATGCTGTGTGTGACTCTGGGTTCTGCTTCCTCTTCTGCCACGTGGGGCTCAAGGCACATCCAACACACAGAGCAGGCCTGCCGCCTGAGAGGCCAGGCCCTGTCCTGAGGTGTCCCAGCCAGGCTGGGCCGGGTACCATCTGCTCAGACTCAGCAGCCGGGGCCCAGGCTGATCTGCGGAGTCACTGCCACCCACCTGTGTCCCCAGGCCATGAAATTGGCCCTCTGGCCCATGCAGTCACCTGCTCCCAGCTGCAGGAGGCCCAGAGCCTGACCTTTCCCTGGAAACGTCATTTTCCGTTCTGCTGCATTTTTGGCTGGGCCTGAAACACTTCTCTGGGGGAGCCGGGGAGGATTGTTCCAAGGCTTGTCATTGTTTCAGGATCAGGTTGCCTGAGCCTCAAGAATCCGACAGAAACCAGAACCTCCTCTGAGTCACCAACACCCACAGTGAGGCCTTGAATGGAGAGTGGGGGCCAGGGTGGAGGGCAGTGGCTCCCTTGTCTCCTTTTGCGCCCAGAATGCTTCAGCAGTGCCTTCCCCGCCTACAACTGAGCTTGAGTTTTATAGCTCAGGCCAAGTGCCAAATTGGCATGATGGTCTGGCCCCCAGCCTGGGCCTTGCTCTGCCTGGGCCAAGTCGGAGGGGAAGGTGGCAGCCCCTCTCAGGCAGGGAGAATGCCACCTGCCCCCCAGGAGGAAGGAGGTTTCCGGGCCCTGGGTTAATGCTGCAAGGCCCACAGAAGTCCTTTTAGAACTGTGTGGCCTGGACGTGAAGACAGAGGACCCAGGACCCCAGGACCCACTGCTGCTCCATTCTCGACCTCCTTCCCAGGCTACTCCTACTGGAGCTTCCAACACCCCCACTAGGGAGCAGGCAAAGAGGCTCTGGCTTCAAGCCAAGGTCCCCAGGAGTAGGTCCGCCTGTCCTGGCTCTGCCTCTCCCTTGGCCTTTCCCCCAGTGCAGCCTGTTAGCACCTCAGCAGAATCTGACTTGTCACAACCCTGCTTCATCGTCACCTACATTGCTTAAGCACCTAATGTATACCCAGGGCTGTTCCCATGAAACGGAGCAGGTGGAAGAGCTTTTTGGTCACAGCACCAGCATCTGAACTGCATTTACAGTCTGAGACACATTCTTTTGATCCTGTTGGCCAACTCTGGGTGCACAGAATCTATGAAGTGTCCCATTTTCCAGATAAGGAAGGAGAAGCTTGTGTGAAGTCATGGCATCGTGCAGTCAGAATCTAGCTGTTTTGAAGCCGACATCTCTTTCATAATGCTGAGTGGCCTCCCTCTTTTTGAGACGAGTTTATTGCTGAGTTTTGGAGGCAAGGTGGCCCGGGTAAGAACTCTCTTGAGCCGTCAAAGCCAGCCAATAATCATGCAACTGTAATCATAGCCACCCTTCTGGAGGACCACTTTGGGGAGGGTCTCGGTCGCAGGGCCCAGAGAGCAGCAGGTGTAGCTGAGAGGATGGCAGCCAGCAGAGCCACTTGGAAGGGACAGCAGAGACAGGGCAGCACCGTGGACAGTGCAGATGTGCCAGAGGGTCGCATTCTGCAGCAGATCAGGCTGGGGTGTGGTGAAGGCTCAAGAGTGTGGTCTGAGTGAAGGGGAACAATGCCACAGTGGATTTTGACCTGGGAAATGGCCTCTGCACGCATTCAGTCTGGAGTATCTTAGGGAGATGGACGAGGGGAAGGGTCTCAAGTTAGAGCAACTGGGTTGGCTGTATGGAAGGTGACAGAAGCCTAGAAACTGCATTTTAAAATGTAGAGTCAACCAGGTAATTCAGTAACAAGTGTGGCACATCTGACTTGTAGTCACCATGACTTATTCTGCATAGTAAAGGTCCCCCACGGACCTCAGACTGTATTTTTCTCCTCCTGTACCTTCAGAGAACGGACTTTACCCTCATCAGTGGTGGCTCCTCACTCCCAGTATCCTCGGTCAGCAGGTCTGGCAGGACCCCACGTGCTCTCACCCTGCACTGACTGATGAGGACGGCCCCCACCTGCCCTCTTAGGCTGTCCTGGGGTCTCTCCTCCCAGACTCCTCTCTGGCTGGGGTGTTGGCTGGTGGTAATTTTTGCTCTGTGAATTGTAGATAAAGCTACTTTCTGTAGCTTCAACTTCGCTCTTCTGTGCCCTTCCCTCTTCCCTCTACTTACCACTGGGGCTTCTTTCTCTGATCAAACTCTGCTCCCTGGAAGGGTCAGAGAGGAGTCATTTATTCTCCTTTGCGGCCAATGTCTCAGCTTGGTCATCATTGTACCCTCAGCTGGTGAACATAGCACCTGGCATATAGTAGGTGCTCAGTAAGTTAGAAGAAGAAAAAAATATTTTTTGACTGACAGGATGGTTGGATGGATGGGTGGGTGGGTGGGTGGATTGGTGGGTAGATGGGTGAATACATGAATGAGTGGATGTGGATGTGTAAAGGCTCTCCTGGGCAGAAAATCAACTGAAAAAGTCCGCTTGGATTGGAGACAGGTGGAGAGAGGGACCTGTTGGCTGTTTCACCTGCACCCCCCTGGGTATAACTCTTTGGGCTCTCTGGGTTGTGAGTGGTAGGAAAATAAGTTACTTAAAGTGACCAGAGCACTCACAGCCCCAGGAAGTAATGTGTGGTCTGGGGCAGGGTGGCTCCAGGTGAGGCTGAGCAGTGCGCAGCAATCTCAGTGGGACCTGAATGTGGAAGGCTACTGGAAAGCAAAGCCTCAGACATCACTTTGCAGGGGCCCGAATCCTCCAGGATGGAACAGCAGTCAGCACCTCCCTGTCCTAGCTGCTGATACCAGACATCTTCCCTCTCCTGGGACCCCATTTTTATCCTCTGATCATCTGCCTGTTGAGGACTAGACTGGAGCAAGATGGTTTCCAGAGCAACTTTGCTGTCCACTGATATGTGTATAATTTGAGGTCTTTAGAGAACTTTACTCTATGTGTGTGTATATATATAGAACATATGTATACAATGTATATATCCATATATAATTTGTATATATTTATATGCACGTGTTTTATATATATATATACACACACACAACTTTTTTTAAGAATAAGGAAGTGCATTAATTTCTGGAGATCTGAGTACATGCTTAGAAGCTCAAGAGTGAATGTCTGAAACTACGATGAGATATCATCTCACACCAGTCAGAATGGCCATCATCAAAAAATCTAGAAACAGTAAATGCTGGAGAGGGTGTGGAGAAAAGGGGACAGTCTTGCACTGCTGGTGGGAATGTGAATTGGTTCAGCCACTATGGAGAACAGTATGGAGGTTCCTTAAAAAACTACAAATAGAATTACCATATGACCCAGCAATCCCACTACTGGGCATATACCCTGAGAAAACCAAAATTCAAAAAGAGTCATGTACCAAAATGTTCATTGCAGCTCTATTTACAATAGCCCGGAGATGGAAAGAACCTAAGCGCCCATCATCGGACGAATGGATAAAGAAGATGTGGCACATATACACAATGGAATATTACTCAGCCTTAAAAAGAAATGAAGTTGAGCTATTTGTAAAGAGATGGATAGACCTAGAGTCTGTCATACAGAGTGAAGTGAGTCAGAAAGAAAAAGACAAATACCGTATGCTAACACATATATATGGAATTTAAGGGAAAAAAATGTCATGAAGAACCTAGGGATAAGACAGGAATAGAGGCGCAGACCTACTGGAGAACGGACTTGAGGATATGGGGAGGGGGAAGGGTGAGTTTTGACAGGGCGAGAGAGAGTCATGGACATATACACACTAACAAACGTAGTAAGGTAGATAGCTAGGGGGAAGCAGCCGCAAGGCACAGGGATTTTAGCTAGGCGCTTTGGGACAGCCTGGAGGGGTGGGATGGGGAGAGTGGGAGGGAGGGAGATGCAAGAGGGAAGACACATGGGAGCATATGTATATGTATAGCTGATTCACTTTGTTATAAAGCAGAAACTAACACACCATTGTAAAGCAATTATACCCCAATAAAGATGTTAAAAAAAAAAAAAAAAAGAGTGAATGTCTGAAATTCACAGCGGTGGTGCAGCCAGGGGGCTTGGAGCAGGCCTGGCCTTGAGCTCCATAAACATATCATGACGTGGCTGTTGCATGGCTGTGGTGGCAGGAGGGGGTGCGCAAGTGAGGAGGGGGTTTCTTGGAGCCTGAGCACCAGAGCAGGCCGATGGCAGTCATCAGTGCTGTTGACCACCCAGTGACTGGACACCCAGTGGGACTGCCTTCCCGGCCCCCAGTGTTCAGGCAGGGCCATGGGACTGGTTCTGACCAATGAGCAGAACTGACCTGTGACACTCTCAGGCTGGAGCATCTGGTGTGAGACCTTCCAGAGGTCTCCCTGAAACAGGAGCTGGCAAGTTCAAGAAAATGGCTGCCCCGTCCACCTGGTCCTGGAGAGCAAGGATGCTCAGCCCCTCAACCAACTCGCGATGCACGTGTGCCACGAGCAAGAAAGCAGCCTTTGTTGCTATTGGCCACTGAGATTTGGTGGGTATTTGCTACTAGTGCATAACCTAGCCTATCGTGGCAGGTTCAAGGTCCAAGTACTCTCAATAATCTAGAAGAAATCACCTGCTTTTCCTTCCAGCCATGACCAGGACATGCTGGTTCTCAGGTTCTTCGTGGGTCTGACCTAAGTTTCCCGGCCAGTTCTTTCAGCAACACCATATGCGCAGCCTGGGCCCCAATTTGGAAAGCCCCACAACCACTCACTGCAGGGTCTAGCCCCAGCTGTAACAGTTCTCGCTTATGGGGCTATGATTTCAAGCCAGGCTGAGGAATTGCAGTGAACAAGTGACCTCCAGGGAAGGCTTCCCCTGGAAGTGTGGGCCCCACTTGGCATAAAAAGCTGTTTTCACACTTGCCTTATTTTTTGCTGTGAGCTGACGATCTCCTCTGGATGTGAAGCAGTCAAGGAGAAATCCCTCTCCCCAGGAAGGCGTGTGTTAAGCAGGGAGCTGAGAGGTGCGTGCATAACCTTGCAGGCCAGGCCCTGTCTCCTCGTCTATCTGAGCCCCGTGTGCGTGCCCCGCACACCCTGTGTGGACGGGCCCTAAGTGCCCACGGGCTGAGTAGGCCATGAAATGGGCACCCCTCAGCTCCCGGCCAGCAGCAGGCTGATGGGGAGGTGGTTTTTAACAGCCTCCTGCGTATTGATTTCTGTGTAGTGAGGTCAACTTCAGCCACTCTCCTGTGGAGAGAGGCTGGAAACCAATGCTGTTTTGTCCCCATCTATTTCCTGCAGGTTTTCGGCAGTGTGACCAGCTCCCTGCTGGCTGTGACCTTGGGCACATCACCTTGCCCAGGTCTTGGTTGCTCCCACATCCCTGTCACCTGGCAATGACATGTACTGAAAGCCTACTAAGGGCCAGGCACTTCCTCAGTGACCGATACACGGTCATGCCTACCGTCCTCGCCCAGCTCCCTTATCCATTCTGGTTTTTTCAAATGAGGACATTGAGGCACAAAGAGGTTAAGTAACGTAAGTGAGGTCACAGAGCTGGTGGCTTTGGTGCTCAGCTCAGTGCCCACCTCTGCGGCAGACTCAGGACCTAACCGCTCAGCCAACCGTTGCCCAGACCCTTTAGTGGGGGGACCGCTGTTTCCTGCTTTTCATGCCCTGTGCCAGTTTTGCCCTTGGCCTTTATTATCACAGCCCACCCCCCACCAGCTCGCATCTTGTTCCCTAATGGGGAACAGCACGAAGGACTGGGGACTTGCTGTGCACACAGCGATGCAGACACCTGACGGGCCAGCCTTCCTGCAGGGTTCAGGACCTCACCTGGGGGTGGGCAGGAGCCGCCAAGGGAAGGCTGTAGCTGCAGGTGACAGAGCATGGGTGGGAAGGCCTGTTGGCCCACCTGAGGAAGCAGGGGACCAGACAGACACAGCAGCTGAGGACAGGGCTGGACTTTCTCCAGTGGCCACCCCGGCACCCCATACAGAACCCCAGAGCTGACCTGACCCCAAACAGGGGCTCCCTGGGATTAGTGACCACCAGTGGGTGCCACTCCCTGCCCCCCAGGTAGTGATGGGAGACAGGGGTTCTGGCCCTCCAGTGGCCTGGGTCAAGCTGGGTGACAAACTAGGGAGGAGCCAGACCCTCCTGGGAGAGGTCAGGGAGGGGTCTGTGGCCTGGTGGGTGGGGGGATGAGGTAGAGGAGCGGCCGTGGGAGCCCCTGGACCCACCTTGGGACCCAGCCAGGTGAGTGGTGCCCTACCTAGGACAGTGCGTGTGGGAAGGGGGGCCCTGCCCGGCTCGTAGGGGTCCTTCTCTCTTTCCCCTGGAGCTACCATATAGGCTAAGGATGTGACACAACCAAGGATTCTGGAAACATTGGTTTGGTCCAGGGTGGGCTCCTCACTCAAGACAGGTCCCTCCAGGGTCTCTTCACTTGGAAGCAGACCAGGGGCTGTAACAGGGAGGGTACCCAATAAGAGGTCATCTCGGCCACACTCATGCCTGGAGCTGGTTTGTGTCCCGTGGTTGGCAGGGGTAGGGGGTGGGGGTAGGGGGTGGGGGGGCTGCTCACACAGAGCCTGGAAGCTGGCTGGGGAGCCCAGAGGGACATGTACCAGGCACAGAGACACTCTGGTCAGTCCCCCCTTCTCATGGGGCCATGGCCAGCAGGACATTGCTGCCCCTCCCAGCTGCTAAGTGGAGAACGGTGAGAGGAAACAGAGGCTGGGATGGGCGAGAGCGTCACTGAACGCAGGTCTGACTCTGGGGAAAGCAAGTGAACCTGTATTTGAGAAATCACCTTGACCTGAGAGGGTGGAAGAGCCCAGCCCAGTGTGGGTGCTCGGCCTTCAGGAAACCATGCCCCTCACCCCCTGGAAGCTACTTCTACAGCTACCTGGTTTGGTTCCTCTCACTCTGCTCCCACCTCCGTCCTGGGTTAAACCTGACTCAGGGCAGAGGCTGCAAGAGGCCGCACGCAGGGCAGGTCCTGGCGAGGCGGGGAAGCCCCCCCTTGTGGGACAGCATGGCCGGGGAAGAGGCTCCTTTGCCACATGATGGCCAGATTGAGCCCCTAGGATTTCAGTTGAAATGGAAAATTTGGAACATCAGAGCTGTTGTGGCTCAATCTGTCTCTCCCCCACGAGCAGGACGTGCTGGGGCTCCACCTGGCTCCTTGCTGGGCTCTGGGGGGTTCTTGGTAACCTCTCCAGGGCAGGGACTCAACAGAGTCATCAGGAAGATGGCCATGCACGGCCACTCCCCGTGGCTGGAGCGGGCAGGAGCCCGTGAGAGTCTCCATCTTCCTTCCCCTAGAACAGGCAGAGAACCAGGAAGGCACCCCGTTGCCGAGGGGACAGCCCCCCAGATGCTGGGGAACACTAAATAACACACAGATTCCAAGCACCCAGCCCAGAGCTGATCTCCTATCCCTGCCCCTGCTAGCATCCTGATGACCAGTTAGCCAGCCCGGCGACAGCCTGACCACCGCCCCTCCTCCATACTCCACAGCGGCCACCATGCAGACCCCAGTGGCCAAGTAAGGGTGACAGACTGTCACAAAGGGTTCATGTTTTTGTCACACACTCAGAAATTACAGCTTTTCAATTTTTAAAAGAACTTATACCTTTGGCTTACAAACAATCCATCCTCTAAGAGTCCACCTGGGATCCCTGGATGGCCTCCTGGGCACCCGATTTAAAATAGCACCCCCCCACCCCCCCCACCCCCCCCACCCCCCACCCCCCACCCCCACCCCCCCCACCCCCCACACCCCCCCACACCCCACCCCCCCCACCCCCCCCACCCCCCCACCCCCCACCCCCCCGCACACCTGCCTGGATCCACACTCTCTCTCTGCTTTATTTTGCTCTGTGCCTTCATTGCCAGAAATACACTTTGTATTTTACTTATTTATCTTCTTCAGCATCTCTCCCCACCCCCACTAGCAAGAGAACAGAAACATCAGGAGGGAGTCACGTGGTCTCTTTTGTTTACTCTATATCCTCAGAACCTAAACTGTGCCTGGAATGCCACAGACACTCAATAAATACTTCTGGAAAGAATTTGTCAGAAGGATCCATTTCTCAGGAGAGGGTGACACTTTCTCACTAGGGAGGGAAGGGGGGACCCCAGGGTCCCCATCTCTCCTAGAGCCCTCCTGGCAGCATCTGCCTTGGGCTAGAATCGAGTGCACCCCCTTCATGGTCTTCACCGAAACCCGGGAGTCCCCGGGCTTGAACCCCCAGTTCAGCTCAGGTGCAGGCATGGGTGGGGGAACCTGCTCCCAGCGCCTGGCCAGTCCTGGCTCCCCACCTCCCACTGTGCTCTTCCTGGCACCTTTGTCCTCACACCAAGGCCTGCAGATTACCGTCAGACACACGAAGTCTCCAGCCCTGCACTGGACCTGGAGAACCAGAGTCTACATTTTAGCAAAATCCCAGGGTCATTCAAGTTCTGGTTCCAGTGTGAGAAGCGCTGGTGACCTGCTCACAGATGCCCCCTTCTCCCAGGCTAAGGGAAATGCTTTGCTGAAACCATCTTGATTTCTTTTTTTCTCTGCACCTACTGAAACAGACAGGCCCTGTGGCTGAGGGGGACGGGACTTAGCATTACTGCGCAGAAACGGTGAAGGGCAAACCCAGCAATTAGCCGCAGAGAGTGGGGAGGAGAGGCAGGCAGGATGGAAAGCCAGGGAAACAGCAACCATAATTGCAGGGTGTGCCAGCTGCGGGGACGTGTCGGGGGAGGCGGCAGTAAGACAGCAGCCACCTATGTGTTGGGGGATGACAGGGGCGGAGCCCGGGGACAGGGATGCAGAGAACGTGCAAACCCAGCAGCCCAGGGGCCTCCTTGGGGCTGGATCCAGCCCTCCCCATGTTGGCCCAGGCCTGCCGGGCCTTTGTCTCCACTAGGCCCCACCCTCCGTGGATGACACCCAGGGGCCGCTGCTCCAGGTACCTGCAGAGGCCTGCACAAGGGAGCGGGAGCGTCAGGCTTCCTGCTAGAAGCTCTATTTGCCACATTTGAATTGGTTCCAGAGAGTTCTAGGCCTTCAGATTGATGTTCAAGCTGGGGTACACAGCACCCTGCGGCTCCATGGAGGGTCGTGGAGGCAGCCACCAGGGCAAGGTGGAGGCCAACCTGGCAGGCTTCCTGCCCCGTGCCCAATCCCCCTTCCCGCACACCCCAACTTCAGCCAGGCAGCTCTGCTCTTGTCTCTTTTATATATTGGAATTCTGAATGAAAGTTCACTGAATTCTTGCTGCTTTAAAAAAAGAGAGAGAAGAAAAATGGATAAATCCTGCATACTGTCTCATTTTACAGGTAAGTGGTACGCCCAAAGCGACTCGGTAAGAGGTATGTTCTGTTCTTCTTCCCAGACTTCAGGGCCTCAGAGAAGTGGAGCCCACGTTTAGTCTCCTTGTGCAGATGACCAGAGCCTGCTGTTTCCATTGCCTAAAAGAAGAGGAAGCTGACTTTCAGGACTGTTAAATCCCCCAAAGACATGCATAGGTTAGAGGGTGACCCGGGCTTGGCGCCCAGATCTACAGGGAGCATTAGGGCACAGAAGCACCTCAGGGCCACTTAAAGCCTGAGTGACATCACCCCACCCCCTCCCAGGCTCCTCTGGCTCTCTTGATTCAGATTTGCTCTGTCCACTGTCCATCAGTTGTTGTGGTAGGCAGGCACTGCGCTGGGCACTGGACCAGATGCTGCCCTCCTGGGGCTGAGAGCCCCACAGGGTAGCCAGACAGGGAACGATAGCAGATTTGATTTCACCTTTGATCAGTGCTTCCAAGGAAAAGGGAACCAGCTGGGGCCAGTAGGGACTTACAGTCTGTAGCTCAGGCTGCCCCCACTTCCTGCCCCCACCTGGGACCCCTCTGCCATCTCAAGCTGATAAAATCTGATCCATCTCTCATGTTCCACGGCAAGGCCCACTGCTTCTGGGAGCCTTCCCTGCGCCCGCAACCTCAGGACGCTGCCCCTCCCATGAGGAAGACCCAATTCCGTCTGTCCCCTCACTTTGCAAACTCCCTCTTCCCTGTACATAGGAGGGCCCAACACGCCTTCTGCTACATTGAGCTGCAGCAGGATGAGCCTCTGAGACTAACTTGAGCGTGACCACAGGGACACGTGTAACTTCTCTGGGTCCCCCTTTCCTTGGGTGTAAAATAGGAAGATAGCACCGGAAGGTCTCTCAGTGACCCCAGCCTAACCTCTGCAGCCCTGCACTCTGCCTCCTGCCCAAGCCCCGTTAGCATTTGCTCAGTGCCAGGAGGAACATGCTGCATTTGGCCCTGGGGAGTAGGGAGAGGGGCTGTGTGCCGGGGCCACCTTCATGGAGGTTGTCAAGTCATAGGCCATGTGGGGACACTGGCGCTTGGGCCAGCTCAGCACCACTGTCTTTGGGAATTGCCTTCTTCCCCACAGAGTGGTTCTGGGGTTCTGCCATCCCAGACAACCCCACCCCCTGCAGCATGAGTACATACGAACAGAGTCCTTCCCTGGTATCTTATCCCCAGCACTAGGCTAGGACTGTAGGAGCTAAAGGCCGAGGGCAGTATGCCTCCTAAGTCTCCCCCGTCCCCTGCTCCCGGGAGAGCTTGTCTGCAGCAGGAGACTGAGGCCCACACGAGGGTGGGAGTGTGAGTCCATGAGCCCTGTGTGGTGTGAGTCAGCTCTTAGTAAAGGGGTTTCAAACCTGCTCGTTGCCCATCAGCTTAGCTCTCCCTCCCCAGCCCCTCCCTATATCCACCTTCTCTGCATCTTCCCAGGATGGCGGCCTGCCAGGTTTGGAGAGCAACACCCACTGGCTTTTCCATGTTGCCCACCTCACATGCCCCATGCCAGGGCTCTGCTTTGGATGGCCTGGGCATTGGGCAGCAAGGTGAGACCACCGCCCATGGGAGGGGGACATTTACAGGAAGCAGAGCTGGATGAAGAGATCAGCCCCACTGCTGCCCGGGCAGCCCCTGGGTCCCAGCCCTGGATGACCAGGGAGGGAGGTGAGATCGGCCACTGCCAAGCAGGAGGGTGTCCTCAGGGCCAGAGACCCCACAGAGCCATCAGGGTGGCCCCTCCCCCTCCCCCACCGGCTCAGTTTCCCGGGCCCCTCCCTATGCACCCACATGACCACTGGTTCTGCCTCCTGTTCCCTGTGCCTCGCTGGTCATGGGAGCACCTGGCATCTGCGCCTTGCCGGGTGGAGCAGGACAGCAGCCAGCCTGCAGCCTGGGCTCTCACCAGAAGCTGCGCTTTCCTGTCTCCTCCAGCTGGGACGACTTTCTGCAGAGAAGGTTCCCCAAGGTCTGGAGTCAGGAGGTGAGAAGGTGTGGATGAAGAGTAGTTTCAGCACTGGGTCCCTGAGGCCAGGGGCCACAATGGGGCCTGTCCGTCCGTCACTGCTTATAAAGGCATGTTCCTAAGAAAATAGCAACCTTGCACTGAGACTTGAAACTTGGGTTTGGCTTCCTCTCGCCTCTTGAAGCACGTTTAGCCAAGTGTGAGTGCTTTCTCACTGGAGCCATCAGCAGCGTCTAACCCTGAACCCCTGAGACTTTTTCCTGAGTCATCCTGGGCCTCTGGGCTGCCTGGAAGGGTCAGGTGGCTAATGCAGGCTGCCCGGCCGCCCTCCAGCTCCACACACTGTGCAGGGGCCCAGGGGCACTGCATGACAGTATTTTATTTTAACATCCAGATTTCCACCCAGCTGCACCAGCTGTGTGATGACTCTCCCTGTGAACGTACGCTGTAACGCAGACAGCAGGGCAGCTCCCCGCTTTGGGGATGGAGAGGGTACTGGCGCTGTGATTTCCCTGACTTTATCTTCTCCTGACTGACTGCGCAGATATAAAGGTAGACCCTTCATTATTCCCCAAACCCGAGCTGGCCCAACACCCATGTCCCCAGACCCAGGCCGTGGGTCCCCACCTGGGGCAGGTTGGAGGCTCTTGTCCACCTCCCCAGCCCCCCACCCCAGCCTCTAAGAAGTTCTGAAATAATGAAAGGAGTGAAGGTGGGGGAGGTACCCAAAATAAAGGCCTCTGAGGATGAAAGCCCGAATCCAGTCTTTCCACTGAAAAAAGACACCCATTTGTTCTTCGGTAGAGTTTAAAGAACAGAGTATTGTCCTTGTGAAATGGTTTCATTTTAAGCCTTTACTTTGGGGGGTTTGTTCTGGTTTTGTGCTTTCTCTCCTCCCTGTGGCCGCTGCACATGAAAGGCTGGGGTCAGGCCTTTCATGGGCTGGCGGGGGCCAGGAGCTGCCTGTTCCTCTTTGATTTACCCGGGAACAGCAGGAGGCTCGTTCTAACTGGAGATGTCTGGCTGTCTCCTTCGGGCCAGTCCTAGACTTTGCTGAGAATAATTCCTCCTTGAAAAAACATAACAATTCCCATTAAATGATTCACTCTGTCCACGCCAAACTCAAAGCTCAGAGAGAGGGCTTTGAAGGCTTTTCACTGAACAAAAATAAAACCCTTCGCAGACGCTGGAGAAATGTTGCTGAAATAACTCTCAGTTATGTGAAAGAGCTGAGATATGTGAGCGGCGGAACAACAGCCCAAGATGGGGAAGGTTTAATGAACAAATGGAAGAAATGAAGAACGTCGCTGGGAGACAGGCTGCTTCCTGGGAGATTTCGGGAATTTTTGTGATTTTATTCAACATTGGGCCGATGTTGCCACTGCTGATTACCCCCACTAATGAAGGAAGCAGATAATCCCAAACAATGTGTAATCCCCACAACGGAGGCACCTTCCAACAAGACAGCCCAGGAAGGAGGGGCCCCAGCCCTGGCAGAAACCCCATGGTGATATGGGAGAAGGTCTTCGAGGTAATTCTGAGCCTAGAGCCTAAACCAGGCATACCCAAATTCATTCGTTCATTTATTCATTCACTCAGTAAACATTTATTGAGTGTCTACTATATGCCAGGCCTTGTTCTAGGTGCTGTAAATATAGCACTAAGCAAAAAGATTCCTGCCAGCCATGCTCCTGACGTCGGCTTCATGGTCCAATAAACCCAGATGGAACATAAGACTGATTTCTGGGGCACACTTCTCAAACTGGAACGTGCAGATGAACTACCTGGGACCTTGTTAGAAGCAGAAGGTGATCGAGGAGTTGAGGAGGGATCAGAAGCTCTGCATTTCTAGCAAGCTCCCAGGTGATGGCATTGCTGCTGGCCCATGGGTAGAGCTTCAAGCCAGCTGGGTTCCACCCCAGCTCTTTTGTCTGCTGCGTGAGCTTGGGCAAGCGTTTCAAGCACATTCTGCCTCAATTTTCCCATCTATAAAAGAGAGGTTGAAATAGTCCCCAGCATACATTTGCACAGAGTCTCAGTGATGCATCTTTGTAGCTTGCTCTTGTTCTGAATTTGCCTGTCTTTACTGCCATACAGCTACATCTGCTTGGTTCAGAAGGCTCCTTCCAGACCTGAGAAAGTGGAAGGGTACACAGCTTTGTGCTCAAATGCTGCCACTTGGGGTGGCTGGGCATGGGGAGTGGAGGGTTCCTCCACAATACTGCAGTGGGGAATCACATCCTGGGAATCACATCTCCCACCTAGCAGCTGGGAGACCAGAGCAGACAGCCGTGGACTGTGGCATCACACAGGCACCGTTGAGATCATCCAGAAAGACGAAGAACAGAAAGTTATTCAGCACCCAGGATCTGGGGTCAGACTGCATGGGTGCAACTTGTGGCTCTTCTGCTGAAGCTCAGGGTGACCATAGGCAGAGTACTTGGTCTCTCAATGCCTCGTTTCATGCATGGGTAAAATGGATTCATCCTAGTGCCCACTCCCAGACTTGGTTCTTCCTCCATTTCTCTGCTTTCTTGAGATCCAATTTGGAAGCAGGCCCACAAGGAATATGTCGGGAGGCATCTGTCCCAGGCAGGTGGCATTTTGACTTGGGGATTCAACACCCTGAGTGGGTGGGTTCGTGATGTAGATATTGCTGGTCGTGGTCCCATGATTACATCATAGGGATTGGCATCTATCTCAGTTCCAGCAGAGATTTGAATGTCTCCATGAGTGATGCTTCCAAAGGTAAAAGAGTACAAAGAGCCTATCACTGTTACACACAGGGCAAGGCAGTTACATGTCCAGTGTCTTCATCTGAGCGGCAAGGAGCCTGAGGTCCCAAGTTGAAGTCAGGTGCAGGCAGTGCGGCTGCATCCCCCAGCCTTCCGCATCCTCCCGAGGCCACAGCAGGAGCTCTTGGTCTCAGTGGGCATCCAGACCTGCCACTGACCGGGTGGGCAGCTAAAGAGACTGGGCGATTCGTTCAAGCCCTCTGGTCTCAGGATTTTCTTGCCTAAAATGAGAACATTGGGATGATGGTTTCTAATACCAGGGAGAAGCCAGTCGCTTGTGGACAAGCGTCTGGGATATCATTGCAGCTGGGAGGTGAGGAATCACCTTGGTCCAGCCCCACCCAAAACCTTTGTGCAGGTTTCTTTGTCTGCAGCAACACCATGCAGTATCTGAGACATACTTACACCTAAAAACTATTCATTGTTTATCTGAAAATCAGTTTTAAACCAGCTTCCTATATTTTATCTGGCAACTCTACCTCAGACCTCTTCTCTTCTCTAGTCTCCATCCCTAGCCCCCAGCCCACATGCCCCTCCTAGGTTAGGGGAAGGGGATGTTTTGTCTTCCCTCTATACTATTATTAAGATACAAACTCTATGCTTATCTTGGGCTTCCTTTTTGATTGCAAAAAGCTATCTTGGATTATTTTTTTAGCACGTTGGCTGTTTGTTGCTGTTTTCATTCCCACTATAACTTTCCTTCTTCTGAAAGCAATGAGGGTCCGGCAGCCTCTGACTGACCACTAGGGAAAAGGTAGGGTGTGAGGATGAGGAAAGGAAAAGGATGAATCTTTTGAGACACTGTCTCCCTATGCAATGAGCCACAGCAGATGGAGCTGCCATTACCGTGGGGTGGGGGTGGGGAACGGTGAGGGAGGGAATCGAGCTGGGAACCCAAAGGAGTGGACAGGGTTTAAACGTTCTAAGGGCATTTTGTTTGGAGTCTGGCTGTGTGCGCCGATGAGGCCCATTTAAATATTTAAAATAATAAGTTTGTTTTTGGAATAGGAAATGCTTGCATGCTATTTTTTAATCCAAACAGTACGAAGTGGAGTTGGGTGCAGCCTCACTCCCACCCCATCCCCAAGCCCTTTATTTACTCCCTGGAGGCCAACACAAGGACCGGTGCCTTTTGTCCAGCCAGACACAGATCATGCCCCCTTGGGCACATTTGTCCCTTGCCCTTGGGTATGTTTCATGCACAGGCTGGAGCTTACGGGTTGCCCTGTTCTGCTTCCTCCTCTCACCCTCCTATCTTGGAGAGCATTCCCAACCCTCCCAGCTGAGGTCACCTTCAGATGGGTCACTCACAACATCAGGGGAGGTGGCCTCGGTGTCTGTCCTGGGAGAGGGCCTGTCACCAGATGTCTGCAAAACACTTGCAGAGCCCTTGGGAATACCACCTTCCTCCTGGAACTATAGGTCCAGATCACTAATTAATATTTATAAGAGCAATTCAAAACTTAACTTTGCATTCAGAAGAAAGTCCAGCTAGTGGCATAGCTTTGAGATTCCATCTGATCTTTGTTGATGTATTTAGAGCTGTTTCTACCCATTTTAATTAGTGTATACATGCCAACTTTTGTTTTGCCCCCCTTAATATCACTTCTCATAAACATTTCCCTGTACTAACATAAGATCATATCTTTTTGATTTGCAATGGAAAAACTGTGTCACTATTTTTTCCATCACTCAAGCATCTATGGAGTTGATCTTTTTGCAGTTCTCTCACTGGCGTTTGCATACAGAAAGGAATGTGAAATATGTCATCTGAAAACTGCTGATTAACTATTAAAATGGCTCAGCTCTCATGTGCTACACGTGTAAAGATTAAAATCAATAGTAGTCATGTAACCCCCTCTTCTGTTTCAGGAAAGGGCAAGCAGAGAAACTCCCCCCCCACCACCCCATCTTCGCCACACATGCCTTTCCTCGCAGACTCCTGGCATGGAAAGGATTAGTAAACTATGTCAAAGGCCAGGAGCCAAATATCACGCCCCATGCTAGCCAGGAAAACACTCTGCTCCCCAGGCCGTGGCCTCATCCTACCGGCTCTGACACCCCGGGCACCTAAAATCATGAGCAGGACAGTGCGTGCTTTGGTGGCCAACTCTCCCCTTCGAGATATTTGCTTAAATACTTACTGGACCAAGTTGGAAAAGGGTGCATGTGGTTCCTCTTTGGAGGGTGATGCGGCTGAATCTTCTCCAGGACAGATGTCATCAGTAATTTTACTTTAAAGATGAACCTTGAGCTTGGTGCAGACATAGGCAATAAGACATTTGACATCAGAACATTTAACCCGGTAACTGGAGGAGCAACACCCAATCAGAAGACATGGCAGAGAGTGGGCTGTGTTGGATCCTGGAGCCCGCATCCTAGGGAAGGGCAAGTGTTAATTCTTTAGATGCTGGGTAACTGGGAGGGGCCCTGGAAAAGGGCTGGGGCACCAGCAGTGGTAATTGGGCCATGGTCTGGAAGAATGACTGGGTTTTAACACCCAGTACAGCCATCACTGGAAGTATTGATTGAACACCAGGCGTAAGTATAACCGAAGGTGTGGGCTCCCACAAGTGGCCCTCATCTTCTTTCCATGTCCCCACCCTGGGGCCATCCTCAGTAATCCTCATATTCCTCAGAGAGACCCAACTTCACAGCAGGCTAATAAAAAGGGGTAACCTACTGAAGACTTTGGGGGATCCAGAGGAGATACCACCCAGCATTCAACAGAAGCACAACACAATTCCTCAGGAACCATGTCCCTCTCTCCCCATCAGCAGCTCCTTCTATCCTGTCCTCTTCTCCAGTGCAGCCTCTAAAGACTTTCCTAGGTGTCCTGAGCAACTCAGCCCTGACACAGTGACTGTATAATTTATGGTTTAAACTGGGGTGCTCTGAAAGTGAAAGGGAGGCTATTAACACATCAGGTCCAAACCCAGCAAACCACTAGCTCTGACTTATGTACCCCACTTGGTGCAGAGCAAGCCAGTGGTTTGCTAAATAGGTTTGCTATTTCTCCCATTCTCCTTGGAAACAGGGACAGATTTCTCTCTGTGGGTCAATTTGGCTGCTCAGAAAATATTTGCTCCCTAGTCTTCCATGTAGGTTGTCAGAGGGAAGAAAGGAAATTTTAAAATGGATATTTTATGGGCAGTCTGTGTACCAGGAGCTCCACGTTCAGTCTTATTTAACCTAAGCCTCACAGGCCTGTGGGGAAGGTGGGATCTTCCCCCATTTTATAGACACGGAGATTGAGACTCAGGGAGGTCCCAGCTGGTTGGTGGCAGGGCCAGGATCCTAACCATCTAACCAGTATTTCTAAATGGGAAGAAGTGAGGTCTATTCAAAAGGCCATTTACCCCTGAAACGAGTGTTCTTCATAAAGGACTCAACTTCACACTGGCAACACTTAACCTTTTCATTCACAGGCATTTTCCTTTTTCACGTTGGACCTTTTTGAGATTTTTCATCAGTGGGCTGTTTCTAGCTGGTTTTGATAACTACATTTTTATTTACATGCAAATTCATAGCAAGCAGCTCGCATATAAATATGATACTAATTATTAAACTTCTATGGCTCATCAGAATGCTGTAACCTAATTGGCTTCAAGATTGCTGATAACTTACAATAGCCTGATTTGGAGCCAGACCGGTTTTTGCATCTGCATGATAAAAGGAAGCAGGAGGCTGGGAGAGTGTACACCTATTTTATATGTGTTTCTTCAAGGTCAAATAATCTTTTATTCCCTTTTCAATCTACATATTCATAAAGACCTTTGTACAATTAATGAGACAGAAGATTAAATGGTTGCAGATTAGGAACAAACCCTACTGTTCTAATTAGAGTAAAAGTTAGTCAGTCAGAGTAGAATTCCAAATTCAAACTAGCTAATACAGAGGTATAACAATGCCAACACACACACAGTCCCCCAACCAGCAGCTTGCACCAGCCACTGGATCCTGGGTTGGAAAGTCAGGAGCCCTGGTCATGATTTCTACCTATGCAAGGACCCTTCTCCTGGAGATGGACCCCAGTGACTCAGTGCCCACAATGGTGGAAGAAGGGAGGAGAGGGGATGGAATCCCGCCATATCACAACAAGGCAATGTTCCTTGACCCCCTGGTGGTAGAAGAAGTAATAAGTTCTCCCCATATTGACTGGGCTGTAGATCTTCTCCACTTCTCCAGTTCTCCTTGGGGAACCTTAAGGAGTTTTGACAATCAATGAGACCTAACCAGATGAGGTCTTGTGTCATTGGGGTTGGATGCGGAGATATTTAAAATGCCATTCCTTTTGCCAGGGAGCTTGCAGCTTCCTTTGGGATGTCAAGACCTGTGTATCTGGAGCCGCAGCAAATGGAGATGGGTTTGGAGCAGGGTCCTCACCTGCGCGCCATGGACTCCTCCAGCTGTGTTTCTCAAAGTGTGGTTCTGGAACCTGCATCAGAACAACCTGGGACCTGGGCCAGAGCATAGATTGCTCAGTCCTGCCCCAGATCAGCTGGTAGAGCCTGGACATCTGTGTTTTGGACAAGTCCCAAATGATTCTGATGCACACTATGGAAACCACTGGCTTGGAAGATCCATGGATGGACTTCGGAGGATCCACGCACTCCTAGATACTGAAAACAACATTTTATTTTTACATATGTTTATCTAGGAAGAGGTTGATAGCTTCTACCAGGTTCTCAAAAGTGGCCATGCTTCAGAAAAAGGGTAGTAAACCCCGGGATAGAGGAAAGAGATTAGGAGAGCAGAATTCAGCCAAGCAGCAGACATGGACCACCATATAACCTAGTTTAGAGGCTTCCCCTGTGCCATGAGGTATTGGCAGTTCTTCCCTTCCCATTCCCATGGTACAGGTGACAGCCCCACAGGAGCTCAGGGGAAAGAGAGAGGATGACAAGATGGCCTGGATGAGTGCTCTTCCTGGCAGAGGAGGGCCATTCGGGTGGGCACGCAGCCTGAGCACTGACACACAGGTGGGGGTCAGCACGGCTGCGGAGGAGCCAGGCGTGGCCTACCAGCCCAGGGAGCACCGCCCAGCCAGGCTCCTCCTGTCCTGTGAAGCATGCCCAGTCTCCCCACCAATTCTCCCTTTATTTCCCCAAAATCTGGAGCTTGGTTCTGTTTGCATCTGGAGCAGACGGGGCATCTTCTCTGGCTTTGAGCACCTCCCCCAGCCCCAGGGAGCACAGAGTCCTCCCCCAAATTGATGTACGATCGCTAACGAGATCACGTCTGCCTCCCGGGAATGGGCGATTATCCTGCTGCACTGGGTTATTACCCCTCACAAGTGGCGCTCAGCCTGCCCAGCTGTCTGCCAGCCCCGGGCCACCCACACCTGGCCAGGCCAGGGCAGCTGCTGGGAGCCACTCATTGGCAGCTGGAGACAGCCTCCACAGTGGGCATAGATGGGTGGGGGATAACACCTGGGCCAGCCCTGGCCTCGGGGCCAAATCACAGGAGGAGGGTGCACCCCCCCGCCGCGCACCCCACCCCCAGCTCAGCCTGCGGTGGTGGGTGGGGACTCCCTAGGCCCTCAAGGCCAGGGGAGGATCCCCACCCAGGCCGAGGTCCGGGTGTCTCAGAGGGGAAGGGCCCTCATTCCATGGAAGCCCTTGAGCCCCCTGCCCTGCCCTGTATGGAGAACCTCTGTCTCTGCCGGGGGTCACAGGAGCAGTAAAGGGAAGCACTGACAGTCCACACAGGGCTGTCTCCTGAATTTGGTTGGCAGGTCTGTCCTCCACTGAGATCTGTCACTCCTGCAGCACGGGGACTCCAGTCACCACCCTTGAAGACACAACCCAGCCTTCCCAGATTGCCCTGCCAGTGCCTGCCTTTCCCTTGGTTTGGTTTGCTCCCACTCTGGGGTCAGGGTTGGGGACAGAGGAAGGGGCACCCAAGAGCATTCTCAGGGTGCGCAGGACATGCCCACCGTCCACAGGAGCCCTGCAGGCCAGGAAGACTGGAAGTGTCGGCGCCAGGACAAGGCTGTCTCTGCCCCATCACCCCTCCCCCACATTAACCTCCAGCCACCCTTCTGTGCTGCCCATCCAGCATGGGACCCGGGGGGCTACTGGCTTCCTGCACCCCTACATCTGATCTTGTGCAGCTGTCTCCAGGCCTCTGGGGGTCTGTGGGGCCTTTCGGGAGTCCCACGTGGGCGTCCCCGCCCTTGCTTGGTGAAGGACAGGCCCTCACGCTGTGCCTGAGCACCTGTCCTTTGGCTTTGATCTCAGTCCAGGCCCAAAGCCTCACATATTATCTTTCAGATCATTCAGTGGGGGGAGGGGAGAGCAGCAAGAGCAGCTGTCTGAAGTTGGGTCATTGTCTTCAGCAGCAGGTAAGGGGTAGACAAGCCACCGAGGTAACCCCACCCTCATGTGGGGCCCAGAGAGTCGGAGGACTGAACTGGACTGCCCAGAGCAGGCCCTTCAGAGCCCCTGCCTTCGTCTGCGGGGGCTGAGGTCATAAAACACCACCGGGGCCTCAAATGACAGACGTCTGTCTTCTCCCAGTTCTAGAGGCTGGAAGTCCATGACTGAGGCATCGGCAGGGTTGGTCCCCTCTCAGGGCTGGGAGGGAAGTGTCTGCTCCAGGCCTCTCTCCTTGGCTTGTAGATGGCTGTCTTCTCCCTGTGTCTTCATGGTGTCTCCCTTTGTCTGTGTCTGTGTCCAAATTTCCTCTTCTGATAAGGACACCAGTCAAATTGGATTAGGACCCACTTAATGACCTCATTTTAATTTAATTAACTCTTTAAAGAGTCTATCTCCAAATATGGCTACATTCAGAGGTCCTGGGGGTTAGGACTTCAACACATGAATTTCCAGTTTAGCCCCGAACAGGGTTCCAGGGACTCACAGTCCCTCTGGGGCTTGCCGATCTCAGGGGCAGAGCCTGCAGCCCTCTCCTGGGGACCCCCCACCTCTAGGCTGAGAGTCAGTGGTGGAGGAAGCAAGCATGTATCCAGGCCCAAGGAAAGCCCCTCATTCTTGGAGTTGGGAGACTGTGGATCTGTGAGGTTCAGCCTCCTCTCCAGCAGGCCACCAGTCAATCTTTCTAGTTTATCTTTAAACCTTCTTTGAGTTGAGATGTGAGGAGGCACCCCAGAGAGAAGCACACACCCTATCCCCACTTTACGGAGTATAAAAGTGAGGGTCACTCAGGAAGCAGGAGAGCTGAGATTGGAACCCAGGCTGTCCAGCCCTGGAGCTCAGGCTCTTATCCAATGACTTTAGGAAAACATAGGGGATATTTTAAAAATCTCAAAATGGGAAAGGCTTTTTAAAGCATGACACAAATCCAGAAACATTAAAAGAAAAGACTGATATATTTAATATCCTACAAGGAAACTCCTTCATGGCCAATAATAATAAAAACAACAACAACCACAAAGCACAAAATTTCAGACAAAAGACAAAGGAAATACCAGGGGAAACCATGTGTAATATATGACAATTAACCACTTTCCTTAAAATGTAATGAGCTCTTCCGAATCAATAAGAAAAAGTCTAATAACCCAAAGGAAAAATGGGAGGGAAAAAGAAAGAAAAGCTATGAATAGACAGCTCACAGAAAAAAATAGAACTGGCTACTGACACATGAAGAATCACCCAGGGATACTAACACTTGAAGAAATGCAAGTCAAACTCTGAATCTCCATTTTTTTCACCTATCAGAGCAGCAAAATGGAAAAGTTTTACAAGTTCAGTACTGATGAAAGAGTGAGAAAGGGAAATTTTTCTATATTTTGGGAGGGAGTATAAACTAATGGAACAGGTTTTATAGGTGTCTAGCGTCTGGAAGGATCTAAAGAAAATTGGCATCGCAAATCTCATTCCTCTCAGCGATGCCACCACTAGCTATCTGCCCACAAACAGACTCCCCGATAGATGTCATTGCACCAGCCTTTGAAAACAGTAAAAACCTAGAGACAGCCTAAACGCCTCTGATAGGGTGATGGTTGGACAAATTACGCCCCCTGCCCCTGCAACAGAATTCCACGCAACCGTTAGAAGGAATGAGGTTGATTCATAAATTCTGGCATTGGGGTGGGAGTAGGGGTCATTTAGGATATATTGACATTTATTCTGGGAAAAGGTGAAGTGCTGGGCGGTGTGTAGAAGGATATGCTCTCATCTGTGTGAGGATATGAACTGAGAAAGGGAGGAGGAGCACGGAGAGCAGGAAGACGTTTACCTTCCATTGTCTCGTCTCTGTGTTCCAGGATTCTCGGGATCTCCTTGAGGATCTTGTTTAAACACAGCCTGCCAGGCCCACCCCCAGAGTGCTGATCCAGAAGGTCTGGGGTGGGCCCCTGAATGTACATTTTCAACAAGTCTCCAGGAGCATCAGCTGGTCCAGGGACCACATGGAGAACCACTGCTGTAGTGTTTGAGTTATGGTACCATGTAGGGTATTGGTTTTAAAATTTTTAGAAATAATTTATCAAAATAATCCCTGGTCCAGGACCACCGCTAGCCTGCGTTCCTCTTCTCTGCAACATTTGCTGGTGATTAGTCGTCTTTGCCTTGTAGTCAGAAACTACCCACTGTGTCTAAACCCAGTCTCTGCTGCTTTAGTCTGCACCCTCTCTCCCCCAGTGGGGTCAGCAGCTCACAGGAAGGACAAGCCACATTCAGAACAAATCCACCACCACCTGCTGGGAGACAAGGAGCAGACGATGCCCCTCCAGCCGTCTCCTTGCTAAGATCAAAGCCCCAAAGCCCCTCACTGTTAGAGCAGCCTTTTTCTGGTTGTGTGATCACAGATCACAGGCTCGGCCTGCCCTCTCTTCCCACCAAGTCAGAGGAATGCAAAAAAGCAAGGTTGACACCTGTCCTAGTAGAAAGGTCCTGACTTCCCTGTGACAAGCAGGAAAACTCTCAAGACGAACTGCCATAAAACGAACAGCAAAGTCCCAGGCTGGGAAGAGAGGCGCTTGCTAGGGAGATGGGGTCATCCTTCAGGTCTGTTCTGTCTGATGAAGGTCATCTGGACCATCTCTGCTGCAATGAGGAGGTCAGGGTCCCCAGGATGGCCCCCAGGTCGCCCCCAGGAGTGGGTGGCAGCAGCGGTGACCCAGATTCCCAGCCCAGATGTTAGGGTGCCCTCCTCATACCTAATAAATGGGATCTTGTCATGCCCACAGCCCCTCCCTCCCTGCGCCCCTGTGAGGCTGGCAGCCATTGAGAGGTACGACCTGCAGAGTGCTCCGAACACCCACCTGACCGCATGCCTGCTGAGTGGAGTGGCCCGTCCTCAGCCAATCTTTCCCCTCGGATGCCCCTCAGAGGCCCCGCCCTGGTGCCTTCAGGGAGCACCCTCATTTCCCTCCCGTCTCTCCTCCTCCCTGGCCACCGAAGCTGTGACCTTGTTCCCTCTCTCGACCTGTCCATTCTCGCTCCATTCTTGTTTTCAAAAGGGGGAAAAAGCATTTTGATATGAAGCATTTCGAGGGCTGTTTAGGTTTGCTGAGTGCTGGGCCTTTTGCTTGCCTTGCCTCCATTATTATCTCCTCCTGACAGGTGAAGAAGTGCTGATGAGGAAGGCCCGCCGCGACCAAGGTCAGACCCCCTGTGACCCCACAGGGTTCTTGGTCAGACCCCACGAACCCATCTCCCCTGCATCGGCAGGCGGACTCTCAACCACTGCGCAACCAGGCCATGGCCACCGTGTGGAGCCTGAGGCAGGCACTCAGGGTGGAGCCCGCAGTGACAAGACCCCAGCCCAGAGGGGCCGGGCTGCCGGGCTGCCAGGACTGTGAGAGGGAGACACAGGTGCCTGCCAGGAGCCACAGAGGAGAGGAGGATGAGAATGCAAGTCCCACCTGAGCAGGGATGGAGAGATGGTGAGAAACTCTGGAGGATGGAAGAGAGCGAGGCAGGGTTTATTGCCTGGCACTTTGACCAGAGTTTTCACCCTTTCACTGTTCCCACAATGATCTCCTCGTTTGATTTGTAGAAGCACCAATGGGCAGGCAGGGAAAGTCATGGAAACCAAGGCTCCAGGGCACAGGGATGTGTTCCAGGACACGTGGCTCATCCATAATGGCCTAAGGGAGCTGTTCCCAGTCGGTGTCTTTATCCAATGGCACGGACCCTCGGGTTGCGTCCTGGGCTTTAGGGGGCCAGGGCATTGGGTGCGGAGGAGCAGGAAGCCCTGTTGTGCCTCTGGGGGTCTGAGTGACCCTGCTGTGGAATAAATGGCCAAGGAGAGCCACCAGCCCGGGAGCCCGCGATACCTCTTCCTCCAGCCTCACCCCTGTATTTTGTTCCAGGCAGCCCCTCTCCCCAGCTTCCCCAGCAGCTGGGCCTTGCTTGTGATCAAGTTCACCAATGAGTTCCACATGGCAAGGGTCTGGCATGCTGGGGACGGGCTGGTTCCAGACACAGTCACCGCCCTGTCTCCTGGCTGCTTCCTACTCTTCCTGCCTGAATGCAGAAGTGAAGTCCGGCCGGGGGTGGCCATCCGGTGACTGAGGATGACAGAGCCCGGAATTCAAAGGATCCTGTATCCCCGGTGTCCCCTCACGCAGCTCCACCAGCCGGTCTGCTTCTGGCCTCGTGCTGGGAGAAAACGAACTCCTATCAGGCTAAGTGGCTGAGGCAGGTGTCGGGCAGGGGCAGCTGAACACAGGAGCCCCAAGTCCCAACAGTTGTGGAGCCCATTGGAAAAGAAGTCTCCTTGGTTACCCATGGATTTTGGTCTTGGATGTGGCTCCCAGGACCTGCCCCTTCCCCCACTGCACACCCCACCACCCATTCCCGAGGAGATGGGAGAGACACCCACCCACCCTGATTCTGCTCTTTCAGCCAAGGTTCTATCCACCCAGCTAGGCACTCTGACTAAGGGCTCCCACACGAGCTCAACTGTCAGGCAGATGGAGGGACACTCCAGCAATTCCTTACCTCTGTCCCACCACCCACAATGGTCAGTCCTGACCGACCATCTCTATGTGGTCTCAGGACAGCCCTGAGGTGACCAGGACAGTCATAGATGAAGTGACAGTTGATGAAGTAACCTGCTGGGGACACGTGGCTGGTGAATGGTGGAGATGGAAATAGAACCTGGTGTTCGTGACCTGAGGTTCTCAGAGGGGATTCCTCAACCCCACATCCAAATCTCCAGGGACAATGCTCACCAGGTCCTACTCTAGACCTGCTGAATTAGGAGCTCTGGGGAAGGTGCCCATGGAATCTGCATGATCTGCACCCCAGGGCCCAGGGACCTCTCCGTCCGCTGAGCTGCCTCCCCAGGTGTAAGGGGCAGACTTATGAGATGTCAGGTACAGCCTCCACCCAAGGACCGACCCTCTGGTCCCAGACAGTGACACTGAGCCACTTTCTAGTGCTTCAGAAAGCAAGTTTTTGGCTGGCAGGCAGCTGAAAATCCTGTTGCCCAGGCTGGACTTCAGACCAATGAAATCTGAATCTCTGGGGGTGGGACACAGGCATGGGCATTTTTTAAAGTTCCCCAGGTGATTCTAAGGCAGAAAACCTCCTGTCTCCATGCTGTGTGGGTCTCCCTCAAACTAGAGGGCATCAGAATCCCCTGGAGAACTGTTAAACACAGCTGGCTGGGCCCCAACCCCAGAATTTCTGATTCATTAGGTCCTGGGAGGGCCCAAGAATTTGTATCTCCAAGTTCCCAGGTGGTGCTGCTGTTGCTGGGCTGGGGACCACACTGTGAGAACCACTGGAGCAAAAGAAAGAAGGGGCAGAGGAAAAGCTAAGAGTGGTTCCCATTTGGCCATTGTCAAGGTGTGACTTGCTCTAGTGAACAGGTCCTAGTAAGTGTTACTTGTGGCTCCCAGGGATATGTTCTCCCAAATGTACCTGCTAAGGATGGAAACCTATCTCTTGTAACATAATTACCACCGTATAGATGGAGAATTGGGACCTTGCACCCAGAGCCCCCAGGGATGGTTGGGCAGGTTGTGCACTACACAAACCCGGGGACCGCCATTCACATTAATGTGAGCTGTGCTTCCCTGTACTGTCAAGAGTAACAGACTTCCCACTCAAAGCTCAGAGTGTCACCATGGAGATTTTCACACGGTGCCTCAGAAATTCTGCGCCTACATTTGCTTTAACTTGTCTCCCCTCTGCCCCTCAGTGTTTCCACAGGACTCTCCACCTCCCTAGTGGCCACCCACCCCAGGTGACCTGGGCTGGGCCTGATATGACTTGTGCAGTATGGGGCCTCTCCCCTACCCGGGGCCACCAGAGGCCCCCATCCTGGGAGCAGGTGTTCCTGGACCACTGTCTGCTCTGCCTAGCGGACCTTGGCACCAGCCTTGGGCTGGGGCAGGAGCTCCTGGCCTTCCTCCTCTGCCACTTCCTGCTGCTGATTATCCCTCCTCCACAGGAGATAAACCTGCATGAGGAATTTGTTTTCTCTGGTAACACATGCTGCGTCCAATAGAACTGCAGGCTGAGTCACCAGTGCCGGTTTCCTCTGAGCCCACCCCACCCTCCCCTACCCCATCCCCACACCCCGTGGCCTTTTGCCTATTCGGGCTTCTCCCTTTCATAAGGCACTTCCTGGAGTGACATACGTGTCCTGTGTGTTTCTGTCTTGTGATTCGGGCCCAGCTGCCCCCACATTCCTTCCATGACACTTGGCCAGTGTGAGTGGGCACCCATGAGTGGGCTGGGGCATCTTATCGGAGGGTGTTCTGTTTGGGACCCAAACACAGAGAGAGCTCGTGGGCCCAGGAGCCCGGCTGATAGGGGCAGAGGTCCACACCCTGCCTGCCAGCTTGCGACTCTGCAGGGAGAGAGGGCAGGTGGTAGGGGACCCAGGGGAGAGAGCATCCAACACATCACGGGGAGTGGGGCCTCTGCCAGGTATGAAGTAGTTGAGGAAAGAATGTCGGAGCCAGCTGATGCCTCCTACGTTTATATCTCCAGCCTGGTCCTCTCCCCCGACCTCCAGGCTCGTAAATCCAACTGCCTCCTTCCCAAACTATCACTCCCAATTTCCACCCAAAAGGTACTCCTCCTAATACCTCAGCGACTCCATCCTTTCTTAGCTCAAGCCAAAAACTGTGATGATATCCTTGACACCTCACCTCTTGTAACCAAAGCTTCAGCAAATCCAAACTGCCTTTTTCTTTACACACCTGAATTTGTCCATGTGACTATGAAATGTCACCAGTGACCCTGGTCAGGGCCATGTGGGCACCATGAGAGGATCCCCTCCCTTTTTCCTTCTCCCCCATGAACCTACAGTCAGTAGGCTTCTCTCCTGGGAGGAAAGCATTGCCCTCCAACCCCATCCACCAGGGCAGAGGCAGCTCGCGGAGGCTTTCATGGTCCTGCTGGGACAGAGGGCTGGCAACATTCTTCTCCAAGCCCTGCACTTCAGGCAAGGCCTGGGGGAGCCCCCTGGCTCGGTCAGCTCCAGAGGCTTCCTGAGAAGGGGGTCATGGAGCTGTGCTCTGGCTGAAAGGGTCACCTTCCGGCAGACCTAGGTCTGGAAAGACCAGACCCTGTTGTGGCCTGGACTGGGCAAGGCAGGGCAGCTCACTCAGCCTTAGCTAACTGACCTAGCCAAGCGCTGACAGAGTGACGTCAGTCTCATGTTTGTGAAAAAGCCAATCCTGTAGTTTGCTCAATCCCAGGATGGGAGGTGGGAGTGACGGGCGGGGGGGGGGGGAGGTGGTGCATAGGTCAGGTCCCTTGGCAGCAGCTGAACTTTGGGAGGAGCCACCAGCTTCAATTACTTGCTGCTGCCTTTAATTTCATGTTGAGAAGCCACAGGTGATGGAAAAAGAAATTGGTCCCCATGGGCCGAATGCTTTTCCGATCTGCAGTTATTAGCAGAGCTTCTGAAGGTGTCATGAACTGAACATGAGACAGCTGCCTCTGGAAGTGAGACCCACATGCAGTGTGGGAATGGTGGATGGGGGCTCCGGAGGAGAGATGCTTAGGAAAAAATTTCTGCTAGCAAGCGATCTTTCTTTGAGAGTTCTGAACCATTTTGTAACTCTCCTCCTCCCCTGGCAACCTCCTCACCTGTCCCTCCTTTCAAATCTCTCTGAAAGAGATGTACGTAATGTACGCAAAATTGAAAAAAATCATTTAGGAGGTCAAGGGAGCCCAGGATGGAGTGCAGACTGTGATGAAGCAATGTAACTGTATTACAAATGTGTAAACAACCTCCATGAAGGGAGGGAAGAAGGTAAATAAGTTTGGAAATAAATGGAAATTTTGTGAGTAAAGGCAAAAAGAACTATGCATAAGCACCGTCCTCTCACCGACAGTTGTTTCCCACAGAGGTATGGTATGGGTTAACAATTCTGACACGGATATCTATGTATACTGGACTTGAACAATTAAGTAAATGGATGGTGAGTGTTGGAAGCCAGGTTTCTCACTGTTGGAACGGGAGGTTACAGACAAGCAAGGGAGGAGCCCAGAAGGATCCACGGGTGATGGATTAGAGTTGGAGAAAAATCAGTGTAAACTCATGTTTAGCCTAATATTGATACAAGTGGATACATACAGAAATACAGTATTTATAGATATGTGTATGTACACAGGTTAGTACACACAAACAGGTTTTTCTGCTGTCTCAGCTGAGAGGGCCTAGAAGTAATGACATCCCAGGATCATACCTAGTGCCCCAATCTTGGTTTCCAGTACCATTCTCCAATACAATTAATATCTTTGAGTCCGTGCTGCTATTTAAAAAAAAATGATTCAATACATAAATAAATGGAGAATACAGACAAATCTCCCATGCAGAAGAGTTTCAAATAATTTGTGTTGATACTCTGCCCTCAGGGAGATGGAACATCGCCCCTCACTGGGAATGAGACTGTGCATAATGACTTCCTTTCCAAGAAGGACAGTATGGAAGGGGAGGGGTGGGGGAGAGTAACTTTATAGTGGAGAAACCTGACAAACACCATCTCATCAAGGTGATCAAGGTTAACATCAACAATGACAGATCATGTTGATAGTATGTACTACTGACATGACGTGATGAGAATGGCACTTTAACTCTGTGATCTTCCTCCCTAAAACCCATAACCCCAATTTAATTATGAGAAAAACATCAGACAAATCCCATTTGAGGGACATCCTACAAAATATCTTACCTGTACTCCTCAAAATTGTCAAGGTCATCAAAAACAAAGAAGGTATGAGAAATCACAGAGAAGAGAATTCTAAGGAGACATTATGACTAAGTGTAATGTGGTAACCTGAATGGAATCTCAGACAGAAAAAGGACATTAGGTAAAAACTAAGGAAATCTGAATAAAGTATAGGCTTTAGTTAATAATAATATAGCAGTATTGGTTCATTACCTGTGACAAATATATTATACTAATGTAAGATGTTGGATAATAAGGGAAACTGAGAGTGGGGTATATGGAAACTCTCTTTACTCTCTTCACAACTTTTCTGTAACAGTAAATCTATCCTAAAATAAAAGGTTTATTTTTTAAAAGAAAGCAGGAGTGGTTATATTGTCAGATGAAGTATACCTCAAAGCAAAGGAAATTACCAGACACAGAGAAGCACATTATGTAATGACAAAAAGTTCTCCACCAAAAAGATAACAATCTTAAATGCGTATGCATCAAACAACAGAGCTACAAAAATGTGAAGCAAAAACTGATAGAACTGAGTGGAGAAATAGACAAATCCATAATTATAGTTGGGGAATTTAGCATTCCTCTCTCAAAAATTGATAAAGTAGCTAGACATAAATCCAGCAAGAATATGAAAGAACTCAACAACATCATCAACTAACAGGATCTCATTGACATTTAGAAAGCATTCAAACCCACAACAGCAGAATATACATTCTTTACAATAGTCCATGAGACATACACCAAGATAGACTATATTCTGGGCCATAAAATAAACCTCAACAAAATTAAAATAATTGAACTTATGTAGAGTGTGCACTGTGACCACAGTGGAATCAAACTCTAAATATAAGAGAAAAAAAACGGAAAAATTGTCAAACTCTTTGAAGTTAAATACACTTTTAAGTAATCCATGTGTCAAACAGGAAGTCTCAAGGAAAACTAAAACATATATTGAACTAAATAAAAATGAAAGTGCAATATTTCAAAATCTGTGCTAAGGCATTGCTGAGAGTAAAATTTGTATAACATTAAATGTTATATTAGATAAAATGAAAAGTCTCAAATCAATAATCTGAACTTCTTTCTCAAGAATATATGAAAAGAATATCAAAATAAACCCAAACCAAGCAGAAGACAGGAAATAAGTTAAGAGTATAAGCAACGACATTGATAGCAGAAAAACAAGAGAAATGCAGTGAAACCAAAAACCTGATTCTTTTAAAAGATAAGTAAAATTGACCAATTTCTAGCAAGACTAGGACAAAAAAAGGACAAAAAAAAGAAAAAAAGATGAGACTCGAATTAACAATATCAAGAACAAAGCAGGGGAGACTTTCCTGGTGGTGCAGTGGTTAAGAATCCGCCTGCCAAAGCAGGGGACACAGGTTCGAGCCCTGGGCCGGGAAGATCCCACATGCCATGGAGCAACTAGGCCCGTGCACCACAACTACTGAGCCTGAGCTCTAGACCCCGTGAGCCACAACTACTGAGCCTGCATGCCACAACTACTGAAGCCTGCATGCCTAGAGCCCATGCTCCACAGCAAGAGAAACCACTGCAATGAGAAGCCCGTGCACCACCACAAAGAGTAGCCCCTGCTCACCGCAACTAGAGAAGGCCTGCATGCAGCAACGAAGACCCAACACAGTCAAAAATAAATAAATAAATGAATTTATTAAAAAAACAAAAAGAACAAAGCAGGGAATGTCATTACAAACAATGCAGACATCAAAAGGGATACCACAAACAACACAACAGACATATATTTAACAACTTAGATTAAATGAATCAATTTCTTGAAAAGAACAAATTACTACACCTCATCCAAAGTGAAATAGATCATTTGAATAGACCTGTAACTATTAAGAAAAATGAATTCAAAAGTTAAAAATTCTGAAAAAGAAATCTCCATGCCCAGAGAGCTTCACAGGGAATTCTATCAGAACTTTAAAGAAGAATTAACACTAATTCTACATAATCTCTTCCAGAAGAGAAGTACACTTTCCAATTCATTTTATGAAGCTAGGAGTACCCTGATACCAAAACCAGAAAACGACAGCATAAAAATAAAGCTACAAACTAACATCACTCATAAATATAGATGCAAAAATCCTTAACAAAATTTTAGCACATAGAATACAGCAATATAGGAAAAGAATTATATATCATGACCAAAGAGAATTTATTCCAGATATGTAAGGCTGGCTCAATATTTAAATCAATCAATGTTATTCATCATATCATCAGGCTAAAGGAGAAAAATTTTATGGTCACATTAATGGCCTCATAAAAAGCATCTGACAAAATACAATACTCATTCACGATTTTAAAGACTCTCAGAAAACTAGGAATAGAGGGAACTCCCTAAACTTGATAAAAAGCATCTACAGGAAACCTAGAGCTAACATTAATATTTAATTGTGAAAGACTGAATGCTTTCCCTCTAAGATCAGGAACAAACAAAGGATGTCCACTCTCATCAAGGATATCTCACGTCTTATTCAGCATAGTACTGGAAGTTCTAATCACTGCAATAAGGCAAGAAAAGCAAATGAAAGGCATACAGTTTATAAAGGAAAAAATGAAGGTGTGCCTGACCTAAGAGTATTAAATAAAAGTGACACAACTTAATAATCACAAAAAAAGAAATAAAAATGTTGCTATTTGCTAGAATTTTCTATGTAGAAAATCCCAAGGAATCTACAAAAAAAATCGTCCTAGAACTAATAAATGAGTTTGGCAAGGTTGCAGGATACAAGATAACCATTCAAAAATCAATTGTATTTCTATATACTAGCAATGATCACCAGCAATTAAAAATACAATGCAATTTATAACTGCTCAAAAAATGGAATACAGGTAAATTAAATAAAACATAAGGACTTATTTACTGAAAACTAGAAAATTCTAATGAAAGATGTAAAAAATGGAGAGAAAGACTACATTTGGACTGGAATGTAATGGTTTGGAAGACTCAAAATAGTAAAGATGTCGATTCTCTTCAATTTGATACACAGGTTTAACGAAATTTCTATCAAAACCTTGCCAAGATATTTTGTAGATACTGACAAAATTATTCTAACATTTATATGGAGAAGCAAAGAACTAGTATAATTAAAACAATTATGAAAAAAAAGAGTAAAGTGGGAAGAACAGTCTGCTTGATTTCCAGACCTGTTATATAACTATAGTAATCAAGACTGTGCAGTATTGGCACAGAGATAGATACAGATCAACAGAACAGAACAGAGGACCAAGAAATAGACTCACACAAAAATGCCCAACTGATTTTTGACAAAGGTGCAAAGGCAATTCAATGGAGGAAGGATAGCCTTTTCAGCAAAGGGTGCTGGAGCAATTGGACATCTAGAGGTGAAAAGTGAACCTGGACCTAAACTTCACACCTAATTCAAAGTGGATCATGGACTTAAATGTGAAATGTAAAACTATAAATCCTTTAGAAAAAAATAAGAGGAAATCTTCAGGATTTAGGGTTAAGCCAAGAGTTTCTAAACTCGATACCAAAAGCACAATCTACAAAAGGGAAAACTGTTAAGCTGGACTTCATCAAAATTCGAAATTTTGCTCTGTAAAATACCCTGTTAAGAAGATGAAAAGACAAACTAGAGACTGGGAGAAAATACTGGCAAACCACATATCTGACAAAGAATCAGTATCCAGAATAATATATAGAGGGCGGAGTCAAGATGGCAGTGGGGGAGGATGCAGAGTTCACGTCTCCCCCAAACTAGGGTGCCTGCCAGATGCTCGTGGGGTAACCTTCATGCCCAAGGAGATGGGAGGAACCCCCCGAGTGACCGGGTAGGACATGGGGGGAGTGAGGGGGGAGGAGAAGTGGAGGCCGGACAGGACCAGCACCACTGAGGGGTGGCTGGGAGGCGGAGAGGGGTTCCCATGCCTGGAGGGGCCCTTGGGGACTCGGAGGATCAAGTATTTTTCCTGCCCAATTGGCCTGGGAAGGCTGTGGGGCTCCAAGGTCAGATCCCCTGCCCTCTAAGGCCCCCTCAATGCTGCGTTGTTCCTGGGGGCATAGGAGGGAAGCAGGGGGAAGAAGGGGAGGGGAGGACGGAGGAGAGGCCTTCCAGGATTGAGGGGTCGGGGGGGAGCATACCTAGCTTTTTACCCATCCACTCGGGCTCAGTGAGCCTGCTGGGGTCCTCCTGGTCCCCCGCCCTCCAGGGCCAGAGGCACTCCTGGGTCTCTCCTGCTACATTGAGACTAAGCCTTCCCACCCGGCCAGGGCCTTTTCCGGCATTGTGGGTCCTAAGCATAGGCTCCACCCACTGCCTAAACCCACCCCTGCCTAAGCCCCGCCCCCCCACAGCCTAGGCCTTTTTCAGCTTTTTTTCTTTTTTTTCTCTCCCTCCTCTTTTTTAATGTTGTGGTTCTGTTTTACATTCCAGTTGTTATTTAATCTATATATTTTTTTTTTATTATTATTGTTCTGCTCCTTTTTTTTTCTTTTCTTTGCACAGCTTACAGAATCTTGGTACACGAGCCAGGGGTCAGGCCAGAGTTCCTGTTGTGGGAGCTCTGAATCTGAACCATTGGACGAACAGACAACCTCAGACCCCAGAGAATATTCATCAGAGTGAGGTCTCCCAGCACCAAGACCCAGCTCGACCCAACAGCCTACAAACTCCAGTGCTGGAAGCCTCAGGCCAAACAACCAGTAAGTCAGGAACACAATCCCACCCATCAAAAAAAAAAAAGAGAGAGAGAACAAAAGAATACGTCACAGATGAAGGAGCAAGGTAAAATCCTACAAGACCAAATAAATGAAGAAGAAATAGGCAACCTACCTGGAAAAGAATTCAGAGTACTGATAGTAAAGATGATCCAGATCTCAGAAGTAGAATGGAGGCACAGATTGAGAAACTACAAGAAATGTTTAACAAACATCTAGAAGAACTAAAGAACAAACAAACAGAGATGAACAACACAATAATTGAAAAGAAAAATACACTAGAAGGAATCAATAAGAGAATAACTGAGGCAGAACGAATAAGTGAGCTGGAAGACAGAATGGTGGACATAACTTCTGAGGAGCAGAATAAATAAAAATGAATGAAAAGAATTGAAGACAATCTCAGAGACCTATGGGACAACCCTAAACACACCAACATTTGAATTATAGGGGTCCCAGAAAAAGAAGGGAAAAAGAAAGGGTCTGAGAAAATATTTGAAGAGATTAGAGTCAAAAACTTCCCTAACACGGGAAAGGAAATAGTCACTGAAGTCCAGGAAATGCAGAGTCCCATATACAATAAATCCTAGGAGAAACACACCAAGACACATATTAATCAAACTAACAAAAATTAAATTCAAAGAAAAAATATTGAAAGCAGCAAGGGAAAAGCAAAGAATAACATTCAAAGGAATTCCTGTAAGGTTATCAGCTGATTATTCAGCAGAAACTCTGCAAGCCAGAAGGGAGTGGCAGAATATACTTAAAGTGATGAAAAAGAAAAACCTACAACCAAAATTACTCAACCCAGCAAGGATCTCATTCAAATTTGACGTAGAAATCAAAAGCTTTACAGACAAGCAAAAGCTAAGAGAATTCAGCACCACAAAACCAGCTTTAAAACAAATGCTAAAGGAACTTCTCTAGGCAGGAAACACAAGAAAAGAAAAAGACCCACAAAAACAAACCCAAAACAATTAACAAAACGGTAATAGGAACATACATATTGATAATCACCATGAATGTAAATGGATTAAATGCTCCAAACAAAAGACACAGCCTGGCTGAATGGATACAAAAACAAGACATGTATATATGCTGTCTACAAGAGACTCAGTTCAGACTTTGGGACACATAAAAACTGAAAGTAAAGGGATGGAAAAATATATTCCATGTAAATGGAAATCAAAAGAAAGCTGGAGTAGCAATACGTGTATCAGATAAAATAGGCTTTAAAATAAAGACTGTTACAAGAGATAAGGAAGGACACTACATAATGATCAAGGGATCAATTCAAGAAGAAGATATAACAATTATAAATATTGACAGCAGAAGCTAGAAGAACTACAGTCCTGTAGCCTGTGGAACAAAAACCCCATTCACAGAAAGATAGACAAGATGAAAAGGCAGAGGGCTATGTACCAGATGAAGGAACAAGATAAAACCCCAGAAAAACAACTAAATGAAATGGAGATAGGCAACCTTCCAGAAAAACAATTCAGAATACTGATAGTGAAGATGATCCAGGACCTCGGAAAAAGAATGGAGGTAAAGATCAAGAAGATGCAAGAAATGTTTAACAAAGACCTACAGGAATTAAAGAACAAACAAACAGAGATGAACTATAAATAACTGAAATGAAAACTACACTAGAAGGACTCAATAGCAGAATAACTGAGGCAGAAGAATGGATAAGTGACCTGGAAGACAGAATGGTGGAATTCACTGCTGTGGAACAGAATAAAGAAAAAGAATGAAAAGAAATGAAGACAGCCTAAGAGACCTCTGGAACAACATTAAACACAACAACATTCACATCACAGGGGTCCCAGAAGGAGAAGAGAGAGAGAGAAAGGACCAGAGAAAATATTTGAAGAGACTATAGTGGGAAACTTCCCTAACATGGGAAAGGAAATAGCCACCCAAGTCCAGAAAGCGCAGAGAGTCCCATACAGGATAAACCCAAGGAGAAACATGCCAAGACACATAGTAATCAAATTGGCAAAAATTAAAGACAGAGAAAAATTATTGAAAGCAGCAAGGGAAAAGTGACAAATAACATACAAGGGAACTCCCATAAGGTTAACAGCTGATTTCTCAGCAGAAACTCTACAAGCCAGAAGGGAGTGGCTTGATATACTTAAAGTGATGAAAGGGAAGAACCTACAACCAAGATTACTCTACCCGGCAAGGATTTCATTCAGATTCGATGGAGAAATCAAAAGCTTTACAGACAAGCAAAATCTAAGAGAATTCAGCACCACCAAACCAGCTCTACAACAAATGCTAAAGGAATGTCTCTAAGTGGGAAACACAAGAGAAGACAAGGATCTACAAAAACTAACCGAAAACAATTAAGAAAATGGTAATAGGAACATACATATTGATAATTACCTTAAACGTGAATGGATTAAATGCTCCAAGCAAAAGACACAGGCTTGCTGAATGGATACAAAAACAAGACCCATAAATATGCTGTCTACCAGAGACCCACTTCAGACCTAGGGACACATTCAAACTGAAAGTGAGGGAATGGAAAAAGATATTCCATGCAAATGGAAATCCAAAGAAAGCTAATGATCAGGGGATCAATCCAAGAAGAAGTTATAACAATTATAAATATATATGCACCCAACATAGGAGCACCTCAGTACATAAGACAACTGCTAACAGCTATAAGAGAGGAAATCGACAGTAACACAATAGTGGGGGACTTTAACACCTCACTTATGCCAATGGACAGATCAACAAAAATGAAAATAAATAAGGAAACAGAAGCTTTAAATGACACAATAAACCAGATAGATTTAATTTATATTTATAGGACATTCCATCCAAAAACAGCAGATTACACTTTCTTCTCAAGTGCTCACAGAACATTCTCCAGGATAGATCACATCTTGGGTCACAAATCAAGCCTCAGTAAATTTAAGAAATTGAAATCATTTCAAGCATCTTTTCTAACCACAATGCTATGAGATTAGAAATGAATTACTGGGGAAAAAAACGTAAAAATCACAAACACATGGAGGCTAAACAATATGTTACTAAATAATCAAGAGATCAGTGAAGAATTCAAAGAGGAAATCAAAAAATACATAGAGACAAATGACAATGAAAACACAACAATCCAAAACCTATGGGATGCAGCAAAAGCAGTTCTAAGAGGGAAGTTTATAGCTATACAAGCCTACTGCAAGAAACAAGAAAAATCTCAAATAAACCATCTAACCTTACACCTAAAGGAACTAGAAAGAAGAACAAACAAAACCCAAAGTTAGCAGAAGGAAAGAAATCATAAAGATAAGAGCAGAAATAAATGATATAGAAACAAAGAAAACAATAGCAAAGATGAATAAAACTAAAAGCTGGTTCTTTGAGAAGATAAACAAAATTGATAAATCATTAGCCAGACTCATCAAGAAAAAGAGGGAGAGGACTCAAATCAATAAAATTAGAAATGAAAAAGGAGAGGTTGCAACAGACACCACAGAAATACAAAACATCTTAAAAGACTACTACAAGCAACTCTATGCCAATAAATGAACAACCTGGAAGAAATGGACAAATTCTTAGAGAAGTATAACCTTCCAAGATTGAACCAGGAAGATATAGAAAATATGAACAGACCAATCACAAGTAACAAAATTGAAACTGTGATTAAAAATCTTCCAACAAACAAAAGTCCAGGACCAGATGGCTTCACAGGTGAATTCTACCAAACATTTAGAGATGAGCTAACACCCATCCTTCTCAAACTCTTCCAAAAAATTGCAGTGGAAGGAACACTCCCAAACTCATTCTATGAGGCCACCATCACCCTGATACCAAAACCAGACAAAGATACTACAAAAAAAGAAAATTACAGACCAATATCACTGATGAATATAGATGCAAAAATCCTCAACAAAATACTATCAAACAGAATCCAACAGCACATTAAAAGGATCATACACCATGATCAAGTGGGATTTATCCCAGGGATGCAAGGATTCTTCAATATACACAAATCTATCATTGTGATACACCATATTAACAAATTAAAGAATAAAAACCGTATGATCATCTCAATAGGTGCAGAAAAAGAAAAAGAAATTATAAATATTTATGCACATGACATAGGAGCACATAAGGAATACATAAGGCAAATGCTAACAGCCATGAAAGGGGAAATTGACAGGAACACAATAATAGTAGGGAACTTTAACACACCACTTACACCATGGAGAGAACATCCAAACAGAAAATAAATAAGGAAACACAAGTTTTAAACGACACAATCGACCAGATAGATGTAATTGATATCTAGATTTAATTGATATCTATAGGACTTTCCACCCGAAAGTGGCAGAATACACTTTCTTCTCAAGTGCACACAGAACATTCTCCAGGATAGATCACACCTTGGGTCATAAGTCAAGCCTCGGAAAATTTAAGAAAATTGAAATTGTATCAAGCATCTTTTCTGACCACAATGCTACGAGACTGGAAGTCAATTACAGGAAAAAAACTGTGAAAAACACAAATACATGGAGGCTAATCAGTGTACTACAGAATAACCAAGAGATAACTGAAGAAATCAAATAAGAAAAAAAAAAGAAGAAGAAAAACGTAGAAACAAATGACAGTGAAAACAAGACAACCCAGAACCTATGGGATGCAGCAAAAGCAGTTCTAAGAGGGAAGTTTATAGCAATTCAATCTTACCTCAAGAAACAAGAAAAATCTCAAATAAGCAATCTAACCTTACACCTAAAGCAACTAGAGAAAGAAGAACAAAGAAAATCCAAAGTCAGTAGAAGGAAAGAAATCATAAAAATCAGAGCAGAAATAAATGAAATAGAAATGAAGAAAACAATAGCAAAGATCAACAAAACTGAAAGTTGGTTCTTTGAGAAGACAAACATGGTAACCTAATCTATGACAAAGGAGGCAAGAATATACAGTGGAGAAAAGACAGCCTCTTCAATAAGTGGTGCTGGGAAAACTGGACAGATAGATGTAAAAGAATGAAATTAGAACACTTCCAAACACCATACACAAAAATAAACTCCAAATGGATTAAAGCCCTAAATGTAAGACCGGACACCATAAAACTCTTAGAGGAAAACGTAGGAAAAACACTCTTTGACATACACCACAGCAAGATCTTTTTTGACCCACCTCCTAGAGTAATGAAAATAAAAACAAAAATAAACAAATGGGACCTAATTAAACTTAAAATCTTTTGCAGAACACAGGAAACCATAAACAGGACAAAAAGACAACCCTCAGAATGGGAGAAAATATTTGCAAATGAAGCAACCGATAAAGGATTAATCTCCAAAATATACAAACAGCTCATGCAGCTCAATATCAGAAAAACAAAAAACCTAATTAAAAAATGAGTAGAAGACCTAAATAGACATTTCATTGAAGAAGACATAAATGGCCAAGATGCACATGAAAAGATGCTCAACACCACTAATTATTAGAGAAATGCAAATCAAAACTACAATGAGGTATCACCACACACCAGTCAGAATGGCCATCACCAAAAAATCTACAAATGATAAATGCTGGAGAGGGTGTGGAGGAAAGGGAACCCTCTTGCACTGTTGGTGGGAATGTAAGTTGATGCAGCCACTATGGAGAACAGTATGGAAGTTCCTTAAAATACTAAAAATAGAACTACCATATGACCCAGCAATCCCACTGCTGGGCATATACCCTGAGAAAACCATAATTCAAAAGGACACATGTACCCCCAATGTTTATTGCAGCACTATTTACAATAGCCAGGACATGGAAACAACCTAAGTGTCCATTGACAGGTGAATGGATTAAGAAGATGTGGCACATATATACAATGGAATATTACTCAGCCATAAAAAGAAACGAAATTGAGTTATTTGTAGTGAGGTGGATGGGCCTAGAGTCTGTCATAAAGAGTTAAGTAAGTCAGAAAGAGAAAAACAAATACCATATGCTAACACATATATATAGAATCTAAAAAAAAATGGTTCTGAAGAACCTAAGGGCAGGACAGGAATAAAGACAGATGCAGAGAATGGGCTTGAGGACACAGGGAGGGGGAAGGGTAAGCTGGGACGAAGTGAGCGGGTGGCATGGACATATACACACTACCAAATGTAAAATAGACAGCTAGTGGGAAGCAGCCACATAGCTCAGGAGATCAGCTCGGTGCTTTGTGTCCACCTAGAGGGGTGGGATAGGGAGGTTGGGAGGGAGATGCAAGTGGGAGGAGATATGGGGATATATGCATATGCATAGCTGATTCACTTTGTTATAAAGCAGAAACTAACACACCATTGTAAAGCAATTATACTCCAATAAAGATATTAGAAAAAAAAAGATGTGGTACATATATACAATGGAATATTACTCTGCCATAAAAAGGAGCGAAACTGGGTCATTTGTAGAGATATAGATGGACCTAGAGTCTGTCATACAGAGTGAAGTAAGCCAGAAAGAGAAAAATAAATATCGTATATTAGCACATTTATGTGGAATCTAGAAAAATGGTACAGATGAACCTATTTGTATGGCAGGAATAGAGAAGTAGATGTAGAGAACAGACATGTGGATACAGTGGGGGAAGGAGCTGGTGAGACAATTTGGGAGATTAGGTTTGACATAAATACACTACCATGTGTAAAATAGATAGCTAGTGGGAACTTGCTGTATAGCACAGGGAGCTCAGCTCAGTGTTCTGTGATGACCTAGATGGGTGGGGTGGGAGGGAGGAGGGGATATAGTTATACATATAGCTGATTCAATTCATTGTACAGCAGAAAATAACACATCATTGTATAGCAATTTTACTCCAATTTAAAAAAATTGAATAATATATAAAAACGCTCAAAACTTAACAGTAAAACAAAGCAAAGCAAACTCCAGTTAGAAGATGGCATGAAGAGACATTTCACCAAAGATGTTCAACATCATTAGGCATATGGGAAATGCAAATTAAAACCACAAATATCACTACATACCTGTTAGAATGACTGAAATAAAAAATAGGGACAACACTAAATGTTAATAGAGAAACTCTGTCACTCATACGTTGCTGGTGGGAATGGAAAATTGTACGGTCACTCTGGAAAACAGTTTGGCAGTTTCTTATAAAACTAAACATACAACTGCCATACAACATTTGCACTCCTGGGCAATTATCCTAGAGAAATGAAATTTATATTCCCACAAAAATCCTGTACAGAAATGTCTATAGCAGCTTCATTGGTAAAATCCCAAAACTGTAGATGTCCTTCAAAAGTGAATGATTAAATAAACTGTGGCAGATACATCCCATGGAACAGTTCTCAGCAATAAAAAGGAACAAACTACTGATACATCCGAGAACATGCATGAATCTTCAGGGAATTCGGCTAAATGGAAAAAAAAAAATCAACAATCAAAAAATCAAAAGGTTACGTTCTTCACGCTTCCATTTGTATAACATTCTTGAAATGACAAAATTATAGAAATAGGAAATAGATTCGTGGTTGCCAGGGGTAAAAGATGGGTTGGGGGAATCCCGGCTGGGATTTTCCCTCCTCTTGGTGGTGAGGATGGGAGAGAAGTGGGTGTGGCTAAAAAAGGGCACCTAGAGGGACCCTTGTGGTGATGGAAATGTTCTGCATCTTGACTGTAGCAATGTCAATATCCTGGTGGTGATATTGTACTGACTGTAGTTTTGGAAGACGTCACCATCACCATCAGGAGAAACTGGGTAAAGTGTACATAATGTTTCTCTGTATTATTTCTACAACTGCATGTGAATCTATAATTATCACAAAATAAAAACTTTAAAGCAAATTTTTTTAAGGAAAATGGTTTAAATGTCTATTGTTAGGAGCCTCGCTAAATGAACTACAAATCATTCGTATACTGTAAGACAAGCAGCTGTTACAAAGAATAAGAGAATTCTAATGAAGGGGGCATCAGATCAGTTGGGTAAAAACAGCAAGACATAGATGAGTGTGCATATGTGATACTTTTTCCACGAAATGGTGTATTAGAAGTATGTTTGTAAATGCACAGAAAAAGTTTGGGTAGATAAGCTGTAAAGTGTTAATAGTGATTTCTCATTGGGAAAGAGATTGGTTGGGAGACAAACTTTTACTTGTAACAACAAATTTGTGCTAAAAAATAAAAAAAAGAGAAAACACTTCATTTTATAAATTAAGAAATTGAGGCTTAGCAGAGGTGAAAGCAATGACCAGGGTCCCCAAGCTGGGAAGAGGTTCAGTGCTTGGCTCCAAACTCAGACCTTCTGACTTAAATCCACGGTGGCCGAGGCAGGAAATTGGCAGGACAGCTCCTCCGGGCCTGCTGCTGTGTGCTGGACCCTCCTCAGATAAGGAGCTCTCCGGAGAGGAAGAACTTGGGACAAGGAAGATCTGCACGGATGTGGAGAACAGGAAATGGCCCCGGCTGGGATTTTCCCTCCTCTTGGTTCAGGCAGCACCAGGAACTCAGCAGAGGGGCAGGAGGGGCCAGCGAGCCTGGATTTCAGGAGACATCCATCCACTGTGCCAGGCTCTGCAATGGGATCTGGGCAGCCAAAGTGCCTGCTTTCCAGGATCTCACCATCCAGGCAGGAGACCAACGACAGTCAAGTCACTAGGGTGCAGTGAGATCCTGCAATCACAGGTGCTGGGGGCGTGGGAGAGCCTCAGAGAAGAGACCATGTTTGACCGGGGCCTTGAAAAAGGATGAGTAAGAGTGAGCTTGGTAAAGCAAGAACAGGTGGTTTTCTCGATGAAAAGATCAGCATGGACCAAGGCATGGAGGTAGGTGATAACCTGTGGCTGAAACTGGAAGTGAGGGCATGAAGCCAGTCAGCAAGTTTGGGGTCCATGGTGACATTCTTTAGTTGGGAGCCATCGAAGGTTTCTGCACAGGAGAGTCACCAGGTCGGTGTATGTTTCCAGAGGTGAGTTCTGGCAGCTTGGTGGAGGAGAAGGGGAAGAGGCGGGGGACAGTTGGAGGGCCACTGCTGCAGCAGCTAAGGCACCATGTGATAAGGTAGAGGCCAGGGAATCAGAAAGGCAGGTATGGTTTGGAGAAATATATCTGAAGAATATTTTGTAGGCAGAATGAACACGACTTGGTGTGGGGCACCTTTGTTGGTTTTTGGTCACCCAGCAGTCATGGCCCTCTCTCTGGTCACAGGACCATGATTTCCCTTGGTGACATCTTGGAGAAGTGCTCAGCCAAAAGGCCCTGCCCACAACACTTTTTGCAAGGTAAAAACTATCTTTACCTTGTGTCCTGAGACTTTGACTCTTGAGAGGGACAGACAAACATGAATAGAAATGTTGGACTCTGCCATCCACCCCCCACCCCCCCTTGCAGGCCCTGAGTCTGTTTCTCCAGTCTTACTTCAAGCCCATGACCCTCCCTCTCTCTGCAGCCCCTTCCAAAGGGCTTTGGTAATGGGTGGGCTGTGGCCATGTTGGAGACAGGATGGAAGCCCCTTGGCTCTTCAGAATCTCGGAGAAGATTCTTTAGAAATTCCACTGGGCCCTGTGGGCTTCTTTCTTCATTCTCTCTATGTGGTCTGAGTTCTGCTAGGTTTGAATCATCTATTAAAGCTGAAAAATTGAAGAGTTTCCATGACCCAGCCTCCCAGAATCTGTCTCAGATGGTGGCTTCAGGGGAATGTTGTATCCATTCCACTCTTTGAGGCACTGGGTCAGGACGTTGTGCATGACTATAAATGGATGGGCCTGGGTAAACGTTTATGACACCCAATTCTCCCAAGTACCACACCTCAGTGGTAATGCCTTGGTCTCCTTGTGGATGGCACTAATTGCCATTAGGACTTTGGCTAAAATTTGCCCTGGTGAGGAAGGGGCAGGGAGAACAATGTTGTTGCCCTTGGATGACCTCAGGTGGCAGCGGGGGGGACCTAAGGGGACTGAGTTATACTGGGCACCTTCTACATGCCAGGAACTGAGCTAAGTGAACTAAGGCTCTGACATACATGATCTCAAGTTCTTACAACAACCTTGAGGGGAACATGCCACTTACTATCCCCATTTTACAGAAAAGAAGACCAAGATTTAGAAAGGTCAGGCTTTAGTAAGTGGCAGAGTGTGGGTAGGAATCCAGGAAAGTGCATCAAATTATGCACTTACCACCACACCACATGGACCCCGATGCAAGGGAGGATTCAAGGGGAGAGGAAGTGATCTCAATGCTCCAAGTCCTGCAGCGTGGCCCGGGGGAGGATGTCTGAGGCACATGTGGGAGACCCAAGCTTTGCATTGCATGAGAAAATGACAAGGCTGCAAAAGGCCACTCCAGATTCCTTACTAAAGCAAGTTGTAATAAAGAGAGAGAGAGAACCTGAGAATGTCGAGGTAGGCAAGTCAGGCGTCCTGCCTCCCAGGATTCAATCAAGCTGGTCCTGGCATCAGGGAAGTGAGGGCCATTTTAGTCTCTGGAGCAGGACACATCTCCTTTCAGGGTGTCCTCCCTGCTCACAGTGATGCTGTTCTCTGAGTGCTGAACCCTTCCACCAACCCACCTACAGAAGAGGGCCCCTGGCAGCAGTATCTACACACACAACCCTGTCTCCCTGACCCCAGAAGGTTGGACTAATTCGTTCTTGGGTGAAGCTGGTTGGTCCTGTAAAGAGAGGGAATATAAACTTAGGAGCTGTGCCACAACCACCTTCCACCCCCTATGTGCACAGGGCATTGCAGAAGATGGGTTGGTGGAAAGAAGCAGAGGCAAGTAAGACAGATAGGAAGTAGCTTCCTGCATTCTCGGCACCTTCTAGGCCGGGTTCCCACCTCTCTTGGGGCCCAGTTGTCCGATTTCATCTTGATTTGAAGATATCACCCAAATTCCTCCCAGTAAATTTCATAGGCTTGTTTGACCTGGGCTTCTGTCACTTTGGACCAAAAGTGTCCTGGCAATCCCAGGTGAGAAGGATGTATCCTTTTGAATACCAGACTTTTGCTGCTCAAGGAGCCTCCCCAAGGATCCCAGAGGGGCTGAGGAGAGAAGGGACTAGTCTTATATCCAGTTGATGTTGAGATCCTCATTCCAACTCTAGGTGAAATGAAAGAGTTAAACTCCAAGGACGTTTATCACAATAATTGAGCCCTATCAGAATGAAGCAGGCATCACGCTCTCTATGATAACTGAAACTTTCAATGTCAACTCCAAGGACTCATACACAGCTTCTGGGTGTAATTCATCTGCCAAGACTGTTCGGTATTAACTCACTAATCTACATCTGACTAATGACTCAGGACTGTGTGTTGACCTTGACCTCACATAAAGGTTTTCATCATGCTGCCCTCCCAAACAGAGCGAGGATGGCAGGTGGCTGCCTTGTCATCACACTTGTTTCCCTCCACAACTGGACTCGCGTATTTAAAGTCTTCTGTTTTACCTTTGGCCAGTTTCCACAATCCTTCCTGGGAACCCGTTGTCTCTGGAGCTGGCCCTTCCAAGCCCTGCACTGTGACAGTGTGAAACCCTGTGCCCACAGGCAAACCAGCCTTCACCTGGCTTCATGGGGTGAGGCTGTCCCAAGAGCCCTGACTCCCCAGTACTGTCAGACCTCTGCTGTGTACAGAAGGAAGACCTGAGGAGGCCAATAGTGGCAAAAATCCAAGGGACGGGGAGTAGGTGGGAGGGGCAGGGCTGCTCTGCGTCCACCCCTCCTGCCCTCTTTTCTAGAGGAGTCATCAAGGGAGCACATATATTGCTGGCTGCAGCAAGGAGCCTTCCCCCTTTCCTGCTGGGTCCCAGAAATGGCCATGGTGCAAATGATCCCCAGCAGCCGCAAGCACCAAGGCTGCAGATCAATCCCCACCAGCACTGCTCATGCTGTGACCAGAGGCCCGAGGACCACCCTGGGTTCAGTGTGTGTAATCTCAAAGCAGAGACTTTGCCTTTTATTGGAAGCCCCACACAAATCACAAGCTTCCAAAGGCATTTATGAAGTGCCTGTTTCTTCTTTGTCTGCTTCGGTGCTAGATCAAAGAGCTACATTTTAAAATTTCATTGACTGATTTATACCCTTCCCATTTCCAAAAACCTCAGGTACCAATGTGGCCAGGAACATTTACCCAATACAAAAGAGGGGAAAACAAGCAGAGAATTATGCCTAGCCTCAGCCTTTCAGGAAGGTAGAATCTAAGATTTCATTCTCTGGGTTGTGTTTAAACTTTCCCAAGATGTAAGGGCTACTGTCATTTCTTTCCGTAAAGCTCCTCCACCCGCATCAGAAAGGCTTCCCCTGCTTTGTGGCTGTGCTCCAGTCCCACTTAGAGGAATTGTTCTGTTGCAAGGTGGCCGGCTGCCGCCGAGGAGGCCAGGCGGGCTTTCTGCTGTCACTTTCCAGTCTTCTGCACTCTGCTGCCTCTGCCCTCTTGGCCACGGCTGCTTGTGTTTCTCAGCTGAGCCTCCATGCTGCGGACAGGTCTTCCAAGCTGTGCCCTGGCCTGGTTTGCAGTGCATTCTCATTTCACTAATAGAAATAAAGGTGAAGAAACAAGCGGGGACCCCCACCCCTGGCAGTTCACTGTGCCTGGCTCTGTGGGACACCAAGATGAATGCCACAAGCTATGCCTTTGGGGGAGGCAGACGCAGACCTGAGAGTATCCAGAAGTGAAAGGGGAAGAGGAAGGTGGTGGAAAGCACTGAGTGTGGGCTCCACAAGTTCCTGCGAGAGCCTGAGTGCAGGGACTACGGGTGGGCAGGGCTGCTGTGCCGGCCTCGCGATGCGGGCAGTGAGGCCAGAGGGGGGCTTTGTTTAAACTCCATTCCCTGCTGTTGACTCTTCTTCAACCTTAAAAACAGGAGACACAAAAACTTCCTTTTGTGTCTCTCAGGGAGTATAATGAAATCTGTGATCGGAAGAGGGGCCCAACTAATGCCCCTGCTGGGTCCTCCTGTTTTGTGGCCATTGTCTGAAGGCACGCAGAATGTGGGATTTGAACTTTTGTCCTGCCATTTGCTTATTGGACCTCCATGAGTCTCATTTTCCCTTACTTATAAAATGGGGACAGGCAACAGCCACTGCCCAGAATCTTGGAACATTAAATGAAATAAAATCTTAAAAACGTATAAGTTAAAGGAAGCACATGTATGTATGTATATGTGTTTATATAATTTGCATATACATGTATATGCACTCAGTGTCCCCTCCCTGCAGAGGTTGGAGTGCCCCAGACTGTGGCTCCCTGGCCCGAGTGTGGCTCAGGTTCTGATGGCGAGGACAGCTGCCCTGGGGCCTACTTCTCTCCTCTCTCGCCCACCCCGCCCCTGCCTGGCAGCAGATGCCTCAGCACCCCTGAGGCCAACTGGGATGGGCCAAAGCTCCGGCAGCTGGTCCTGGACGGGAACTTCGAGGCCTGACTGTGGGCACAGTGCTCCCTGTGCAGGCCCCAGGCCTGGAATGCCTGCTCATGAAACCCTAGCCAGCTGACCTTTGGGACACGGTGTGAAGTGAAGCCTGCTTATGCTTTGGAGGCTGGAATGCAGGGAGCATGGAGTGGTGGGAAATGACAGGTCACCCATCACAGTGCACCAGTGTTACCCTGGCTTTAAAGCCATCTTCCTCCCAGCTTGCTGCATCCTCACCCCAAGCGCATTGCCGTGCGCATTGCCAGCTGTCAAATAATAATAATGTCAGCAGCGACGTTTACGGAGCTCCCACTGTGTGTGGCACAGGCGCTGTCCTGCTTCATGGTCGCTCTCTCTGGTCCCTCCTGCCTTGTTGCCTGCATCAGTCCCCTGGGCTGGACCCCCTCATCTTCCTAGCCTCAGCCTAAGACAGCAGAGCACAAGGGCTCACCAACCCACATCTCATCTTCTGTTTAGTATTTCCCTCCGCCTGGCATGGTACATATGCACGCAGCTGTAGAGTGTCAGAATGTAAGTGCCAGGGGGCAGGCTAGGCCTGACATAAAGTGCTCTGAAGATAGTCATTGAATGAATGAATGGAAGAAGAAACAGAGGCTCAGAGAGGGCAAGTAACTTGCCCAAAGCCACAAAGCTAGAAAGTGGTGGAGAGAAAGTTTAAATTCCACTGTCTCTGGCTATTGGAGTCCCCGATATCTGAACTGCCATCTCCACTCCTCCCTGCTCTTTAGAGGCTCCCTTCCCTTGCCCCACACACCTCTGCTGTCAACTGCACCCATCCCCCATTCCCCACCCAGGGAGCATCAGGGGCCCCACCAGCCCAGCTTGTGGCCTTTCCTAACAGGACAAACCTGTAGAAGGAGAAAACAACCATGTCACCCATAAGAGGAGAAGGTTCAAGCAGGAACAGGAGAGAGCTTCATCCTGCTGGCTTCTTCCGAAACCCTGGGACCCTGTGCACAGCAGGAGAGCTGGCTCTACCTGTCTTGCAGATTTGGAATCTAGGTCATTCTGCTGCCTCTCCTCGCCCTCTGGAAGACAAGCTGATTTCTCCTAGGGTCTCAGAGCGGGAGAGGGGACGACAAGAGAAAATGTTTTAGTGGGACCTACACCCTGTGTGCTGCTGTCAGGAACATTTCGTTTTGAAGTCAATATAATTTATGAGATGCAAATGGATTTAGCATATAAAAAAAAACTTGGAAAAGGTACAAAGTGCACCTCACACCCTTGCGCTGAGGCGTGTTTGAGGCTCCATTAATCATCTCAGACAAAAGAGATTTAATCTGAGGCTAGGCAGTCTAGGGAGCCCCGGCAGCGCTCCCCAAACCCCAGGGCTGGCCGGGAGCAGCGGGTGTTGGCTGCGGCTCTGGCCCTGGGTGCTCGGCACTTGTGCTGAGCCCTTGTCTGAGTCACGCAGTAGATGAAATTACAGAGGTTCCTGCACATGATGAATCAGAAAGCAGGATCAAGCCAAATATTTGGACAAGCCTTGCCCTGAGTAGAGCAGGAGGGAGACTGTGCAGCCAGCAGCCTCCTGCCAGCTGCCTGCCCAGAGATGGTTTCTGACAAAGTGCCGCCGAGGGGCAGGCTGCTGCTTAGCTCTGATCCATGAAGGCACCCTGCAGTCAGATCTCTTGGCCAGGCCAGCGCTGGGAAAGAGGCCCAGAAGCATCCCAGAACCCTGAGCCGTGATTCAGTCTCACCCTCAGAGGAGGGGGCTTGTGTGGGTGCAGCATGCCGAGTTGGGGGGGAGGAGACACTTTGAGTCACGCCATCCGCCTTCTTTTCTGGGAGTCATCCGGGCGGCAGGCAACGTTTCCTGCAGCAGTGAGCTGAGGAGACTACGCAGCCCTCCCGCCGCTCCTGCCTAGGCCGTGGTGGGGATGCAGGCGGACGCGGTGGCCACAAAATGGGGAAGGAAGTGAAGCCCTGCGCCCTGTGCCAAGGCTTTACTGCTGCGAGGACTTTCAGGAGAGGCTGAAACAACAAGAACAAACCAGTAATAACAATGCTACCTTAGCTTTGTCTGGAATCTTTATTAATTTTTTAAAGTTAACTTCTGAAAGAGCTCAACATTCTTTGGGTTATTTTAAGCTACATTCTCCCCTTTGCAGGGAAGCTCCCAGGAACTAAACTAGTCCACATTGGAGAGAGCAGATAAATCTCTACAAGCAAAGAGTTGCTGTTGATGAATGGCAGGGATAGTGCCCATATGCTGTGGGCTGACTACGCGCTAGGCCCCAGCTCCATGCTTCCCATGAGAATGTCCTGGGTGAGCATCCAGAGAACCCCTACAAGGTGGGTGCTACTATTTTCCCATTTTGCAGATGAAGAAACAGGCTTGGGGAAGTTACATAACTGACCTAGACCATACAGGTAGAGACTGCACAGCCAGAATTTAAACCCAGGCAGTCAGACACCCAGATTATATTCTGCTTCCCAGCAGCTCTCCCGGTTACAACCATCTGCAAAATGACCACGGGAACAGGGTCAAGTGACACCTACAGTTCTAACCCTCAACCAGGTGATCAGACCTTGGAAAGACCAGACATTATGGCTGCCTTTGGGATCCTGGCCTGCTCTCGGAACCTGAAGAAGGCTGAAGGGAGCTGGCTTCCTCAGAGGCCAGAGAGTCCTCATGGGTCAACCGGAGTCTAGCCCACGTGGGCCAGCCCTGCTTGCTCAGAGACGAGACTCAGCAAAAACCCTCCTACCCAGACACCCTCTGAGACAGCAAGGCTGCTGAGCTTGCTTCCGGAGAAGGTCTGCCTTCTGAAGTCAGGCAGCCCCAGCTCTGGCTCACTAGCTGTGAGGCTGCTCCTATTCCTGTTGCTCCACAGAGCCTCAAAACTTGCAGCCTAAAAACCCTATTTTAGGATTTCTCTGGTGGTGCACTGGTTGAGAGTCCGCCTGCCGATGCAGGGGATGCGGGTTCGTGCCCCGGTCTGGGAAGATCCCACATGCCGCGGAGCGGCTGGGCCTGTGAGCCACGGCCGCTGAGCCTGCGCGTCCAGAGCCTGTGCCCCGCAACGGGAGAGGCCACAAAAGTGAGAGGCCCGCGTACCTCAAAAAAATAAAACAAAACAAAAACCCTATTTTATTATGCACATAGATTCCATGGGTCGAGAATTCAGACAGAATTTAGTTACAGGTAAGAAGGGTCTACTTGCTCCATGATATCTGGGGTCTTGTCTGGGAACACTCAAAAATGTGGGTAAACCCGGGGGTGGGGGGATCTATAGCTGGTGGCAGGAATCATCTGGAGGTGTCCTGGCTCACGTGTCTGATGGTTGATGTTGGCTGTCAGCTGGAACCTCCGCAGGGCTGTCACCAGAATACATACCTGTGGCCTCCTTCTGTGGCCTGGGCTTCCTAACAGCATGGAGGCCTCAGGGGAGTCTGCCTTCTTACACGACAACTGTTATTTGTTTGCTATGCCTGCTGTAACAAAGTACCACAACCTCAGTAGCTTAGAACAACAAAAATGATTATCTCACAGTCTGGAGGATGGAAGTCCGCATTCAAGGTGCTATTAGGGTTGGTTCGCTCTGAGGAACACGATCGAAGGATCTGTTCCAGGCCTCTCTCTTTGGCTTATAGATGACTGTCCTCTTGTGTCTTCACACTGTCTTCTGTGTGTGTGTGTGTGTGTGTGTGTGTGTGTGTGTCTAAATTTCTGTAAGGATACCAGTCTTATTGGATTAGGAGCCAACCTACTGACTTCATTTTAACTTGATTATCTCTACAAAGACCCTATTTCCAAAGGAGGTCACGTTCTGAGGTACTGAGCTAGCACTCCAACATATGAATTTGGGGGTACACAATTCAACCTATAACAACAACTTAGGGCTCCAAAGACAGGTGTCCCAGGGGAACCAGGCAGAAACCACATGGCCTCTTCTGAGTAGCCTTGAAAGTTGAGCTTCATTCTATTGGTCACAAGCTAGTCATTAAGGTCAACCCAGATTCAAGGGGAGGGGCAGAGACCCCACCTCTTAGGTGGACGAAGGTCAGGAAACTTGTGGATTTTTTTTTTTTTTCCCCCCTGAGGTGGGTATTATCTCTATTCCTCTTTTACAGGCAGAGAAAGTAAATTTTAGCATGCTGAGGTAGCCTGCTGGGGGTTTGACAGTCAGTGCATGGTGGAGCCAGGGTAGGATCTCAGTGTGGTAAGTTTTAGAACTCCCCCAGTGTCCTTGCACAGGTTAACTCAACCTCTGTAAGTGCCAAGTATCTATGAAATGGTGACAGTGATGCCCAATTCACAGAGTTGTTTTAAGGACTGAATGAGGTGAGTTGTATAAAATGTCTGGCACAGCGCAGGAGCTCAGTTAATGGTAGTTTTTCTCATCCTCCTCCTTCTCCTCCTTTTTCTTCTTCTTCTAATAAAATATAATTGACGTATAACATTATATTAGTTTCAGGTGTATAACATGATTTACTATGTGTAGATATTGCAAAATGATCACCACAATAAGTCTAGTTAACGTCCATCACGTAGTATAGTTAAATTATTTCTCTCATGATGAGAACTTTGAAGATATTCTTATCAGTATCATTAATCTTAGCTGTGGAAACATGATGTCAAGAGCTTTTGGGGGTAGGAAAAATGGAAAAACATCAGACTGAAAGTTAAAATCTCTGCATCTTAATTTCAGCTGTGGATGTTTACAACTGCTAACCTTTATTGCAGCCTTATGATGTATCCAGCCCGGAGCTGAGCATTTCCCCATTTGATCCCATTTAACCTTCACACCAGCTAGCCAGGTGCAGAGCTCAGATCTGAACCTAGGAGCCAATGCACTGAACCTCTATGCTACCCCACCTCTGACCAACAATCTGTAAGACTTTTTCCAGCTATAAACATATGTAGCCTGTAGTAACATATGTAGTCCTGACCCATGTAATAATGTAATCACTCATGTTCTCATGTGGCCAAAGAGGACTTTATTTTTCTATACCTGAACGTATTTCCTATCTTTAGGTTTCCTATTTCTCCCTGATGACAAAAATTATAACCTAGTCATTTTCATGAAAACCCAGTAGAATTCAGTGATTTCTCAATTTAGATTAAAGCTTGTTGCTACTTAGGGTTTTCTCCCTGAGATGACATCTCAGTTCTGCAGGGAAATTACGGATCATCACGTCCAGGATATGCTTGGTTCATGATGGTGGTAGAGACAAAACTAGGTCTTCCTAAATCCTGTTTCATTTCCTCCACCTGAGCACACAGGAGGACTGCATTTCCCAACCTCCCTTGTAGTTAGGTTGGGGTCATGTGATTAGTTCTGGTCAAGGGTCTGTATGGGGAGATAAGGTATGCCATTTATTTGCTAAGGCAATGAAAAGCCCTCTGTGTGACTTTCCAGTCCTCTTTTCTCCTGCTTGAGGCCACCCTGGAGGTCGTAACTAAGCATTTGGATCTCTGAGTCATCACTTGGAAGGAAGCTACCCAGGAGGAGGAGTAATGCATCGGACCTAAGTGAAGGAGAAACAAACTTTCAAGTACCAAGGTACTCTGTTTTGGGGTCTGTTTGTTACTGCAGCATAGCTACACTATCCTGACCATAACAAGAGTCATCCTGTGCCGGCCCCCTCTGAGATACGCACTGTTCAGTGTTGACTATCAACATTGATTTCCGCTGGTATCTATTGAAGAAACCACCACTTCCTCATGTCAATGTCTATGGGATTGAATATACCTTTACCTGGCCTCTGGTTTGCATAGCTCAATCTGCCACTGATGACCGTTTTTGTCACGCCCCCAGCACCCCTTGGGCCACCAGCTTCTACTCTCTTCTTACTGTCATATCCATCACAGGGGCATATGAGATTTTGGCTACTCTCCCAATCTCTGTAGGACTTCAGGAGATCCCACCCAGGCTCTTTCACTCAAGTATCCCCACATCCACTTGTTCTCAACTGCTCTCCTCCCAGGAAGCTGGTGCAAGATTTCCCTACCTTAGATTTCCCCAAACTCATCTAGTGTTGTCGTTGGTTTTTTTTTAATCTTCCCTTGATCCCAAGCCACCTTGGAAGGACAGGGAGAATCACAGGCTTCTCCCTTCAGACTCCTTCTCCCGTGCCCTTAGCAACCTGAATCTGGTCTGCATGGCAGGTGACTTATTTGGATTCTTCTCTTGTCCTCTTCCTTCTATTATTTGGGGGAATAAACTTTATGCTACAATTTCTTTAGAGTACTTTAGTTTCTCTTTGAAACCCAGCAAAACATTTCTTTTTCAAAAAGCCTCACTCTTTGTGATGGTTAATTTTATGTGTCAACTTGACTGGGTCCCAGGGTGCCCAGCCTCTTGGTCAAGCATTATTCTGGGTGTGTATGTAAGAATGTCTTGGATGATTAACATTTGAATTGGAAGATTGAGTTAATTGTCCTCCCCCCACCCCCACCTTAAGGTGGGTGACCCTCATCCAATCAATTGAAGACATGAATAGAACAAAAAGCCTGAGGAAGATGGATCTTCTCCAGCGGGACTGTTGGGCTGGGACACCAGTCTTGTTCTGCCCTCAGACTGGAAGTTACACCATTGTCTCTCCTGGTTCTCAGGCTTCAGACTCACGCTAGAACTACACCATTGGCCCTCCTGGGTCTCCAGCTTGCTGACAGCAGATCTTGGGACTTCTCAGCCTCCATCATCACATGAGCCAATTCTCCATGTAATTAGGAATTAAGTAATTATAATGTACTACATTTTACTATATCATATTATATTATATCACAGCATATTTTATGTGCTATTGGTCTGTATCTTTCTTTGGAGAACCCTAGAAAACACTCTTACAGAGCAAAATCCTAGATTTACATGATTATTTTCTCTTTTATAAGTTTTAAAAGTAGATTTTGAAACTTCAAAGCCAAGAATTTGATTCCTTGGTATATGTATTCTGTTGCATTTTCTCTTTCTCAGGAAAAGGAGACCTCTGGAAGAACCAGGGCAATAAGAACATGCTGGGGGGTGGAAGGAGGATCCTTAATTTTTTTCTCTGAACATAATTGTGCTGAATAATGAGGAACATTTGCATCATGCTGATGTGCTTTACTCCACTCACAGCTCACAACAGCCTGTCACGTAGAAATTACCCATCCTTGACAGGTAAGGAAGTTCAAGTGCCTAGCCCAGGATCAAGTGGCAATGCCTGGGCCTGGGGAGGGTGGTCTTTCTTCAGGGCATGTGTCAGCACAGCTAGAAAAAGAAGCCTCTACAAGGAGAAACCAAAGGCAAATACACGGAGCCAGTGCACGCCAGGGCAAGCTGCAAGTGTGTGGCTGTGCCCAGTGAAACCTCAAGGATCCTCAAGACCAGTGTGTTTACGGGCATCCACGCTATGGGATTCAAAGAGAGAAGAAGGTAAGCTCCAAGAGCATGGACCCTCTGTTCTAGGCAGTGCTGTGTCCCCGGGGTCCTAGAGCAGCATCTGACCCACAGCAGGCACTCAAATGGTATTTGTCCGATGAGTGAATGAAGGAAGAGAAAGAAATGGGACCTGCTCTCAGGTCCCTCATCATTTGGCTGAGAAAACCAATTTCATGAAGAAGGAAAATAGGAGAACAGATGAAGCACTAAACCAGGAGAAAGAAACTCTAAGCAAATATGAATGCAGTGAAGAAAAACAATCAGTATGTGGGTAAGGCCACCTGCATATCATAAATGTCACATCTGTGTCACACAACTGAAGTGGCTCCAGGGTTATTTCCGTATGACTTACAGAAATCATGATGACTGGGAGTGCTGTTTTCTGTGTAGCTGGTATGAGAACTCTTAAGGAGAGGCTCAGTTTGTTGGGGAAAGCTTGTTTTTAAGCAAATTGGGATAGAGTGAGTCTAAAGGGTATACACAGAGGATGGCTGCTTCAGAAAGGGATAAATGACTGGGCATTTCTAAAACCTCACGAAGGAAGAGAAAGCAGGGTCAGACCCCGAAAAGAGATGGGTAGAGTGTGTCATAGAGGAAGGTGCTCCCAAGAAGAGTCTTGTCTTTTGAGGCTTTTGTCAAGCAAAAAAAAATGTGTGCTGTGTGATGTCCCTTCACCAAGGACAACTGACACCCCAGGGAGATGACAAAGGGCCTGGATAGGTTGGATTTCTGGTGGCAACAGTGAAGGCTGCAGGACTTGTAGTTTCTGGTTGGAGTGGAGCTGAAACAGAGTCAAACACACATGATCACACTTTTCCACAAGATTGGTGTGAGGGTTAGTAAAGTCAGTACTTAATACCTAGGACATTTACCACCTGGACCAGGATGAGGTGAGATGGGGGGACTTAAAAAATTAGGCCCTGGAGGAACAGGAACTGAACGTCAGTTCATTCTGTATAGTGACTAACCAGTCAGGGAAAACTCACAGCATAGATGCTGTCATTTCTTCAGGCTGTGCCCATGGCAGATATTGCTAATGGATTTCAACACTTACTCATCCAGGTCAGACTCACACTCAGAACCTTCTCAGCATTGCACCCCAGGTAGCCACTACCAATGGAATGTTGATTTAGGAGATTAAGTCAATCCACCTTCCTTGGTCTGACCCAGAGGCCACAGACAGGCAGGCAGCTGATGAGCTGCGCGGGGACTGGAGATACAATGGGTTGTTTTTTTATTTCCTCACATAAGATTTGAATTAGCTGATGACATTTTTAATTGGGAAATTTCACATCAATATCCAGATTTCTGGCTTCTCTTGAAAAATTAGAGTGTCTGGCAACATTGCACTGCTGAGGAGTGGCTCTTCCCCCACACACCGTGAAGGGCTGTGTGCTGTGCAGTTTGCGGGTCCTCTGTGGCCCCTGTTGGCCTTTTGGATTGCCTGCATCCCTGCCTCTCAGCCTAACCAGCTGAGCATGGGCAAGAGAGTGGCTCTGAAGGCGGCCCAAGTTCAAGTCTCACCTCTGCCCCTTAGGCATCGAGTGACTTTGGACAAGTCCCTTATCTTTACTGGGCCTTGGCTTTCTCATTTGTGAAATGGGGGATAACAATAGTACTTACCTCATCAGGTGGTTGTGAAGATCAAATGAATTAGAACAGTGCCTAGCACACAAGAATCACTAAAACAAGCTTAGCTATCATTGTTAAGCCTTTGAAGTTTCTGTAAACACTGGAGAACCTGTCTACAAGTCCTGAGGAAATGAGGCACAGAAGGGCCAGACAGTGTCCCCCCATGCAGGAGGACTTGGGGTCCTTGCTGGGGGCAGGTCTCTACCACCCACCCCAGGGCTTGGAAGCAGCTTTCTGTATCTACAGCACTCAGAACACTTGCAGTGTAGAGTATGTATTTGAGCTCAGGAAAAGGAAAGAAAACGCTTGTTATTTGACCTCACTGTTTTAAGGGTAGGCCTGGAGGGTGCTCCTATCTGAGAGGAGTTACAAGATGAAGCTAATTAGTGTAGAAATGTTGGCTGGAATGTACACTCAGAGCCAGGGAAAGGGGTCCCCGTTTTCTCTAATGACATACTTTAATAGGGTGGAGATTCAAAAATACAAACACACAAAAGCAAAAATAAACACGCAAACAAAACCCAGCAGCACCAAGACAAGCCTGAGAGGCAAAAGTCAGCCACCTCTTACTTTTCAGTCTGGGGGGTGCTCTTCATGCTGACGCTCAGTCTTCCCACCCCTCCGAAATACCCTTCTGTCCCACACCCCTCAGCCTGCGAACATCCCGCTGCAGCTCCGGGAAAACCAGAGCATCCACGTTGGCCTCTGAGACCACAGGGGACACTTGGTGAGGACGTGCCTGGGGTGGGGGCCTGGGTGGCATGTGGTGGGGTGAGTAGCAGCTGGGGGTACACACGGATTATTCAGCCAAAGGAGCAAATCTCCCCTCCCTGGGGAGACTGAGCCCAGACTGCTTTTGAACTGCATATCTTGTTTCCTCTCTCCTTGAGAGAAAAAAAGGCCATTGGTTCTGCTCGAAATTCAGCCAAATGGGTTCCTGAATGCCTGTTGGGCCTCTCATTTCTCCAGTTTTGCCAGCCTCTGCTTTGGGTGTTTACAGGTGAGAGAGGGTAGATTTAGATAAACCTGCGCTGGAGGGGAGGGGAGGGGAGGGGAGGGGGAGAGACACAGGGGATGGGGGACCCCAGAATAACCGAGGAGCTCACACCTGGTGGAGGTGAGAGAAATGGAGAGAGAATAGATGTGAATCCTACAGACTCTTCAAACCTCCAATCCCTGGAAGCGCCCAGCCACCTTCTCCCATGTGCTCTGTGGGCCAGTGCCCCCAGCCTGGCCCTGCACGCAGCCCACGTCCCCAAACCCTGGCCACAGGAATGAACTGCTCTGAGATTGCCTAGGCCTATGGACCCCACCTTCCTCCTCTTTGCTCCTTCTGTATGTAATTCATGGCAGGAGGGACATGCCATGTCAAAATATTTTTCCTGGAGCAGGTTAGAGAGCTGGGGGAGGGGGCGGGTGGGGGGGAGAGGGGGCGGGCGTTTGCAAGTGGGCTCAGCAGTCTGGGAGGCAAGCGGCTTGCCAGCGTGCCAGGAAACACTGTCAGCAGTGCATGCAGCCTGTGCTCCTGGCACACTGCCCAAGGGAAAAATCTGAACTTTCTATGTGGAGCTCCTGTGCCTGCCTGTGGCCCCACCCAGCTCTGAGGCCGATAGCAGGGAAGCCAAGGGTCGGACTCTAGCTTTGAACCCCTCAGGGGGAGGAAGCAATCTCTTGGGCCAGGGTATTTGTAGTGGGTATAAAACTTACAGCTCAGATGTGCAGGAAAGTAACTTTCCTTATTTTCTACAGTAGAACTCAATTTATTGAAGAGTTTCATTTCTACTCAGCGGTGATGAGGGATGAACCTCATCCCTCAGGAGAGCATGGTCACAGGAGTTTACAGTTTAGTCCAGTGAACTCAGGCTCTTTGGAGAGATACTCAGTCTTCCCCGGTGGCACATGGAGTGTGGGGACGCCCGTGTACAATCTTGTCTGGGCCCTCTGGTTTGCACGGTGTTATGGCTGGCGGGAAGCTGGGCAAGCGCCCTCCCTTCTGGGATTCCTGCTGGGGGTCCTTATCATTCCTCACTCCAGGAACAGGAGGGGTGCAGAGGCCACACACATAAGCCTCAGCTCCCTTACTCTCCCCCTCTCTCCAGACTCTTTCTCCAGCCCAAGAAAGTGGGATGGGCTGCATTCCTGTGCGGCAGGAAAATTGCCCATATGTTACATCCTGCTCCTTTTCCATTTTACAGCTTAAAAACAAAACTCTCCATTACTATGAGGCTCCTAGAGTAGTCAAATTCACAGAGGCAGAAAGTAGAAGGGTGGGTGCCAGAGGCTGGGAGGAGAGGGGAGTGAGGAGTTGCTTAATTGCTTCAAAGTTTCAGTTTGGGAAGATGATAAAGTTCCGGAGAAAGATGGTGTTGATGGTGCATGTACTTAATGTTACTGAACTGAAAATGGTTAGGATGGTAAAAATGAGTAAGATGGTGTATATTTTACCACAATAAAAGCTCCATGTTTAGTCTTTCTGGATTTGGTTCTTAATATATAACAAGATGCCTTGGGAATTTAGAAGAGTTTTTTCTCTCAAGTACCTGGCTCTTATCATTGAAAGACTCAGTCTGGAATAGGCTTCAAGAACCCATCCAGGTTGTCAAAAAAGGGACATCGTCTCTTTCTCTTTTTAATCCAACTATGAATTATCTTAATCCTCCCCTTGCTGCACCAGGAGGCCACTGATAAGGAAGTGTGAAAAAATTTAAAACTCATTAATTAGTTCTAGATGGTATCTCCTATTATCATTAACCATGTGATAGATGTACTGGGTTGGTCAAGAGATTTGAATTTAGTCTTGTCTCTAAGACTGGTTGAGGCATAAGAGGGTCTCCCTGTGGTTCACTGATGGGATCCCTGGGCTTTAAGAATGCAGAGAGAGGGGGCTTCCCTGGTGGCGCAGTGGTTGAGAGTCCGCCTGCCGATGCAGGGGACACGGGTTCGTGCCCCGGTCTGGGAAGATCCCACATGCCGCGGAGCGGCTGGGCCTGTGAGCCATGGCTGCTGAGCCTGTGCTCTGCAATGGGAGAGGCCACAACAGTGAGAGGTCCGCGTACCGCAAAAAAAAAAAAAAAAAAAAAAAAAAGAATGCAGAGAGAGGTACAGGGTCTGGTAGCCAAAGTGGCAGCTAATCTCCTTATTTAGGTATTTAGAGCACTTCGCCCTTCTTTGATTCAGCACTGGAAAGATGCCATCCCATAGTCTGCTGACTTCTACAGTGTATTAGCTTCCTTTTCCTGCTGTGACAAATTACTGAAATTTAGTGGCTTAAAAGAGCACAAATTTATTATCTTGCAGTTCCAAAGATCAGAAGTCTGAAATGGGTCTCACGGGGCTAAAATTAAGGTGTCGGCAGGGATGCGTTCCTTCTGGAGGCTCCAGGGCAGAATCTGTTGTTTTGCCTCTTCCAGCCTCTAAAGGCTGCCCACATTCCTTAGCCCGTGGCTCCTTTCCAGCAATCACGTCGCTGTGACCTCTGCTTCCATCATCACATCTCCTTCTCTGACTTCCTGCCTCTATCTTATAAGGACACTGGTGATTACATTGTGCTCACCTGGGTAATCCAGGATACTCGTCTCAAAATGCTTAACTTAATCACATCTGCAATGTCCCTTTAGCCAAGTAAGGTAACTATTCCCAGATTCCAGGGATTAAGGCATGGATGTCTTTGGGGGGCCATTATTCTGCCTGCCATGCATAGTTTCTGTTGAAAAGCCAGCCGTACAACTTATAGTTACTCCCTTGCAGGTAACGACCCTTCTGCTAATAATTGCTTTTAAGATTTTATCTTTGATTTTGGCTTTCAACAGTTTGGCTATGATGTGGCTAGGAGTGATTTCCTTTGTATTTATGCTGCTTGGGTTTTGCTGAGTTTTTTTTTTTTTTTTTAAAGAGTGGGTTGATTTTTTTTAATTGGTTTTAGAAAATTCTCAGACATTATCTCTTCAAGTATTGCTCCTGCCCATTCTCTCTTCTCTCCCTCCAGGCCTCTAATGACGGCACGTTAGATGCCCTTGGTGCTCCGTGTGTCTATCCCACTGTCCTGCTCTTTCCATTCTCTCCTCTATTTCAGCTGGAATATTTCCTCTTGGCCCCTCTTCAAGTTCACACATTGAGTCCTCTGTGTCTGTCTGCTGTTAAATCCATCCAAGAGGTATTGATTTCAGATACTCTCTTTTACAATTCTAGAATGCCCATTTAATTATTTTATAGATTCCAATTTTCTGTTAAATTCTCTTTTTATCCATTTTGTCCATCTCTCCCTGTATCTTATTTAATGTATTTATCATAGTTATTTTAAAGTCTTTAACTGCTAACTCCAAAGTCGTTGGCCACTTCTATAGTCTGTTTTTTATTTTTGGTCATCGTTTCCTGTCTCTAAAGTTTTTAATGTGTGCTGGACATTGTGTATAAAAGAACTCTAGAGGATGCAGAAGACTCGCTCTTTCCTCCACTCAGTTTCTGGGGCTGACTACCTCAGTCCACGAGGAACTGAGCTGGGTTGGGGATGGGCTGCAGGTTTAGACTCCCTGCACCACTGGTTTAATCCTGTTCCTCAGGTGAGACTCTCCCAGACGTTTTACTGAAAGCCTGTCAGGTCTGTGCCCTTAGCCTGGAAAGGGTTTTCCTTCTCTCATATTCTAGGTTATCTAGTCTTCATTGCAGACAGCTCTCCAAGGTCTTTTCAAGTATGATTGTTCCAATTTATTTGTTTCTTCCTTACTTGTTGCAACAGCAGTATTGCCTGCTACTACCTACTACATCTTTCTAGGAAGTGAAACTCCCTTCCTCTACACTTCCAAACAGCAACAGGTGAAAACACCTGTGGAAAAACAAGGTAATGAAGAAGACAAGGGAGGAAATGGGTGGTGGTTTCTCCAGAGAATTAGAAGAGGGCCCTCTTTTTTTTTTTAAGTCTTTTATTGAATTTGTTACAATATTGCTTCTGTTTTGGTCTTTTGGCTGCAAGGCATGTGGGATCTTAGCTCCCCGACCAGGGATCGAACATGCACCCCCTGTATTGGAAGGCAAAGTCTTAACCACTGGACTGCCAGGGAAGTCCCTGGCCCTCTATTTTGAGGTCGTTGAGAGGATCCAAGAAATACTACTCTTCTTTCTCACCCATGTTCTGAAATATGAAGCCAGGAAGATGGTTCCACTGTGATGAGTCTGGACAGAATTGGAAAGATGATGCAGCTGTGGCAGTTGGACAGACATGAAGGAAAGCAGAAGAGGACAGAAGGACTGGATGGGAAAGAGACGTGGAGCCTGGTGGAGCCCTTGGAGCTGAAGGCTGGGGTTGCAGGGACTGTCAGCCTTTGGATGTGGCAGGGGAACTGGGAAGGCAGCCTCAATGCTGGGTAAATAGGTCCAGAGTTTTCATTGCTACAATCTTGACCCTCCACGACTATGACCTCAGGGGATCCTTTTGAAACTCAGATCTGACCAAGTCCAGTCAACAACCTTGGACATTTCTTCATCATCTTCAAGGGGAAGAATAACCTCTTTGGCCTGACTTTCCAGGCTCCTCTCTGTAATCCAACCTGCTTTTTCAGCCTCATCCTCCAACATTCTCACCTTGTCCCCATTCCATATTTGTCCTCAATACAGGGCTCTCCTCTGACACTGATCCCAGGGCAGAGCAAGGTGGGGCAGGCTAAGGCTGGTAGCTCTGGAAAGGCCAGGCCTGCCAAGGAAACCACTGAGGGGGTTGGTCCTGAGGCCACGCCAGGCCATATTCCAAGCAATATTTAGAAAGAAGGATGCAAGCTTTGAGCCTAGAGACAGATGGGGGAGGGGCCAAACAGAACAGAAAGAACAGCGTAAGGATGGGCTGGGAAGTGGCCCAATCCAGGAATGACTCCTGCAGAAGATGGCTTCCAGCCACAGCCTCCCTTCCAGATTAGGCTTACCTACCCCTACCTGGACCACAGCTGTGACCACCCATGGGCCTCCATGCCCTCTGATGTCACCACCCCTTTCCTCTGCCTGTGTGGCCTGCTGGAGTACCTTCTCTCACTCAGTGAGAGGGCTCATCCTTGGAGGCTCAGCTGGTCCCTGCTATCACCACAGCACTTGTCCCAGGCCTCCTAGGTGCCTGTAGGTGAGTCTGTGCTCTCCACTATCTCAGAGAGCACAAAGCAGACCCACTTGTCCCCCAGCCTGTACCCGAAACACAAGGGAAGCTGAGAAATGGATTTTTTTAATTCAACAGTGGAAAATATAGAAATGCAGAGTGGCCTGTAATCTGTCGTTCACTACATCAGATTATTAGCTTCCCCTGAGCAATCACAATCACTGGGGATTGTGGCCGGAACTGTGAAGACAGCACCACCAGCCCAGGTGAGCCTTGTCCCGCAGGTGGCTCATGATCTCACATGTGGAGAGATGCCCCACCTCCCCCAGGAGCCTTTTGTCTTCAACCAAGAGCTGCTATCGGCCCTGCAGGGGCACCACTGTGTCCGGTGGGATTGCTTCTCTGCAGACTCCCACTCTACCACCTCAGGACTGTGGGCCATGTGGTCATGGGGACTGAGAGGGTCTCACCTTACAAGCTGACTTCTTGGGAGCCCGTCCACAGGTGAGTGGCCTGAGCCATTACTCCACGCAGGCGCTTTGCCCACTGGCCTCCTTCAGCCATGTCCAGGGAGGCTCACTTCCTCTCAGGAGTGGGACCTTGCTGCTGCTGTCAGCAGATGGGACCAGGCCGGGGGCGCGGCCCCTCACCAAGGACCCAGGAACCTTAGGTGAACAACAGAAAAGTAAGAAGTCCTAAGGAGATGGGCTGGACTCCAGGGCAGCCTCCACCCCCAGCAGGGGAGAGCCTGGCACAGGGCTCAGCAGGTGGACAGAGGATGCTATTTGTTCCCCAGATGGGGCCCAGCAGGAAGGATGGCAAGCCCTGGCCTCCAGCCCCAGGCAGGCCCAGCCTCACAAAGACCCCCAACAGAGCTTGGCAGTGGGGACAGGGACTGCATGGGGACAAGGCCTGGCTTGGTGGACTTCTCTTTTTCCCAGCTGGGGTGGGGAGCAAGCCTCGGGTTTGACTGGTGCTGGGTCGGTAAATATTTAGAGAACGTGAGCATTGGAAATTTCTACAGTAAAGTAGGCAGGGGCTCTGAACCACTGAGATTTGGACACTGATATTGGAGACCTTTGTCCCTTGGGGCTGGTGACTTGTGAGCACTGATTCTGTGGAAAGGGCAACTGTCCTGGGACCTGGTACACAAAGGAACCTCCACGCAGACCCACAGGCTGACGAGAGGGAAGAGCTGCCATTGTGCTTTCGGCAGGAGGGGGCAGAGGGGACTCAGCCCATTTTTAACAAAGTGACAGAGCCCACGGCCACCTCCTGTGCAGAGAGGGCCAGGGCCACGTGAGGGTGGCTGCCGCCAGACTGGAGAAACAAGGAGACCAGTCTGATCCTTCAAAACAAGGAGACATCCACATTTGTAACTGAGATGAGAGGAGAACTGCATTATTTATGAAATAGCTCAGCCCAGAGTTAACAAGGAAGAAGGAGGCCTTTAGAGGGGAAAGTGGTTTCCAAAGCATCTGTATTTCACTGAAAAAACACACACAAACTATGATTTAGGGTGTGCTGAGGTTTAGAACCGGAGATGACTCTAGTGCAGTTAGACCATGGGAGAGGGGATGAGGGTGTGGGCAGGGGGGGCAGAGGGACAGAGAGTGGGCGACGGGACGGGGGTTGATCCTGCAGGCTCCCTGTGGGAGGCGGGCACATGCAGGGGACACTCCCTGGGCATAAAAGAGAGTATGTGTGCATGGATGTGTGTGTGTGCCCGGTGTGTGTGAATACACTTCGAATGGATCAAGGGACAGAGGGAAGGTGCACCCCCAAAGATGCAGAGCCTTCTGGGACTTGCATGTTAATTCTGTTTGCTTGGTTAATCTGCTGTAAGAACTTGGGCCAAGACTCTGAGAAAATGGTATTTTTCATCTATTTTTTTTTAATTAAGGTATAATAAATTAAGGTATAAAGTGTTCAGTTTGATGAGGTTTGGTCATTGTATATGCCCATGTGACAACCACCATGGTTGTTGCAAACAACATATAGAACATACCCATCACGCAGAAAGTACCCTCGTGCCCCTGATCACTTTTTGACTTCTATCCACATAGATCAGTTTGCCTGTCCTAGAAATTCATATAAATGGAGTTGTACAGTATATGATCTTTTGGGTCTGGCTTCTTTCACTCAGCATAATGTTTTTGAAATTCACCCATGTTGTGGATTTAACAGTAAGTGGTCCTTTTTATTGCAAGTAATATTCCATTAAATGGATATACCATATTTTGTTTATCTGGTTGATTCTTATGAATATGACTACTATAAATATTCATGTTCAAGTCTCTGTGCAGACATATGTTTTCATTTCTTTTGGGTTGGCATCTAGGAGTTTAACTGCTGGGTCATATGTGGATACATGTTTCCCACTGTGAGAGGCTGCAGAACAGGTGTCCATGCACTGGATGGAGTTCCAGTTGGCTCACGTACTTCCCAGCATCCACTGTATTTTATTTTATTCAGTCTAGTGGATGTGAAATGGTATCTCATTGTAGTTTTCATTTGCATTTTCTAATAATGACTGATGATGTTGAGCACTTTTTCATGTGCTTATTGGCCATTCATGTATCTTGGTCATGAGATGCCTGTTGAACTCCTTTGCGCATTTAGAAATTGGGCTGTTCTTTTTGTTGTTGTTGATTTACAGGCATTCTTGATATAATCTAGACCCTCCAAGGTTTTTCAAAGTAAAACAGCAGCTACTAGTCATGTGACCTCTGTTCCTTAGGCTGAATAATGTCACCCCTCCCTCCCGCTTCATATCATATCCTTTGGGTGGTATACTGGGTTTAAAATGCATCCACTGTGATCCCATGGTGGAAATGCTAAATTCTACTTAATCAAACTCAGCTGTCTTTCAAGGTTCTATTCTGCTGAAAATAGAAAACAAAACAAATGAACAAACAAAAGCAATCTTACTGTTTCAAAGTAAACTCCCATTTAAAGACTTAATCTCTTTCTCATAATTACTCTGGCAATTCAGGATTTAACTAAGTTAAAGTCTCTTTCATATTTCTATCCTCTCAAAAGTCTTCCTGTCCTCACAAAGGATGGTCAAGAAGTTGTTTCCGTTCCTCATGGCAGCAGGGTAAGCCCTCCTGGTCCACTCCCTGTCCTCCAGATTCAAGTCAGACTGTGTGAGAGGCATGTGGGGTCAGCCATGGTCCCTGGAGGTCAGCTCCATCCCTGGACCCACGCTACTACTGACCACGACCATGCCTTGGCCTCAGCTATAGGGTCTTGTCTCCTAACAGGCAACTGTATTCCTCTCCCTCCACCCTCTTAGCACTGCTGTTCCCACTCCCAACCTACACAGAACACGTAGGATCTCACACAAGACACTCACTGGCTCCAGGGAACCTGGCCTATGGCATCTCAGACTCCCTCTCCACCTAAATGTGCCACACCAGCATATCCCTTCTCCTGAAGCCACCCATGTGGGTGTAGGTCACCCTGCAGGGTGCTCTCAGCCTGGAATTCTAAACCAAAAGTGGAGCACAAGCTTGTGGATTCTTCCTCAGGCCATCTGCTATCTGCTGCCCTGACTACAGTGTCTTCATCTAATTTTGTTGACTAAAAATGTCTCTAGTGTCTGACCCCCACATCCCAGCCCAAGAAGAGCTGTTCCCTTTCCTGTGGGGCTGGGAACAGCTCTTAGGTTATGCTGCCCATTCTTCCCTATTCTAGTAAAAACTCCATGTTCATCCTCCAAGATTGTTATATTTAAAAGATATCTATTTGAATTTAGGAAAACCTTTCTTCTCTCAATGACCTGATCTTGCCATTGAAAACTTAACTTTCGAGCCTATTGTTTTGGAGCTTGTTTGGACATGCGAAGCTGAATGTCCTCCCTTCATGCCAGTTTCTCCTCTCTCCTGTATCTCAGCTACCACTCATGAAAGTGTTGGAAACCATGGCTAAAGAAGGAAAAATCACAAAGAAGGAGTGGAAAAAGAAAGCACATTAGTATTATTCAAGGTATTAATCTTAACACACATTTAAGTGGCAACTAGGAAAGACTTATCTTTCCTTCAAAAAAGTCATGTATTCCCACACTCAGCTCCAGCTTTAGTTCTCACTCGGCCCTCCTACGTTGGACAGGCCACTAGACATTCCAAGGCTTTTGGCTGTCAAATCCCCTTCTTGGCTCCTGTTCATGGTAGCTCTGCACCCAACATTGCTCCACTTCATGCAAGGATTTCCTCTAGTATCCAGCTCCATGGGACCCGTCCATCCTGGGCAACAAAGGGGCGGGATATAGACCCCGAGGGAAGGCACTCCTGAGATCCTCATTTCTTGATAACGCAGCTGAGCATAAATAAATTTAGACAGGGCACACTGTGACAGCCAGCCTACTACACTGCTCTTGTGTAGTATCCTCCCACAATGCATCAGTGTTGCTAGGTGTGACTGATAGAATAAGGCCCAGTGAGAGTATGTCATTTCTGAATCTAGGTTTTAAAACATGGTGGCTTCTGCCCGTCTCACTTGGGTCACTCACTCTGGGGGAAGCCAGCTGCCATGTTGTGGGGACACGCAGGCAGTGCTATGGAAAATTTTACATGGCAAGACACATGAGTGAGCCATCTTGGAAGCAAGCCCAGAATCACAGCAGCAGTCTAGTGTGGTAGACAGGGCTTCTCCATCCAGATCCAGCAGCTCATAGGAGAGGAGGTAGAGGCTGCAATAGGTTGGATGATCTATCAACGTCACACATCTGGTCAGTGCCCAAGCCACGCCTTGACTCACAGCCCCATTTTAGAGAAATGGATTGGTCTGCAGCTCACAGTGTTTCTCAGACTTCACCATTAACACTCCCTGTGCCCTAGATTCTCCATGCCATGGAGCCTGGTCATCAGGAGAGCCCAGGACATCCTGTGGTGGGAGGCAGGGACTAGGGTGGGGGTGCTGGGCACTCCAGGTTGAGAAGGCTATGTGGCTAAATGCACGGTGGTGAGAAAACATGCAGCATTTTTGGAGACGAGCAAGTTGCCCACTGCAGTGGAAGGCTGGTGCCTCATGAGAGGGTTCCTTGAATATGGTACAAAGTGAGGCTTCCTGGAGCAAGCTGAGCCTATCTAGGGCCTGCACCAAGACCCTGGCCTCGAGTTCACAACAGGAACTGTGTCTGTCCTCGAAAGTGGAGGGTACCAAGCAGCAGACACCCTGGGAGGATGCATATCATCAGCCCGAGCATTGTGGGGTCCAAGGAAGATGCCATGAAAGCAAGAGGCAGGGTGAGGGCAAACTGTCCACTCATACTTGATCAGAGGAGATGTTTCTAGAACAATGTGAGACTGGAGGGCACAGAGGATGGGCCCTGCAATGGCAACAGGGGCTCCGGGGCTAGCCCCGATGACCCAAGAATGCTGATCTTTTGGAAGAACTTCCTCAGCGGGCTCTCAACAACCTCTGGGTCTGAGCTTCCAAAAAACAGAGGCTGAAGCAGTGAAGGCAGGTGGAAATGCATTTGGTTTTGTTTCACCTCATTTTCATTCACTGCAGCATTTTTTCTTCCCAAGGAAAGCAGAGAATTTCCCAGAAAAAGGGTCCTGGACCTTCTAGATTACCTACCTGTAGGCATTAGTTTTCAAGGCCAATTTGCAGTCATGTGTTTCTTGCCAACAAGTTCAGAGATGTGACCTCATCAAGCTCAGAAAGCCTGGAATTCTTCAAGAGAAAGACAGAGCTGAGTTGGAGGAAGAATGGTTCTCTATCCTCGCTCTCCACCCTCTTCCGAAACCTACCACGTACAAAGCTAGGATAACCCCAGGAGGTGAGAAGGGTATATATTTTGCAGACTCATGCAAAATTTTTCTATTATCTAACTTAACTTGGTTCCCAACTACCTGTTTACATTCAGTCACTACCAGATTTTTCTTAGTACCTTTTGGGTAAAAACGGAATAAATTAGGGATTTTTGTTTCCCATTCCTCTTTCCCTCCCTTTTCTCCAGGTGTTAAGTGGGAGGAGGCTGCATTATGGGTGGGAGGCACTGTGTGGCTGTGACCAAGATGTCCAGTGCTAATTGGCCCCACGACATTGGCACCTATTCTTCTACACCTGTATCTATGCCCCCTCTACTCTTTGGCTGCCAGATCCAAGTAGATCCCTCTGTGTCCTCTTTATCCCACCACCAAGACTCCTCAGCTTGCTTTCAGGCACCTCACCCTTCCCTGGCACAGAAACATTGGTTGTCCCACCCTGAGGCTCTGGGAGACAACCTGTGGCCCATCTGCCCAGGTACCCTCCATGCTCTGGGCGCTCCTGCTCTGGTGTCATGGTGCACATGGGCTTCTCCAAGAGGCTTGCTTCCCTTCTGTCTCTTCCCCTCCCCTTCAATTTATTTGCTGAAGAAATCAAAGCCTTGGCTTTTTTGAAGACTATTGTCACTGTTAAAAAAAATCCATCAGAAATTCAAATGATTTTTTTCGTCTCTTTCTTTGTGTAGAGGCTGCAGGCCAACAAGGAAAATAGGATAAAGAAAGGAAATCTCAGGGGGAGGGAAACAGATGCTCTTCACAACAAAGTTCTTAGTAGCAATCAACAGAAACCAATTCTGGCTAAATTACAAGAAAGGTCTTGTAATTTTAAGTCTCTTAAAACCATATAGGACAACTAACAGAATTGCGTGGAAGCCCAGAGGGCAGGTTCAAAGCTGATCTTTGAAGAACAACAAGTCAAAGCACACCGCAGAACTGGGCTGATGGGGAAGCCCCACCACTGGCCCTGAGCACTGCTGGGAGCCGTGCTGGGCTGCCACCTCCACGGCAGCCACCACCAACTCTTTCCTCCTGAGTCACTTCACTGGTGCATTTGCCTGGCAATGAGACGAGGCCCCACTTTGAGCCCCAGATGCAAGGCAGGCTAGGAGGAGAAGTATCTGACCATCCCAGTATCTAGGAGTGGAGGTGGTTTTTCAGCTCACAGACTCATACAGTTGACAATTCTCCAAATAAAAGATGCCAGGAAACCCAAATGACCAGGTTCTCTTTTCACATGAGAAACACACAAGAGGTGGGTCTCAGATACTCCGCCCAAGGATTGGAGCTGGCTGGCAGGTGGGAGGCTGAGGGGACCAAGACATTCGGTCTCGGGAGGGTCAAGGATTCAAGGGGCTGGAAGGGGTGGTACAGAGATGAGAACTACAATGAAAGACACTCTCCCGTTGAGGAGCCCATCCTCTGAGGACCAAGTATGGGCTGGGAGATATGACTAAACTTAAGGGAAGGACCGTTATGCCCAGGAGTGCTTGGCTGGCCAAGAGCAAAGTTATTTCATAACGGGCTGCATAGCTCCTCCCTCCCATTACTAGGGAGGCATGCAACACTGAGATGAAACCAGATTCTGCTGGAATTAGGTCAGGGCAAGGGAGAGACATGAAGACCTCAACTTTTGGTTGTGAATGTGAGAAACCACCTTCCCTCTGCCCATAGTGAAATGGGGAGGGGGCAAGGGCTCCAGGTGGGGTCACAAGGCAGCTCCCAATTGGTCCACACTATGATCTTTTTCCTGCGGCCTCTTGTCGACAAAGGATAGTGTTTCCACTTAAATGTCACCTCTCCCAGGGAAGCAGTCATGACTGTTTTGCAGCCTGTTGGGAAGGTCAGAGTATAAGCCATCAGATGACAAAGGAGAACAAATGTTTCAGGGTGCTGCTCTGGCCGTTCCTCCCCTGTGGAAGCACATGGTCCGCCACTGGAGGTGGCCCCTGCAATCCCCGTGTGCTGGGATTGCCTTTCTTGCTGATGCCACCGGCTGCCTTTGGTTAGAAGCAAGACAGTCTCATCAATTCCGGTTGCTGTTAAGAGTTTTTAAAAGAGATGTCGGTGGAACTTAACACACAGCTGGGGCCAAAGTAAAGTCTGGGTAAGTGCCCGGGCTATTCAGCTGGAAATTACATCCTGCTCAGAAGCATAAATGTCACGCTCCCCAGGCCGCAACACAGGCAAACTGCCTCACTGTGCTGATTTCCCAGGACTGCAAACGTTCTGACCAATGGCCCTGTGCTTGCCTTCAGACACAACCTGTCTCCATGAGGAAGACCAAGGTGACAGGAAACACGGAGCACTATCATTGACCTAATCTTGCAAGACCTATCCAAGTCAAAATGTATCACTCCAGAAACCCTACAAAGGACATGATCTGATCTGTGAATCCCATCAAAGGTCATCTCAATAATTCAAACCGTACAACCAAGAAAAACTGCTAATCTAATGTGGTTGAAACCACACACAGGCAGGTGCTTATTGCTGGTGAAGATTAAGACTTGCACATCTCTGGAGCCTTAATTCCAGAGGTATTGGATGCACAGGGCTTGTCCTTTCATGGGCAAATAACCCTGTGTCTTCTTCTACTGAATACAATCGCCTAATGGCAAATTGAGTTAGATCTTAAATGCAACCGAAAGAGATTTACAGACAAATGGAGATGCTTCATTTGATTGCATAAGTAAATCAAACCCAGAAATGCAGCAATCTGAGAAAAGACTCCCAGGCATGAGGAAGGAAGACTGAGTGTGGCCCTTTACATCCTCAGCCTCCCCTTTCTAAGGCTTTCACATCTTGGGGTTCCCTTGGGTACCACCAATCCCACCACCCTAGAGTACAAGGGCCCAAAATTTGTTCTCAGAATCATTTACACGCAAGTGTGAGTGACTGATATCAACCAAACTGGGAACCAGAATCAAATGTGAAAGTCAAAGGAGGAAACCTCCAGAGAAACTTCAGAAATCCTCACTGGGAGATCTGGGGACCTGCATGGGGAAGGGGCTCTTCATACTCACCGTTTCCATGAAGGGACAGAATGACTGGACTCACTGGGTCCGAGTGGAAACTCCAGCTCTGCACCTTCCTTCGTATTTGGCCTTGGGGTAACCACTTGGAATTGTTGTGACCTTCCTTATTGCATCAACAGAAAGGGGAGACCCACAGACCTCTCGGGCTGGGGATGAAGTGAGGTCCTATCTGTGGGGGGGTTTGGCACATCAGGGTGTTCATAGGACTAAAGAACTGTGGCCTGGACACTGGATCTTCCAGGCCATGGCCAGAGCAGACCAAGTTCTAGCGGAAAGATTTGCCTCCGTCAAGGGCTGTCCAGAGGATGGTGCTTTGAGTGGAAAACCAATATCTGGTGAGCAACCCACACGCAGTCTCCGGGAGCTGCAGGTGTCTCTTGCCCCTGTGTGTCCTGAGCACTAACTCTCTTAACAAAGTTGTTTACTCATTGGCCTCCTGGAGCTTGTGCCCGGAGGCCTGGCCTTGGAATGAGTCAGATTGTATGACACCAAGCTCTTTTGTTCAGAAGTGATACAGGACACGGAGTTCCCATGCAATTAGCTCAAAATTAATTTAGCCACAATGGCTTATTATTAGATTTAATTATAAATTAAATGATTTGCCAAGGACTTTTTACTTTGTAAACAAGTACCTTGGAGTCAAAAGGGAATTTTTTTTTCTATTCTCTAGTCTCTCCACAGGTTTTCACAAAATTGTGGCCAAGGAGAAAAAGTGATTTGGATATAGCTTTGGTTGAGAAGCCACTGCTTCCAGCCACCCTTCCAGGTACTCCTGCTTTGGGGAGGAGGGCGCTTTTCCCACAGAGCCTGCTGTGCACAGACAGACAGGTGCTCTCTGCTGCAGTTAATACATCATCCAAAAATCACCCCGATTTTCTTCCAGAATCCCCAGTGCTTCTGCAGAAACATCGATTGCTGAAATTGAAGAGTCCAAAGAACAAGTTCTAGGTAGTCTGGGCTATAGTCTTCTCCAGAACTCCTATTACCAGTATTTCTTAGAACATGAGGCTCTGCTATACCATTGTTGGAACATGAAATTATTGTAGGAATATACTTCTTATTTTAACAGTTATGTGTTCATTTTAAGGTGTATTAAAACAAAAATCACTCCTCAAAGCTGTGATTTCATGGTAATATCCAGATCTTGAACTTAAAAGGTAGGTCAGTTTGAAGAAAAGTATTAGCTAAATAATAAAATAGATGACATGTAACAAAAAAATGACTAAAGTTTGCTAAATAATGTGTGGGAGCCTAGCTCCTCAGAACGTGATTATCAGACAGCATCGTGGGCACCGCCTGGAAGTTTGTTAGACCTGCAGAATCTCAGGCCCCACCCCAGATTTACTGAATCAGAATTAGAGTTTTAACCAAGTCCCTAGGGGGTTAGCATGCACTTCAGACTTTGAGAAGCACAGCCTGAGAAAACCATGGGCCAGTGTTCCCGGGGGCTGCTGAGATTGGATGAATCAAATACATCTAGTCGAATGTCCATCACTCTGGCAAAATAGGGTGAAATTTTGCCCAGCAGAGACAATTCTTCTGAGTATTTGCAGCCCCTCTTTCACTCTCACAGCAAGGTGTCTGTGTTTCCATCGTGTGCGGAGCCCAGGGCCTCCCCATTGAGCTCCTTTGCCTGCATAGAATCAGGGGCTCTGTTGGACCTACTGACTGACCAAGCCCAGGGTGGTCTCATCTGCAGGTGAGCAGAGGGGTTCCTGGCAGAAGACAGCCTAGGATAGGCCAGGACGTGGCCTAAAACAAATGCCTCAGAGACCTAAGGGGATGCTGCCAGCTGCAGGGGCCAGAAGATAAGAGTGTTAATTTAGCTTGGCCAGCATCCAGAAAGCTGGGCAAAACTGGGCCTCCAGGCTAAGGGCATAAATAAATAAATAACACAAAAATAAGCTGGCAGATGTTTATGCTTCCCTTTGTAACACTGGCTGCATGCATTCAACACATCCTATGTGCCAGGTGCTGTGCCAGAAACTCCGTCCCTCACTAAAACCTCCGCAGCTCAGCATTGTCACATCACTGGGACCACAGGCAGTGAAGTCCACATGGCTGGAGAGGCGTCTTGCCTGTGGTCGCCCAGCACTTCGCTCTACTGTTTTCTGTTGAGACTAGCCCCGGGCAAGAAGTGGGAACGGGCTGGTTGTTTTCAGGGCTGCAGCCTGACCAGTTCTCTCTAGTGGATTCATGACTGAAGAAACTCTCAGAAACCTAATAAGATTTCAGGAGAGAAAGGAGTGTCTTTATCACTCAGTTTTGCCAACACATCTCATCCATCCTCTCTGCACTTTGACTCAGACATGACGGACTGTTAGCCACGAGGCAAACTCGGAGGCATCTTTTTTTTTTTTTAACATCTTTATTGGAGTATAACTGCTTCACAATGGTGTGTTACTTTCTGCTTTATAATAAAGTGAATCAGTTATACATATACATATGTTCCCATATCTCTTCCCTCTTGCCTCTCCCTCCCTCCCACCCTCCCTATCCCACCCCTCTAGGTGGTCACAAACCACCGAGCTGATTTCCCTGTGCTATGCGGCTGCTTCCCACTAGCTATCTATTTTACGTTTGGTAGTGTATAATGGGACCTAATGAAACTTAAAAGCTTTTGCACAGCAAAGGAAACCATAAACAAGACCAAAAGACACCCTCAGAATGGGAGAAAATATTTGCAAATGAAGCAAATGACAAAGGATTAATCTCCAAAATTTACAAGCAGCTCATGCAGCTCAATAACAAAAAAACAAACAACCCAATCCAAAAATGGGCAGAAGACCTAAATAGACATTTACAGATTGCCAACAAACACATGAAAGAATGTTCAGCATCATTAATCATTAGAGAAATGCAAATCAAAACTACAATGAGATATCATCTCACACCGGTCAGAATGGCCATCATCAAAAAATCTAGAAACAATAAATGCTGGAGAGGGTGTGGAGAAAAGGGAACACTCTTGCACTGCTGGTGGGAATGTAAATTGATACAGCCACTATGGAGAACAGTATGGAGGTTCCTTAAAAAACTACAAATAGAACTACCATACGACTCAGCAATCCCACTACTGGGCATATACCCTGAGAAAACCATAATTCAAAAAGAGTCATGGGGCTTCCCTGGTGGCGTAGTGGTTGAGAGTCCACCTGCCGATGCAGGGGACACAGGTTCGTGCCCCGGTCCAGGAGGATCCCGCATGCCACGGAGCGGCTGGGCCCATGAGCCATAGCCACTGGGCCTGCGCGTCCGGAGACTGTGCTCCGCAACCGGAGAGGCCACAGCAGTGGGAGGCCCACGTACCGCAAAAAAACAAAAACAAAAACAAAAAGAGTCATGTACCAAAATGTTCATTGCAGCTCTATTTACAATGGCCAGGACATGGAAGCAACCTAAGTGTCCATCATCGGATGAATGGATAAAGAAAATGTGGCACATATATACAATGAAATATTACTCAGCCATAAAAAGAAATGATATTGAGTTATTTGTAGTGAGGTGGATGGACCTAGAGTCTGTCATACAGAGTGAAGTAAGTCAGAAAGAGAAAAACAAATACCGTGTGCTAACACATATATATGGAATCTAAGAAAAAAAAAAAAAGGTCATGAAGAACCTAGGGGTAAGACGGGAATAAAGACACAGACCTACTAGAGAATGGACTTGAGGATATGAGGATATGAGGATAAGGATAAGCTGTGACAAAGTGAGAGAGTGGCATGGACATATATACACTACCAATCGGAGGCATCTTAAAAGAGAGTCTAAGCAAGTTGTCAAGATGCTAGTCTTGTGGCGGGTACCTCCATGACAAAGAGCCTGAGAGGCCGCCCCTCACTGGGAGGCCAGAGGAAGAGGTGGGGCCACTTTGGGAAAGTGCACATCGTGCGCCTGGTACCCAGTAGGCACTCAGTTCACGGGCGGTGCCTTCCCTCTCCCCTACTCCCTCTGAACATGGCTAACATTTTAGCTCATATCCCCCCGCAAAGAACTAAAGAGACCAAGTTGGACTCTGTTCAAAGAGGAATGGATTCTGCTGCCGGTGAGACAGTGGGAGAAGCTCCCCCTTACAATGCTGTTTCTCAAATATTTTTAATCCATGCCCTGTTTTTGATAAATGTGTGCCCTTCTTAAATATTATTTGAAATTTCAAATAAAATTAAACACTGGGATTCAAAGCAAATCAAATGAGGGCTTCCCTGGTGGCGCAGTGGTTGAGAGTCCACCTGCCGATGCAGTGCACACGGGTTCGCACCCCGGTCTGGGAGGATCCCACATGCCACAGAGCGGCTGGGCCCGTGAGCCATGGCCGCTGAGTCTGCGCGTCCAGAGCCTGTGCTCCGCAACGGGAGAGGCCACAACACTGAGAGGCCTGCGTACCACAAAAAAAACAAAAAACAGAGCAAATCAAATGAATTACGTAATTTAATATACTTTATGCAAACGGACTCCACCCGCTGAGATCCTGATGTGACCACAAGTAAGGACAGCCTGACTGCTCTCTGCTGAGTTTTGATGGATCAAGCCATTGCCAGGACATGATGAAAAGATGTGGACAGTACAGCAGACCTATACAGTTATCACCTGCCCAGCACCGGGTAAAAGGCTTTGCCCCTCCTCCCCCATAGAGGGGCACAAGGCCAAAGCTGAGCTAATTGTAGTGCCTCACCTGACGTGGCTGCAGGGGTTGGCCCAGGAGGTGGGCACATGACTTTACCCTCCCAGGACGTTTCAAACTGGAGGGGTGGGGGAGGGGAGAGTGGGGGAGGGGGGAGGGAATGGAGAGGCCTGTCTCCTCTGGTCTGGAAGCTGGACAGGAAAGAGCCCAAAGCCCAGGCACCATATCTTTTGCCTCGCGGAGAGAGAGGTCTGAGACAGAGAAGTCCACTCCCAAGATGAGAGGGAGGCAGCGTTGGAGAGAGGTGGGCTCTCATCTGGGTCTTGGCTCCATTTGCCTCCTAAGCGGGTGCCCACCTACCCTCCCCACGGTGGCTGCTGGAGGCAGTATATTTCTCTTATTTAACTAAAAATGGTTCATTTAAAGATCTCTCTGCACCCTCAAGTAAGAATGGCCTGACTAAAACAAGAGGTGTAGGAGAGGGTTCTAGAATATCCCTGGACACTGAGGCAGTTGTCTCTCAATGCCAGTTAATTTGCACTGGCCTTTCCCTTCACAGACATGGTTTTCTTCCTCTGCTTTTCCACACATCTCTCTAGATTTCATAGTCCCTCTCAGTCTTTCTATCCACCTACCTCCCCTAATTCTCTTCCTTCTCACTACATACTTTTATCCACCCCGGCCTCTGACTTCTAAGTACTTTTGGCTGTTGGCTCACATTTCCCATAGTATTTTTTTCCTCTGGGAAATAAGGGCGCCCACATGCCCCTAATCTTGGGGCTTTGCGAGTTCTCCCCAGCTCTCACTGTTGGGCTGCCAGCCTGCCTGGACACTGCCTGTCTGCCAAAGCACACACTCTGGCCTGATGCGGTGGGGGGTGGAGGGTAAAGCCACAGCAGGCTTGACAAATGCACACAGGAAGCAGCCGCATTTCCTCAGAAGCTGCCCAACTTCTGCGATTCAATTTTAGCATCTGGCTAACCAAGCAAGTTGGGCCTGATACCTTTATAAAATAATTTGTTAGAGCAATTATATTCTAGAATCCCATCTGTGATCTTTTATTTTCTGTTTGGTGTTACACATGTTTGGGGGAAGAAGTCAATAAAAACCATCATAATTTAATTTTAATTCACACAAAGACAAGAGACTCCAGCAAGTGACATGATATAAACCCTAACAGTTTAGGTAGCAAATGCACACTTGTATGAATGGCTGTAATACCCACTCTGGAGGCAGTGATCCAGGGTTTCAAAGCCTGTCCAGTTATATGAGCTCAGGCAAGTTCCTTAACTTCTTTGAACATCACTTTCATTATCTGTGGAATAGGTGATACGAGAGTTTGCTGTGTGAATTCAAGGTGAAGTAAGTCTCTGATACCATTGCTATTACGGCCCTGGGCGAGCTTATACCTTGTGCATTAGGACTGAGGGGCAGAACAGTGATACAGAAACACAGCCAGATCCCAATCTGCAAATTGAAGTGGAGCTTGTTGGGTTCAAATATGTCATAACTTGGGCTAAAATCTCAGTTAACCACATTGTGCTCTATTACAAAATGCTTTTTAAAGTTTTGGGGAACAGTAACCCTCCTGCTGTAATTCAGCCTGCAAAGAGTCACCACATTTGAATTAGAGAATTAGAGAACTTTCTAAACCACCTGCCATCCAAAAACTTCCCATTTGTGTGGGCACTTAAAAATTACAAATTCATTTGAGCTTTGCATTGCCTTTGGCACTTCTTTGCATCTTAATAAGAATGGGTTTTAAAATTTTCCAGTTGTCTAAGTAGCTAGAAATTTAAACCAATTCATTTTCCATTTTAAAAATTTTCTCCTAAGATAACTGTAAATAGTAAGACTAAATTTTTCACTATGGAGGAAAGGAAGGAAACCCTCCTTCTACCACCTCTGCTTTGAAAATTTTTACAAATTTTGTAAAAGGCTATTTTCAAACCCCAAGGTTAGAGTTAGTGAATGTACCCTTTTTTTTTTTTTTACAAAATATAATTTTGTGGTGAAATGACCAAATAGCATAGAAGGAGAAAAATAAGAACTTATGAAGAAAATATTAGACTTCTAATAACTTTCTCTAAGATCCGTTCATATTGCTGACTTTTGTAAGTTAGATGCTGAATTCTAACCCACCTAAGTAGACCCTGACTCTATAAATACACACACATCTAACATACTTCTAAAAGAAAGTAAATGTGTGCTGGGAAAATATTGGAACAATGAAGTTCCTGAGAGAAGCTTGTTTTTTCAAGTTATTAAAAGAAGGTGGCAAGCATTCATGAGGATATGAAAAATTTAACATCGTCTGAAGGAAACTCTTGAATATGGTTAATGTTACTGCCAAAAATCTGAGCTATGTTATGTCAGAATGTTCAATTGCAAGCTACACTTTAATGAATGGAAAGATAGGGTAAGAGCAGGAAGTTTCTGCAGCAACATACAGCAACCTTGAAAACCAAGTTCCCAGTGTTGAACTCAATCGTTCAAGGACTACACCGTCAGATTATGTGATCTACCAGTTTAATGATCAGGGGTGCCAGGTGCCTATGAGTGGGGAGTAGGGAACAGAGGGAACAGTCTGCCCCTCTCTACGTTCTCCTCCACAGCACTTCGGTGGAAACAAAACTTGCTTTGCTCTTTCTGAAAAAGTGGGCACTCCAAGAGATGCAGCCCTGGACTCAGAAAAGGTTACGTGCTACCCTGCGTTGAATACTTCATTCCCATCTTTTCCACGCAGCTTGCTTGCTCACATAGTAAGGTTGCTATTTTTATCAGCTATCTTCAACCCAGCTGTTGCTTCATGTTAACATGGCGACTGGTGTGAAAATCCCAGCAGAGGCACATGAATCCCACAGGGCCCTGTCTTCTGTCATTTCTAGAACAGATAAAATGTCATGAGCTTCAGTGGGGAATGGGTCACATTCATTTCACCAACAGAGGCAATGAGAACATTTCTGACATTTAAGTGATGTGGAGCCAGGGACCAAAGTTCCCCCTCATCCGCCCCAAACAAAAGCATGCAGCGTGCACACACATGTCTAGTGACCAATAAGGAACCATGAATCTGTGTAGAAAAACTGGAAGCTGGGGTCTTCCCATTTCAGGAGCAGGCCATGGCTGTCCCAGGTGCTGCATGTTGTGGCATCGTGAGGTTTGGACAACTGCATAGAGTCCAGCCCGGAGGTTGCCCCAGAGAACCCACTTCCTTTTACTGACTTAAACTGTGACTTGTCATTTTAAACCCACTCTTTGTATTTCCTCTGTGAAAATAACAGCATTTTGGTGAGACTGTGTATGGGAGGAGAGAGTGCCACATAAAACTTAGACGATTTAAAAATACAGCTCTAATTGCAGGTTTGTTTTCCCATGGTTTGGCAAATTAGGGGGGCAAATTGGAGGGGCAGTTGGAACTTGCCCCAGGCGCAAAAAGACTGCTTGGTTATCCCTCCAATGGTGTAGTCCTGAGCTCCTGCAAAATCTATGAAAATATGATTTTAAGAGCTTCCTTCTTGAGCAGCAACTACTTTCTACATGGAGATATTCTGTGTCTGAGTGCTGCAATTTAGAATATGAGCATCAAGGGCTTGGACTCTCTGAGTTTTCTTTCTCTGACTTTAATACGAGGACAAAATGATACTCCTTTTTATTCCAAAATTCTCAGATTCTTTTAAGTATAGATGGAATTCAGTGAAGAGATCAATACCTCACATAGCCCTACAGGACACTGAGGACAAGAGTTAGAGCTTCCAAATTTCTATACAAACCTGGATCCACTGTCATTCTATAACACCTTTAACATTAAGGAATAGTCTAAAGGGAGGCTAAGGTGTGAAGACACTGTGGATTGACATACAGTCCATTTTGACCTCCGAGTAGGCCTTTCTCAAGACTAACAACTAACAACCTCAAGTTAACAACAGCTTTTCCAGGATCCCTTGCAGCTCAACTTTTGGGTACAATTCCACTTGGGCTCGTTAAGTACCCTTGCACAATTCTGGAAGGCAGGAGTAAGGTGGAGACCCTGTTTGGGTTGTTTCTACTGACAAGTCACTGAAGATGTGTTGGATTTTGGGACAGCATCAGCCCACCCAGTTTCACTCTTGACCTCCAGAGGCAGAGCATAAACAGAGCACTCATCTTTGCTTGTGTAGATGAATAATCACTGCTTGCTTCAGAGCCCATGTTTCTGAGTAGCTTTCCGAGCACTGGGTTGCAGTTAAGGGAAAGTGGCCTACAGGCAAAGTGTCTAGGGCAGCTTCTAGACACTCCTTTCCCCTGGCTGTGGCAGCTTCCCGGCACACCAGTCATGCCTCGATGTGTTGTTCATTGTTCCTCAAAGCCCATCCTGAGGACTGGGCTTGAAGCCTTCCTGTGAATTTTTAAGCACATAGTTCCTTGTATTAAATCCTTTTCTGCTCAAAATAACTAACAGGGGTAAACCCTGACTTAGAAAGCAGGCAACACAGAGCTGTAGAAAATTGGATCCCAGTCAGCTGTATCCTCACTAACTGGTACTGGTCGCCTTCTGCCAAATCCTTCCATGGACTCATGTCATAGCTTCCACCTTCACAGAGAAAACTGAGGGCATGAATTCCCTCAACTTTGACTTCTTACCTGTGACCAAATGCGTTTCATGTCTTTACATGTTCCTTCACATTCTGAGAGAAAACAAATGTATCAACAGAAATTTTTGTAAATAATGTAGAACTTTACTCTTGGTGTTTCCAGAGAGTGGGTCTCTGAGGTCTCTCCCAGCACACACCACAGAGAGCTTCCCCCAAATCCCATTCAGACCACCATGGGCTGGCCCTAATTTGTCCTGTGCTCCTTTCCCATCACACAGCCCCTTCCCTCTCTCCTCCCCTCCAGTGACAGTGAGGAGGTCCCCCACAACCTGCGTCATCTGCCCACCAGGCCTGCAAGTGGCTGGGATCCCTTGACACCATAGCCCCTGCTCCTCCCTTGCCTCCCAGTCAGGGAAGCTCAGAAAGGTCCAAAGGTTGAGAAGTAGAGTTTCTCTATTATTCTGACTGATTTTCTCACGAGAAAATTCCTGGTGAGTAACATTCTCTACCTGGCCATATAACTTTACACTGGAAGAAAAGACACAAACAAGTCAGGTCTTTTCCAAAGCAGATGGAATATAAATATAAAAAGGCAAGAGTATTCATCCATTTAAAAAATTGTATTGAGGTGAAATTCACAAAACATAAAATTAGCCATTTTAAAGTAAACAATTCAGTGGCATTCAGTTCATTCACAGTGTTGTACAAGGGCAACCTGACTTAATTCCAAGACATTTCCACCACTCCAAAGTAACCCCCTTGCCCACTAAGGAGTTACTTCCCACTTTTCCTGCCTCAGTCCCTGGCAACCACCAATCTGCTTTCTGTCTCTATTCTGGATATTTCATTTCAGTGGAATCATACAATATGTGTTCTTTTGTGTCTAGCTTCTCTCACTTAGCAGAATGTTTTCAAGATTCTTCCATGTTGTAGCATATTTTAAAACTTCATTCCTTTTGTGTGTGTGTGTTATAAATTAAAAGTTATTATTTTTATTTTATTATATTTTATTTATATATTTATTTATTTTTGCGGTACGCGGGCCTCTCACTGTTGTGGCCTCTCCCGTTGCGGAGCACAGGCTCCGGACGCGCAGGCTCAGTGGCCATGGTTCACGGGCCTAGCCGCTCCATGGCATGTGGAATCTTCCCAGACTGGGGCATGAACCCATGTCCCCTAGCATCGGCAGGCGGACTCTTAACCACTTGTGCCACCAGGGAAGCCCTTATTTTTTTTTTAGATTTTAACATCTTTATTGGAGTATAATTGCTTTATAATGTTGTGTGAGGTTCTGCTGTATAACAAAGTGAATCAGCTATATGTATACATATATCCCCATATCTCCTTCCTCTTGTGTCTCCCTCCCACCCTCCCTAAGCCACCCCTCTATGTGGTTACAAAGCACCAAGCTGATCTCCCTGAATATCCCACTATATGTATATACCACAATTTGTTCATCCATTCATCCACTGAGGGACATCTGGTGCTTTTAAACTACTTTTTGGCTACTGTGAACAGTGCTGCATGAACATTTGTGAAAGAGGAACTGTCTGAGTAACTGTTTTCCATTTGGGGGGTATATACCTAGGAGTGTAACTGCTGGGCCATATGGTAACCTTATGTTTAACTTTTCAGGGAGTCACCATACTATTATCCACAATGGCTGAACTATTTTACAGTCTCACAGCAATGTACAAGAGCTCCAATTTCTCCACACCCTTTCCAACACTTATTATTATTATGTTTTTTAGTATAGCTGTTCTCGTGTGAAGTGGTATCTTGTTATTTTGACTTGCATTTCCCTGATGACTAATGGTGTTGAGCATCTTCTTGTATGCATGTTGGCCATTTGCATCTCTACGTTGGAGAAATTATCCATCCATTTTTGATCTGTAACTCTGATGGCCTTTGGAACTAGAGAAAATTGGGTTCAGTTAGGTTCAACTATTTAGAAGCAGTGTGACCTTGGGCTGATTACTTCTCCAGGCTTCATTTTCTTCCTCCATGAAAAGCACAGAATAACTTCACATGGTTGCCTCCTTGACATCCATCAGGTCTTGGCTTAAATTGCTGGCTCCTAGAGACTTTCCTGATACTCTTCTTTAAATTCAAGTGTTATTCTGTTTCATAGTATCCAATTCTTTCCTTCATACCATTTGACACAGTTTATAACTATATATTCTTTTGTTTGTAAGGTTTTGTCACCCATCCCCTCTGCTAGATCATTCACTCTTTGTGGTCAGGAACCACTGACTGTCTTGTTCACAGCTGTATATCCACATCATGGCACAATGTTTAGCAGATAAAAGGGTATGTTATGTTTGTTGAATGGGGGAAAATAAGAAATTATTAATGATATTCATAGGGAATTAAGTAGAGTGCCTAACACATCAGTTGTTCTCAGTGAGAAATTTTGGAAATGTGGTCAGGGGAAAGGGAGAAAGTTTCTGGTCAACACAACAATTGGGAAGGCACTACTGTCATTTAGAGGGCAGGAGCCAAGAATGTCTACACAATGCCTGTGGGGCAGCCCCTGTAATGCAAAGAATTGTCCCACATCCCTCATAACTTTAGAATATCCTACCAGACATTGATATAGGGGGGACATCTGTCTGTAATTATCTGCATTTATAGGACTCTGTTTTACATATAAACCAAAAGTAACATTTGCAAATTTTAATATGCACTGAATTTTCCAGGAATGCAACTATCATATAGATTTAGAAAAGACTGCATTGTGTTTTGTTTGAGACTCCATTGAGAATTGTTCATCTTTTCAGAAAATCACATCCCCATTAGCAACACAGCTTACGGTATTTGGATGCTCAAAATAACACTCTAGGATTAGGCTGTATCTGTAAGTGTGATTCTACATATTGGTGCAAAAAACTGATTAGTTCATTATGTCTTCTAGTCTAGACATGTCTGCGTATCTACATATTGAAATACACATTCTTTTAGTATAATTTAATTTCTTTCTTCTTCATATTTAAAGTATATTAATTATTTTGAAATAATGTATTTAGGTAGGTAATCTATGAATTTTAATGCAGGATCTTAAAAAAACAAACTCTTTGTTTTAAAGGAAGGCATTGAGTCTAATGGGGATTAGAACTCTGTATTGGATGCTTTTTTTCTAATAATAATGATAATAGAAATGGAAATTTACAGCTTTGCCTAAGATGAATGACAAAGAAATAAGACCTTTCTTGTTTTTATTCTAAGATCTTACTTTCCTACTCTTATTGCCAAAATACTCCTTTACACATACCCAGAGACACTTTTAATACTTTGTGCACTCCAAGTATTGGTGCCTAAAAGAATAAGGTGTATTACAGACCTGTGAGTAAAATTTCTACACATCAACCCACAGTGAGGTTTGAAAGCTGTAATTACACAAAGTCTGGCTGGGGTTTGAGAGATATGTGATATAGCAGAGAATCCTGGGTCATATGTACTGTTCAGTCCTGGGTTTAAATCTTGGCTCCACTCCTTAGTAATTGTATTATCTCAGGCTAGTTGTTTAGTCCTCTGAGCCTCAGTTTCCTTTGCTGTAAAATGGAGTCAATGACAGCTGTCTCCAGGGTTGCTGTGTCATGAAATATGATCTTGTGTATACAGGGCCCAGCACAATGCAGTCACTGATGTGGTAGGTACTTAGTATTAACTTCTTTCTCCACCTTTAATCTCCCAAATTATTCAAATAATTGCCACTCAGAGAACACAGGTTTATATAGCATCTCAGGACTATGAACTTATAAAATGATCTCACACCACACTCATTATGGGCTTGGATCAAAGAAGTATATTTTTACACTACATTCTACGCATTCTGCTCAATATAAACCGTGGTCCAAGGTTACTAAACCTGCAGTTTACTAATGAGCATTTTTCCAGGAATTCTGTAGCTTTCATCATTCTAAAAGGTGATTGAAATCTCCAAAGGTTAGAAATAAGCACCTTAGAGAAAATCGATTCATCAGTTTTGAAGCAATTATCAAATGATCAAGTTATGTTTTACTTTACAGATACTTAAGTATGTTGGATAACTTAATGTCAACCAACCACCAAGACTCATCCACTGTCTATTTATTGTGTTACTTGAAAGAAACAAAAATATTCTCTGGTTCAAGGAACTGTTGACTGAGACTAAGAGACAAAAACTTCAGACAACTTCAGAACACTTGGAGCAAGTGTAGCTAGATATAGTCCAGAAGGAACATGTCAAAACTGAGGCTATTTAACAAAGTGGAGAATTCATGTAGAAGAGATGAACTTGCAGGAGGTGGAACACTGGTGATATACTTGTGGTGTTGTCAATGGATATGGATCTAGAACTAGCACATATGTGAAGAAACATTACAATGACCTCTTAATTGAGTCAAGCACATATGGCATTGTATTGTGTTCAATTCAATCTTACTAGTAGAAACCATGGTTGAAGTCAACCCATTGGTTTTGATGGAAAAATGCGTGCATTCACTCAACAAATATGTATTGAATTTTTTAGTATGTATCAAGCACTGAATAAGAAAGTGGGGACTCCCAGGTGAGCAGTCAGACAAAGTCCCTGCCCCCATGGAACATACAATCCAGAGTGGTAGATAGATGTTATTTCATTACAAGTGTACAGCTGCCTCCTTGCAATACAGGAAGGAACCAGTACCTATAGGAACATAAAACTGCACCAAATCTAGTCTGAGACATCCAGAAAGAATTTCCTGAGGTAGTGATGGTTCAGCTGAATTTTGAGGAATGAAACGAAGTTAGCCTGGGGGGTGGGAGGAGCGGTGAACATTCCTGACAGAAGAAACAGCATATGTAGAGGTGATGTTTTTACCTTTTAATATTTTAAAATAAATCTAGAAAGGAGACTCAAGATGTCTGATCCAGATCATTCTGTGTGCTATATTATTCACATCATAATTCTGCAGTCTTTGATTTTTTAATGTTTTCAGTCAATTAAGAATATGTCTCCCCAATATTTAAAAATACCATCCTAGGACCCCAAAAAAGACAATGACTTAGAGTCCATAAAAACTGTAGGAGCAGAGACACCTACTGAAATGACCAAGTAATTGACTGGATCTTTATCCAAGATAGAGCTTTGGGTAGGAGAGAGGCAGAGTGTTTAGTCTTGGGGCAAGGAGGGCAAGGTCATCAGGATTGGGGCAAGGAGGGCAAGGTCATCATGGTGGCCTGCACAGTGACAAAAGCTTTACTCTGAGTTGTATTTCACTAGAAGGGACTGAGAATGATGTAATTTTATATCCAGAAATGATCTTAGAAATAAATTTTTTCGATTCTCCTTTACTCTCAGATAGCCAGACTTTTGCTGTACCATGCCATCTGGCTAAGAAATTTTTGTTATAACTTTTTAAAATTGATTAAAGTAATGCATTTATTTATTTTGAAAAATTGGAAATTATGAGAAACAGTAACAAATCAGAAAAGCACTCAATCCTATACTTATTTTATTCCATTATGGGGTTTACAGTTGTTTAAGTAACCATGTCTCTATTCTTTGTATTGTCAGATTTTTTCTTTTTCTTTTTCCTTTTCTTTCTTCCTTTCTTTCTTTCCATCCTTCCTTTCTCCTTTCCTTCCTTTTTTTTCTTTTCTCCTTCCTTCCTTCCTTCCTTCCTTCCTCCCTCACTCCCTCCCTCTCTCTCTCTTTCTTCTTAAATAATGCTGCAACAAACATCTTTGTTCCTAAAGTTTTGTTACATACATTATTCTCCTTTATTATTCATTTCTAGAAATAGTATTTGGACTCAGAGGAATTGAATATTCTTGAAGTTCTTGATACATCCTGAATTGATTGTCAATGGCTGCTGATGTCACTGGATGAAATATTGATTGGGGAACTTTATAAAAGATGAATCAGGCAGAAAACAACTAAATATCCTGATTAACCTTAACATCACTAACAATGTGACAGTCAAACACTATGTTCAGCCTTTGATTTGTTGCAATAGAAAGTACAGAGCCCCCTCTATTAAATATTCTTGCTGAAGTTAAAAAAAAAAAAAGAATGCAAACCCATTAAGCTTCCAGGATTTAATCCCAGTTTACAGGACATACAAGAGACCGAGAAGTAAGTTAAACAATGCCACAAGGAAATAATCAAATATAGAATCTGGAAAAGTATACTCCACAAACAATTCAGTTCTTTCAACAAGTGGCATAAACTGAGAGAGGTAACTTCACGGAAAGACGTAACAACCAAATTCAATCTGTGGACCTTTCTTGGATCTTGATTCAAAAAAACAACTATAAGAAACCATATTTAAAACAACTGGAGACATTTGATTATGGACTGGGTCTTAGAAAACATTAGAGTAATTGTCTTAGGAATGAAAATAGTATTATGGATATGTAAAAAGTAGTTCTTACCTGAGAAATATTCATACTTAAGAATGTACAGGTGAAATTAGATAATATCTGGGATTTTATCTGAAATACTCAGCAAACAAAATACAAATGTGTGTATGTGTGTGTTAGGGGGGGTGTTAAATTAAACATGTTTGTCAAAATGTGAATAACTGATGAAGTTGACATGCATACGTGAGCTACACATTTGTCTATGTTTGAAATTTCCCATAATAAAAAGTAAAAATAAGTGTGTTAACCAGGTAGTACTAAGAGAGTGAATTTTATTTTGGAAGTTACCGGTTGGAACCTATACCAGTTGTAAGCAGTAGCATCTTCTGCAAAATTATCTCATGTGTCTTTTGAAATTGGGATACTAGGATGGCAGAGTGTGCATAGCTCTAGAATTGTTGTGGAGGTGCAGCACTGGTCCCCTCACACCATGGACATCCCCGAGCTGGAGCCACAGTGAAAACTTGAAGTAGTTTGCCTCTTTAAAAGTAAATTCCAGATTTTCATTACAATCTACTACAGGCTCAACATAATAGAAGGTCAAATTCTTAGAGGAAATCCAAACTATTTAGGGAGTGCTCAGAACAGAAATTTTTTCCTGAACCCAAGCTGGGGTGTTATACTCAGCTAATCTTATGGATGCCCAAGTCCCCTGAAAGCTGGTTCTTTATCCTTAAATGTTTAAAAAAGAAGGTCAGATGAGATAGCTTCAAAATGTGGGGTGGTACATTATCTTTGAAAAAGTTTATCTAGTCAATGTATTAGATAAGGAAAGTGATGACTGCCCTACCAGATTAAACTTGAGAGTTACAAGCTGAAGCTGACAGAGGGCATTCGATTTGGGCATTTACAAAACAAAAGATAAGACTTCAAAGAATTATGCTAAGTGAAATAAGCCAGACACAAAGGAACAAAATATTGTATGATTCCATTGACATGAGGTACCTAGAATAGACAAATTCATAGAGACAGAAAGTAGAATAAAGCCTACCAGGGGCTGGGGAGAGGAGGAAATGGGGAGTTAGGGTATACTGGGTACAGAATTTCAGTTTGGGATGTTGAAAAATTCTGGAGATGGACGGTTGTGATGATTGTACGACATTGTGAATGTACTTAATGCCACAAAACTGTATACTTAAAATGGGTTAAAATAGTAAATTTTATGTTTTGTAATATTTTACCACAATCAAAAATAAACAAACAAGCACACTCACAGAGAAGGGAAGAAGTGGAGTGGGCAATGGAATGGTTTCCTGCCTCATCTCATTTGCTCCTCAAATGATGTCCTTTGTGGTTGTGCCATGAATAAAAAAGTATTTCTAGCTTTTGCCTATCAAACCACAGTCTATTTTACAGTTCAGTGCTTCACAAACTCGACCAGGTCTTGGAATCACCTGCCTCGTTTGTGAAAATACAGGGGGTTTCACACCCAGAGTTTCTGATTAAATAGGTCTGAGCTGAGGCCTTAGAATTTGCATCTCTACTAAGTTCCCAGGAGATGCTGATGCTCTGGTCTGGGAACAGCTCTTTGACAGCCATAATTATAGTCTAATATACTCTTTTCATAGTTTAAAAAAAAGTCCTAAAAAAAAAAAAGTCCTAAAATGTTTCCCTTGTTGCCTGTCTAGAAAAATTAGGAGCTTTTCAGATGCAAACAAAGAAGATTCAACCCAGACAATCTAAAGTAAAAATGGTATTTAATAGCTCCAATCACTCAGAAGTCCAGTGGTAGGGCAGTCTTCAGGTTCTGTGTGATTAATTGACCCACCACATTCTCAGACTGATGGCTCCATTTTTGTTATGTGTTGAATTGTGTCCTACCCCCTCAGAAAGATATATTGGAGTCCTAACCCCCAAGGCCTCATAATGTGACCTTATTTGGAAATAGTCTCTCTACAGAGGTAACAAAGTTAAAAGGAGGTAGTTGGAGTAGGCCGTAATCCAATATGACTGGTGTCCTTGTAAAAAGGGGAGAATTGGACACAGAGATAGACACGCACACAGGAGAACACCACGTGAAGATGAAGGCAGAGCTCAGGAAGATAATGTACAAGCCAAGGAACACCAAAGATGGCCACAAACCACCAGAAGCTGCAGGAGAGGCCTGGACAGATTCTCCTCACAGCCCTCAGAAGGAACCAACCTGCTGACACTTTGATCTCAGACTTATAGCCTCCAGAACTGGGAGACAAATTTTGTTGTTTAAGTTACCCAGTTTGTGGTACCTTGCTATGACAGCTCTAGGAAACTAATACAATTTTTAAAAGATTTTCTGCCTGGCCCTCTTCTGTGGTTGACTTCGTCCCAGGCCAGCTCCCATCAAGTAGTAGCAATGGCTTTAGCAAATTCCAGAACTCATACGCTCACACATACCCTCACACCCACCATCTAGAGGAAGAGTCTGTTCCCAGAGGAGAAAAATGAAACTTTTTCCAGAATCCCCCAGGAAATATCTCCTGAGTTTCATTTGTCCAAATCAGACCATGTGCCTATGCTGGAATCAATAACAGTGGTCAGGGGAATAGAAAATGCTAATTGACTCAAGCCCATAAGGGTCCATTCTTGAAGAAGACTGATTAGAGGAAAACTGTGCTTCCCCAGAGGAAAACCTGGGGCAGCTGGTTGGAGAAAGGAAGCTGTGCAGCCATAATTATATTCTCATCTAGGGACTGGAGAAGGCGATTAACAGTGTGGCAGGCACCATGAGCTGAAGAAAAAGTTAATTACCACTTTTTCTTTTTTTATTGAAGCATAATTTACACACACACAAATTCAACAGCTTTAAGTATACAGTTTGATGAGCTTTGACAAATGTAACAACCATCACAATCATGATGTAGAACTTTTCTATAAGCCCCAAGAAATTCATTTGTACTCCTTTGCAGCCAATTCTCCTTCTCCCACCGGCAAGCCCAGGCAACCACTGATCTGCTTTCTGTAGAGCAGTATCACTATATTATAGTATTAGTGTACATTTTCCAGAATTGGCTATGAGTGAAATCCTACAGTATGTAGTCCTGGCTTCTTTTACTTAGTCGTAATGCTTTTGAAATTTATCCATTGTTCTAGGTACCAGTAGTTTTTTACTTTTTGTTCATGGTCTGTTGAACGGATATATCAGGATTTGTCTGTCTGTTCATCAGCTGATGGACATTTGGGCTCTTTCCAGTTTGGGAGCTGTTATGAATAAAACTTCTATGAACATTTCAGTACACATCTTTGCATAGCAATATGTTTTCATTTATGTTGGGTAAATACTTAGCATTGCTAGGTTTGTGTGGTTGTATGGTAAATGTGTGTTATCAATTTTAAAAACTACCAAACTATTTGTTTTCCACAATATTTATTCACTTTTGCACTCCTGCAAGCAGTCTATGAGAAATCCTATTGCTCCAATTTGACATTGTCATGTCTTTTCATTTTAGACATCCTAGTGGGTATGCAGTAGAATCTCATTGTGGCTTTAGTTTGCATTCATGTAATGACTAATAATATTGAGCATCTTCTTATGTACTTATTCACAATTTCTATATTTTTCAATGATGTTATCTGTTCAAATCTTTTGATCATCTTTAGCTGGGTTATTCATCTTATCATTCAGTTGTAAGTGTTCTTTATATAGTCTGGATACAAGTCTGTCTTTAGATAGATTTTTCATAAATATTTTCTTTTAGTCTGTAGCTTGCCTTTTTATTTTCTGAACAATATCTTTGAAAAGCAAAAGGTTTATACTTTGATGAAGTTCAGCTTATCAATTTTTTCATTTATGTTTTATGTTTATGTCTTATTTAAGAAATCTGCCTAACCTATTGGCACAAAGATGCTTATGTTTCCTTCTAGAAGTTATGTAGCTTTAGCTCTTATATTTAGGTCTGTGATCCACTTATAGGTAATTTTTATATATGATATGATATAAGGAGTCTAGGTTTGTTTTTTGTGTATGAATGCCCAATTGTCCCCACAGCATTCATTGAAAAGTTAATCCTTTCCTTATTGAATTATGAGGTACCTTTGCTGAAATTTAATTGCCCGTACATGTATGGGTCAACTTGTGGACTCTCTGTTCTGTTCCATTGATATATAAATATATTTAAACCAATAGCATGCTATTTTGATCATCATAGATTTTTATTAACTCTTCAACTCAAATTTGTTTTGGCTATTGTAAATCCTTTGAATTTCCATATAAATTTTAAAATCACCTTATCAGCTTCTACACCATTCCCCCCCCCAACAAAAAAAACCTGATGAGATTTTAACTGGTACCACATTGAATCTAAGATTAATTTGTAAATTGTTAACATTGTAACAATGTTCCTATGCATGAACATGGTATATCTCTTCATTTATTCACATCTCTTAAAATTTCTCTTAGCGGGGCTTCCTTGGTGGTGCAGTGGTTGAGAGTCCGCCTGCCGCTGCAGGGGACATGGGTTCATGCCCCGGTCCGGGAAGATCCCACATGCCACAGAGCGGCTGGGCCCGTGAGCCATGGCCGCAGAGCCTGTGCGTCCGGAGCCTGTGCTCCGCAACAGGAGAGGCCACACAGTGAGAGGCCCGCTTACCGCAAAAAGAAAAATTTCTCTTAGCAATGATTTAAAGTTTTTATTGTACTGCTCTTGCACATACTTTGTAAATATATTTCTATTTCCAAAGTTATTACATATAATATGTATTATATTTCTAATTTATTATTGGTACTGTAATTTTAGCTGCCAATTTATATTTATAAATATAATTAATCATTTTACATTGATTTTATATGTTATAACCTTGCCAAATTCGCTTTCTTGTAAATCCCTTCAGATTTTCTCTGTACATGGTTGTGTCTTCTGTGAATAAAGAAAGTTTACTTTTTCTGTTTGTATGGCTGTTAGCATAAGTGACGCTATGTTGGGTTCTTACAATTTCTCCTGTCCTCCCACTGACCACCCCTACCCAGGACTGTACTGTGCAGTAAACCACTTCTTTGTTGTCAAGGGCTTTTTAGTTAATACATATTGTTTAGTAATCATTAGGACCAGGTGGCCTCTATGCTCTGTTAGTCTGCAAACAATGATGAAAACCTTAGATGACGTATTCCCTGCACCCACAAGCTTAGTTACCCATTCATAAATCTTAACTTAGGAATGCACATCCTATTTCCAAGCACCTACCCCCATGCCTTATGTTAACTATAAAGTTGTCCCAATGGCCCCTTGGTGGTGCAGAGTGCAGCTGCAAATGCTTCCAGATCACTGTCCAGCCAATCCCAATCCCACTCTGTGAGTAAGTCACCCTATGATAAACTGATCCATTGATTATATGGAGCTGCCTGCCTCATTCTTTGCTCTCAATATGCCTTCTCAATTCAGTGGACACTTCCCTCCATACTCCAACACTGTTCCAATTTATATAACTTTTATTTCTTCCTCTTGCGTTATTGCATTGACCAGCATCATCAATAGACGTTGAAAGAAAGTGGTGAGAGTGGACATCTTTACCTTGTTCCTGACTGTGATGAGAAAACAGCTGTTTTGAGTGGCTGCCTATGCATTTTACAGTATGACAACCCTGCTCACACCCAGAGTTGAGGTTAAGGTTTCCACCACAAGTTCCCATTTTGCTTTTCCTGGGGCACATTCTAAAATAACTACTTATTGTTGAGCCCTTGAAAATTTAGTGACCTCTGCCCCAACCATCTTGTAGGTGACAAGTGTTTGCTCTCTGTCGCCTGCTGGATCATGACCTGGGATGGAGGACTGTCCTTTACCAGGCTCATTGCACACCCCTGCCCCCATTTTTAGGATCGATAATACATCTTGTCACTTTACCTCCTTTATTAACACATTGAAACTGTACCTTCAATCAAAGCTACCCCCGGGGCTTCCCTGGTGGTGCAGTGGTTAAGAATCCACCTGCCAATGCAGGGGACCTGGGTTCAAGTCCTGCTCCAGGAAGATCCCACATGCCATGGAGCAACTAAGTCTGTGTGCCACAACTACTGAGCCTGCACTCTAGAGCCTGTGAGCCACAACTACTGAGCCCGTGTGCCACAACTACTGAAGCCTGTGCACCTAGAGCCCATGCTCCGCAACAAGAGAAGCCAGTGCAATGAGAAGCCTGTGCACCACAACAAAGAGTAGCCCCTGCTCGCCACAACTAGAGAAAGCCCACGTGCAGCAACAATGACCCAATACCGCCAAAATTAAATAAATAAAATAAATAAAAAATAATTTTAAAAAAACTACCCCGGGATTTTTGCTTCCCTAAAGTGGAAGCTCGGATGCTGAAGGAGCCACCTGCCAACACTGTGTGGATGGCTTGTGCCTCCTCATTCAGCAGGTCATGTTTTGCATATTCTTAACTTAATATACCAGCTACACACAGGCCCCCCCAACACACTGATTTTAAGTGTAAGAACTCAGTCTTTCACTATAAATGTATTAGCTGTAGGGTTTTTGTAGGTGCCCTTTATCTGGTTAGAAGACAAATTTGCCTCCTAATCATAGTTTACTGAGAGTTTTTATCATAAATAGATGTTGAATTTTTAACAAATCTATTGAAAAGATCATTTGAGTGGTTTTTTTTCAGTCTGTAAATGTGGAGAGTTACATTGGTTGATTTTCTTTATTGTTATTATTTTTTAATCCCTCCACCTCCCATTTCCCCTTTGGTAACCATAAATTTGTTTACTGTATGTGAGTCTATTTCTGTTTTGTAAATAAGTTCCTTTGTATCGTTCTTTAAGATTCCACATATAAGTGATATATGATATTTGTCTTTCTCTATCTGACTTAACTCACTTAGTATGATAATCTCTAAATCCATCCATGTTGCTGCAAATGGCATTATTTCATTCTTTTTTATGGCTGAGTAATATTCCATTGTGTATATATACCACATCTTCTTTATCCATTCAACTGTTGATGAACATTTAGGTTGTTTCAATATCCTAGCTATTGTAAATAGTGCTTCTTTGAATGTTGGGTTGTATGTATCTTTTTGATTAGAATCATCTTTTCTGGATATATGCCCAGGAGTGGGATTGCTGGATCATACGGTACCTTGGTTGATTTTAAAGTGTTAAATGAAACTTGCATTTCTGGGATAAACAGCACTTGGCTCTGATCTATTATTTATTTTATATATTGTTAGTTTCAATCAACTAAAATTTTTTGTTAAGGATTTTTATGTCTATGTTCATGAGGGATATTGGTCTGTAGTTAGGGTAACATGGACCTCATAAAGTAAGTCAAGAAGTTCCCTCCACCTTTATTTTATGGAAGAATTTGTGTAGAATTTGTATTAGTTCTTTAGACTCCCAGAAGAGAAACAGTTGTTCACCATAAACCACATTGTTTGTACAAACAATTTAGGCACATTGAGCTACTATTATCAATTCTGGAAATAATAGTAACATGTCAAAATCCAAGGTCGCAGACACCAGCCAAAGGCCAACTTTTCAAGAAAATCTGTCCAAGGACAGCAGTCTTAGGCCTTTTAATATGAACTCTTTTCTGCCCACATGGTGTATTGTTTCCCATCCTTTCATCTGCTAGCATATATTTGACTTTATATTTAAAAAGGCTTTCTGGTAGGCAGTATGTATTTGGATCTTGCTTTCTTATCTAATTTGAAGATCTCTGGCTTTTAATTGGAGGGTTTACATCATTCATGTTTAATGTAATTATAAATATAATTGATTTAAATCTATCTTGTTATATTTTTACTATTTGTTCCATTTGATGTTGCTCCATTTTTTCTCCTCTTTTCCTCCTTTCTCTTGGATTGAGTATTTTTATGATCCCGTAATATCTCCACTATCAGCTTATCAACTATACCACTTGGTTTTATTATTTTCAGTGGTTGCAGTTTACAGTATATACATATATATAGTTGACCCTTGAACAACAGGGACATTAGGGCACCAACCTTCTGTGCAGTTGAAAATTTGCATATAGCTTTACAGTCAGCCCTTCCTACCAACTGTTCCACATCCATGGAGTCAACCAACTTCTGATTATGTACTACTGTAGTATACATTTATTGAAAAAAATTTTTGTGTAAGTGGACCTACTGAGTTCAAACCCATATTATAAAAGGATCAACTATATATATGTATATATATAAAATATTATTTGACATAAGATTAAGATAATTTATATACAAATTAATAACCATAATACATTAAATTGATAAATTATAATAAATATACACATCATGTATAAAAATTATCTTAATCTTATTTCAAATAATATTACATAACTTCCATAGTGTAGGAATCTTAAAATAGTATAGTTCCATTTCTACCCTCATTACTTTGTGCTATGGTTGTCATATATTTTACTTCTATATATGGTATAAGTCTCACAGTACATTATTTTTATTTCACTCTAAATAGTCAAATATTTTTAAATAGTTTAAAAATAAGAAACAATTATTTTTTCTATAATAATTAGCTTGATTCAAAATTCTAGAAATTAAGATATTCATATCTGACAATAGCAAATACCAAAACCAAAATTCAAACACTGGTAGTCATTTTGAGTTAACTCTAAGTAAACTCTGTATCATTTAACTGAGCACTGTCTATGGCGAAGACTGAGTACTTGACAGTCATTATTTAATACACAGCACAACCCTCATTGACTTCATTCACCAAATATTACAAAGATTGTGGCAAGTACCTGGCATATCTTTTCCCACATAAAGGTTTTCATTTTCTTTTCTCAATTGCTTCTAATACTTTTATCCACCAGTCTAGCACAATCATGCCCCTCAGATGTTTTTACAACAAATTTTGACCCACATACTACAAATACCCAGAAATGGAAATTTGGCCCTCATCTTTTACTGATTTCTCTGAGAATTCTCTACTTTCAATGCAAAAAATTAAACAGCTCAACTTCTTATGTGTTAACCACAGCAGCAGCTCATTATTATAGCTTCCTCCAAACTGTGCCAATTAGCTCTTTAAACTAATTGAACTATCCTTTCAATTTATTCATTGGCACTACATTATTATATTTACCCTATTTAGGGAATAGTTGTCAAAATGGCAGCTCATATTTCTTTTTATTGTTAAGTTCCAGCTCTTTTACTTACACAGGAAATTGAAAGTTGTAGAGGAAGCTCTTTGTCCCTGAAGGAACAGATAGAACAGAAATAGGACTTCTGTTCAGGAGTGTTTCCATTCTGCTCATTATTATGACACTGTTTTGTTGCTTTCCTTCATTTTACAACACCAGTGTTGCCGATATAAATTATAAACTCATCTCCAAGGATGCTGTCAGAGAGTTTAATTTACTTGAAATAAGTATTTTCTATGTATAAATATGTTATCAATTTGATAGTGTTCATTAGTTTATGTTCAGTTTTAATGTTTCTTTTTTCCATTTCTTTTCAATTAAATGTTATATTTTGAACATATGAAATGTTTATATAGCTCAAAATTCAAAGCTATTAAAGAAGAGAAAGAAATGTTGCCATCCATATTCTCTTTACCACACTCTTGTCTCCCCACCCTCCCACCATCCCAGTACCACTTTCATTAGCTTCTATGTTTCTATTTGCAAAAATAAGCACGTATTTATATGTGTGAATATACACATATATTTTCTTATTTCCCCTTCTTTGACATGAAAAGTAGTGTACTGTATACACTGCTTGGCATCTTGCTTTCTTCAGTAGTTATTTTATCTTTGAGTTTCTTCATCTGCAAAATGGGAAGAACACAGTGTGTGAAGAGTAAATAGAAGGAGACATATGAGTCACCTACCACAGGGTCAGGTGCAGTGGAACCTATCTCACACTGTCCCTACAGCCCACTCCTATTGTTCCACATGACAGTGTGATGGCTACAAACACTCTCATTACTTCCCGTTGGCACTGTAGATTGAAGCATCTTTGGGGGAGTCAGGTGCACACAGCAGATCTTCCAGTGTGAATGGTTTGTAGCTTTCTACTTACATCTACAACTGAAGCACTGCACCTTCTCAGACTTTGAGGTAAACCCTCAGAACCAAAGGTTGGCTCCTGACAACCCTTCTGGTGGTGGCTAGCAATCTACCATAGGTAGCCATGAACCCATCCAACCTACTACAGGGGACAAACAGATGCATGGCTTGTCTGCAGTGCAGACTTTTTTATTTGCCCACATAGTTACCACTTCCACACTCTTCCTTAGTTTGTGTAGATGCACATGTCCATCTGGTGTCACTTTCCTTTTTCATGAAGAACTTTCTTTAAACTTTCTTGTGATACAGGCCTACTGAGAAGAAAATCTCTTACCTTTCATGTGTCACTTTTGGGGGACATTTAATGCTGAAGTTACAGATAGAATATTCCTTAAGGAAAAGGTTTTATGTTCTTTAGTAAGCAGAGAAGTATCATAGAAGAATGGGATTCAAATCCACTTAACAGTTACATGATCTTGAGGATGTAACTTCTCTGAGTTTCATTTTCCTCATCTATGCAAGATGTGGTTAACAATATCTACCTTCAAGAGTTTTCATGAGGTTTATGTAGTCCCTCACTGTAGGCTGGCATTAGAGAAGATTCAATAAACAGGGACTAAAATGAAGATATTCATTTTTTATTAATAAAGAATATGGAGCTAACTATTTGAAGATATTTAGACTATTCAGAGGAATTACTTTGATTTGCTAAAATTTTGTTAAGGTTTTCATATCTATGTGCATGAGGCATTAGAGTCTGTAGTTTCTTTTCTTGTAATGTCTGTCTGATTTTGATGTCAGGGTATAATGCTGGCCTCATAGAGTGAGCTGGAAATATTCCTCCTCTTCAACGTTCTGGGACTGTTTTAAAATTTGGTATTATTTCTTCCCCAAATGTTTTGTATAATAACCAGTAGAACCATCTGGGCCCTTAGATGTGTGCGTGTGTGTGTGTGTGTGTGTGTGTGTGTGTGGTGTACTTTGAAGATATTTCTCCACCATTTTCTCATTTGCATTGTTTCAGATAAGAAATGTGCTACCATCTTCATCTTTATTCCTCTGTAGATAAAGTTTCGTTTTTCTCTGTTTTAAGATTTTCTCTTTATCACTGGTTTTAAGCAATTTAATTATAATGTACCTTTGTTTTCTTCATGTTTCTTGTACTTGGGGTTCATTGAGCTTTTCGAATTTAGAGTGTGCATTTAAGGTTTTCAATAATTTGTTTGGGGGGGCATTATTTCTTCAAATATTTTTTCTGCCCTCTCCTCCTATGAAGGGTCCATTTACACGTATATTAGGCCACTTAAACCTGTTCCAGAGCTCACAGATTCTCTGTTACTGTTTATTAGTCTTTTTCTTTTTTTTTTTCATTTTGGATAGTTTCTATTGCTTTGTCTTCATGGTCACTGAACTTTTTTTCTGCAGCATCTAATCCATTCCATCTTCTTCGGTATTAATACCATCTAGTGTATTTTTCTTCTCAGACATGGTAGTTTTCATCTCTTCAATTCTGATATATATTTAAACATGTTAAGTAGATACATAGATTAATCTATATGTATACTTATATATGTTGATTTTACATGTATAATCTTTATATATCTTCTTGAACGCATGAAAACCATTATAATAACTGTCTTTACTGGCTACTTATAACATCCATGTCATTTTTGGGTCAGTTTCTATTGAATTTTTCCTCATTATGGTTCATATTTTCCTGCTCTTTTGCTTGCCAGGTACTTTTTTTTTTTTTTTACTGGATACAAGTATTGTAAATTTTACCTTGTTGAGTGCTGGGTATTTTTGTATTTCTATTCCTATTAATATTCTTGAGTTTTGTTCTGAAATTCAGCTAAATTACTTGGGACTAGTTTGACTCTTCCAGATCTTACTTTTAAGCTTTAATAGGAGGAACCAGAATGGTGTTTAGTTTAGGGCTAATTTTTCCCCACTGCTGAGTCAAAACCAACACCCACTACATTATGATGCCCCCGCTTAGTATGAGCTCCAGGAGTTGTTCCCTCAAATCCTTTCAGGGGTTTCTTTCCTCAGCTGTGGGTTGTTTTCTTTCACACACATTCTGATCTGTCCTCAGATGAGTATTTGAAGGGATCCTCTGCACATCTCCAGAGTCTTCTCTCCCTGTAACTCTATCTTCTCTGATGCTCTGCTCTGCAAACTCCAGCCACCTTGGCCTCTCAGACTTCCAGCTCCTCAACAAGGGGAGACTGCAGGGTCCCACTTGGGTGCCTCCTATCTGCATTGATGCCTGGAAATTCACTTCTGGAAGTATGCTGGGGGATTGTAGGTTTCATCTCGTTCATTTCCTATCTCTCAAGGATCACTATCCTTTGTTGCCTATGTCCGATGTCTTGAATTGACATTCATATTGAATGTGAGTGTAAAAGAAAGTTCATATTGTTTATTGGAGGAATACTGAACTGTTTTTACACCATGGACCCTCGGCCATCTTGCAAAACCTATGGCAGCTTCTCAGAATAATGTTTCCAAATACACAAAGTAAAACACAGGGCTACAAAGAAAATAGTTATAGTGTTTATAGTGATTAACATATTTTTCTAACTGATTTTGTTCTATAGTAATAGATGTACTTCTTTTTTTTTTTTTTCTTTTTTTGCGGTACACGGGCCTCTCACTGCCGTGGCCTCTCCTGTCGCGGAGCACAAGCTCCGGACGCGCAGGCCCAGCGGTCATGGCTCACAGGCCCAGCCGCTCCGCGGCATGTGGGATCCCCCCAGACCAGGGCACGAACCTGCGTCCCCTGCACCAGCAGGCGGACCCTCAACCACTGCGCCACCAGGGAAGCCCATACTTCTTAATTAATGCATTAAATAACAAGATCTAGAGGCGGGTTTAATAAGTTCTGCAATTTTCAAGCAGTAATGAGCATAAAAAATATTCTGAGACATGTGCAACAGTTGTAATGTTGTTGGGAGCCAAGAAGTTTTCGCCATTAGAAGATGGCCGACATCCTGCTTCTCTTCCTGCTTAATGAGATAAAAGCCCGCGCCTAAAACGAAAGCCCGCGCACGCAGCACCAATGATAATTTGCCAAGTACTTCCCTTATTCTGGATCCCGCCCCCCTTTCTCTGTACTGTATAAATACAGCTACTGCAGCAATAAAAATTTGAGGCTTGATCAGGATTTTGTCTTGCCTCCATTCTTTCGCGTCTCCTGCCCCTTCTTCTCTTTTCAACCCCTACAGGTTCCTCCTCGGACTCACAAGGATTTGTCCTGCTGGTCGGGACTCCCGGGGACGCCCGGGGCCGAGCACATAATGTGATTTGAATATTTCCATACTTTCTCTTAGGGACAATGTCAAGGCATTGTTAATATAGCTGTGGTTTGTTGCCAACATGCATTTGGAAGGAAATACTAAATTTCAGTCTGAGGCTAATGAAAATAAACATTGTTCTCTCGTCTAAGTTGAAGGACCCCTGAATTCTATCCATAGACCCCTTAGGATCTACAGTTCCAGAGTAAGAACCTTGTTTTAATAAATGGAAACCAGAGGGCCTGGAAGTTGTAGATTATACACAATGGGCTGACCTTATGAAATGGCAATGATTTTATTTGAATCTATGGTGATGATGGTGAGATGCCATGGGGATAGTTTTGGGGCAGAGCAGGGGAATATGTTGCTCACAAGACAACTGAGAGTGTCCTTCATGCCAAAATGAGCCTTCTCTCAATGGTTCCCAGACCAGGGAATTTTGCCCCGAATGCTGAGGAGCCCACCTGTCAAATGACTTCTTGCCAACTCCCATCCTCAGTCTCAAGTCTTCATCCCTCATAACTGACAAATTGGGCAGGTCTGCTGTTTATTTTTGCTTCTGGTCCTTTGGCCAGGCCACAAACTCCCGGATTTGTGAATACACAGTTCTGTTCCTATCCAGTGTGTCCCAACCAGAGAGTCACTGTAATTTTTGGTTTTGTTCCCATACTGCCTCCAAACATCATTAGTCATATCCTCCTTCCCATTTCTGCCTTGAATAGGCAGTCATTATGATGAAGCCAGGCTTGTTTCAGAATTCCATGAGAACCACAGTGTCAGGCCGTCACAACTCTGGAGCTGGAAATGGAAAAGGCCGTGATCTGGGGCTGGCTGGCACAGTCCTTGTGAGTCATTATGGAAACACTGTCCCCGGATGCTGCTGAGAGGGACTGAGTTACTGGTGAGTCCATCTGTCAGATGAGATCCTGACCCCCTGACACCTTAAAAAGTTTCATAATATGTGGGATGTTGGGCCTTCTGTCTGGTATCCTGGTTACATTAAAATTGGGGTTGTTTTATTCTATTTTTGGTTCTCTTGCAGTTTTCAATGTGCCAAAAACCAAAATATATTTATTTCAGATTACAAAAATAATTCATATTCATTGTACAGAAGTTGCAAAAGGCAGAAAAACATTCAGAAGAAAATTCTACCACCCAGATCTATAGATTTGATTTTTTTTAATATGTTGCATTTCCTTTAGATAGCTAGTGTATATAGTGTTTTTGTAAGCTGTGGGGTTTTTTTTAACTATAACAGTATAACTCACACAGTCCCCATTTTTTAAAGTATAAAATTAAATTATTTTTGCCCTAAAGGAGACCTTATATAAGATATCTAGTCCAACACACTCTTTTTAAAAATGAGAAAACTGAGATCCCAAGAGCGTAAGTGATTTATTTGCCCAAGGCTCCCCAGCTCATGAGCCACAGACTCGAGAATGGAGCCCTGTATTTTTGTCTTGGTATCCTACTGCCTTATGACCTCCCCATGTCCATACTCATCTGTGTGTGCTCATCTTCAGACAAGAGCTGAAAGGGCTCTGGCCTCTCTGTCCCTTGAACGGGAGGAAATGTATATGAGTTCCTGAATTACTAAATAGGAAATTTGTCCCTGCCTTAGATCTTGATTTAGGGAGCTACCTACCTCCTTTCAATCTATTCCCTGTAGGAAAGTTTAAAATCTGAGGGGCAAAAAAGCTCTTTCCCATGCAAAATTATTTTGGGTTATCATTTGGAAATTAAAAATAAGAATAGTCATTACCAGCAACTTAACAAATATACCTGTCTTTAAACTCAATAATAGTTATTTAATAACACTTATGAAACTTTATAGTATGTGTATTTTCCAGAATTGCAAATTCACCCCCTAGAAAGTAAGGAGGCTGCATAGTATAGTATGCTATAGTATAGTGTGATGTGGAGTATAATATAGTTAGTATTGTGCAGAGTAGAATAAAATGATTGTGGACTTCAGAGTGAGTTGATCTTGGATTCAAATTCTGTTTCTGCACCTTCCTGGTTTGCAATCTTGGGCACTGAAACTCCTTGAGTTTTATTTCATCATCTGTAAAATAAATATAATAATAGCAGTTATCCTAAGATCTATATCTATATGCAATAAACAAAATAATGCATTACCATTTTCTTTATAGGAGAAAATGGAAAAAAAGAGGTGAGAGATGAATTTCAGAATTGGTGAAGATAATAACAAAAAATGTAAGCCTGCCTAAATTGAAGTAGAGCCCTACCTAAAAATAAAGAAAACAAAAGATGAATAGGAATGACTTGAATATAAAAGGTAAGCATAACATAAAATAATGACAGAACTGAGATCAAACATGTTTGGCATGTCAATCAATGTAGAGTAGCTTAGGTTGCCCATATAAGAAATTTTCAGATTCAATTACAAAACCAAACCCAACTCTATGCTATACACAGAAAGGTTGAAAAGTAAAAGTAAAAGCAGGACTTTTGCTTCTGGTCCATGATGGAGTAGCAAGAACAGATTTAATCTCCCACCACAAACAGCTAGAAAACAACAAAATATTTTAAACAACTGCTTTCAGACATTGGGCAACAGGCAGCATGGGAGGACTGTGATCCCTCAGAGAAGGGAAATAAATGAGGTGAGCCATACAATTGCCCCATTCTCTGCCTGGAGACAATTTCTGGACCACTGGTGCAGTGGAAAGACACAGGCAGAGCCAGGCAGCCTTGCTGAGTGGAGGAGATGGAGTTTACAGTTCAAGGACACTGTTGGGAAAACAGCCACTCATACATTTCCAGTCGGGGTGTAAATTGGTAAAAATCTTTAGTGAGGCCAATTTGGCAATATCTAACAAACCTACTTTTTGAGCTGACAATCTCATGTTTGGAAATTTATCTTATAGATATAGTTGCCCAGGTGCAAAATGACATAGGTACAGGGTTGCAGCAGCATCGTAGCATTGCTGGTAAATAGAACAATATTGGAAAATACAAATATCCATTAATAGGGAGCTGGCTAAACAAAGTATAATACATCCATACAATGGAATACTATGTATCAACAAGAAAAATGCCAAACTTGTTTCTGAATACATACAAAAATTCTAAATAAAATATTAGCACATCAAATCCATTAATGAATTAATAATGATACATTACCCCCAACTAAGGGTAGGATTTGTCCTAATTAGGGAGTAAAAAAAGATCCTCTTGAGAAGCACAGAAAAAGCAGTTGACAAAATTTAATGTTTATTTCTGCCAAAACTGCTTAGCAAACTAAAACAGAAGGAAATTTTCATTACCTCAATTAAAGGTATGTGGTAGTTATTAGTACTGTTCACCAATATTTCTGGATTTCCTCCTTTCAAGCACAATAGATGGTATGAGAAAGATTGGCAATCCATTGTGAAAAATTGAATTGAGCTCCTATTTTGCACTATAAAATTAATTTTAGATAAATTAAAGAACAACACAAATAAATAGAAGAAAATATGTAGAAAATGTTTATAACTTCCGAAGGTTTTCTTAAACAAGATCCATATAAAAATTATAAATAATTTGGCCACATAAAAATGTATTCTTTCTTTACCACAAAAGAAAGTGTTCAAAAATAAAAAATATAAGGGTGGCCTGAGGGAAAATATTTCAACACAAATACAGAAAAAGGATTACTATCTAAACTAACACTGTCCAATAGAACTTTCTGCAATGAGGGAACTGTTCATGCTCTGTGTTACCCAAAAGGACAGCCACTGGCCACATGTAGCTATTGCACACTTGACATGTGACCAGTTTGAGGAACTGAAGCCTTAGTTTTACTTAATTAAATTACTTTCAATTTAAATAGACAAATATGGCCAGTGGTGACTAATATTGGACAATGCAGATTTAAAAAATAGAAAAAACTCTTACAGAGAGAAATAAAAACAGATAATAGACATATTATCTAGTAGCTAGTAGACATACTAGCTTAAAATATGAACACACAAAGCATAGAAGAAGAAATACAAATGGCCAATAAACAGGTAAAAACTACTCAATCTGTCTCAAAAATACACAAATTTAAATGCAATAAGATACGCTTTGGGGGTAAAATTTTAGAATTTGTTAATATCCAGGGTTGGTGAAGGTGAAGGGAAATGGTTACTCTTTTCCACTGTTGGTAGGACTGTATACTGACCCAGACTTTTTGTGAGCAATTTAGCAGTATCTATCAAAATTTTACAATGTGCATAACCTTAATCTAGCAATTACTAACATTTTTACGGAACTCAATAAAATACTTCTAAAATTCACCTAGAATAGAAAGTCCATGTGAATAAACAAGAAACTTCTTGAAAAGGGAAAAGCAATGTAGGAGGAAGCCCTTGCCCCACCAGCTATCTCTTTCCTAGAAAAATGCTAAGTATGGACACTTAGATTAGGTATTCATTTTTAAAAGACAGACAAATTTTAGCTTTGATGATATTACAGTGCAACTTGAACTCTCACACACTGCTGGAGAAAGTACAAATTGGTACAACCACTTTGGAAAACCATTTGACATGTCTTCAAAAGCTGAACATTTAGGGGTCTACTCAACAGAAATGCATATATATTTATACCAAAAGACATACACAAGAGTGTTCAGTAAAGCAAGTCATAGAGCCTCAAATGGAAACTCCACACAGGTCCATCAGTAATATCACGAGTTGATAAATTACAGCATATTCATACAATGAAAAATTCTGCAACAATGAAAATGAATGAACTACTGGTACAGGCAATTGCAGAATAAATCTCACTAAATAAATGTTCAGTAAAACAAACAAGACATAAGAATGCACTCCAAGTGATTCGGTTTACTTAAGTGTCACAAACAAGCAAAATAATCAATGGGTATATACATATGTATATATATATATATATATATATACACACACACACACATACAATGGAATATTACTCAGCCATAAAAAGAATGAAATATTGCCATTTGCAGCAACATGGGTAGACCTAGACAATATCGTATTAAGTGAGGTCGGTCAACAGAGAAAGACAAATATATGATATCGCTTATATGTGGAATCTAAAAAGTAATACAAATGAACCTGTTTGCAAAACAGAAATAGACATACAGGTATAGAAAACAAACTTATGGTTACCAAAGGAAGAAGGTGGGGTAGCGATTAATTAGGAGTTTGGGAAGATTATGGGATTAACAGATACAAACTACTATATATAAAATAGTTAAGCGTGGGCTTCCCTGGTGGCGCAGTGGTTGGGAGTCCGCCTGCCGATGCAGGGGGCGCGGGTTCGTGCCCCGGTCTGGGAAGATCCCACATGCCGCGGAGCGGCTGGGCCCGTGAGCCATGGCCGCTGAGCCTGCGCGTCCGGAGCCTGTCCTCCGCAACGGGAGAGGCCACAACAGTGAGAGGCCCGCGTAACGCATAAAAAAAAAAAAAAAAAAAAAATAGTTAAGCGAGAAGGATTTACTGTATAACACAGGGAACAATACCTTGTAATAACCTATAATGCAAAATACTCTGAAATATATATATATATATATAAAAGAATTCCTTTGCTGTATACCTGAAGTAACACAATATTGTAAATCAACTATACTTCAATTAAAAAAAAAAAAGATATTGTTTACCTTTAAGGGAATGGAGCATGACTGGGAGGCAGCCATCCCAACAGGTCTGTCCCTTTACAGTGTCTGGTCCCTTGTCTCTTCCAGTAGTGGGGCCAGCTTTCCACAGGTCCGTCTCCCACCAGGATGCTACATCAGAGGTAGAAGTTTATTTCTCCCTGGCTGACTTACTCCTGAGACCCATGCACTGAGAAACAGAAGTCTGATCTTTTCTGGCTTGATGCTTCCCTGCTTAATTTCATTTAATGAGTCCAAGGTGGGAACCCCAGCAATAAAACCATTATTTCGTCAAGTGATCACAACCCCGGATGGAGGTTTGTGCTGGTGTCTGACTAAATGAGTTAATGAGTAATGTGTTTACAACTGTGCCTGGCACATACTAAGCCCATATGTAGGTTTTGCTCTAATTATTATTATGCCTTCCATATCCAAACGTGACATTTATCTCCCTTTTCTCATCTGTAAGCAAAATAATCATATGCAGAACTTTAAGAAATCCCAATACACACCTAAGTTTTATAAAGTTTATTTCCTTTCTACATCCCATCTTTAAAAAAATGTTCATTCTGATTATAAACATTTCAAAGGTACAAAAAAGTACAGAAAATAATATTACATACATCCACGGAGCCTCCACCACCTAGATTTAACAGATGTTGGTATTTGGCTATATTTGCTTCAGATCTTTGTGGGTGTTTCTTTTAAAAATAAACAGGAAGAGCTAAGAGTCCCTCCCCTCAATTACTTTTTCCTTCCCTTTTCCTTCAAACCTCAGAGGGTTTTACTCTCCTGAAGTTAGCAGATGCCATCCCCACTTTGACTATAAATGCATTTATTAAACAATATAGAGTCCCAATTTAATATTTAAACTATTCATTGAAAGTTGAAATAATACACAGTCCTGATGATGAGCTTTCTCAAAATGTCTTTAATGAGCAAAGAAAAGGAACTCTTGAAACAAGAAAATGTCCATTGGTAGGAGATTTGGTGAGATCAAGGGGCACTGTTTACATTCAGGATAGTTTCTGCCTTGCACAGAAACTGCCTTCTGTATAAATAATTACTGGGACCACAACCCATCTAAGCTGGTCTCAGAATTTTAAGTACTAGCATCATCGACCACAGTGGCCCACAACACATGCTTCACAGAATGTCCAGCAGCTGAATCAAGGCATCAGCTTCTGGGTTATAGCAGTTATGGAGGCACCTGCTAGTGGCTACTGGCCTGCCTGCCTGAGGCCAGGGACAGCTGTGACCTGCAGGTGAGGCCCCTCTGGTTACCCAAACCCCTTCATACCCTTCAGATAGCTGACCCTGGGCTCTTTTTGTGACCTACCGAGGAATTTGTAGCAGCTATGCTGACAGGTGTCCCAGCACCTGTTGGGCTGAGGACTTGGCTGTCACACGTCACCTGACATCAGACATGATGAGCTGTCCTGGTCCTAAAGTTTCCGCTATAATGTGGATTCCCACCTCCCTGGAGGGGCTTCTTGCATGCCAGCCCTACCCCCAGCCCCTCTAGAGGCTCCCCTGGGGTTTGTGAATGCCCTGGCAGCAGCACAGCACCCATTCATTATGGAATTATATTATCCATTATATTATCATTATATTATATAAAGATTTTATTATCCATCCCTAGACAAGCATTTCTAGGGAGCTCTGTGTGCAAACCCTGCAGTAGTTGCTGTGGGGATGACATGGACCCTGCTGTCCAGGAGACGGGCAAAAACGCGAACAGGAACTTCGAGCACACAGGAATGCGGACATGCTGAAGGAATTCAGACAAGGGAAGACATACCATCAGAGGTCTCACAACTCCACTTTGGAGGAGTCCCTTGATGAACTTGTTCTACTATCCACCACCCCCTGTCAGTCACAGCTACCAAGAAGATGAAATATGGGTGCCCCAACGTCTCTGGAGGGCCCTGCAGAACACTCACATTCATGACCTGGCAGGTGGGCTCTCTCTCCCTCCCCGCACCTTCTCAACTGTGCCATCTATCAGGCTGCCCGGGGCGGGGGCGTGGTCTTGGTTCTTAGCTACCCTAGGATTCTAGGCTTTTCCTGCTGCTTCTCACTATCCCATAAAAACTTACCTTTCCTGGATGTCTTCGTATTAAGGCTTTACTCTTTCCTTTGTTGGTAGTTTTATTGGTAACAGAATAGTTGATATAATAAATGTGTTACTATAAGAATTTTAGAGCTAAATGTGCCATTTAGTTCTAGAATTATTAATCAAATTTCTGAGTGGGTAGGCTTCTGAAGGCCCAGGAATTAAACGAAACTTAACACAATGCTATGTGTGCATTTCTTCAGGGGGAAAGGCCCAAAGCTTTCATCAGGTTCTTAAAGTTTCCTTGACCTAAAATAATAGTAATAATAAATCAATTATAAATCAATAAATGTTAAGAAGCATTGATCTATTGCATTGCATTCATTGATCTATATTGCATTCAGCCAGTGTAGACAGAATGCATCAGGCTTCTGCAATAGCCAGTAACAAAGCAGACATAGCCCTACCCTCATGTAGCTAAGAATCTTATAGGTTGGAACAATAAACAAGTAAACACACACAATTAATTATAAATAGTAATGAGCGCTGTGAGGGAAACAGAGTGAAATGATAGAGGATAATGGGGACCTGCTTAGAAGTGCAGTGAGGTTAGTCCTGTCCACTGGGGTTTAAACTGAGACCTAAAGGGTGTTTAGGAGTCAGCCCTAAACAGATAGGAGAAAAGCATTCTAGTCAAAGAGAACAGCAAGTGTGAAGATTTTGCAGAAGGAAAGAGACTTGAGGGCTTGAGGACAGGGGTAATAGTGATGTTGGATGGGGTTGGAGAAAGAGGAGATATGCAGTGGGTACCATGTAAGCAATGGTAACCAGGCTGAGTTTTTACAAGGTGCAATGAAAGCCACATCAGGGGATTAGGCAGGGGAGTGACACGATAGCGCTCGGGTTTGAGGAATGTCCCATTCCTGCCTAGGAAGAATAGGCTGTAAGAGAGGCAAGAGCTGGTAGACAACTTTCCAGATGCCTGGAGAGATGGAAGAGTGTAGAATTAGGATATGTTTTAGAGGCAAAGCTGATGAGATTTGATGATGGGTTGGAGGAGGGGGAGAAAAAGGGAGGAGTCAGAATGATGGTCACTTGTTTGGGTTGAGTCACCTGCTGGATGGTGATGTTTCCCAAGATGGGGAAGCCTGGGTCAGGTTGTGTTGAGGGGTCAATCAAGTCCAGTTTTCAACATATTAAGACTGAGATGAGGTTGAGGTATAAAGCAGTCACCCGGGCAGTAGGAGAGCAAGCTTACCAAGGAAATGTAGTCCGATTGCCACAAGTGTTGGGTTCCCATTTGAGGTTTAAAAATCATGAACTAAATATCAAGTTGTGTCTAGCCATATTCAACTGCTTAGGTGCAGTGAGCAAAAAGTCAGGTGATGGGAATTCCCTGGCAGTCCAGTAGTTAGGGCTCCACGCTTTCACTGTTGAGGGCACAGGTTCGACCCCTGGTCAGGAAACTAGGATCCTGCAAGCCATGTGGTGCGGCCAAAAAGATAAATAAATAAAGCTGTTATAAACATTCATGTACAGGTTGTGTGAACATAAGTGTAAAAACAAAAAGGCAGGTGATGACTTAATCATAAGTTAGGGTGTTGTCAGCTACTTGTAAAGAATGCAGAGAAGGGCTAGAGAATTGAAGCTATTTGTTTGCAGGAAGCAGCTATAGTGATGCAGTAGAGACTACAGTGGTTCATCAAAATCCATTTTCCTCTTCTTCTTGGGAACATAGTCGGACTATATTTCCCAGATTCCTCTGCAGTTATATGTTACCATATGACTAATTCCTGCCAATGGAATGAGAAGAGAAGATCTGAGGGCCACTTCTTAGCCTACCCATTAAAACTTTCCTCCTGTGCGTTTCCATGTTCTTGTCCCCATTCAGCTGACTGTTTTGGTGACCCCTAGGTGAACCTTAGCTATTGTTGCAGATGGCAGAATCATAGTCAACTCATGTGTCTGAGACCTGTAGAAAGCAGGACATCCCCCAGCCGCACACATAGACACCTTACCCTGCTACCTGGATTGTTACCTGAGCAAGAAAATTTCTCTTATGTTGAGCCAGTACACATTTGGGTATATTTGTTACTAAAACTGTGCCTGCTCTAACGAGTACAATAACAGGTCATATTAGAGCAAGAAGAAAGGGTGGGGACTAATGGATCAGAGGACCACATGGGGGCCCATTTCCAACTGAAACCTCAATGAACTGAGTGGATTGCCTGGAAGAGCTAGGGCAGTGTTTCTCAACCAGGGCTGCACATTCAAATCACCTAAAGATTTCTAAAATCTTCAATATCCAGACTGCACCCCAGGCCAATTAAGTCAGAAGATCCGTGAGGAAAAGTGGGGCCCAGACATTTTTTAAAGCTTCCCAGTTGATTCCATTGTGCAGCCAGAATTGAGAACCACAAAACAAGGATGAAAGTCTAGATAATCTGATTCATGGATCTCTGTCCTATAAGGTTTTACATGCATTTTATGACCAGTAGGTCACCTGGAGGAGCCTCACAGCTGGGAGAGGGTCACTGCATCCCCACCTCAGAAAACACCAACCAGAGTGTACTGCGAATCTTTGGGGGATGCCAACTGGTTACAGAGAATGGCCATGAACCAGTGCCCCCCTTCCCCACCCCAATATAGGTGAATCTCAGGGAGAAGGAGGGGGATTCCTGAACTGGATGCAATTCAAAATGAGAAATAACTCATTTTGCTGCCAGTTGGCTAAGATTTACATTATCTGCTATCAGAAGGAATTAAACAAATGATATATTTAGACACTGGATTACATAGCTTGGGAAATGTGGGCCTGCTTGAGTGCATTTTAATCATGAGCATTTTATTTTAAATCAGCCTCTGTTGTCAACTCTAGGACTCAAGGGTAATGGTGGCGATTTCAGGTCCTGGTCTATCTGAGGGAGATGTGGCAACTGGTCCTCAAACCAGACTGGCCTAGTTCATGGGCCTGATCCTCACTAGGGAGCTGCCTGAGTCCCTAACCCTGGTTAGCTAGCTTGCAGACATAATGTAGTGTAAATTTGTCACTTTAGCTGGCATGTGACTCAAGGGGTCTGTGTTCACATCTGACCCATCTTTATCTCTTTTGTAGACTTAACCACAATGCTTTTTGCTTAGAGTACACACTCAAAAATACTAATAGATCAAGGGATAATAGTAAACATAACAGCAACAACAACAACAAGATGTTGTATTCAAATTTGTTCAATGGCATCACTCATATCTGAAGGCTCATATATATGCCCTTTTACTGTACATTGATTTGGCTCTATGTAATTTTAAAGAACAGCTTTAAATTGTCTATTTAATTTGACCATCCCTGGCCTCTTTTACATTCTGATCTTTCTAAAATTTTCTTTCATAATATATGTCATGTGCATTTTTATAAACAAAAAGGAATACTGAAAAAAATTTTAGAAGGTGCATGCTTTTGCCATCCTGATAACCTCTGTTGAAAAAAATTTTTAAATAATGCGTGCACATGTACATGGTTAGAACATTAAAAAGCATGTGAGGGTATGAAATACCAAGAGAACTGCCTGTAACTCTCCCTACCCCCCTGCCCTCAGTCCCTTTCACCAAAGAAGCTACTGTTAAGAGTTTCATATTATTCTTTCCAGAAAGCAAAACATGCATATGCCAAGATGGAATTTTAAGTATTTCTTTTTTTTGTAATTTATACAGAAAGAAGCCTACCGTATACATTGTTCTATAACTTGCTTTTTTCAAGTGATGTATCTTAGAGATCGTACCATATCAGCATGTGTGGCTCTATCTCATTTTTTTAACAGTAGCAGAATATTCTGTAGAATGACTTAGATATAGTTTATATAATATCTTTCTCCTGGATACTTTTCTTATTTTCAGATTTAGATTTATAAACAATGCTTCAATGAACATCCTACTTTGGCAAACTTTTGTGGGTAAATTTTTATTTGCTAAACTCAAAACTGTGTTTAAAATATTTTAAGGGGTAATTTATTATTTGAAATATAAAAACTGCACATTCAGGCTATTAGAGAGGTATATCCCTGAGTTTACTTATTTTATTGATACATACGGGGAAGGAAAAGAGCCTTTGCCTTTCTACACCAAGTTCTAGAATCAACATGAGCAGAGACAAGCAAAAAGAAAGTTACACTTTACTTTTAGAGTCAACACTTCAGTGATATTTCTGTCCCTGGGTGAGCAGAAATGGCCCAGGAACTTGTTAATACAAAGTACTTTTTCTCATCTTCAAGCTCACTTATGGTGTTTGTCATTTGCTCAGAGCAAAGACGAGATCTGAGGCAAGAGAAGGCAGAGAAATGGTTCCCACAGAGCCTGTTACTTTCTGATACCCTGCCTGAGAGAGCCTGGGAATGAACATTTTCAAACTGCTTCATATGGAGTACATTAAGTGTGGAATATACACATCTATACAATTTCCTTCAGGACAAAGTGTTACATTCAGTCTTCCAGTTTCCCTTCTCAGAGACAGCTACTATTGTTACTTATGGAAACTTCCAGATTGTCTGGGAGAAGGGTTTCTCATCTTCAGCACTATTGAGGTTTTATATGTTATATGTTTATATTTCTAGATAGTTATATGTTGTTGGAGAGGAGGAGCTGTTCTGTGTACTGTAGGATGTTTAGCAGCATCCCTGGCCTCTACCCACTAGGTGCCCTGTCCAGTTGTCTCCAGATATTATCAGCTGTTCTTCCTATTGAAAACCACTGGTCTTGGGACACACACACACACACACACACACACACACACACACACATACTGCATGTATGTGTGTGTGTGTGTGTGTATATATATATATATACACATATATATATGTACATATATATCTACATATTTATATATTCAGCTATGTATATATATGTATATATATGGTAGCAGAATAGTATTTGCTTGTATGATTGTACCATAAATTATTTACCTAATCTCACTTTGATAAATATTTATTTCTTTTTAAAATTATTTTGCTGCTCTAAACAATTCTGCCATGAATATATGTAAGCATCTCTATGGGGGTAAATTCTTAGATGTGGAATTGCTGAGCCAAATGTACGTGTATTTAAAATTGTGATAGATATTAACTAAATGGCCTTCCAAAGAGATTGTACCAATTTTCACTCCCAGTAACATGGTACCAGAGGGCCTGTTTCTATATACCCTTGCCAACTCAATGTGTTAACAAACCTTTTCATCTTTTTTAATCCAAAAGGTGAAAAAAAGGAGTCTTTCTTTAACCTCAGCTCTGCCACTGTGTTCAGTTCTAGAAGAGGTATTCTGAAGAGAAGTTGCTCAAAAATGCAACTTTTATAGATCCAAAGACCAGGAAAGAGAATTCTGGTGAAGAATTTTGATAAAGCTCTTCAGTTTTGTTTTGTTTTGTTTTGTTTTGGCATGCTGAATCTAATTTATCCAAACTCTTGGAAATTGCAAGTGATTCTCAAGGAGAGAACCCAGCCCCTTGAAACTGTGTGCTTAAATCACACAACGTGTTGAAGCATGATTTCTGGAAAGACTTTTTGCATTCCTGTAGATATATATATATATATGATAAATATTTTGTTATCATTCTTCTGTGGTGCTAAGAGGTGCTGTCTGCTTTAATATATGTGTAGAATTACAGATATACCTGATCAAATAAAGTCAAGACAAGAATCAAGCCTCATAAAAATCTTGCCTACAGCATGTACCAAAAAATGTCAGTCGTGCCAAGACTATGCAGGCCAAGCAAACCCAGGGGTTGTGCAATTACCCGGCAAAGGTTGAAATTTCTGACAAAAACAGGGACCTCACTGAAAACAGCATGAAAATGAAACCTCATTTCAAAAAACAAAGGTCATTTTGATACTTCGCTAATGTGAACATTGAAAACCATGGCTTCTGACCTCCAGTATTTCCTTTTTCTGTAAAGCCCAGGATAAAATAGATTTTCCATTCTCAGATTTTCTGGGTTGGTCACTTTGACTCTAACTTAAACCAAGTTTTCAAGGGGTTGCGTCAGATCAGAATGTTCCACACTTTGCCATTGCCTGATTGAAGACAAAGATCCATTCTTTCACTCAGGGACCAGTTATTGGAAGCCTACTATGTATCAGGTCCTCATCTAGACTCTCGAAAAGGCACTAATGAGCAAGATGCCATGCCTGATGGCCAGATCTCATATTAAAGAAGATCATCTGGGAAGAGAGGCTGGGAACCAGGGGTGTGGAGAAGTCTGCCTGTATATGCAGAGGCCCCCAGGACTCACAAGCAGGAGCTCTCAGGGTTTATCAGAGTCCAGAGGGCTGAAATTTACTGACCAGTGCAAATGGCTCAGACTACTCTTAGAAAAGCTATTGAGGTCTGTGATCTGATCACCCCCTATTCATCCCATTGGAGCAGGAGGGATTTCCTGCCCTAAAAAATATGAGATGGCCAAACTCATGACATCCAGCAGTGGACAGATGAGACTGGCGACAGATTATGAGTCACATGTACTCAGAGCCTGAGGGAGGAGGAGACTGAATGCTGTGCAGGGCCACACTGGGCTTGCACTCAGGAGCTGGGTGAGAAATGCTCTCTAGTAACAGGAGGGTGAGATGCCCACTAGTTCCTGCAGGAGAATGTGATTTGCTTGTTTGAATAATTGTGTGGGATGGCAGGGACATAAAACCTATGAGGTTTAGAACTGGGTGGGGTCTGGCTGGCCTGGCTGGTCTGGCTGATAGGGTCACCAGCTGGTTAGGGGCCATGCATGTCTGGTGAGAACAGGGAACTCATGGTTAGGACTCTGCAGCCCTGTGAGGCTCAAAATGTCAAGGCAGAACATGGAATTTCAGGCTTTACAATATAGTCTGTTAGGTTTCTTACTGATAATTTTCCTTCTGTGTCTCTTTTCCATTAGGAGCCCAGGGTTAGCCTTGAGGGTAGGAACAAAATTTCTCCACTCACAGTCTAAATACAAACATACAATCAACTCTTGCCACTCAATTGTTGTGATGTCTGTAACTGAGCAGGACCCTATGGGGCCTTTCCAGAACAGACCCCCTCCCAAGTCCTCTGCCTGCCTTTTGTCTGCAGAAAAACTTTATAATCAAAGAATAAATTTAATCAGAGAAGTGAGAAAATGAAGAAAGAAAGGAAAACAGTCGAGCAAAACAAAATAATGATCGTTTAGCCATTAAACAAAGTCAAGGAACTTTAGTTCATCTTCAAGGGCTATAGAGAATATTCTGAGTCATGTCCTTTGAGCTGTTTTGCAGATACTGAAATGCCCACCAGGTAGAAGAAGTTAACTGCATGCTGCCCACAAGCACGTAGACCCCAGACTGGTTGAAACCAGAAGGTTGATGATGTTGACTCCTGATTACCTCACCACCAACCAATCAGAAGAATGTCCACGAGCTGATCACACACCCCACAATCCCCCTCCCTTACCCTGTCTTTAGAAACTATTCCCTGAAAGCCTTCGGGGAGTTTGGGCCTTTCGAACACTAGCTGCCTGGACTCCTTGCTTGGCACCTGCAATAAACGCTGCACTTTCCTTCACCACAACCTGGGAGCAGTAGGTTATCTTTACTGTGTCCAGGCAAGTGGACCCAAGTTTGGTTTGGTAACAATGTCTATTTTCTCTCTGGCACACAGGTCCCCTTCAGATGATAGCTCAATTTGTGGGGAACTACTCCACCCACTCTCAGCCCATGTGTTCCTGGGTTTTTGGTGAATTCGATTCCCCGTCCAGGATTCTAGTGGTGGGTAATGACCCAGATGTGACCCATCAGAGCATTCTATCACCCTGGCCACAGTGATTGGTTCAGAGAGAGATGTGTTAGCCAGGCCAGGCTTAACTCTGGGACTTTGATTAATAGAAATTTAAAGAAAGCTCTTTCTCAGTGGAAACTGTCTTAAACTGTTTGGCCTGCTATAACAGAATGCCATAGACTGGGTGGTGTATAAATAACATAAATTTATTTCTCATAGTTCTGGAGGCTGGAAAGTCCAGGGTCGAGGTGCTGGCAGATTAGGTGTCTGGTGAGAGCCTGCTTCCTGGCTCATAGATGGCCTTCTTGCTTTGTCCTCACATGGCAGAAGGGGAAAGGGAGCTCTCTGGGTCTATTTTATAAGGGCACTAATCCCATCCTGAGGCCTCCACTCTCACAACCTAATCACCTCCCAAAGGCCCCACCTCCTAATACCATCACATTGGGGATTAGGTTTCAACATATGAATTTGGGGCACAGAACAGGGTAAATGAGAGAGAGGGAGAGAGGGAGGGAAAGAGAGGGAGAGAGGGAGAGAGGGAGAGAGAGAGAGAGAGAGAGAGAGAGAGAGAGAGAGAGAGAGAGAGAAAATTTTAGTTTCCAGTCCAGCAACGCTGGAATTAGAAATGGCAGTGAATTTTCAGTCGAACGAGCCAGTAAATTCTCCCTATTTTTGGTTTAAGCTGGTTTGACTTGGGTTCCTGTTACTTACAGCTAAAAAACTGCTGACTAATAGACTGACAGACAGTTGCCTCACTTGTCCCTTTTGAATGTGAAGGGAGCAATGTACTAACATGCTGGTGATTTACTCTGTTGTTTTTTCATTGTATTCCCACTTAGATAACAATGCCACAGCAACAGCCCTCCAATGGCTTAAAAACCATCCCAGGCCCCCCAGTCTTGCTTCAGCCATACTTGCCTTCTTTCTATTCTTTGAACGAAATAAGCTCAGTTGCACCCTGGGGACATTGTCCTTCCCTCTGCCTGAGACACTCTTCCCCAGGTCTTCACCTGTCCAGCTCCTTTGTCACCCAGTTTAAATGTCACTGCCTCAGAGAAGCCTTCCCTGAACCCCTAGCTAAGATCTCCTCTCAATGACTCTCTCATGATCTTGTGTTATTTCATTATAGCCCTTATTGCCATCTGACATCTTCTTGTTTACATATATTTTTTATTGTCTGTGTACCTGCATGACTACAAACTTCCTAAGAACATTGATCTTCTCTGTATTCCCCATGCTTAGGACAGTGCATGGTACACAGTAAGGGCTCAGTAGAAGTTTGTGAAATCAATCAGTGAACGGCCAAACATGTAGCTACTATTTATGCATGCAGATTATGTAAGCACTTTATGTGGGTTACTCAGTCCTCAAAACAACCTTGAGGAAGGATTCCTATCATTTTATAGGTAGGAAGATAGAGGTTTGGAGAAGTTGAGCACCTTGCCCAAATTTACACACCTGGGAAATGGTAGAGGCGTGATTTAAACAAAAGACCACTGGACTCCAAAATTTGTAGTCTTATTTTTTTCAGTGACTCCCAGATTTATTTCAAATTTCAACATTCTAAAATCCTAACAGATAAAAATCTTTGCTAGATCATAAGTAGCAATTTGGGAATGATGTGTATAATGTGGCCATCACCAAAAGAACTGACCCTCCTCTCTCTATGAGATCTTAGGGACACATAGGCCCAAAATAGGTCTAAATGGAGATCCTAATAGACAGGTAGAGCTTGGTAATGCCTGGGATGCATCTGGAAATAAATTATTGAGGGGGAACTAGGGCAATTCCAGGATTTAGAAGAAATACCTGTGACAACAATACATAGGCAAAGAGGACAGGAGAGAGATCATGATCTCATATGAAAGGGGTAGATGTGGGTGGGATATTGGGAGGGATATTGCTGTGAAATGCAGCCTCTCTTTGGATGGAATACAAAAAGTGAAAAGAAAATAAACTGAAGGTTGGGACTTACTATAATTGACATGCGAATGTATTGTTGGTTGTGGAGAGGATCACAAAGTCAGAATAAACTCTGTGCAGAGGAAAAATATATATAACAAAATGATAGCATATCATAGAAATTGAAAGACTTATTTGAAGTTCGATTGTAAAAAACATCCAGCTGTCAAAGACTCGATTTCTTATATTTTTGAAGTTTGTTTAATCTTCATGTAGACTTTGACATGTAAGATTATAAATTGAGCAAAGGAAACGTCTTTTATCCTCTTCTTCGAGAACCTGAATTCATCCTTTTCATCATAAGGCATTCAAGAATAAAAGCCCATGACATAAGGGAAGTGAAAACAACATTTTTATTGCTTGAAAAAGATGTAATAGGCAATGTTAGAATTTATATGTGTGTTTTACTTTCTGGTGTTTAGGAATAGCCTCAGACATGGCAGTCATGGATCCTATTGCTGTAATAAATGGAAACATTGCTATATTCTGTGGGGTTTTTTTCTCAATTCAGAATATTGGCCACCTCAAAACATTCATACTTATAAATATTTTCCCAATAGTTTTAATATTGCCTAATTTGAAGTTGAACTTTCCATTGTAAAAATGTTTTATATGAGTTATTTAAATGCCACATGATGGTTGTTATTGGGGAGTTGAGTAAATTATAGAATACTAAAATATTTTGTCACTTAAAAGTTTTTTTTATCTTGAAATACTTTCAGACTCACCAAAAGTGAAAAATATAGTGCAGAGAATTCACCCAGCTTCCTTGAATGTTATCTTACATAAGGATATTACAATTATCAAAACCAGGAAATTAACAGTGACATAACACTATTAACTAAACTACAGACCTTATTCTAATTTCACCAGTTTTCTCACTAACGTCTCTTTTCTGTACCAGGATCCAATCCAGGGTCCCATTTTGCATTTAGTTGTCATGTTTCCTTGGTCTCCTCCAATCTGTGACAGTTCCTCTGTCTTTCCTTGTCTTTCATGATCTGGACACTTTCAATGAATACTTGTCAGTTATTTTGTAGAATGAACCTCGATTTGTGTTTGTCTGAGGTTCTCTCATAATTAGATTCAGGTCATACATTTTGGGCAGGAATACCAGAGAAGGGACGTGCCTTTCTCATTGCATCATACACATAGGGTGCATAACGTCGATAAACATTGTTGCTGATGATACTAGCCTTGTTCACTTGGCTCAGGTGGTGTCCTCTGGGTTTCTCTATCATAAAGTTACTATTTTTCTCTTTGTAATTAATAAACATCTTGCAGGTAGCTACTTTGAGACTATGTAAATGTCCTGCTCTCATAATTTTTTTCCCACCAATTTTTGCATCCACTGAACCTCCTTGCCAGCAAGAAGTTATTAACTGTGGTGTTTGCCTAATGGTGGTTTTTATGTTGTTCTCATTCCTTCTACATTTTTTTAAGTGGGAATTCTCCTGTAAGTAAAATCTATACTTTCTCTCCTGTTAATTTATTCAGCCAATTATTTATTTGTATCAGTATGGGCTCATTTTATTCTATAGGTTATAATCCAACACTAGCATTATTTACTTTGTTGCTTCAATTGTTCCAGCTTTGGCCATTGGCAGCTCTTTCAGATTGGCTCCAATGTCCCTTTGACCTATCCATCATTTTTTTGAGAACTTCCTTGCTTTCTGGCACCATAGGTTTATCTAGGTTTTTTTTTTGTTTTGTTTTTTGTTTGTTTGTTTGTTTTTCCTTCTCCAATCCTGAAATCAGCCATTTCTCCAAGGAGCCCTGGTTTCTTTTATTGGAAAATGCCATTTAGATCTGGGTGTTTGTCATGGAACTTGCAATAGAAAAGGAATGCACAAAAGGTCTCTTTCTTTCACATATATGTTCGTGATTTTAACTCTAAAGCACTTATTGTGTACAGTACAAAGTAGATTATGCCTTTAGCTTTAGGTTTAATTTAAAATGTGGAATTTTGATTTTCTGAAATATTTACAAGTCATTAGATCCTATGTCAGATTTACAAGTAAAATTTACAATCAGGTAACTTTACAAGCAAGATATTTCTCTTAAATATGATATTTCTCAACAAGACACAAATTCTTACACAAAGTTAAATTTGGAGAATTTGCTAATTTGAAACACATTTAAAACCTTCAATTTTTAATTATTTATAGTTGTACAAGATTGAGACATCATGAAAAATGTTACTTTGCCTGGTTCACACCATATTTAATAAATATCAATTCTGTGTAAGTGTGGGGACACAAGACTGAACATGACATGACCCCTATCTTCAAGCAGCTCACAAACTGAAACCCCTGTGAGGCTCTTTTTAGTTTCCCTCATTCAAATAAACTTGCTTCCCCCCCACCCCCCATATGAATCCTTTTTTCTTTCTTTCTTTCTTTTTTTTGTTTTTTACTGTCCATCCCTCTCATTGTCATTCTGATACGTAGTTATGTTTTTTCTCCAGCCCATATACCACAGCTTCAAAATTCTGCTTAAAATTCTCTTCCCCCAGGAAGCCTTCCCTATATTGTCCAGTCTCAACTAGTTGTTTCTTTTTCCAACCCCACGAGGCTAAGGATACTTTGTCCCACAGGCATGTCAAATTCAACATGAGCAGAATGAAACTCATCGTGCTCCCCTCATCCAGCTTCCTCAACCTCACATTCCTCCAGTGTTCCCCACTTAAATGATGCTGCTATTATCTACTCAGGAGCCTAAGCCAGAAACCTGGAGGCAGCTGAGACTCCTCTACCTTCCCTGACCCCATATTCAATGGTCAGCAAGCAGGTCAGTTCTCCTTCTAGCTCCATGTTTTGCTTCTGCCCTCTCTTTACCATCAGGCAACTGTCTTCATTCAGGTCCTCCTTCTTTCTTATCTCAGTTGCAATTTGTCTTAAATGGGTCATCTGAAAAGCAGACCCCAAAACAAGGATTTTGGTGCAGGTGGTTTCTTTGGGAGGTGATTCTGGGAAGCGCTCTGGGGGAGTGGGGAAGACTTGGGAAATGAGGACAGACATCAAAACTGTGCTAATGAGTGGATCACAACTGAGGACAACTGGGGCCCAATCCACTGGGGCCCCTGAGAGACTTTGGGGTACATGCCTTAGAATTGTCTTCCTAAGGTGTGACAAAGCTGGAGTCTTTATCTCCTGACCCAAGGAAGCCCTCTCTTGGGGCCAGAGCCTCAACAGACACAGGAAGTCATCAGCATGTGTGGGGAAAGTCTGCGGAGATGTCCAGGGATGGGAAGGGTGGGGGGCTCTGCCAGCAGCGGCTATACCATCAGTGCATTCTAACTGGTTGTCCTGCCTCCAGTCTTGCTCCCTCCCACCCACCTCCAACTACTGCCCTCAGTGATCCTTCTAAAATGCCAAATAGATCTTGCTATCCACCTGCTTGAAATCTGTCAGTGCTTCCCTTTGCTTTCAGAAAGAGATCCAAATGGCCTGGCTTGATGGGCTAAGGCTCTGCACCGTTTCACACCTGACCACTCCCCAGCTCTTGATCAGACTCCAGGCTCCAGGCACACTACTCTAGCTGTGGTTTTTCTCTTGAGCCACACTCATGGGGTCCTTGCACACATCAATCCCTCTGCCTAAAGGCTGCTCAGAAATATTTAACAAACATCTGATTGTCTACCACACGCTAGGCATTGTGCTAGATATGGCAAATCAAGTAAGGAATATATCACATTTCTTGTCTTCAAGGGGCTCATTCACCAGAAGGAAGGAGACAGACATACATATAGAAATACACTTCAACTAAGCACTGTATTAGAGAAGGGTTCTTAGAGAAGATGCCTAGTGGAGACTTGATGGATAAAAAGGGGTTTACCCTGCAGACATAGGAAGTAGCCTGGTGTGTGATTAAGATTCCTGAATGCGGACAGTGAGGTATCTGGCAGGAAGGGGTGAGAGTAAGGCTGGCCAGTGGTCAGGGATCTCTGCCTCCCAGGGAGCTTGGGCTTTATTCTTCAGATCAAGACATAACGAGAGGACCCCTTTTCATCCTTCTTTGGAGGCTTTTTAGATTCACTGTGGGGTTGCCTCATCTAAGAAGCCTACCCTAATTCTCTTCCCTTCTTAGATATTCATCTTCTGTGCTCTTCTAGTACCCTTGGAAACCCATCTCTTGGTGCTTACCAGGCTGGCTTGTGTTTTAAGGTGTATGTCCCCCACCATGGCCTGCCAGCCCCTTTGAAGGAAGGGCTGCTCTTCCTTACCTCTATATCACAGTGCCTAGTACAATACGGAGCCCCTTCAGTTGAGACACACTTGGACACCTAAGTGCTTTAAGGAGGACAGAAAGAGTTGGAAGACTAACAGATGCTGCCCTTCAGACGTTCCTTCCAAGCCAGTGGCGCATGGTCTAGACCCAGCTGAGTGCAGCAAGTTGCTGGACTTCAGGTACATGTTTTTGAGACCATAGGGGCTATGATGATTTCCTAAAATTGGTTACTTTAATTACAAACAACAGTGATTATACCTTGCTAATGGATTTTACAATAGCTGTGCTCTAAAATTCTTAAATTTACTTTTTTTCCCTCTCTTCTTTCCTCCCTTCCTCCCTCCCTCCCTTCCTTCCCTCCCTCCCTCCTTCCTTCTTTCCTTCTTTCCTTCCTTCCTTCCTTCCAACTCCCTGTAATTGTTAGACAAGGGCTTTGACTTGCAGGGGGTAGTGGGGAAAGAGGTGCGCTCTTAGGTGATGCAAACACTCTTCATTTCTGCTTTGGCTGGACTCAGAGCCAAGTTCTCTGCCTGGCTTTCTGGAGTGACCAACAGCATTTGAACAGGTAGGGGATGGGTAGTCTGAGCTGAGTCTTCTCTGCCCCAAGAGGGTCAGCTTCTGCCAAGGAAGGGAGATGGGGTGAAGCAATGAGCGTATGAAAACCTCTTTCAGAAAAGTCTATTCTCATTGTTCCTCTTCTCCTTCCAGGGCAGGTGGGAATAAGGGAGCCATTGCTCATGGCCCTCCCACCTCACCTTTTCCTTTCTGAAGGAAAACTGTTCAACTCTTCTATTTTCTTGGAGCAGAGAAGCCAAATCCAGCTGGCTTTGCAGCTTCTGGCAGATTAAAAAGTGTGCATTTCCACATGACTTGCTGAGTTACACCAAATTCTAACGTGTTTTTTAAAAAACCTCCCTGCTGCAGGCTCCTCTGAACGCTGACATTGTGCAGCTCTGAGCACAACTCCAGGTTAATTTTCCAGTGTCTGGTGTTTATGTGTCACTTTCATTTTGGGTTCTCCCCAGTACATTGCCTTGTCCTTGAGGGAGGAAGCCTGTTAGTCTCCAGCTTCCTTTGTAACTTCCCCAGTTCCTCTGCCCACAGCCTCTGCGCATCTGCTCACCCACCCCAATCACTTTGTTTCAAAGTGCTGTGCGACTGAATTTCTCATCTTCAAATGAAAATAATTATTTGGCTTTGTATCCACTGCATAGGTACCTCTGGGTGCATAGATAGGCAGCGTGGCCGTAGAAACTCCAGAGGCAAGCAGCCTTCATGATGCAAAGACTACAAATGGCTCACCTCCTAACGACCTCCCTCGGCAAAAACCAATAGCCCCCAAACACATTTCCTTTGAACTGCTCTCAGAAAAGGCAGTATGTAGAGTGGTCAGGAGTTCAAGTGCTCAGTGCCCTTCTCTTAAGCTGTAACCTCAAAAGGTCACTTTAGCGCTCAAGCTTCCCTTTCCTCCTATGTAAAATGGGAATAGAAACTGAAGCTAATTTATGGGGATGTTGTAAGGATGATGAGCTATCATATTGCAAACTATTCAGCACACAGTTTAGGGCTCAAGGAATACTAGCTGTGCCTATCAGTAACTAGCTATTACTAGTAGTTAAGATTAGTAGTTTGAGTCTCTCCCCGGACGTGGCGAGCTTGGCTTGGGTCGAAAGCCAGAAAGGGATCGCCCGCCTTCCAGCCTTCCAGGCCCCTTTAAGTCCTACTGTCTGGGGGCCGGGGTCCGAGCCGCCTCGGCGCGCCAGGGGCCTGAGTCCCAATTGTGCTTGCTCAGTGAGGGTGACCCGGTGGCCGCGCAGGCGAGGGCACTGGTGCGGTCCCAACCGCAATGTGGGTGTGGGCGCGGGCGTGGCGAGCGGAGATCTAGGGCGCCAAGCTTGCCCCGAGGGCGGGGGTCTGGCAGCGGCTCCAGGAGCCCGGCAGGGGGTGTCTGGGCCCTCCCGAAGGACGCCGTCTGGCACCGAACTCCGGACGACTGACGGACTCGCGCCCCGAGCCCCGGCCCCGCCCCTAGGACCCCGCCCCCCGGCGCCCCGGGTTGGCTGGAGCCGGCGGCCAAGCGAGGCGATTTGCCACGCGCCGCGTCTCTGGAGCGGCTCTGAGCCCGGCCCCCGCGGCTGGTCAGGGAGGCAGCAGTGGGGGAGGCAGGGCTACAGGGCGCGACGCCGCCGGGCTGCCCCGCCCTAGGAGGCGCCCGGGTCCTCATCAAGTGACCAGTATCCCTTCCAGGAGAACACGGTCCTTCAGAGGGAAGCGAGCTCCAGCCTGTAGCCCCGGCGCCAAACCGCCGTCATCTCCTTCCTGTGCCGGGTGATCCGTCTCCTCATCCACAAGAAAACATAGTCCGCCCCTCACGTCCTTGTGGGGTAGTGCTCGCTTCCAAACAGTGTGACTCTCTTTGCCCGCACCCTTGTCTTTCCCACTCCAAGTGCTCTAGGACCCACCAAGAGGATAAATCAGCTCTATGAAGAAACCTTAAGGGAGAAGCCAGAGAGGGTGCGAAGGGAGGTGAAGGAAAAGGCGAGCTTGGCGGAGGGACACAGAGTACCGTCGAAATAGTGCGCACGCGCGCCGACAGGAACGAGTTCCGGTCTGGCCCGGGCCTCTCTCCTAAAAATAGCCCCGGTGTGGGGATCCGTGCGCTGATGTCCCGACGAGTCCCGGGCTGAAGGAGGCGGCTCCGGGCGGCGCGGAGCGCTGGTGGCGGGTCCCCGTTGCGGTTTGTGTGCGCCCGCCAGCTGCGCCGGAGAGACGGTGAGGGCCGCGGGCGGCAGGGCTCAGTCCGCGGGGCCTGAGGGGCGGCGTCTCGGTGAGGGGGCTGGGGGCGCCGGGGAGGGGGGCGACGCGGCCCAGGAGGGGCGCCTGCGGGGCACCGGGGACAGCGGGACGGTGTGGTGTCCGGCTGGCTGAGAGCAGGGGTCGAGGCGCGCGGCGGCGGGGCGGGTGGGGTGAGGGAAGGCGGCAAGCGGTGGTCGCGTCGGGGTCGGAGGCGAGGGGCAAGGCTTCTGCGGAGGTGGGGGCGGGGTGCCCCGAGGGCGGGCCCGAGGTCTGAAGGGGTGTCGCGGGCCGGTGGAGGGAGGCTCGGCCGCGCAGGCTCGGCGCGAGGAGCCTCCCAGGGCGCGCGCCGTGTTTGGGGCTGGGGGGCGGTGGTGGACGTCGTCTCCTTGAAAGTTGAAGGAGTTCCCTGGGGGCCCGGAGCCTCTCTGTAGGGGAACGCCCGAGAGCCGTTTTCCTAATCTTTCAGTGTGAGGCCGGGGTCTCCCCGAAGCGGTTTACCGGGGGGTGCGGGGGGCGTTTTGCGCTGTTGTTGGACTCGAAGAAGTTCCCCCACTTCTGTTTGGGAGAAGGTTGGTCTAACGGAGTGGAACTCTGTGTGTGTGTGTGTGTGTGTGTGTGTGTGTGTGTGTGTGTCAGTGTCAGTGGTCGTGTGTGTGTGGATGTCAGTGGCCGGGTTGGTACTTGGGGCCAGGAGGTGGCCCGGGCTGGGGGCACCTGCGGGTGCGGACGCCCGACAGTGCGGGGAGACGTCGCGGGGAGGGAGGGGGCTACAGAGGGAACCGCTCGCTGCCCTCACCCAGGACGTCCATCTAAGTAGATCCCGGCTCGCAGGGAAGGTTTTGTGTGATAAGAAACTTTGCCTTTTAGTTCTATTCCATCTGTCTTTGATCAGTGAGGATTTATTAGTAGGTGAGATAGTGCAAACGAGTTTGGAAAAGATGAGCATTTCTGAATTAGAAAAGCAAGGGATTTTTTTTTTGTTGTTATTTTGTTTTTTTTCCCATTTAAAGTGTAACTATAAAAATGTCCTCAGACCTGATGACTGAGATAAGAAGCGAGCCTTCTGTCATGATCCAGTAGGGAACCATGTGTAGATTGAAGACTAGCAGCACCGTGTTAACCTGCATTTTATTTTACAATGATATTGTGATTCCAGTAAGTGTGCTTTTAGAAAGGCCTGCTGTGGTGTGTTGACAGTGTGTGTATTTTAAAACAAATACTGTCTAAAAATTTTCAAGTTTTAGCACAGTATGTTTTCATTGTGTCTTGTATCTATTACTGTATGGAGACAAGGTTCTCTAAAGCTGTAATTAGGTGTACATTACAGAAGAGCACTTTTCCTTTAAGAATCCAGCTGTGTTGTTTTGGCATCTGCCAAGTACTCCAGTTGTCAGTTTTAAAATCTGTTACCTTGGCAGTCCTTGTACAGTCTGTGGAAAAGTTAAACAAAATAACTTAAAGATTTTTTCTGCAAACACAAAAACGGCATTTATTTTAATAGTGTGAATTTAGGAAATGAGGATAAAATAACTCTATTGTGTTATTATGGCTTTTGTATATGTCTTTTGGTTTGGGGTGTTTTTTGTTTTTTTGGTTTAGGTTTGGAAGGCTCAGTCTTCACTCATTTCTTTTCCTGTGAATGGCAACTTTTAAGAAAAAAGTGTTTTCACTAAAGTGGAAGACAATTTTAGTTAGACTTTGTATAACATGTGTTCACTATGTTTGATATAAAACATTAAGATTAGTTCTATATGATGATGCACTAACTGATTCTGGAATCACTTCTAATTCTCAGTGAGCGTCGTAGTAAAAAGTTGTGATAATGGTGTTAAAATGAAAATACTCTGAAGAGCCAAAACTAGTGATTTAAATACTTTGCAGACACGGGCTTTAATAATTCTGTTGGAAGAGTGCTTCCAATTGAAACTTATTTACTAAAGCTGTCAACAATTGTGAGATGGTAGTGACCTCTCTAAACACAGGTTTTTCGTTTAATTCACACTGTTGTTATAGATGAAACTGGTTTTATTCATACTGGAGCAAAGGTGATAAAATCATGTTAACTCCTTAAATTGCTTCCTAGCAAAAGTCCAATAAAATTTTTTAGGGCAGTGAGTGAATGAGTGGTGGGGAGTGCTCAGTAGAAGGAAAATAGCTCTTTGGGGCTCAGAAATAATAATTGTAAAGTCACCATGTTGAATTAGGGATTGAGAATAATCTTCTATATTATTAGAGTTTTTATGTTTCCTTAATGGGTATGTTTGACAAAGGTTATTTTGTAAATGCAACTGGAAATAATCTTTTAAAGATGAGTTGTTTTGAATGGTGATGTTTTATTTTTCAAGGCAGTTGCATTATTGCTTTGTATTTTACATTAAGAAAGCAGTGCAGGTTAATATTAATTTTATTAATATTGAAGCAGTAGCAGTGTCGTCACTCATTAATTTTTTGGTTACCAAGAGAAATATCTAAGTATATTCTGAGAGTGGTTAAGTAATTGTGGAAATGTTTATTAGAATGTGATTTTGAAGTTTGAAATATTTTAATAAAATCTTTTTAGTAGATTTGTTTTCCGATTTAGGAGGGGGAAGCCATAAGTAAATTTGTTACTGGGAAGTAGCATGCTTATCAGTGTGGTTTTGGGAAGCCACTTTTTTTCCCTCCCTTTGCTGCTTTTATAAAGTCTGGCAAGAGGAATTTAGAGTAACACACAATGATGATGGTCCTAGATTTTCTTTGGGCATTTCTAATTTTATATATTCTGTCTTGTAATCAGACTATGCACCTATTTTTTGTTTGTTTTGGAAGATATACTCATGGTACATATGAATGTTACAAAGTCTAGCTGAAGTTTTCTTTTATCAGCGATGGGGCAATGAAAATACTGCTTTGTGGACTGAAAATGATCAGCATTGCCTTTTTCTAGATTAGAAAGAAAATTTCTGAATGTTCTTAGTAAATTGAGAAGCGAGTGCCCTCTCAATGTTTGAAGTAATAAGGGAAGTGTAAATATGGAAAATCAAATCTGTCTTCTAGTTAGATAACTTCCTGCATAGAACACTCTAATACGTTGTGCTGACTTGCAAGTCCTCATAAAGGAAGGCTGCTTGACTTTGTCATCAGATCTTGGTTCTGATCCCAGCTCTACCATTGAGTTATGAGACGTCTTCTGTAAAATGGGAAGGAATTACACCACCTGCCCCATAGAATTGTTAGAATTAAATGAAATAATGGTGTGATAGTTCCTAGGGCGTTCCCTGAGACTTGATGTACAAAAATGCATATTGCCTCGTCTCCTTTCATCTCTTCCTGCATACATCCCTTCCTTCCTATGTAGATTGTATAGGTACTCTGCCCAATACCTGTACCTTTAGTGTTTGTTACCAAAAGGACTTCATGTAATATATAAATACAGGAGAATGCTCATATATTTGTTTGGGATAAAATATCCCAGCATCTTAAATTCATTGTCAGATTAAACATAAAATGTTTAGTTGACTGATCTGCAATCATTGTTGGATTCTAACTTCCATGAGCTCTCTACATAAAAAAAAAAAAAAGTGAAATATAAGTATTTTTCCTACTTTTCACTGAAACATGTCGTTAAGGAATTATCTGTGGGAGTTATCTTTAAGATATGATATTTAAAATTTGAAATTACAAAAATATTTTTATAACATACCTGGAATAAGTATATCTAAAAAATAGGTTTTCTTTAGTTGGTAATTTTAATTTTTTATTCTTCATTTTACTTGCTTGGTGGAACTAAATTATTTTATTTAGGTGTGCTTTATCTGTGTATGGTTTATCTGTGTATTCTATGTTAAATGGATCCTGTGTCCAGTCTATTATAATTGAAAGTATAAGCTCATTTGTTAATAAGTCTCATGCATGGCACGGGATATGTGTTGGCACATATTTAATAAGTACTATATTATTGATATATGTTATTTACTGATTTTAATATTTTTGTATTTACTAAATTGATATTTACTGAACTTAGTATTTTATTTAATATTGAATCATCTTAGTAATCACTCAAGATGAAATCATAAGCATATGAGTTAAGAAAATTAGCTGGTTTATGAAGTGGAATACCAGATTTTTGAATATTGGTGTATGACAGCAGATAATTTACTTCTTCATCAGTTTAATACCTGTTGATGCTGAAAGCCAGAGGAATTTTTAACATGGGTGAAAAACAGACACTAGCTGATCAGACTTCTAATAACTATCAGCCAAGGCACATCTTTTTATGGTTGTCTTGAATCAATACTAATTTTATTTTCTTCCTTACACAAAAATGTAAACTTTAATTTATGGGCTTAAAGTCAGCCATCAATAAAGTTACATTGTTATATGTTTTGAGAAACGTTTTGGTAGTGGGTGGTAAATTTATATTGCATGAGCTGGACCTTTTCACCAGGTTATTTTTGTTGCCAGCAGCATGCATGTGGAGCTTGACTTGGATTAGTTTGAGGTATGATTTGTGACCCTTGGAACAAAAGGATACTCTCCATTTAACCTGGTAAGATAACTTGTAGCTGTTGGCTTATTAAAACAAGGTGCTCTTGCATTGACTAATATTGTATTTGCTTGTCTCACTTTTTATCCCCAGCCCTAGCAATCCATCTTTTACATAGAGATTAGGATTACATTTCTAAAATTCAGATCTAAATTGCATTCTTCTTTAAAAAAAAAAACTTTGAAGGCATGTAAAATCAGTAAAGAGGCAGTAATTTAAAAGATAAGAGGTTAACCTCTAAAATCTGACTGCCCAAGTTTTAGAATACCCACTCTAGCACTTTTTCTTTGGCAAGTTCTCAGTCTTCTTGAGGCTCAGTGTATAAAATAGTGATTATAATGTTATTTACTTTGTAGAGTTGTTGAGACGATTGAATGAGACGTGTATTGTCAAGCTTTTAGCACAGTCCTTGGTACCTAAAATGCGGTAATTTTTTCTCCTGCTGTTACTATCATTACCACTACTGCTGTTGCCATTATTAGTCACGGTTCACTTCATAGTATGATTCTATCCTATCTTTCTAGGCTCATTGTCAGCCACAACTCTTCAGTTTCTATGACCCAGTTAAGGCCAGCTATTTGCTCCTCTCTGAAAAGGCTATTATTTTCATGCTGATGTCTCCCACTTTTATTTTTCTAGCCCGGAATTTTCCTGAGCTTGATATTCACTTGGAAATCTAGTTGGGATTTCAAACGTAATGTTAGCCACTTGACTAAGATATAGCTATTTATTCCTCTCCCCCAACCTTCTTCCTCTCTCCTACCCTCAAACCCTGGTGTCTCTACTGGCCCTCCCCATCTCAGTAAATGGCAGGACTCAAGCCAGAAACCTAAGATATCATTTTTGATTCTTTTCTTTAATCTCAGATCCAACCCACCCACACATTATGTTGTACCTTCAGAATCTATCTTGAGCCAATCCACTGCTCTTAGCCTTCACTGCCTTCACCTCTTTATTTCAAGGCATCATTATCTCTTGCATGAATTACTGCAGTAGCCTCCTGACTGGGCTTCTTGTTTCTTTTCCTGTTCCTCACAAGTTCTTTATTCACACAGCAGCCCTAGGAACCATTTTAAGAGCCTCAGTCATGTCATTTTTCCTTAAAATCTTCCAGTGACTTCCTATTCCTTTCGAATGGCCTGTATCCTTTTCTGCGACCTGAATGGCCCTGAATGATCTTTCTCCTTCTCATTGTTCTTCCCTTCATTCACTGGATGCCAGCCACTTGCGCCTCTCAGTGTTCTTTAAACGTTTTACTTCCTTTTTAGGGTCTTTTGCACTTCTTGTACTACCTGCTTGAGATGCTTTTCATAAGGCTGGCCTGGCCAAACTCTTTGGAACTTGGCCCAGATCTCACTTTCTCACTCAGACCATCCTGTTTAATGTTGCAGTCCGTTAGTTACTCTGTCACACATCTTGTTTATTTTCTTTAAGACACTTAGTATAATTTGTACATATCTTGTTTAGTTATTGCTTAATTATGGTTTTTCTCCATTATCTGAATGTAATATATCTATATCTTCATTCATGTTTTTGCCAGGGATTGGAATGCTCACTTGCTCATATTTATCTTTTAAGTTGTAGCTCAGATGTTATCTTGATACCGATTTTAATGTTTTTAGACAAAGTTTTCCTCCCTTGCTCTTGATGCACACACTATTTGTAAAATCCATTATAGACTATTTAAAGTATTATAATTGATGTCATTCTCTTCTGCTAGGCGGAATTCCTATGTCAAAGACTGTTGCTCTTTCTGTATGCTCAGTACCAACCAGTCTGTCATGCCACATATTAAATCTCCATAAATGCTGAATTGAGTGGAAGTTGTCCTAATCAACTGAAATGACCAACACAAACCAGTTTTCCCAAATGAGACTTTAAAAATTATAAAAGTACTTTCCAGATTATAAAATACTAGTTTGTGCATTTCCTGTACATATTAATATATGTATTCTGGTTCAAGGCAGGAATCCCAGAGTTATCGAGCCTAAGTATAATAGCATTTCCTGAGATTCCATTTTGTGAGAGCTTTCGTGGCCAGCATTAGGAACCTAACAGCTATTTGCAATGGTGAAGATCATTCCACATTCTAAATACCTAAATTACAAATGAGCTTTTGGAACATAACCTGTTTGCAAGTTGGGGACTATTTTAGCAAAATGTTTATTTTGATGCTGAAAACCTTTTTCTTAATGGTGTTAAGCTTATTTTCACATGAATTATGAAGGGAAAGGGAGAAAAGAATCTGGGAATTGAGATTTTGTTTTTCAGAAATGGCTCGGTTTTCCCAAAGTAAAGTTTTGGTATTGGCAGAAGGTGGTGGTTGTTTTAATGTTTTGCTTTGGGAAAACCTTAGAAGTTACAAGACTAGTACAGTGAACTCATATACCCGTCACCTAGATTCACTGATTGTTAATATATTTAGCATATTTGCCTTATGATTCTCTGTATTTGCAGAGTGGCCCCAAACTCTGGAAACAGATACTATTATTTTATTTTATCTATAATTTGAAGCTCCTTGATTACATTTTCTGGAGTATGCCAAAGATTCAAGTTTATTCAGTTAAAGTCAGAAGCATATCATCTGAGGCAGAACATCACAGATGCATACAAGGGATAGATTGGAAATGCTGCATTAATGTACTTTGCTAACAAGGAAACCACATATTAAACATATTAATGTCATTCAGCATATCATGTATTGTGCTGTAATAGCAGGAATCCACTCTGTAGATCTTTTTCCTCTTCTTTTTTTTCTTTTCTCCTTTTTCTTCCTTTTCCTATTATAATTATTTTTATTGTTAACCATTTGAGAGTAGGTCTCACACATCATGATCCTTTACCCCAGGTGCTTCAGCAATATTGTTTAAGAACAAGAGATATTCTTACATAACCACAGTATGATGGATTCAAGAAATTTAATATTGATACAATAATTTACTATACAGTTAATGTTGAAATCTCTTCAGTTGTGCCAATAATATCCTTTAATAGTGTTTTTTTTTCTAATTCAGTGTTATTTATTGTATTTTAGTTGTCCTCCTTCAATCTGAGACAATCCTTCAACATTTTTTTTTCCTCTGGCATGAATAGTTTTGAAGAGCACAGGTCCTTTGTTTTGTAAGATGCAGGAATACCACATAAGTGATGATATATCCTTCATAAAAAAAGGCAATATAATATAATGTTTGACCCATAATATTGTTGTTTACTTGGATCACTTAGTTAAGGTTTGAAAACTCCCTGTAAAAGTTTTCATTGCCCCCTTTGTTATTGTTGAATAATCTTTGGGGAGACCCTTTGAGACTGTGTAAATATTCTGTCTTCCCCCAGAATGTTCACATAATGGTTTTAGCATTTGTTGATGATTCTTGCCTGAATCAGTTATTACACAGCAGTTTCAAAGTGGTGTTTTTATATTATTCCTTCTATATTTGTTAGTCGGCCTTCTATTCAATTGTAAATTAGAGCTTTTCCTTTTCATTGCTTATTTAATAACAATATAAGTTTATAGATTCTTTTTTTATGAAGTAGGTTATACTCTATCACCTGTAAGTATTTATTTTTAAAAAATATTTATTTATTTTTGGCTGCGTTGGGTCTTCGTTGCTGCACACGGGCTTCCTGTAGTTGCAGCAGAGCAGGGGCTACTCTTAATTGTGGTGAACGTGCTTCTCATTGCAGTGTTTCTCTTGTTGCGGAGCACGGGCTCTAGGCGCACGGGCTTCCGTAGTTGTGGCTCGCGGGCTCTAGAGCGCAGGCTCAGTAGTTGTGGCGCATGGGCTTAGTTGCTCCATGGCATATGGGATCTTCCCAGACCAGGGGTCGAACCTGTGTTCCCTGCATTGGCAGGCAGATTCTTAACCACTGTGCCACCAGGGAAGTCCCCTGTCAGTATTCATTTTGATGTTCCAAATTAACTCAGGTTTGGTCAGTGGGAGCTCCTTCAACTTAACTCATTGATTGTTTTGACATGTTTCTATCATTTTTGGAGCACTTCCTTACTTTGGGGACAGAAGATATTCCAGACTCATCTTCTTCTTTTCCTGCAGCTGTCCTAGGATCAGCCATTTCTTCAGGGGGGTCCTGGTTTCTTTCATTGGGTTAAGAGTATTTAGAAGTCAAGAACTGGGCAGTAGGTATGCTCGTTGATACTGGAATATCATTGTTTTAGAGCCTTTTCAGCTGACCAAGCTGAGAAATGTTGAGTTTATGCTGATTGCTCAAGCAGTAGATTGTAATTTTTCTTGACGTTCCTGGAACTCCTTAGCACAGAATCTTTTCTTTTGAAACTGTTAACAGTTTAAGTGACTAATTTGTCATGTAATTTTTCTGTTTAATTCTGTAATGGTTGGGTCTTGATTTCCAAAACTTATTTTAAGGTTCTTGGGAATAGGAGTCCTGTTTTATATCTCTTTGTATGTTCAGTGAATATGTTTCATAGTGCCTTGAGCATGATTGGTACCCATAGGTGGTTTATAATGTATAAATATAATAATGACTCAATATTATGTTTATTACTCTTACACCATAGTTAACTATTCTTGTGTTTTGTTGTAACATTTCAGGTGATTTTGTGGAAACTTTTAAGTTAATTGGTGATTCATTTGTTCTGTTTTTACTAACTTTGTTAACCTTGAAGTAATGAAACATCTAAAAGTTTTTCAACTTAAAAATTTTAAAAACCTAATTGTTGAGATTAAAGTATATAATTAAAAGAACATCAAAACGACTAATTTTGACATTGCTGTTTTATAGTGTTTTGTTCTTTAGCCCTTTCTGGGATTCACTTTAATTATAGTGAGATGATATCTAGATCCTTTTTAAGTCTAGGTTACATGCTTTATATATAATTAACGTTGACTTGTTTATGAAAGTGAAATTAAGTGCTACAAAGTGTAGTGGAAAGAATATTGTGCTACTGAGCCAGGAGTCATTGGGTTCTAACTCTTTGTAAACATTGTGTTACTTTGGCAATTTCACAGTTTGATTTTCATTATCCTATTCATTCAGTCTATGGGGCTAGGTGATGAGGAATAAGAGTGAAAAGGCATGGCTTTCACAGTCATGTGGGAGTATGGATACATATAGGTTTATAATTCACTTTGCTATGTGCTTGATATGTATAGTGCAGAGCACTACAGGAGCACATAGAAGGGGCAATTAACCCAGTTTCAGGGAAGCCAGGAGAGTTTATTCCACTGGAAGTGACATTTTCAACTTAGGATGAAGTCTAAAGAGTGAATAGGACTTAGCCTTGTGAAGAGAGTAGGTAGAGTTTACTAGACCTGTTAAGGGCAAGAGATACACTTAAGAACCTTGGGTTGCTTGGAGAAACTCAAAGAGTACACTATGGATGGATCAGGCAGTGCCAGAGAGATTAGACTGGAGAGATAAATAGGGACCAGATTATGAAGAGCCCTTAAGCTGTGTTAAGGAGTTTGTACTTTATTTTAGGGAAAATCTAAGCATCTTAAGCCTGGGAGGAAATTAATTTAAAAGGTGATACTGATTGCACTGTGTAGACTTCTTCAGAGAGAGTTAACAACTGGTAGGCAGGGCTTCCCTGGTGGCGCAGTGGTTAAGAATCCGCCTGCCAATGCAGGGGACATGGGTTCAAGCCCTGGTCTGGGAAGATGCCATACGCTGCAGAGCAACTAAGCCCATGCGCCACCACTACTGAGCCTGCTCTCTAGAGCCCATGAGCCACAACTACTGAAGCCCGTACGCCTAGAGCCCGTGCTCCGCAGCAGGGGGAGCCACCGCAATGAGAAGCTAGCGCACCACAACGAAGAGTAGCCCCCACTCACTGCAACTAGAGAAAGCCTGCGTGCAAGCATCAGAGACCCAACTCAGCCATAAATAAATAAATAAATTTAAAAAACCAAAAAACTGGTAGGCAAGGAGAATAATTAGGAGGATGTTACAACAAATTAGTTAAAAGGGGTTAAGGTGGCCTGGACTGTGATAGTGGGATGAGGATTGAAGAAATAGTTGGATTTGAGGAGATATATAGGAGGTAGAATGAAAGGACTCAGTGATGGAGGGCTTGTGGAAGATGAAAGAGAAAGAGTTAAGGGTAATGATTAGGTTTATGGCTTGGGCAACTGAGGGAATGAATGGGTGGTTTACTGAAATAGGAAGCACAAGTGGAGATTTAGGCTTTGGAGAAAGATGATGAATTTACTTGTGATAGAGTGCCTAGATGGATAAAGAGGGTATAGTCAGAGAGTGGGATGTATAACTTACTCTCAGAAGTGAAACAGTTCCTGTTAATGACAAGGCCTAAGGAGTTGCCCATGGAATGGGTGTTTGAAGAGGACTGGAAGTGAAGGTGTGTAGTGGTCCGGGAACAGAGAGGATTTATCTATTAAAAAAAGCCTAAGGATATGCCTGCCCTAAGGCAGAGCACCCTGTTTTAGATTATCTCAAGGTTTTCAGCATTTTATCTTGGAAACTAGAAGTGAGAAATTTCAGATACTGTGGTCTTAATAAGATTGTCTTAAGTTAAACAAAAAAGCAAAAAAAAAAAAAAAAAACCCCGCAACAATAAACATTTTTTTCTGAACAAAGCAGGAGACTGTTTAATTGCTCCAGACTCATCTTGTATTTTACCTTTCCCAATCCTGGAATCATCCTCTTTTCTGAAGAGCCCTGGCTCCTTTCGTTGGAGGATGGCATTTAGAAACCAAGATCTGGGTGCTAGGTGTGCTCATTGCTCCTGGGGTGTCATTGTTTCTAGGCCTTTTCAGCAGAGATAAGAAATATGTGTGTATATACTAACCCACACATATATATACGTGTGGGTTAGTATATGATTATACATATACAGTCACTTCTACTATGGCGTGGCATGTGTGTTCCTGAAAATCACTGTGTGATGCAAAGTTGTATAATAAAGACCACGGGGTTCGTGGCATCAGTGGAGCTAGGAAAACAATACTCAGAAACTTTGTCAGTGACACATTAAAGAGAAAAGATAGGAACCTAATAAACCTATTTAAAATAGCAGTCATGCTGTTAAACATGTTAAATGGTTAAGTATTACATAAAGAGTAAATATGGCTCTTTGCTATGAAAAAGACATGAAGTTTGCTTATGTAGGTGAGTTTTGGAAAGGTTGTGGCTTGTGAGTTATTTTGAAGTGGTGGATTGAGAGTTATCTGAAATCAAATGAAACACCACCAGATGTGGATGGATGTGGCTCATAACACATGCTGTTATGTTATGGACTGTGGTAGATCATTTTCATTTGAGTCAGTTCTCCCTTGGGTGCCTTGCAATTTATTCTTCATTTCTGCAATAATTTTTTTTTCTATTTCTTCTTTGAATTCAGTCAGCTTTTTAAGTTTCTCATTTTTGTTTTTAGTTTTTCAGTTTCTGTCTGATTCAGAGTGGTTTTCATATCTTCAAATGCTTGTTTGAATATGTTTAATCCAATTATTAACATATTAGGAATAATATATTAACAGAATATATTTAATTCTATTTGGAATACTGACTTACAGAGTTTTTGCTGCTTTGAGGTTGTTTTTGGTAGGAGGTTTTCCTCACATGATATGTCAAAATCTGTTTCCTGATTTTCTGGATTTCACTTTTCTTTTGTTCATTTTTGTGATATTGGGGGGTTTTAGAGTATTCCTAGTTTAATGGTGCCCTTTTCTGTCAGTATAAAATAGTCCTGTTACTTCAGTAGTTCTTATTTGTTTGTTTTAATGGTTGGAGAGAAGGGTTGTGAGACTTCCAATTTTATGATTCTTTTTGGTCTTGCAGGACCTTAAATTTTCCCCTTTTTCTTTTTCCCTTTACCATCCAATTGCCAAAGGACACTCTTTCCTTCCTTTTGCCTGTCTTCTCCCAGAGGCCATGTGTTTCAAGGTTGTGCCCCCTTACATGGCGGCTAGCGCTTTAAATGGCACCTGTTCTTTAAATCACCAGAAGTTTGAACTTCCTTCCCTGTACTCTGTATTCTGATCTGCCCATTTTCCCAGTATTTTCCCAGATTTAGGGTGGTTTTAATATTTTTGGTGGTCCTTGCAAATGACCCTTAGGCCTGTTTGCTGGCACCAAGACACTTGGTGAGTGGGGGTGGAGTGACAGCTTGGGAGATCAATCAAGTACTGGGATTTGGTGAGTTTTCTGTTTCCATTCATAGAGAGCATTTTTTTTTTTTTGTCTTTAGGCTATGCTGAAAGCTTGCTTTTGTGTAGGATTTCCTTTTCCACCTTGTTTTTTCATATGGTTCAGGGGAATATTTTTAGTTAGTTAGATAATGCTACCACCATTGTCCTCACTAAAGTGTCTACTTTTGGGGGAGGGGGAGCAGGAATCTATTGACTTATGCTGTCAGTGCTACAAAGGTTTTAGTAAGAAAAGACATAGGTAGTCAACTTAACACTGGTGAGCTAGAGATGTTAGAAAGTACCCTGTAGGAGATATAAACCAATTTAAATACTCTTGCTTCATTCTGCTAGCATGTAAATGCAGGTTCTAGGTTATTGCAAGAGTCTTAAGTGATTTTTTTCTGTAAAGTAAGGTTATTAATTCAAATATTTATTTCTGTAATGTATATTGGAAATGCTTTGGTTTTATCTATAACATGAATGAGTTACAGGCCTATATTCAACCTAGCACTTCTTTGGTACTTCTTTATTCTAATGACAATCTAATATGTGAAGTTTTCAGAAAAGGTAACTTCTTTTTTGGAATTTAAATCATTTTTAATAAAATTTTTTATACTTAGAGGTGGAGATGTAAATAATATATAAGAAATCTAATGGTATATAAGGAATAATAAAATATTCACTTGTGGATCTACTGCCTCACTGAAAAAGTAAAACTACCAGTATTGTTGAAGTCCCCTGTGTGAACATTCATAGTCTTATTTCTATCTCCAACCCCAGGATTAAGAGTTGTTAAGAATTTGTGGTTATTATTCTCTTGGCCTATATTCTTAAGCAGGATACTATTAGTACATGTAGCTAAAGTCCATTTATTTTCCATGCCCTCACATGCCATTGTATGACTACTTCACAGTTTATTTATCCATTCTATTTGTTTCCTTGCTGGTTCTGTTAGTAGGATAGTAGATTTTTTTCTTTTTTTTTTTTTTTTAGAAAGGTAACTTCTAAACTTGGAAATTGATCTGATAGATGTGAACTTCTTTGAAAATTAAACTACTTGTATCTCTTCTCTTTCTTTTTCTACTCTTTTGGCTTTCTCAGTTTTATTTTATGATTGAACTGTTGTCCTTTGATTACAATAAATTGTAGGTGTCGTGTTATTTCTTGGCTGTACACTTTTATTGTGTTTAATAAGATGGTACTGTATCTGTTGATTGTAGTTGAAGTTAACTGGTTCTCTGTCTTATATGCTTTATATCTATGTCTTTTTAACATGAGAAATTTAACAAAGTTGGAGTTATGTGTGGAAGTTTTTTATGCTTAGTTTCTAGAATTTAGTTGCTTAAAATATTTATTACCTTTAAGCATTTCTTTCCCTAGAATTAACAAGTTTTTTTGTCAGTGTTTTACGTTGTTGGGGTAGAAATTGACTTGTTCCATTAGTCATACATTTCTTTTTAAAAATATAAACCAAAATTAAAAGGCCTATTGACTTTAAACATCAGAAATCTTTCATAATATAAATTAAAACCTTTGCTATTAATGATGTGTTTTTGGAATTCTCCACCTGGCTTTTTAATGGTGTTTAAAGGCAGTCAGTACCTATGCCCAGCTGTCTGTCTTTGGAACCTCATATATGAGCTTTCATTTCTTTTTTCGTAGTTTCCCCAAGTCTTAAGTAATGACTTGACAGGCTCTCTATACAATTTCTTTTTACTGCCCTACCCCTTTTCTTTCAGCTGGCAAATATGGTAGCCCCAAAGCAATGTCCATTGCTCTGCTCCCTTACCCCTTCCTTTAGACTCTATTCCTTTTCTATTTTCACTACTTTAACTATTGTTTCTGTATTGTTGTTGAAGAAATATAAACACATTTAAGATATAGCTCTTTGCTTCTAGTAGGTAATGGTGTAGAAAGGGTAAAACCCCATTAGTTACTATACTACATTAATTACCAAGTGATGTGTAAATCTTAGACACAAGGCATGGATTAGGGAGTTCAGGGAAGGAAGAGTTCAGAAGTGACCAGGGAATGCTTCATGGAAGAATTGATATTTGAGCTGGATGTCAGGTTTTATCAGAGGTATAGAAAAGATATTTCACATAGAGAAATCATTTTGAGCAAAAGAACTAAAACAGAAAAGTGAGAGGTATGTACTGGACACAGTTTGGCTAGATTGGAGGGTGTTTCAGAAGTAGAAGATGGTAAAGTGGGAAAGAGAGCTTGAGACCAGATTGTAGAGCACGTTGGATGTTGAGCAGTTTGGACTTTGTTCTTCAGCTAAGGAAGAGCTGTTGAAAAGTCTTTTAAGCTTGGAAGTGACCAGGGCTGTCTTTAATATGCCCATATAACAAGATAACAAAGATGACATTATGTCCTTCCTTATTAATAAAGCTTGGTTCTGTAAAGAATAATGCTCAACAACACTTGTTTAAAAGGACAGTGCTAGTCTCATTCTTAATTTGATTGTTTGAAGGAAATTGGTGGGAATATATGCCTTTCAAGTAGAAGACATGAATAAAGATAGATGATTCTCTTCTCATTCTCCTCTGTATCTCACTTCTTGAGCTCCTTTCCCAGGTCAGGCCAAATGCTGTGCTTTCCATAAAGAACTGATTCCTTCCATTTAGAAGAGTTTTCTTTTGAAATCCTTATAGTACTTCTTATCTGTCTTATTGTACTTACCATGTTTGACCTTATAATAAAGGGAGTAAGTGTATACATAGTGCATTGAAGGTTTTTATGCTTGTGTCTTAGTTGTTCTTGCATTCTTTTCATGTAGATTCTCAGTAAATATATAGTAATCTATTAAGTTTCTGTCTTTCACATGACCCTAGATTTTACATGAGGATTTGTGCTGAACTAAGGTTTTGGACTGAGCTTAAAGTCTTTAACACTGCTGGTCTAGATCAGTAGTTCTCAACATGTTTTCTGCTGTGAGATACAGTAGATGAAATTTTGACACATGGACTCCCATGCATCTACTTAGCAGGGAAGTAAAATGTTACAGTGATTTATAATTGCCACAACTATCCTAGGATTTGTTGTCAGTGTAACAAGTGGTAGATGATGTATATAGTTCTTAGGGCAGTAGCTTTAACTCTTCCCAATTCTCTTCCACTTAAGAAGGCATACCAGAATGCAAGGAAAGGTAGTACTATGAGGATAATCTGAAGCCCCCTCTCTCTATTTTATGGTTCAAAGCAGCACTTTAGAAGTATCAAATTATTTGCAATAAAAATCCCAAGTTATAGTATCCATCTTTCAACATAACTTTAGGGTTTGGATTTCTTCTTTTCCATTAGTGCAGGTATTTTTGTTGTTAGTATTCGTTTGTTTGAAATGGGTAGAATCCTATTTTGATGCGGATTAGACTTGTAGTCTGGGTATTACTCCTGGATTCCATTTCATTTCTGTTAAGTTTTAGAGTTTGTGTTTCTAAAAAGACCTCTGAGGCTTCTTCCAGTTGAAAACTTTAGGAAGTTGCAGAATATCGCAACTTGGTGTTCAGACTTTTTCTAGAATCTGACCAACATCCTTATTAATACGGACATCTGTTTGACACCCTTTGCCAGCTTACCAGACTTTAACCAAAGTGATGTATATTTGGCCATTTTTTATGTTAAGTGCCTAGTGTCACATTTTAAAGTGTGCTCGTTTTTGAACTTTGTTTTTTTGTGGACAAAATATACTTTTTGTTATTGGGGTGTAGGTGGTTGAGGACTGTAAAAATGATAGGTTCCAGTAACTATATGCCTGACAAGGAATACTAGGAGTGTTAGCCCTTAGTTTAGGTTGAGGCGCGTAGAACAAATGGAACTTCAGCATTTAAGAAGTTACATCCTCCACTTGATGAATGATAGCATTATCAGAACATGTAATAAATATTAAATATCAGTGTGTACACTTCCAGTATGGTTGCTGATTATAGATTGGGGGTGATAAATTATTTGGGAAAATAAAATAGGAACTAGTAATTTACCTAAAATGCCTTATTTTTTGTGGCATAACCACCGGTATGCGTATCGTTATGGGGAAGATGTTAGATACCATAATGAAGTAGGATGATAGAAAATAAAATGTGAAGGCACTCTAAGTTATTTTATTATAAGAGTAGAAGCTAAAAATAAACACATATACCCACACAGAAGCTTGTATACCAGTGCTTAGAGCACCATTACTAATAATAGGCAAAAAGTGGAAAGAAATGTCCATCAGCCGTTGGATGAATGAATAAATAAAATGTGGGGGCTTCCCTGGTGGCGCAGTGGTTGGGAGTCCGCCTGCCGATGCAGGGGACATGGGTTTGTGACCTGGTCCGGGAAGATCCCACATGCCGTGGAGCGGCTGGGCCCGTGAGCCATGGCTGCTGAGCCTGCGTGTCCGGAGCCTGTGCTCCGCAACGGGAGAGGCCACAACAGTGAGAGGCCTGCGTACCGCAAAAATAAATAAGTAAATAAAATGTGGTATTTCCATAGAGTAGAATATTATCTGGCAATAAAAAGGGATGAAGTATGAATGCATGCTACAACATGGATGGGTCTTGAAAACATTGTTAAGTGAAATAAGGTAGTCATGGAAGATTATATATTATATGGTTCAATTTATATGAAATGTCCAGAATAGGCAATTCTATAGAGACAAAAAGATGCCTCACTGCTTAGGGCTGGGGTGTGGGGTGGGAATAGGGAATGGGGAGTGACTGCTAATGGGCACAGGTTTCTTTTAAGGGTGATGAAAATGTTCTGGGATTAGTGGTGATGGTTGCACATTCCTGTGAATATAAAAAAATTCAGGTGTATACTTTAAATGGGTGAATTTTATGGCATGTGAATTATCTCTCAGTATAGCTGTTTGCTTTTTTATTTTTTAAAAAAGAACTGAGGCTGTGTGAGGAGGTGTTTTGGACCTAATGGGTACTTTGGGAGATATAGATGGAGGTGGAAGGGCATGGGGGAAAATAGGCATTTCTGGCATTAGTATACTATCACATTGTAACACCAATGCTACCCTCTCTGTTTGCTGGCTAAGAATGTAATAGGTTGTGTTTTAGTGGGCATTGTAAAAGAATGCAGCTTTTTAACCTTACCTAACGCTGAGACTGGAATTGTACATTATTCCACTTGACAGGATTAGTCTTGCCTTTCTCTTATTTGTGTATTTTTTGTCATATTAAATTCAAATGTTTTCCTGTTTTCAAGGTAGTGCATAATTATGTTCTGCACATCTATCCATAGTACACCCTGCTTTGCTCTTTTTGTTCACACCTACTCACATTTGTGTCATCTTTTTACCTCCTGTAATTGGAACAGTCCCTAGTTTCATGTGTGCTTGAAATCACTTTCTTTCTTAAATGCTTGCTTCTGTGAAATTAACTGACTTGAAGATATTGTTTCTTGTGGCTTAGTCTTTTTATATGTTTATAAATCTATTCTTTTAAGGCCTTATTAGTATCGTTTTTAATTCTAGAGTCATATTAAATGATTCCAAATATATTCCCAAACTTCTCATTTGGCTTTTGCTGTATGTAGTGTTTGCCTTTCTGATTTCTTCAACAGTGATGACTCTTTAATAGGAACGATGCTAACCAATTGACTTCCAGTGGCAGTCTCCATTTGTTTCATTTGCCCCCTTTTCTGGGTTATTTCTTTATGAAGCTAGCACTTATTGAGCTCATACTGGCACTATGTGAAGTAATAGCGTAGCATATATGCTTATTTAATAACAACTATTTAATTAATTTAACAACTAAATTTATGAAGTATACAAACTATTGCTACACTGTTTTACAGATGAGGAAACTAAAACTCAGAAGATAATGATGATTGTTCTTGATCTTAACTGTGTAAAGTCAGAAAAATCTTTTAACTATGTATGTATAGCTTCTCTGTGTTGAGTATCTGTTTTCGTAATGTGTATGTATTTGTACGTATTTGGTGGTTGCTCAAAGTTTTGCAAATTTATTCCTAAATGGAATCATACAGTATGTACTCTTTAATGTCTGGATTTTTTCCCTCACCAAAATGTTTTTGCAGTTCATCCATGTTTGTGTCTATCAGTATTTTGTTCCAGTTTACTGTTGCCTAGTGTTCCTTTATATGTTTATACCACAATTTCTCCATTCCCCTTTCATGGACATTTTGGTTGCTTCCAATTTGGATATAAAATTTTCTCCCTCTCATTCTTTGTGCTATTTTTGTCATCCATTTTATGCTGCATGTTTTTACTTTTATACATTATTGCTATGTTTGCTTTAAAAACCATTATCTCTTTAAAAAGTAAAAGTAAGAAAATAAAAGGTAAACTCACATACTTACCATTTCTATTGGTCTTCCTTTGTGTAGAAATAGGTTTCTGTCTTTTGTTTCTCAGAGCAGTTTTAGGTTTACAGAAAAACTGAACAGGAAGTACAGAGTTCCTATATACTCTCTCTCTCTTGTCTCTCCCCCTTCCCTATTATTAGCATATTGTATTGGTATGGTACATTTGTTAGAGTTGATATTGATGCATTATTATTAACTAAGTCCATGGTTTACATTAGGGTTCATTCTGTTGACAGATTCTCAGCCTTTGTTTGTCTGAAAATGTTTTTATTTCTCCATCTATGGAGGATATTTTTGCTTTATGTAGATTTCAGTTTACAGGTTTTTTTTTTTTTCTTCTTAGCACTTTAAAGGCGTTATTCCTTTGCTTAAACTTGTTCACATTACTTTCTGTAAGGAGTCTGTGGTAATTCTTTGTTCCTCTATATGTAATGTGCCTTCCCCTCACTTTGGTTGCTTTTAAGATTTTCTTTACTGGATTTCAGCAGTTTGATTGTTAATTATGTGCCTTGGTACAGTTTTTGTGTGCTTAACCTGTTTTTTGTTCATTGAGTTTCTTGAATATATGGGTTCAGTTTTCCTCAGATTTGGAAATTTTTTGGCCTTTGTTTCTTCAGATATTTTTTCTATCTCTCCTTCTGGGACTACAATTATACCATTTTTAGACTGCCCTTGATATTCTCACAGGTCCTTGATGCTCTGTTCTTTGTTTCTTTTTTTGCTTTCTATTTTCACATCTTCAATTTAGGGATCTTTTTTTCCTACACTGTAGAATCTGTTGCCAAGTCTATCTAGTTGTTTTTTATTTGAGATACTGTATTTTTCTTTAGAAATTCATTTGATTCTTTTCAAAATAGTTTTTTTTCTGTTTTTCATTAAATCCTTTAATATATTTATAAAATTTTAAAGCTTATGTCTTTAAAGATATCATCATCTTGTTTCTGGATCTGTTTCTTTTGTCAAATTTTTTCCCCCTGGTATAGGTTACACATTTTTCCAGTTTCTTATGTTGAGTAAGTTTTGATTGACTCTTGGATGTTCATCATGCTGTTGTCTGGATTTTGTTGGTTTCTTATCAACAGGCTTAAATTTTGTTTTGGCAGTGTATTCCATTTCTTATGAAAAAGTAGTAGTAGTTTAGCACTACTACTAAGGAGGTGATTCTGCATCAGCGTCTAGTCGTTGCGCCAGGTTTCAATGAGATTTTTCTTTCCTCTAGTTGGAATTTGAACATCTCCAAATCTTATGTAACCTCTGGTAACTTTTGAGCCTACTGCTTCCTAGTCATTATTCTTTGCCTGGCCTTGTAGAGTTTCACTTTACTAATGCTGCAGCTTTATTTTCAGCAAAAAACTGTGTTGTCAAGTATGATAGCAATTAGCTATATGTGGCTTTTGAGAGCTTGAATTGTGGCTAGTTCAAATTTAAATATTCTCTAAGTATAAAACATACTGAATTTCAGGAACTTATGGAAAAACGATGTAAAATATCTGTTTTTTAAACCAATTGTATTCTGAAATGATAACATTTTGAGCATTCTGGTTAAAGGAATTATGTTAAAATTAGTTTCATCTGCTTCATTTTACTTTTTTTAAAAAATTTACTTATTTTTTATTTTTGGCTGTGTTGGGTCTTCATTGCTGTGCATGGGCTTTCTCTCGTTGAGGCAGGTGGGGTCTACTCTTTGTTACAGTGCACGGGCTTCTCATTGTCATGGCTTCTCTTGTTGCAGAGCGTGGGCTCTAGAGTGCAGGCTCAGTAGTTGTGGCGCACGAGCTTAGTTGCTCAGAGGCATGTGGGATTTTCCTGGACCAGGGATCGAACCCGTGTCCCCTGCATTGGCAGGTGGATTCTTAACCACTGTGCCACCAAGGAAAACCCATTTTACTTTTAAAATGTGATTATTAGAAAATTTTAAATTACATTTTGGGCTCATGTTATGTATGTTTTGGACAGAGCTGCTGTAGAATCCTCTGTGCATATTTCAGGTGCAGTTTGTCTTCTTGAACTGTATTCTATTACTTTCCCACACAGTTTCCGGCTTCCTTAGCCTCCCTAAATTTCAGTTTCTGCCTCTTTTACTCGCTTAGTCCACCATATTCTGCTTGGCTTCTCATTTCTGCACTGCTCTCCTGACTCTTCATTGTAGGGTTGCGGTCCCCAAGCTTTCTGGCACCAGAGACCGGTTTTGTGGAAGACAATTTTTTTGATGGGACGGGGGGGGGGGGGGGGGGGGGGGGATGATGGTTCAGGTGGTAATGCAAGCGATGGGGAGTGGCAGGTGAAGCTTCGCTCACTCCCTTGCCCGCCGCTCACCTGCTGTGCGGCCTGGTTCCTAACAGGCTGCAGGCCAGTTGTGGTCCGTGGCCCCCGGGGTTGGGGACCCCTGTTGTAGGGGACACTTTCCGTTTTCTCAGGTGTTGCAGTGCTGAGCTCCTTGTTGTCCAGTGTTTTAAAATTATAGTTTTATATATATATATGATCAGTTTTCTCGTTGAGTTCACTGGGAGAGCATGACTGGTACTAGTTACCACATCATGACTAGTAGCAAAAATCTTTTTAAGGCACGAGTAAGTTGACCACATATGAGAACATGAATTAAAAACACCATTTTTAAACCTCAGTTTTGATTACAAAATGAAATTCATCTTTGAGCAAATAAATACTTTGTATTGTGTTTATAGACTGTACTTTATGTTTTGGGGTTTTTTTTTGCCTGCTTCATTTTTATCTTAATCTGGATTGATTTTTAAAGCTGTTTGTTTTCATATAGAAACCTATTTTCTTTGACACTACGTTATGCTCAAGGCAGAAACTTTGATAATTTCCAAACATAAAGCAGTAATTTTCTTCATAATTGTATCGATAATTTTAATCAAGATTTGAGGAGATACTTTTTAGGCCCTCAAGATTTGAAGCTAGGAATGTCAGTATCATGTCAGCAGCACTTTGGTTTCACTTTGCTTTCTAGTTTATTGGCATTCACTGATTAGGCACTTAAATAACCAGCAAATATGGCAAGAGATAGGAGTTAAGGAGCAAATTACTTATTTTAGGCCATTCAGGTCTTCAGTTGTCAGCAGTTGTGCTGGGTTTTGTCTGTTTGCTTTGTAAAGCGTATTTGGGACATTTGAAGAAAGGAGTTTTGAACCTTGGTCATTTCATTTAACCCTTTTTTGTTAATATGGAAAACTGGAAGATGACAGTAACTTGTGCCACAGTATAAAATATGATATTCAACATTTGTCACTGAAATGGTAATGCCTTCAAAGGTCTCATTTGTTTCAGAGGACCTTTTTTAAAAGTTTTCTTTTTTTTAAATGACCTCTCCATGTGCTTTTTGTGATATTGTTTGTATAATTTTTAGTTCTGGTAGTTGTCATATAGGAGCTTAAAATGTATTTTTAAAGTTATAGAGAATTATCACTGTTTATAATTTTTGTTCACAGCAGGCACCGACTTGTTATTTGTCAGGATGTCTTCATATGTAGATATTGATGTGCATTGTATATCTGAAGCCGCTCAAGTGTATCAGTCCTCTGAGGCTGATATGCTTTGCTCTCTTTTGAGTCTGTTGCTATAGTATGCATTCGTTTATTTCACTTATTAAATTTATTCAACAAAAGCATTAACTGAACTGTGGTTAAAAGCATGCCTGGGTTCTAATCCTGGCTTTTCTAATCCTGGCTTTACCACTTTACTGGTTTAGCTGTGTGACCTTGGCTAGCTGCTTCTTAGTCTTTCAGTTTCGTCTTGAGGATAATAGTGAGGTTATTGTTGGCTTTACATCACTTAATATGTGTAAAGCAATTAGGCTACTGATTAACATATGATAAATACTTAAATGTTATTGCTGCTGTTGCAGTTATTATTACTATTATTGTTATGTTAGGCCTTTCTTGGACACGTTTTCTCAAATTTTAATCCCCTCCATATGACAGTACTTCCTTCTCTGCTTTATTTTTTTTCATTAAGGACTTTCCACTAGCCTGCTGTATACACTATATATCCCTTATTCACTGTGTGCTGTAGGTCTCCCCCACTAGAATGTAAACTCCATAAAGTCAGGAATAGATATAGCGATTTCTTCCTAGCACCTAGAGGAGTGTCGGGAGTATATTGGATGCCCAGTAAATGTTTTCTGAATGGATAATGTTGAATTGTGTGCCAGGTATTGACTAGATATTGGGGATATAGAAATGAAAAAAGTGCAAAAAGGTCTCTTCTCTTAAAAAGCATGTAGTATAATAGAAGAGACTCATACCTACAAAACTAACTATAGTTATTTTGCCCCATGTAAGTGATGGTGATGGTGGTGGTAAAGGATATCTGAGGATGGCCTCATAGAAGGTGTCAGTTGAACTGGACATTTGATCCAGATAAGGAAGGTTGTTTCCAGGCAGAGGTAAAATCTTGAACAAAATTACAGAGTTTGACAGTTTGGGCAATGGCTTGTAGTCCAGGTTAACAACAGTGTAGGTTAATTAGAAGTAGAGGGAGCTAGGAAATTAGTTGGGACCAGGTTTGGGAAAGATAGCTGTTAGAGGTACAGGTTGTCTAGCTCTTACCTGGACAGAGTAATGGGATTTTTGATGTTCAATATGTGAAATTTAATGATAACTGGCTGTAGCACTAACATTTTAGTTTTGGTTTTATTTTTTGAAGGTGAGAGTGTATTTCTTTATAGATTGTTATAAACGAACTATAAAAACTTGGTTTTTAGAATATTGCTTTTTAGAAACTATTTGAGAGCTGTGTACAAAACAAACTTGTCAATAATGGTTAATTTATAGAATTGAGGAATTAATATTTTTTGAATTAAGAATGTGTACCACGTGTGTAATTATCAAATTTTTATTTAATCTGTTATTTCCCATGGGTCAAATTGCCAAACTTTAATTCCTACTGTGGCACTGACACAAAGCTGGTGTCAAAATATATTTAAAAATAATTAGTTTTGTTTAGAATGAGAACACATGAAAAATAGTTTCATTTTGAATTATTGGATTTTAGAAATTGGTAATGTATTGGTATTTGAGGAGATTGTTCTGTATTTCGGTACAATTAGACTAAAAGCTGAAATTGGCTTTTTAAAGCAAGCTCCTTTTAACCTTGGCCAAAAAAAAAAAAGGCTTATTTATGTGTGTGTGTGTGTGTGTGTGTGTGTGTGTGTTTTAAAGTTCAAGCTTTTAATGCTTAATTCGTTAATATAAAAAGAATATTTGGCAGACTGTGGCTTCCCCCCTCCTGCTTCTAGAGGGGTTGTACATTTCAAATAGAAACAAAATTGTAGTATCACAATAATTAGTATTGCTGAACAAGATTCAAAAGACTGGTGTTTGTGTGGAGAAATTACCGTTTTCATTTGATGAAGCAGATTTACTTGGGGATTGTCATAATTACCCAATCATGCAATTCTAAATTATTAGATTAGCATCATAAATTGATCCTGGCCAGTCAGGGTGAGGAGGCTTTTACCATCTTTCTCTTTCTACCTAAGTGTCTTGCTACTATTTCCAAGCAAAAGTGTAGCAGGACTGGATTATTCTTTATGCACTACTGCATTGGTTAGTATTTATTAGTGTTCCTTTATTAATGTGAATTATTGACATCTGTTTTTGGCATTTTTATGTTGATTTTCATTTCATTGTTCCCTTTAAAAGAGCGGAAGCTATAAGTATACACATAGCATTTGAATATATATACATTTTATGCCAATGCAAGTCACTGACCCATTGACAGTTTTTTTTTCTAAATGAGAACGTAATACAATGAACATTTTCAGAATGTAACTATTTTATCAAAACGTAAATTCAGTAGGCTGTGTATACCAGTTAAATATAAAGTATATCATGTGATATAGAGGATAGGAAAGTGGGACCTAGGACACCAATTTGTGAATCTTGGCATGGATAGAATATTACTGAACATTTAAGTAATACTTCCTGAAAAAAATGGATCAGTGACATTAGCAATGCCCAATTGGCTAACATTGTGTTTTTATTATACAAATTTTAAAAAATTTATTTTTCTATTATTCAGTAAATATTAGTGGAACTATCTGTTGAAATTTGTAGTAATGAAATTATATTTAATTTTGTTTTAGAGTTAAGAATAATTACCCATCTAATATTTTTTTCTTTATTAAGGAATTGGATTTTGTGAAAAAGTAACAAAGAAGAATTCTCTGCAAGGATCACATCTAAGTGCACTTTTTGCTGATACATCATTTCTAGTAAGACATTTTTCCTTTTTTCTATGTTATGAAGTAAATAAACAAAATGGGAATTTTTTTTTTAATAAGACTGTCTTGTAACCTTGAATAGCAGTCACTTTGGAGTTTATTTGGGGGATTAAGGTAGATTAATTAAGGAAATTCATAAAATCCTGTTGAATGTACATACATATGTATGTGTATATACACACACACACACACAAAATATACATAATGTGGTATAGTGACAGTTTCTCATATAGTGGCACCGCTGAGATAATCCCATACTTTTACATCTTTTCCACTTCCATTTTCCATGTCCATTACATGTATTTGAAAATAAGGAAAAAAAATCTAAAGTCCATATTTACTGTGACAGTAAGTTGGAGGAAGAGAGTGTTTGAGGACATGAGTTACGTATTTTGAGGAGAGATTTTCAAATGAAAGACAAAGTGGACAAATCTAGCCATATTTCTTGAAAGGTGGAAGGGTTGAAGAAAAATATTAAGCAAATTTAAGAAATTTTTTTAAAATGTAGACTTTTTTTGTGACTTGGAATTTTTTGCCTTAAGTCGTAGGTCCACATTTGCAAAGCTCTGGAGTAGGCAGTTTTGATTTAAAAACTTACATTGGCCTAGGTTAATGGTTCCAATATGCTAGTAAGATGTGTAGTTCTCCTCAAAAAGCTTTCATAAGTGAAACTTCACTTGAATTCTACCTTCTATTCAAAATGGAAAAGAATTAATACTACAATATTTTAAAATAATGTAATTTCAGAGAATGTTAGGGGATAGTTTTTGGTGTGTTATATATAATATGTGAACATTCTGAATGTTAGATACAGTTGATCAAGCCTGATGGTTATGTCAGTAAAAACTTGGGAAAGCTGCTTACAATATTTGCTCTTGTTATTCTTGTTTTAAGAATACTTCGCTGTTTAACGTTTAAATTTTTTCTTGAATAATTAAACAGTAGAAAGAACTTTTATGAGCTTACAAAATGAGTTTTTGTTAAAATACTTTATTCCAGTGTCAGTTTCTTATGCCCATATATTTTTCTTTTTAAACCTTGACTGCAGAACAGCCCATTTTATCATATCCTTCAGTTTGGGGAACTAGGGGAAAAGGTATTGTTTTTCCAATTGAAAAGTATCCTTCAGTCGAAAAATTGTATATGTACAGGAAGGATGGGAATAATGAAGTTTAGTTCACATTTTAAAATATAAACTTTGGTTAGTCTTCTGTATATCTTTTAATGTTTATTTTTTTTCTTTTCTTACCTTTTTTACATTTCTTATATATATATATACATATATATATATATATATAGTTCAGTAACTGCTCAACACTGAGTGATTTGAATTAAAGCACTATAGGAATTTAGACATTCTCATTCCAGAGAATTTCACCTATAATTTCCCTATAATTCTGTACCTTCTCTGAACCTCCGTGATGGCTCTGAGCATAACTTCAGTTGTTATATTTGGGTTATGTTTAAGCTTTTGGGTATCCTCTATGATACTTTTTTCACTAAGTTCTGAAGATATAAACAGTGTCTTATTCTTTATGGCAGGTTTTGCATGGTTCTGAGGGCTGTGATTGAGTTAAGAGCTACTTGTTTTGGAGTTACTCTGAGTACTTAGATGGGAAACACTCTTTCCTTTTGAGTAGTTTCAAATACTGACTGAAGAACTTCAGATTTGTTTTCCCTATAATTCTGCCCTAATTCTGAGTAGAAATTGGAAGAGTTGGCACAGACATTGGGCAAAATTTTTTCTACCTTTTTTCTTTTCCTTCATATCTTAGAACTGCTTTGGGCTCTTATATTTTAAGTGTTTGGTCCCCTTTGAGTTAATTTTTATATATGGTATTAGGTAAGGGATGAGATTTATTTCTTTGCATATGAAAATCAAATTGTTCAAGAAGCATTTTTGAAAAGGCTATATTTTCCCCTACTGAATTACTACCTTGGCACCTTTGCTGCAGATCAGTTGACATTATATGGGGGTCTATTTCAGGATTCTATTATGTTCTATTGATTTATGTATCTATCCTTATGACAATACTGTACTGTCTTGATTGCCATAGCTTTATATTAAAATCAGGTAGCGGGGCTTCCCTGGTGGCGCAGTGGTTGAGAGTCCGCCTGCTGATGCAGGGGAGATGGGTTCGTGCCCCGGTCCAGGAAGATCCCACATGCTGCAGAGCGGCTGGGCCCGTGAGCCATGGCCACTGAGCCTGTGCGTCCGGAGCCTGTGCTCCGTAACAGGAGAGGCCACAACAGTGAGAGGCCCGAGTACCGCAAAAAAAAAAAAAAAAAAATAAGGTAGTGTAAATCCTCCAAGTTTGCTCTTCTGTTTCAAAGCTGTTTTTCTATTCTAAGTCCTTTCATTTCTGTGTATTTTAGAATTAGCTTGTCATTTTCTACAGAAAAGCCTTAGTGGGATTTTGATTATGAATGCTTTTATCATAGAGGCTAATAGGGGATAGTTAATCTCTTAAGGATGTTGAGTCTTCTGTTGTGTGAATTTGGTATATTTCTCCATTTAAGCTGTCTTTAGTTTCTTGGCAGTATTTTGTAGTTTTCAGTGTAAAGGTATTACACGTATTTTGTTGAATTGATCTCTGTTTTCTATTTTTATGTTGTTGTAAATGGCGTCTTAAAATCAGTTCCCGATTGTTTGTTGTTAGTGTATAGAAATATAATAGATTTTTACATAAACCTTTGTAATTTATGATTCTGCTAAACTCACTAGTTCTGGTGGCAGTTTTGTGTATTCCTTCAAATGTTCTGTGTAGACCATCATCTTGTCTGTGAGTAAAGACTATTTTACCTCTACCTTTTCAATTTTTGTACCTTTTATTTCTTTTGCTTGCTTTATTGCACTGCCTAGTAGTCCCAGTGCAATGTTGAATAGAAGTGGTGGGCTCACATTGTTGCCTTACTCTTATTTATTTATCTATTTATTTATGGCTGTGTTGGGTCTTCGTTGCTGTGTTGGGTCTTCGTTGCTGCACATGGGCTTTGTTGTGGTGCACGGGCTTCTCATTGCGGTGGCTTCTCTTTGTTGCAGAGCATGGGCTCTAGGCATGCAGGCTTCAGTAGTTGTGGCTCACGGGCTCTAGAGTGCAGGCTCAGTAGTTGTGGCGCACAGGCTTAGTTGCTCCATGGCATGTGGGATCTTCCCAGAGCAGGGCCTGAACCCGTGTCCCCTGCATTGGCAGGTGGATTCTTAACCACTGCACCACCAGGGAAATCTGTTGCCTTACTGTTGATCTTAGGTCAAAACCATCCAGGCTTTTACCATTAAGTATGATTACCATCATACTTAATGTAGGCTGTAGGTTTTTTATAGATGTCCTTTATCAGATTGAAGAAATTCCCTTATATTCATAGTTTGCTGAGAGTATTTTTTTTCTTATTATCAGTGAGTATTTTTATCAAATGGATTTTTATCAGATGCTTTTTCTGCATCTTGAGGTGATCACATGTTTTTTTTCCTTTTGTCTGTTAATGTAGTTGATTGATTTTTGAATATTGAATGAATAGATCATACATTTCTGAGATAATCCCCACTTGGCCATGATGTGTTAATACTTTTTATATATTGCTGGGTTAAATTTTTTATATTAAGAAGCCATTTATTTTGGTGAGCTATCCCAAGAATTATCTCACTTTCAGTCTTTTTAGGTCTGTGATACAAAGGCATAAAATAATTCCGATGTTGAAGCCTTGAAGAAAGTTGTTACAGATACAGATAATAGACAAAAATTGCAAATATGTAAATGTTTTCTGGTATCTTGAAATAAAGGTAATTTTGAGTTAAATTGTTGTGTAAGTTCAAATTTGTGTTAATGAGAGATTTTTTTCATCTGTGTTCATAGTAGACATTGGTATGTAGTTTTTTAATAATGTCTTTGGTCTTTGTATCAGGATAACAGGGTGAGTTGGAGAGATTTCCTCTTCTGGAAAAGTTTTCATACAGTTGGTGTTATTTCTTCTTTAAGTGTTTGGTAGAATTCACCAATGAAGACCACTGGCCTTGGAGTTTCTTTGTGGGAAGGTTTTAAACTATGAATTCAATTTATTGGATTGATATTGGGCTATTCAGATCTGTAATAATTCCTTTTGAATAAGCTTTAGTTTTTTGTGTCTTCTAAGGAATTTGTCTATTTCATGTAAGTTGTCTAATGTATTGGCATGAAGTTTTATATTTCTTTATTCTTTTAATGTTTGAAGGATCTGTAGTGATACCCTCTCTTTCATTCTAGTATTTGAGACCTTCCTACTTTTTCTAAAGGAGCATTTAATATTTAAAACGTTTCTCTGTCTGCATTCTGCAAAGTTTCTTTACGTGTGTTTGTTTACATGGAGTTAATTTTTAAGCTCCTTTGTGATTTTTTTTGGACCTATATAATTTCCAAGTATTTCGTAAACTTTCCAGATATTTTTCTCTAATAGGTTTTTAATTTAATTCTTTTGTGGTCCACATATTTTGCTTTGTGGGTTTATTATAGAGTGCAGAATGTTGTCTGTATAAATGAATGTTTTGTGTCCACTTAAGAAGAATTGTATGCTGTTGAGTGGAGCTTTCTAAAAATATTAGGTCAAATTGATTGATAGTGTTCGTCAAGATTTATCCCTTCTGATTTTCTATTTGTTTATAGTAATTGCTGAGAGAAAAGTCAACTTTAATTATGGATTTGTCTGTTTCTCCTTTCACTTACTGGTTCATGTATTTTGAAGCTTTTTTAATAGGTGCATACATATCTTTTTTAAAAAGTGTATTCTTGATGAATTGGGTCTTCTGTCTTGTCCCTCTCTATCTCTGGTAATATGTTGCAAAGTCATTTCTGAAATAGCTTGTATAGTTTCTGACAGAAAGTCTGCTGTTATTTTTACTTTGTTGCCTCATATGTAAATTTTCTATTTTGTTTGACTGCTCTTCAGTCTTACAACTTTTTTGGTGACTATGATGTCACTTGATTATAATGTGCCTTCATATGGTTTTCTCTGTGAAAATCCTGTTTAGTTTTTTTGAGTTTTTTTTTTTTTAAACCAAATTTAGAAACATATTGACCACTATTTTTTCAGATATCCCACTTATCCCAGGTGATATTTTGGAGGGGAGGGAATTTCAGTTATACTTTTGAGATTGTCTGTCTCAGCACTTAACTCCCCCTTTTTTTTCATTCTTCTTTTCCTCTCTGTTTTATTTGGATGGTTAATGTCATGTCTCACGGTTCACTGATTGTTTTTTCAATATATAATCTGTTCTTAATATCATCCAGTATGTGTTTTGTTTCTAATAATTATTTTTTATCTCTGGAAGTTTTATTTTTCATTTTTCTCCTCATCATATTCTTATTTTTCTTTACCTTTTCTAACATAAAACTTACTTATAATCATTGTTTTACTGTCTTCATCTGTTAATTCCATTAACTTTATCGTTCCTGGTTCTCTATATTGATTGCCTATTATTTATGGGCCACATTTCCTGCTTTTCGTTGTTTGAATGCTGGACATTGTTGGGTATAGCGATTTTTTGGCACTTTTTATACAGTGTTGAACTTTGTTTTTGTACACGTTTAAGTTACTTGGTATCAGCTGAATCCTTTTGAGGCTTTTTTTCTTTTTTTTTTAAAAGCTTTGTCAGCATTGGTCCAGAGTAGCTTTTATTGTGGGGTTAATTTGGTCATCCATTAAGGTTATGTTTTTCTGAGGGTTATAATCCATTTTGAGCATTATTCTCAATTCATTGTAATCCCAATGGATATTATGAAAAAATTTTATTAGTTTGTTTCTGTTTTGTGTTTTAAAGGAAATTTTGTGGTCTTCCCAGGAATAGCTTAGTCACGAAAAAGAAGATCAAATCAGAAGACTTTCTCTACTCAAAGCCTATAAAGCTACAATAATTACTTTCATGAAATAATGCCACAAGGATAAACAAAAGAAATAAAGAGTCTGAAAGAGGATCAGTTTGTACATGCGCACTTACTTTATGACAAAACTGGCACTTTAGAGTGGTAGGAAAAGAATTATTCAATAAATGATATTGGAACAATTGGTGATAAAGCAAAAATATGACTCATACTCTATACCATATGCAAAAATCAATTAAAGATTGATTTGTACATCTCAGCGTGAAAGGCAGAACTATAAAACTTTAGAAGCTAAATGTAAGGAGAACATGTTCATGATCTCTGGACAGGAAAATATTCTTAGAAAGAAGTAAAAAGTGCTGATATAAATAACACAATTTATAAGTTTGATTACCTTAAAATTAAGAAACTTTGTTCTTGCAAAGTCACCATTAGAATAGAGAGGGAAGGCAGGGTGGAAGATGATATTTGCAACACATGTAACAGACAAAATGTATATATCAGAATATTCAAAGCACTTCTGCACATCAGTGTGACAAAGACAAAAAATCCAATAGAAAAAGGGGTAAGAGACATAAAAAGGCACCTTCTGGTTTTTTTTGGCTGCACGACACAGCATGTTAAACTTCCCCGATGAGAGATTGAACTCACATCCTCTGCAGTGGAAATGCGGAGTTTTAACCAGCGGACCACCAGGGAAGTCCCTTAAAGGCACTTTCTAAAAGAAATACAAGTATTCAAGAAATATGTGAAAAGGGTGCTTAACTTCATTAGTAATCTGGGAAGTACAAATTAAAACTGCAAAGAGGCTCCATAAAACACTAGAGTGTCTGAATTTAAAAAGTAGATTGACAGTACAAGTTTTGGAGAGGATGTTAAGTTATAGCAACTCAGTAAACACTGCTGGTAGGAATGTATGTTACTACAACCACTTTAGGAAACAGTTTGTTACTTGCTTACCCTTGTGACCCAATAATTTCCTTCCATGAGTATACCCCTGAGAGTAGTGAATGAACATGTGTACCAAAAGATATGTTGATAATATTGGTGGCAGCAGTGTTTTAGTAGCTTCAAACTCAATTCAATATTCATCAACAGTTGATTGAATAAAATTGTGATATGTTTATATACATATAACATATATATGTTTATATATATATTTATATCTGTTTATTTTATAGCAATAAAAATGGATGAACTACAGCTACATACTACACAGGTAACACAAATCTGTTTCTCAATAGAAGCTAGAAACAAAAAAATTCATTATTTGTGATTCCACTTATGCAGAGTAAAATCAAAGCACATAAAAATAAAAACACGTAAAATGTATACATTTCATGCTTGTGTATATTTTATGTTAACAGCAAATATGCCAGTTTTAGTTGTATTGCATGCCTACCCATATTGCTATACTTCTTTTCACATTCATTTAGAAATCTTCTGATTCTGAATATAATGGTATATGCCAAATCATATTTATCTTTATAAATAAAGATAAAGTTAGACCTAGAACAGCATTTATATACAGGTTTGATTCAGGTGATACAAGGTTAAAAGATTTAAATGTATTTTGTATTCGTAATAATATAGAGAATGGAGATGGTTTCTAGTAAGGATAATTTATCTTTTTACAGGATGCAATTATTGGCAAAGGTTTTTTTCCAGAAATCATTATGATCTGGGATAGGTATAAGAATCTACATTTTAAAAATGACAGAGTGCTAATATTGAAAGTGAGTTGGTGGTGGAGGACTAGAATCTCATTCTCATTTTCACACCTTGCCTTGATGTGTCCTTTATTTTTTCTGTGTGTCCCATGTGAAGACAACATTGCTCTTATGTATGTGTAATTAATCTGGGAATGAAAGGTCATGAATGGATGGGATTTAGTCTTAATAAGGGCAGTTTACAAAATATCCTTTTCAATAATAATTTTAATAATATGGTGCTTATCTCTGAGGAGCCCAAGGTGCCCTGTGCTTATATCCTCATAATTTCCTGCAAGAGTTTCAGCTATATTCTTGCTCCACTTTGTACAACTGATTTGAGTAGTGAAGATGTGAGTCACTAAAAGTCACATGTCAATTCATTGGTATATCTAGAAATAAAATACACATTTTATAGGCTGGTCATTCTGATAAAAATTTCAGTTATAATGTCTTTTTAGTCAGTAGATTGGATTATTTATCATGATTAATAATTTGTATCATTTAAAAATGTGTGTCTTTAAGGAAACACAATTAAAAAACAATCTTCAAACTCCCTGTACCATTAAATGAAAGGAATGATAGTGACCTTAAAAAGATTACTTCTAGTTTCCGTCAAATTTAGTTAATACATAATTTTTCACACTATATATGTTGTGTAAAATAAGTTGTATATTTCTCTATTAGGAATAGGTTCTTAACAATATACCCCTAAGCTCTCCTCTAATTTTTTAGCATTCAGCTTTAAAATTTCTCTAATCTGAATATATAACCAGTTATTAATCAGAGAAATCCAAATGAACTAGAAGGATACAATTTTAGAAGTTTAGATGATTTCTCCCCTCCCCGAACCTATTTATGTTTTGCTATATTAACGATTTTACCTAAAACATTCAAAATAAACTCACAGTGAGAAGTGATATTTTGGAGTTAATGATTTTAGGAAGGGTACCAATATTTAGTATTTCAATTGTCCTAATTTTTCTAAGAACTAGTTGTTTGGATGTGTTACAGCCAAGTCACAGCTAGCCCTTGCAAAGTTAGAAAAAGGCTCTTCTCCCAATTTTAGGTGGATGCTGCCCTCTGCTAGGGTTCAGGGTTTAGAGAGTGGAGAACAAACTGGATTCAGTCCCCACTTGCCTTCTCTTGGCCCTATGCCCATGTGCAGGGTACAACCTCCACCATTGTTCAAAGTGCCTTGAGTCGTAATGATTTCTTGCCTTTCTTTTGATAGACTTATATCATTTAAATTGTTTTTCAGGCCAGAATATCTATCATGATACCCATGAATTTGTTAAGCAGTCCCTTTTGTAGTTAGTATGGGATTATTTTCTCAGTGATATCTATGTTTCATACTTTTATTGATCATATGTTAATGTTTTTGAATTTTATCTAAAATTTATAACCAAATATAAGTCAGAGCTTTATAAAATTAAGTGTAATTGTTTGTAGGGCATGTTCTGCCTTTATGAAAGTTATATAATACAGAAAAACTTTTCAAGTAATAGCTATAAGTTCAAAGTAAAGTTTGTTTTCCTTATTGAATCATACCTTTAAATACTGAGTAGTAGCCATCATTAAGTTCATACAACATATTGTATTTTAAAAATGTGTAATTAGATATAGCATGTGCAATTCTGGCTGAAGTGGAATGCTTTGCTCATTTTCCATAAAACAATAGATAAATGATAGTCTTAAATTAATTTAGAATTTGAATTTCTGGCTGGATTTAATTGTTTGTAAACAGTAATAAAAATATCCTAAATGTTCTTGTATTAAAAGTAACTGAAAGATAAATCTGTAAGAGCAAAGAATCTCTAATCACATTGAAAATTACAGTAAGATAGTCTCCCTCAAGTTCGTGCGACTAAGAGAATAGCGGTTATTTTGTTTATATAGTTAATAAGGGAACGCAAGACATCATTTGTGACTGTGTGTATGTGTGTGCACATATGCTTGTGCATAAGGTAGTTGCATTGCCCAGTACTGAAATTGGGATTAAAATTGTTTGGCATTGCTTGATTCTGAGTTTTTAAGATCTTTTAGCAAAGTGGATGGCTATTAGGGTTTCTTGCTTATTTAGATCAATTTTTTCCCCCTTGTAGTAGATAAAAATTAGAGGACCCAAGGCAATTCGTGTTTAACTGCAATAAAAAAAATTAACAACATGTTACTAAAAAACCAATGGGTCAACAGTGAAATCAAAGAGGAAATCAGAAAATACCTTGAGACAAATGACAGTGAAAACAGAACATTACAAAATCCATGGGATGCAGCAAAAGTAGTTCAAGGAGGGAAGTTAACAGTGATATAGACCTTCCTCAAGAAACAAGAAAAATCTCAAACAACCCAACCTACCACCTAAAAGAATTAGAAAAAGAAGAAACAAAACCCAGAGTCAGTAGAAGGAAGGAAATATGAGAGAGGAAATAAATAAAATAGAGATCCAAAAGCAGTAGAAAAGATCAATAAAACCACGAGCTGGTGTTTTGAAAGGGTAAACAAAATTGACAAGCATCTAGCTAGGGTCACCAAGAAAAGAGAGAGAACCCAAAGAAACAAAATAAGAAATGAAAGAAGAGAAATAACAACCAATACTGCAGAAATACAAAAAACCGTAAGAGAATACTGTGAACAATTATATGCCAGCAAATTGGACAACCTGGAAGAAATGAACAATTTTCTGGAAACATACAGCCTACCAAAACTGAATCAAGAAGAAATAGATCATTTGAATGGACTGAATACTGGAAGTGAAATATAATATGTAATTTTAAAAAACTCCCGGCAAGCAGAAGTCCAGGACCAGATGGCTTCACTGGGAAGTTCTACCAAACATACAAAGAAGGACTTACACCAATCTTTCTTCCAAAAGATTGAATATGAGGGAACACTCCCAGAGTCATCCTATGAAGCCACCATCACCCTGATATCAAAACCAAAGAAACTACCAAAAAAGAAAATTACAGGCCAGGGTCTTTGATGAATGTAGATGCAAAAATTCTCAACAAGATATTAGCAACTTGAAACCAACAATACATAAAAAAGATCATATACCACAATGAAGTTGGATTCGTCCCAGGGTCACAAGGATGGTTCAGCATACACAAATCAATCAATGTGATACACCACATTAACAAAAGACAAAAACCACATGATTATCTCAATAGATGCAGAAAAATTATTTGATAAAACTCAGCATCCATTCACGATAAAAACTCTCACCAAAGTGAGTATAGAGGGAACATATCTCAACATAATAAAAGCTGTTTATGACAAACCCACAGCCAACATAATACTCAGTGGTGAAAAGCTGAAAGCCTTCTTCCTAAATTCTGGAGCAAGACAAGGATGCCCACCCTCACCACTTCTTTTCAGCATAGTATGGGGAGTCCTAGCCACAGCAATCAGACAAGAAAAGGCAATAAAAAGTATGCAAATTGGAAGGGAAGAGGTAAAATTGTCATTATATGCAGATAACATGATACTCTATATAGCAAACCCTAAAGACTCCACATAAAAACTAATATATGAAATCAGCAGGGTAACAGGATACAAGATTAATATACAGAAATCTGTTGCATTTCTTTACACTAACAATGCAATATCAGAAAGAAAGTTAAAAAAAATCCCATTTAAAATCACGTCAAAAATACCTAGGCACATATCTAACCAAGGAGGTGAAAGACCTATATGCTAAAAACTATAAAACATTGATAAAGAAAATTGAAGACAATTCACAGAGATGGAAAGATATCCCATGTTCTTGGATTGGAAGAATGAATATCGTTAAAATGGCCATACTACCCAAAGTAATCTACAGATTTAATACAATCCCCATCAAAATACCCATGACATTTTTTCACAGAACTAGAACAAATAATCCCCAAATTTGTATGGAACTATAAAAGACAAAGAATTGCCAAAGCAATCCTGAGGCAAAAGAACAAAGCTGGAGACATAACCCTCACAGACTTCAGAAAGTACTTCGTAGCTATGGTAATCAAAATAGCATGGTATTGGCACAAAAATAGACATATAGATCAATGGAACAGAATAGGGAGCCTAGAAATAAACCCACACACCTATAGTCAATCTTTGACAGAGAAGGCAAGAATATACAATGGAGAAAAAAGTCTCTTCAATCAGTGGTGTTGGGAAAGCTGGACAGCCGCCTGTAAGTCAATGAAGTTAGAACACACCCTTACACCATGCACAAAAATAAACTCAAAATGGGTTAGAGACGTAAATATAAGACATGTCACCATAAGACTCCTAGAAGAGAACATAGGCAAAACATTCTCTGACATAAATCATAGCAATATTTTCTTAGATCAGTCTCCCAAAGTAAAAGAAATAATAACAAAAATAAACAAATGAGACCTAATCAAACTTAAAAGCTTTTGTGCAGCAAAGGAAACCATCATCAAAACAAAAAAAAAACAACGTACAGAAGGGGAGAAAATATTTTTAAGTGATGTGACCGACGGGCTTAATTTCCAAAATATGCAAACAGCTTATAAAATACAGTATCCAAAAAGAAAACCAACTCAAATCAAAAATAGAAGACCTAAGTAGACATTTCACCAAAGGAGATATACAGATGTCCAACAGGCACATGAAAAGATGCTCAACTTTGCTAATTATTAGAGAAATGCAAATCAAAACCACAGTAAGGTATCACCTCACACTGGTTATAATGGCTATCATCAAAAAGTCTACAAATAATAAATGCTGGAGAGGGTATAGAGGAAAGGGAACCTTGCTACACTGTTGATGGGAATGTAATTGGTACAGCCACTATGGAGAACAGTATGGGTGTTCCTTAAAAAAACAAAAATAGAGCTACCATAGGATCTAGCAATCCCATTCCTGGGTGTATATCTGGAAAAGATAAAAACTCGTAATTCGAAAAGATACATGGACCCCAGTGTTCATAGTAGCACTATTCACAATAGCCAAGACATGGAAGCAACCTAAGTGTTGAATGGATAAAGAAGATGGGTGTGTGTGTGTGTGTATATACACACACACACACACACACACACAATGGAATATTTCTCACCCATAAAAAAGAATGAAGTATTGCCATTTGCAACAGCATGGATGGACCTAGAGAATATCATACTAAGTGAGGTATGTCAGACAGAGAAAGACAAATATTTATATATGCAATCTAAAAAATAGTACAAATGAATTTATTTACAAAACAGAAACAGATTCACAGACATAGAAAACAAACTTATGGTTACCAAAGGGGAAAGGGGTAGGGAGGGATAAATTAGGAGTCTGGGATTAACAGATGCACGCTACTGTATATAAAATAGGTAAACAGTAAGGATTTACTTTATAGTACAGGGGACGATATTCAGTGTCTTAAAATAACGTATAATGGAAAATAATATGAAAATCGTGTGTATATATATATGTATGTGTAGATATATAACTGAACCACTTTTCTGTACACCTGAAACTAATACAATATTGTAAATCAACTATACTTCAATAAAAAAACTTAAAAAATAAATATAATAAACTTCTGATTACTCTTTTTAAAATGTCATTCTACATTTTTGAAGTCAAGAATCATAGAGTGAAAGCAGTGATATCCATAAGTGAAATTAAGAAAACAGTTCTATTTATAATAGCATCAAAAGAATAAAGTACTTAGGAATAAATTTAACAAAAGAAGTGCAATACCTGTACTCTGAAATCTAGAAAACATTGTTGAAAGAATCTAAAGGCAACCTAAGTAAATGGAAGACATACAGTGTTTATGAATTAGAAGACTTACTACTATTAAGATTGCAGTACTCCCCAAACAAATTCAGGGCAATCCATATCAAAATGTTAGCTGGCTGTTTTTGCAGAAATTGACAAGCTGATCTTAAAATTCACGTGGAAATTCAAGATACCTTGAATAGCCAAAAACCAGTCTTTAAAAATAATAAAGTTGGAGGATTCCCATTTCCTGATCTCAGAACTTAACTACAAAGCTATGGTAATCAAGACATTTTGCTACTGGTGTAGGGATATACATAGAGATTAATGGAGTAGAATTGAGAGTCTAGAAATAATCCATACAATTTATGGTGAATTGGTTTTTTTGATGGGGGCGTCTGGAGATTTTTATTTCATAAGTTTTTTTAGTTACAAAATCAATTTCTTTAATAGATACAAAGTTACTCAAATAATCTCTTTGATCTGTTTTGAGTTTTGTTTTTGAAGAATGGATCACTTTGCTCCAAAGGTGTAGAATTTATGTGTGAAGCATTGTTTCTAGTAATCCCTTATTTTCCCTTTAATGTCTTAGGGGTCTGTAGTGATATTTTCTCCTTCATTTCTGATATTGTATTTTCTCCCTTAGTTTGTCAGTCTTATAAGAGATTTATCAATTTATTGGTCTTTTCAGAGAAACCATTTTTCATTTCATTGATTTTCTCTATTTTTTTCCCTTTTCAATTTCATTTACTTCTACTCTTATATCTTCTTTCTTTCTTTGCATTGGGTTTATTTTGCTCTTATTTTTCTAGTTTCTTAGATTGGCAGCTATGATTGTTAATTTGAGACATTTTTACTTTCTAGTATAAGCCTTTGAAGTTGTACATTTCCTTCTAAGCACTGCTTTAGCTGCATCCCACATATTTTGCTATGTTCTACTTCATTTTTGACTAGGTAAAAATGTTTTCTAATTTCCCTTCATTCATGAATTATTCTGACTTGTATGGTTTATTTCCCAAGTATTTGGAGATTTTTTTGTTACAGATTTTAGTTTTAGTGGGACACCTAGATATACACATGTAAATGAACAAAGTTGTTTCCTAGCTTTACGTCATATACAAAAATTGGCTCAAAGTGGATCAAAGACTTAAATGTAAGAGCTAAAACCATGTAAACTTAAGTTTTCAAGACCTTGAATGAGGCAGTGGTTTCTTAGATATGACACCCAAAACGCAAGCAACCAAAGAAGAAATAAGACATACTGAACTTTGTCAAAATTAAAAACTTTATCCTTCTGGGGACACTGTCAAGATAGTGAAAAAACAGCCTGCTGAATGGGAGAATATATTTGCAAATCATATTTCTGATAAGGGTCTAGTATCCAGAGTATATAAAGAACTCTTACAAGGTAACAGTGACAAGCCAAATAATCCAATTTACGAAAGGATTTGAAATATATGTTTCTCCAAAGAAGATATACAAATGGCCAATAGGCTCATGAAAAGATGCTTTATATCATTAGTCATTAGAGAAATGCAAATGAAAACTACATTGAGATACCACTTCACATCTACTAGGATAGTTGTAATAAAAAAGACAATAACAAGTGTTGATGAGGGTGTGTAGAAATTGGAACCGTTGTACATTACTGGTAGGATGGCAAAATGGTTCAGACCCCTTGGAGCACAGCCTGGTGGTTCCTCAAAAAGTTAAAGATAAAGTTACCACGTGACCCAGCAATTCTTCTCTTAGACATACACCCAAGAGAACTGAAAACATATCCACACAAAAATCTGCATACCACTGTTTATAGCAGTTAATAGTTAACGAATGGAAGCAACCACATATCTGTCAACTATTGAATGAATAAATAAAATGTGGTATATCCATAAAATACAACATTATTCAGCCAAAAAAAGAATGAGGTACTGATAATACTTAACATAGATGAGCCTTGAAAACATTATGCTAAGTGAAAGAAGCCAGACACAAAGGGCTGCATATTGTCTGATTTCGTTTTATGAGATGCCTCAAATAGGCAAATCTGTAGAGTCAGAAAGTAGATAAGTAATTTTCAGGAGTTGGGGAGAGGAAGGAATGGGGATTGATAGCTAATGGGCATTGGGCTTCTTTTTAGGATGATAAAAATGTTCTGGAATTATATTAGGGATGGTTGCAAAAAAAAAACCAACAATGAACTCTGAATTGTACACTTCTAAAAAGGTGATCTTAATGGCACACATGAATTATAACTCAATTAAAAATCACATAGAAATGAAAACAGTGGCCTACTTCTGATATAAGTTATCATCAAACCAGGATATCCTTGAGAGTGAGGAGTCTCGCTTAATAATTATACCCATACAATAAACATAAAGCTGGCTGTCCCAGGTACACCAGAGTGTATGTTCTCCTTGCTTCTTGGTGTGTTTAAGCTATTTTCTTTCTCACATAGAAGACATATGAGAGAGAGAAAATTTTTCTTGTCCTTCATTATTGGATGTGGAAAAAGAAAAAGACTAAGACAGCCATATTATTCAAGGAAATAGAGAAGGTATTTCTGTATGGAAATGAATGTAAATGTGTGTATGAAGTGCAATGTGTAGCTATAATACAATTAGATCTTTATTCATTTATATGATTTTGTCACTTAACTGTCACACATAACCAACCAGTGTTTGAATGAATAAGAAGTTTAGTGCTGTAACATAATAAAACAGTTGCTCTGAGCTAGGGATGTGCATCATAATAATATGTGGAGCTTTTAAAAATTACTCTTGCTTGGACATCAGTCTCAATTATGATTTGATAGTTTTGTTGTGGGGCCAGGGTAAGTTCATGCATGCAAAATATATGTTATAGCTGCTCAGTTGAATTTAGTATCCATTTAATTTGAGAGCCACTGCATTAAATCAGTTTTATTGATTCATTTATTGAAATATATAGTTATTACTGTTTGGTGGATAAATAGTAAACAGCTGTAGGACCTGAGAGAACCTTAGTCTAAACAATACCCACCTACCTTTTTCCCACCCAGGGCTACTAGCCCTGTTGGTAATCCAGAAATTGTGATTCCTCTACTCCTCCAAGAACAGAGATTGGGAGGGATCTTATTTATTTATTTATTTAGGTTACATTGAAGCAGGAGCAGTAGTGGGAAGTAGGTAGAGGCTCAAGTTCCTTTGCAAATGCTTGAAACTTATATCCTTGGCAGACAGGGAAGGGTATTTTCATCACTGTGTGGAATAGGAGGGATTGGAAGATGGAGACCTTGTAAGAGGTCAGAACTCTTTGATTTAGCTGATAACTGCCTACGGCCTTTGTTTTTTGACAGCCCATTTTAGTGCCAGATAAATTGCCCTCTGATGGTGGAATCGGGGGAGGACATAGTGCAATGTTGTGATTTCTCCTGTACAGCCACACATAGTTTAGAAGACATTATCTTAATGCTAGACTCATGAAATTGGAGTTGCGTTGCTCCTTGAAGATTTTGCAGTTTAGCTTATTTAGTGATGGATCATATATGTACAAAAATGTCCCCATGACATTTTTAATTGATAGCCTTTCTTCAGCCACTGCTTAAATTGTCCTACTGGTGATGCTATACTGTTATACTACACATGGCATTAGAGCCAAAATTTTAACTCTGCCTCCTTGTGCTGACTTTGGATGAGAGCTAACTATTTTGGCCTCAGTTGCTTCACCCTAGAAATGGAGCAAATGCTAACTACCTCACAGGATGATTGTGACTACTAAATGAGATACTGTACATTAATTTCTGACACAGCTGTTGGTACATGTAGACATTGGATAAATGTTAGTGACCTGTAAGTAGTTCAGTGAAGAACAGCTGACTGCCTTCAAAAGGTTGGCTTTTAGAGAGTTTTCACAGCCTGGGGCGTGAAATCTTTCTTACACTTTGATTTACTGCTTCCATTCGTTAACTAAGCAATTGTTTGTTAACCATCTGTTTTTGGGCTAGGCACTTCGATAGCTTCTGAGGTTTTAAGGGCAAATGCAGCAGACGTAATCCTCTCCCTCCCTGAGCTTGCAGTCTGGCAGGGGGAAAAAGAAATTAAACATACATTTGTACAAGTAATTTATTTGTGGTAAATGCAGAAGTAAACAAAACAGAAGTAAAGAGAGCTACGGAGGAGAGCGCAGCAACAGGGGTGCAGAGGGAAAAGCGGAGAGATTCCTGCACAGAGGATCGGTGCCGACCAGCACTCACCAGCCCAAGAGGCTTGTCTGCTCGCCCTCCGGGACAGGCCGGGGCTGGGAGCTGAGGCTCAGGCTTCGGTCCGATGCAGGGAGAGGACTGGGGTTGGCAGCGTGAAAACAGCCTGAAGGGGTTAGTGCACCATGGCTAGCCAGGAGGGAGTCCGGGGAAAAAGTATGGACCTGCCAAAGAGATAAGAGACTTTTCCTTGCCTCTTTGTTTCCTGGTGCGCGAGGAGAGGGGATTAAGAGCCCTGCTTAAAGCAGCTCCAGAGACAGGCAGAAACCGCAGCTATTGTGGCAGACCCCAGAGAGGGGCACAAGTTTCTAAGGCTGCTGCTGCCGCCACCAACAAGACTGTGTATGAGCACAGGTCACTATCCACACTTCCCTTCCCTATCCACACCTCCCCTCCCAGGAGCCTGTGCAGCCCGCCACTGCCAGGGTCCCGTGATCCAGGGACAACTTCCCCAGGAGAACGCATGGCGTGCCTCAGGCTGGTGCAATGTCCCGCTGGCCGCTGCCGCCGCAGGCTCGCCCCGCATCCGTAACCCTCCCTCCACCTGGGCTGAGTGAGCCAGAGCCCCAGAATCAGCTGCTTCTTTAACCCTGTCCTGTCTGAGCAAAGAACAGACGCCCTCAGATGACCTACACGCAGAGGCGGGTCCACTTCCAAAGCTGAGCCACAGGAGCTGTGGGAACAAAGAAGACAAAGGGAAATTTCTCCCAGCAGCCTCAGAAGCAGCGGATTAAAGCTCCACAATCAACTTGATGTACCCTGCATCTGTGGAATACCTGAATAGACAACGAATCATACCAAATTGAGGAGGTGGATTTTGGGAGCAAGATATATTATTTCTTCCCCTTTTCCTCTTTTTGTGAGTGTGTATGTGTATGCTTCTGTGTGAGATTTTGTCTGTATAGCTTTGCTTTCACCATTTGTCCTAGGGTGCTGTCCGTCTGTCTTTTTTTTTTTACCTTTAAAAATTCTTAATAATTATTTTTAATTTTAATAACTTTTATCATACTTTATTTTATCCTCTTTCTTTCTTTCTTTCTCCTTCCTTCCTTCCTCCCTTCCTTCCTTCCTTCCTTCCTTCCTTCCTTCCTTCCTTCCCTCCATCCCTCCCTCCCTCCCTCCCTCCCTCTCCCTTTTATTCTGAGCCGTGTGGAGGACAGTCTCTTGGTGCTCCAGCCAGGCGTCAGGGGTGTGCCACTGAGGTGGGAGAGCCAACTTCAGGACATTGGTCCACAAGAGACCTCCCAGCTCCACGTAATATCAAACAGTGAAAATCTCCCAGAGATCTCCATCTCAATGCCAAGACCCAGCTTCACTCAACAACCAGCAAGCTACAGGGCTGGACACCCTGTGCCACGCAACTAGCAAGACAGGAACACAGCCCCATCCATTAGCAGAGAGGCTGCCTAAAATCATAAGGCCACAGACACCCCAAAACACACCATCAGACGGAGACCGGCCCACCAGAAAGACAAGATCAGCCTTATCCACCAGAACACAGGCACTAGTCCCATCCACCAGGAAGCCTACACAACCCACTGAAACAACCTTAGCCACTGGGGATAGATACTAAAAACAATTGGAACTATGAACATGCAGCCTGCAAAATGGAGACACCAAACACAGTAAGATAAGCAAAATGAGAAGACAGGAAAACACACAGCAGATGAAGGAGCAAGGTAAAAACCCACCAGACCTAACAAATGAAGAGGAAATAGGCAGTCTACCTGAAAAAGAATTCAGAATAATGATAGGAAAGATGATCCAAAATCTTGGAAATAGAATACAGAAAATGCAAGAAACATTTAACAAGGACCTAGAAGAACTAAAGATAAAACAAGCAACAATGAACAACACAATAAATGCAATTAAAAATATTCTAGAAGGGATAAGTAGCAGAATAACTGAGGCAGAAGAAAAGGTAAGTGATGTGGAAGATAAAATAGTGGAAATAACTACTGCAGAGCAGAATAAAGAAAAAAGAATGAAAAGAACTGAGGACAGTCTCAGAGACCTCTGGGACAACATAAAACGCACCAACATTCGAATTATAGGGGTCCCAGGAGAAGAAGAGAAAAAGAAAGGGAGTGAGAAAATATTTGAAGAGATTTTAGTTGAAAACTTTCCTACTATGGGAAAGGAAATAGTTAATCAAGTCCAGGAAGCACAGAGAGTCCAATACAGGATAAATCCAAGGAGAAACACGCCTAGACACATATTAATCAAACTATCAAAAATTAAATACAAAGCAAATATATTAAAAGCAGCAAGGGAGGGCTTCCCTGGTGGCGCAGTGGTTGAGAGTCCGCCTGCTGATGCAGGGGATTTGGGTTTCTGCCCCGGTCCAGGAAGATCCCACATGCCGTGCAGTGGCTGGGCCCATGAGCCATGGCCGCTGAGCCTGCGCGTCCGGAGCCTGTGCTCCACAACGGGAGAGGCCACAACAGTGAGAGGCCCGTGTACCACAAAAAAAAAAAGAAAAAAAGCAGCAAGGGAAATACAACAAATAACACACAAGGGAATCCCCATAAGGTTAACAGCTGATCTTTCAGCAGAAACTCTGCAAGCCAGAAGGGAGTGGCAGAACATATTGAAAGTGATGAAGGAGAAAAACCTGCAACCAAGATTACTCTACCCAGCAAGGATCTCATTCAGATTTGATGGAGAAATTAAGACCTTTACAGACAAACAAAAGCTGAGAGAGTTCAGCACAACCAAGCCTGCTTTACAACAAATGCTAAAGGAACTTCTCTAGGCAAGAAATACAAGAGAAGGAAAAGACCTACAATAACAAACCCAAAACAATTAAGAAAATGGGAATAGGAACATACATATCAATAATCACCTTAAATGTAAATGGGTTAAATGTTCCCACCAAAAGACACAGACTGGCTGAATGGATACAAAAACAAGACCCATATATATGCTGTCCACAAGAGAGCCACTTCAGACCTAGGGACACATACAGACTGAAAGTGAGGGGATAGGAAAAGATAATCCATGCAAATGGAAACCAAAAGAAAGCTAGAGTAGCAATTCTCATATCAGACATAATAGACTTTAAAATAAAGACTGTTACAAGAGACAAAGAAAGACACTACATGATGATCAAGGGATTGATCCAAGAAGAAGATATAACAGTTTTAAATATTTATGCACCCAACATAGGAGCACCTCAATGCATAAGGCAAATACTAACAGCCATAAAAGGGGAAATCAACAGTAACACAATCATAGTAGGGTACATTAACACCCCACTTTCACCAATGGACAGATCATCCAAAATGAAAATAAATAAGGAAACACAAGCTTTAAATGATACATTAAACAAGATGGACTTAATTGATATTTATAGGACATTCCATCCAAAAACAACAGAATACACATTTTTCTCAAGTGCTCATGGAACATTCTTCAGGACAGATCATATCTTGGGTCACAAATCTAGCCTTGGTAAATTTAAGAAAATTGAAATCGTATCAGGTATCTTTTCCGACCACAACACTATGAGACTGGATATGAATTACAGGAAAAGATCTGTAAAAAATACAAACACATGGAGGCTAAACAATACACTACTTAATAACGAAGTGATCACTGAAGAAATCAAAGAGGAGGTAAAAGAATACCTAGAAACAAATGACAATGGAGACACGACGACCCACAACCCATGGGATGCAGCAAGGGCAGTTCTACGAGGGAAGTTTATAGCAATACATTCCTACCTTAAGAAACAGGAAATATCTCAAATAAACCACCAAACCTTACACTTAAAGCAATTAGAGAAAGGGGAACAAAAACACCCCGAAGTTAGCAGAAGGAAAGAAATTATAAAGATCATATCAGAAATAAATGAAAAAGAAATGAAGGAAACGTTAGCAAAGATGAATAAAACTAAAAGCTGGTTCTTTGAAAAGATAAACAAAATTGATAAGCCATTAGGCAGACTCATCAAGAAAAAAAAGAAGACTCAAATCAGTAGAATTAGAAATGGAAAAGTCGAAGTAACAACTGACACTGCAGAAATAAAAGGATCATGATGGATTACTACAAGCGACTACATGCCAATAAAATGGACAACCTAGAAGAAATGGACAAATTCTTAGAAACGCACAACGTGCTGAGACTGAACTAGGAAGAAATAGAAAATATGAACAGACCAGTCACAAGCACTGAAATGGAAACTGTGATTAAAAATCTTCCAACAGGGGCTTCCCTGGTGGCGCAGTGGTTGAGAGTCCGCCTGTCGATGCAGGGGACACGGGTTCGTGCCCTGGTCTGGGAAGATCCCACATGCCGCGGAGCGGCTTGGCCCATGAACCATGGCCGCTGAGCCTGCGCGTCGAGAGTCCGTGCTCCCCAACGGGAGAGGCCACAACAGTGAGAGGACCGGGTACCGAAAAAAAAAAAAAAATCTTCCAACACACAAAAGCCCAGGACCAGATGGCTTCACAGGCGAATTCTATCAAACATTTAGAGAAGAGCTAACAGCTATCCTTCTCAAACTCTTCAAAAATATAGCAGAGGGAGGAACACTCCCAAACTTATTCTACAAGGCCACCATCACTCTGATACCAAAACCAGACAAAGATGTCAAAAAGAAAGAAAACCCCAGGCCAGTATCACTGATGAACATAGGTGCAAAAATCCTCAACAAAATACTAGCAAACAGAATCCAATGGCACATTTAAAGAATCATACAGTATGATCAAGTGGGGTTTATCCCAGGAATGCAAGGATTCTTCAATATATGCAAATCAGTCAACATGATACACCATATTAACAAACTGAAGGAGAAAAACCATATGATCATCTCAGTAGATGCAGAGAAAGCTTTCGACAAATTCACGCATTTATGATAAAAACCCTGCAGAAAGTAGGCTTAGGGGGAACTTTCCTCAACATAATAAAGGCCATATATGACAAACCCACAGCCAACATCGTCCTCAATGGTGAAAAACTGAAAGCATTTCCACTAAGATCAGGAACAAGACAAGGTTGCCTACTCTCACCACTATTATTCAACATAGTTTTGGAAGTTTTAGCCACAGCAGTCAGAGAAGAAAAAGAAATAAAAGGAATCCAAATCGGAAAGAAGTAAAGCTGTCAGTGTTTGCAGATGCCATGATACTATACATAGAGAATCCTAAAGATACTACCAGAAAACTACTAGAGCTAATCAATGAATTTGGTAAAGTAGCAGGATACGAAATTAATGCACAGAAATCTCTGCCATTCTTATACACTAATGTTGAAAAATCTGAAAGTGAAACTAAGAAGACACTCCCATTTACCATTTCAATAAAAAGAATAAAATATCTAGGAATAAACCGACCTAAGGAAACAAAAGACCTGTATACAGAAAATTATAAGACGCTGATGAAAGAAATTAAAGATGATACAAATAGTTGGAGAGATATACCATGTTCTTGGATTGGAAGAATCAACATTGTGAAAATTACTACCCAAAGTAATTTACAGATTCAGTCCAATCCCTATCAAACTACCACTGGCATTTTTCACAGAAGTAGAAGAGAAAGTTTCACAATTTGTATGGAAACACAGAAGACCCCGAATAGCCAAAGCAGTCTTGAGAATGAAAAACGGAACTGGAGGAATCAGGTTCCCTAATTTCAGACTATACTACAAAGCTACAGTAATCAAGATAGTATGGTACTGGTACAAAAGCAGAAATATAGATCAATGGAACAGGGTAGAAAGCCCAGAGTTAAACCCACGCACATATGATCACTTTATCTTTGATAAAGGAGGCAAGAGTATACAGTGGAGAAAAGACAGCCTCTTCAATAAGTGGTGCTGGGAAAACTGGACAGGTACATGTAAAAGTATGAGATTAGAACACTCCCTAACACCATACACAAAAGTAAGCTCAAAATGGATTAAAGACCTAAATGTAAGGCCAGACACTATCAAACTCTTAGAGGAAAACATAGGCAGAACACTCTATGACATATATCATAGCAAGATCCTTTTTGACCCACCTCCTAGAGAAATGGAAGTAAAAACAAAAATAAACGGGACCTAATGAAACTTCAAACCTTTTGCACAGCAAAAGAAACCATAAACAAGACCAAAAGACAACCCTCAGAATGGGAGAAAATATTTGCAAATGAAGCAAGTGACAAAGGATTAATCTCCAGAATTTACGAGCATCTCATGCAGCTCAATAACAAAAAAAAAACAACCCAATCCAAAAATGGGCAGAAGAGCTAAATAGACATTTCTCCAAAGAACATATACAGATTGCCAACAAGCACATGAAAGAATGCTCAACATCATTAATCATTAGAGAAATGCAAATCAAAACTACAATGAGATATCATCTCACACCAGTCAGAGTGGCCATCATCAAAAAATCTAGAAACAGTAAATGCTGGAGAGGGTGTGGAGAAAAGGGACCACTCTTGCACTGTTGGTGGGAATTTAAATTGATACAGCCAGTATAGAGAACAGTATGGAGGTTCCTTAAAAATCTACGAATACAAGTACCATACAACCCAGCAGTCCCACTACTGGGCATATACCTTGAGAAATCCGTAATTCAAAAAGAGTCATGTACCAAAATGTTCATTGCAGCTGTATTTACAACAGCCGGGACATGGAAGCAACCTAAGTTTCCATCAACAGATGAATGGATAAAGAAGATGTGTCACATATATACAATGGAATATTACTCAGCCTTAAAAAGAAATGAAATTGCGTTATTTGTAGTGAGGTGGATGGACCTAGAGTCTGTCATACAGAGTAAAGTAAGTCAGAAAGAGAAAAACAAATACAGTATGCTAACACATATGTATGGAATCTAAGACCAAAAAAAATTCATGAAGAACCTAGGTGTAAAACGGCAATAAAGACACAGACCTACTAGAGAATGGGCTTGAGGATATGGGGAGTGGGAAGGGTAAGCTGTGACAAAGTGAGAGAGTGGCATGGACATATATACACTACCAAGTGTAAAATAGATAGCTAGTGGGAAGTAGCCGCATAGCACAGGGAGATCAGCTAGGTGGTTTGTGACCACCTAGAGGGGTGGGATGGGGAGGGTGGGAGGGAAGGAGACGCAAGAGGGAAGAGATAGGGGAACATATGTGTATGTATAACTGATTGACTTTGTTATAAAACAGAAAGTGACACACCATTGTAAAGCAATTATACTCCAATAAAGATGTTAAAAAAATTTTGTTTTTAAAACCAAAAATACAAGTGAATGTTGTATAAGTAAATGATTCAAGCTCTATGTTCCCAGAATTCTGTGGGAATGGGACTTTGAATAGGATAACTGAGCAGTCCCTGTTACTATTTAATTTTCAAAAATTCCTTAGTGTTGGAAGTCATTTACATGTTCGTTTCATCTTTTTGTGCTTAGTAAAGAGCTGTTTAGTTTTCATGTTGTACTTTTAGAACTAATAAAAAAAAAAAAAGAGAGAAGTACAGTGTGCTTTGAAAGTGTGTTCCAACATAGTTTGGAACATTTCTTGGAGGAAATAATGGTAATACTGAGACATAAATGATGTGTAGGACTCTTAGTAAGAGGAGTTGTTTGGGATGAGACCTAGCAAGAGAGAGCAAGCTGGTAGTATGTATAAAGGCCCTGTAGCAGAAAGGAGTCAGTTAGCTTTCTAAGCATGGATAGGCCTGTGCTCAGAAGTTTACTGGGCAAGAGAAAGAGTGGGAGGGGAAGAGGGTGGTGGGTAGAGACAGGGCGAAGATTAGCTAGGGCTTTCTAGGCCATGTTACAGGCTTAGACTTTAAGAACAGTGGCAAATGACATTACTGCATTTTAAAATCGATCTAATGAAAATGGGGAAGTTGGACTGGAGAGAAATAAGAATGCCTGCTGAGACCAGGTAGTGGGCTATTGCACGGCCTAGGCTAGAGTGGTTAGTGGCTGTTCCTGGAAATGGAGTACTGTGCTGTGACTGGAGACATGAGTTGGAACCAGATGGCTTTAATCTTGTAGGCAGTGTGGAGTCAGTGGAGATTTTATAAATGGGAATGATTTGGCTAGATAAGATTTTTAAAAAACATTACAGGTAGCAGTGTAACCATTGGATTGGAGCACAGCAGGAATGATGTGAATACAGAAAAGAAATAGACTTGATGTGTTTGGTTTTAAAAAACGTTGGATTTCAAGATACCTGTAGGACATCCAGGTTGAGTAGTTGAGAATGTGGTTGGGAATAGAGGGCCCTTAGGACAGCCACGTGGTTCTGGTGTTCAGGTGGTGGCTGAGGCCTTTGTAGTAGGTTGATAACCTGAGTTCCTGGTATTTGTCTTCTATGCATATTTCACAACAGTTTAAATGCATTTGTTATGATTTTCTTAACATTTGTAAACTTGTTTGTACTGCATGCTAAGGTAGGTACTTTATATATGTTATCTCTTAATTCTTACACGTGTATGAGCATTATTATTATTATAATATTTTAAAGATGTGGCTGTTGAAGCTTAGAGAAGTTGAATAACTTCCTCGAGGTTACACACGTAGTAAGTGGTGGAGCTGAGGTTTGAATCCAGGCGGGCTCACTGCAGAACCTGTCCTCTTAACCACTACCATAAGCTACTCTGTGATTGTTGAACCAAACGAATAAACAAAACTGAGAATGACTGAATGAGAAAGCATTTATTGAACTTTTATGGAAGACCTGTGTATACTATACATTGATTGTGCTATAGATGCTTTAATATACTTCCTCATTTACGTTAACATTCACATGCTCTGTGAAGTATTTGGTATCTGTTCCATTTTAAAAATGAACAAACTGTGGCCCAGAGAGATTAAGTGACTTGCTCAAGATCATTGGTTAATGGCAGGGCCGGGGTTTAAAATTGGCTCTTTTGACTCCAAGGCTAGTATATTTGCTATTTTACTATTTAAAAATAAGAACTGTGTTGACTTAAAAATGAGAATTTTTCCCTTGGGGAACATGATTGAATTTAATGGTTATGTATCAAACTACAGTCTTGTTCTTACAAATAAATTATAGATCTTCTATGTTTAAAATTATGCGTTGAACTTAGAGGATAAACAGCTGAGAAAATTAAAATACTTAAAAATAATAACTTTTACTTGAAAGTGAAGTAAAGCCTTTTACTTCATTAAAATTATTTTAGAAGAGATAGAATGGGAAAATACTATCTAGCAAATTCATGTCCATTTTATAATATCTCTGAAGAAATCAGACAAAATTACAATACTGATATCTTGACTAGCTTTTCATAGTCAGTAGATAATTGTTAGCATTTGTAAAGGCCTACATCTTGATCTTAATTCAGTCATTTAATTTCATTCTTTTTGTTTTTCCCTTAGTTTTGAGAGGACAAATGAACATTGAGGTAATGAGGTGACACAGTATAAATGCATCTTAAATATTGGCTTCTCTTAACACCAGAGTTCAAGACTTTTATTTTACTAGTACTTGTTACTGTCTACTAAAAATCAGTGAAAGGCAATTAAAATAAGTATTAACTGTTTCACTGCTGCTTCAGGATCTCGGTTTGGAATAAATATTCTTTTTCAGTAAGCCCTTTTCAGAAAAGCTTAGTCTGAGGCACATTCTAAAAAAAAAAAAAAAAAAAAAATCACCTGTCAGCTGCCTCCCTTTTATGCTGTCAGTTGATGTAGAATGTCTTTTGGGTACTGAAGGCCAGTAAAATAATGCTATATTCATGTTTCTTTTGGTTCATGGATACTCTAATGAGAGCTGTAGCCATGGGGTTTCTTACTACAGTGAAGAACAAACCTATCTCACTATGCTGGCAGAACCGTTCTGAAACAGATACTGAATTTTGATTGGTTGGCTGGATGTGAGAGAATTTTGAAGCAGTCTTTTAAGGTACTTTGGAATTTTAGAAAGCAACGAGTAGCTAAATCAACAAGCTTACTGTTCCACTATCTCTATCTTTGTTACAGTCATTTATTAATTTGCCTTTAAATTTGCATATGATTATGATCTATGTATACTACAAGAGTTGGTTGCTCATCTTGTTTTTTAATAAATTTATTTTTTTAATTTATTTTTGGTTGCATTGGGTCTTCATTGCTGTGCACAGGCTTTCCCTAGTTGCGGCCAGTGGGAGCTACTCTTCCTTGCAGTGTGCGGCCTTCTCATTATGGTGGCTTCTCTTGTTGCAGAGCGTGGCTCTAGGTGCCTGGGCCTCAGTAGTTGTGGCTCGTGGGCTCTAGAGCGCAGGCTCAGTAGTTGTGGTGCACGGGCTTAGTTGCTCCGCGGCATGTGGGATCCTCCCGGACCAGGGCTCGAACCTGTGTCCCCTGCATTGTCAGGCGTATTCTTAACCACTGCGCCACCAGGGAAGTCCCTGATTGCTCATCTTTGAATGCTGCCTTCTGTCACCCAATACTATTGTTGTTTAGCAGTCTTTAATTGTGTGCTCAACTCACATCATTTCTTGTAAAGACTGCTATACTGGGTGCTTGTAGATACCAGAAACGGTGAGCTTTCTTTAGACTGCATAGGAAAATCTTTCATTTTTTTAAGCTATATATGTGTTTTGTTGCATGGTCTATATTTATTTACAAGGTATTTTTGTTTTCTATTTTTAGCTTTCTGTATTATCTGGTATTTTGACTTAGAAGGTTTTGGCCTTATGAGCATTTGCACATCTTTTTTATGTCTAGAATAAAAATTACAAAATGAAGCGATGGATCAAAAGAATATTTATGATTTGATGTGAAAATAACCTAACTGAAATATTTTTAAGTGATCTATAATTTACTTGTCTTTTTGGGAGCAGATTATAATCAGCTCTTAAATTGTCAGCATTTATGCATCAGGTAGGATGCTTTCTGTTCCAAGTAACAGAGAGGCTAATCAAAACAGTAAGGATTTTATCATCTCATCTAACAAGAAGTTCAGAGTTAGGGTGGTTCCAGGATTGGTTAACCTAGATCCCTCTTCTGTCTTTTCTGTGCAGTTTTCATGTTCTACTGTTTCATTCTGAATTTCTTGATTTAGTTGTCCTTCCCTACTAGTATAGTCCCTAGGCAGTGTGTGGTTGACCTAGACTGTGTTTATGCCCATGAGGAGAAAAAAATGCTCTGGATTGCTTCTAAATATCCTAGTTTATTTTTGCTTTCATCTTTTATTTTCATCATTGAAACTAAAAGAATATGAATTTTCTTCTAAATACCTAATGGTGTTTATTTTTCAATTACATATATAATTAAGGAAAATGAACATTTAAAAAAACATAGAGAATAACAAGTGTTTCTCTGTAGTCAGAAGCCCCTCAGACAATAAAGAATCCTGTCAGTAAATCCAGTTCACTCATTGTGATGTCTGTGGTATAAAATTAAAATGCGTTAAAGAGAGTAAATGCTCATGATGAAAATACAGTGTATGTAAATCATGAACTTTCAATCCAGGTAAATTAAAAGATAATTCTTCCTTTCATAAAAGAGAATCACCATTTTCTTCCAGATAACTACCTTTTCCTCTCATTGTAAGTTTTTTATAGGTTTACAATATCTGACGTATTTCTCTAAATAGTAAGTTAGCAGAATTTAAAATTGATCTTTTGTTTGTTTATGTACTTCTGTTTTGGGGCTTCGCTGTTTAGATGTTCCCTAGGTGGCAGCCAAGCCTAAGCTGCCCTCATTAATTTTATGATCAACAAATGGGTACTTGGAGTTGGAATATTGAATAATGACTATAAATTTTTAAGCACCTGATATTTGCCAAGTGCTAAACAGGTACTTTATCTCGATGAATCCTCACAAAACCCTATGTGAAATATATTATTCCCATTTTACAAATTTGAAAACGAAGGGTAAGAGAAATTTACTTGACTTTAGTCCAGAGTCATGTATCTAGTAGACAACTATGATATCTGGTAAGTAGACAGGAATTTGTATTTGGGTGTCACCAGGGGGGCCTCGCTCACATGTTTTCTACTGTCCCCCAATCTTTCTTGTGGGCACATAGAAAAGAATACTAACACCCCTTTGTTTGGGGTTTCCAGAGATTCTAAACTGTCACACTAGCCCACTTAGCCTTTAAGGAAACATTAAAATGTCAGCAGAATTCTTTTTTATTGGCATATAGTTGCTTGTAGTAATCTCTCATGATCCTTTGTATTTCTGCAGTGTCAGCTGATTTCTCCTTTTGTTTTTCAGCTCAGCACCTGATTCATCAAGTAGTTTATTTAATTAATATTTAATAAATAGGTGCCAAGTCCCTAGGGTGTGTCAGACTCTGTTCTGGGAATACAGTGATGACTAAAATCAGACATGGCCTCTGCCCTCCTGAAGATCACATTATAGTGGGGTAGGGGGGAGAGGGGATCTATATATATATATATATATATATATATATATATATATATATATATATATATATATATTTTTTTTTTTTGATCATTTAAAAAAATTTATTGGCATATATTTGATATACAATATTGTATTAGTTTCAGATATACAGCAAAGTGAATCAGTTACACATACACACACATCCACTCCGTTTTTTTTTTTTTAGATTCTTTTCCCATATAGGTCATCACAGAGTATTGGGTAGTGTTCCCTGTGCTATACAACAGGTTCTTATTAATTATTTATTTTATATATAAAGTAGATATATATTTTATATTTGTAATGGCCTATATGGGAAAAGAATATACAAAAAGAGTGGATGTATGTGTATGCACAACCGACCCACGAACCCCTATAGCTCTTCTTTGCTTTTTTTTAACATCTTTATTGGAGTATAATTGCTTTACAGTGGTGTGTTACTTTCTGCTTTATAACAAAGTGAATCAGTTATACATATACATATGTTCCCATATCTCTTCCCTCTTGCGTCTCCCTCCCTGCCACCTTCCCTATCCCACCCCGATAGGTGGTCACAAAGCACCGAGCTGAGTGCTCTGTGGCTGCTTCCCACTAGCTCTCTACTTTATGTTTGGTAGTGTATGCCATTACCAAAGAGAGTCCATGCCACTCTCTCACTTTGTCACAGCTTACCCTTCCCACTCCCCATATCCTCAAGTCCGTTCTCTAGTAGGTCTGTGTCTTTATTTCCGTCTTACCCCTAGGTTCTTCATGACATTTTTTTTTTCTTAGATTCCATATATATGTGTTAGCATACGGTATTTGTTTTCTCTTTCTGACTTACTTCACTCTGTATGACAGACTCTAGGTCCATCTACCTCACTACAAATAACGTAATTTCGTTTCTTTTTATGGCTGGGTAATATTCCATTGTATATATGTGCTACATCTTCATCCATTCATCCGATGATGGACACTTAGGTTGCTTCCATGTCCTGGCTATTGTAAATAGAGCTGCAATGAACAATTTGGTACATGACTCTTTTTGAATTATGGTTTCCTCAGGGTATATGCCCAGTAGTGGGATTGCTGGGTCATATGGTAGTTCTATTTTTAGTTTTTTAAGGAACCTCCATACTGTTCTCCATAGTGGCTAAACCAATTCACATTTCCACCAGCAGTGCAAGAGTGTTCCCTTTTCTCCACACCCTCTCCAGCATTTATTGTTTCTAGAGTTTTTGATGATGGCCATTCTGACCGGTGTGAGATGATATCTCATTGTAGTTTTAATTTGCATTTCTCTGATGATAAATGATGTTGAGCATTCTTTCATGTGTTTGTTGGCAGTTTGTATATCTTCTTTGGAGAAATGTCTATTTAGCTCTTCTGCCCATTTTTGGATTAGGTTGTTTGTTGTTTTGTTATTGAGCTGCATGAGCTGCTTGTAAATTTTGGAGATTAATCCTTTGTCACTTGCTTCATTTGCAAATATTTTGTCCCATTCTGAGGGTTGTCTTTTGGTCTTGTTTATGGTTTCTTTTGCTGTGCAAAAGGTTTGAAGTTTCATTAGGTCCCATTTGTTTATTTTTGGTTTTATTTCCATTACTCTGGGAGGTGGGTCAAAAAGGATCTTGCTGTGATTTATGTCATAGAGTGTTCGGCCTATGTTTTCCTCTAAGAGTATGATAGTTTCTAGCCTTACATTTAGGTCTTTAATCCATTTTGAGTTTATTGTTCTGTATGGCGTCAGGGAGTGATCTAATCTCACACTTTTACCTGTAGCTGTCCAGTTTTCCCAGCACCACTTATTGAAGAGGCTGTCCTGTCTCCACTGTACATTCCTGCCTCTTTTATCAAAGATAAGGTGACACTATGTGCGTGGGTTTATCTCTGGGCCTTCTATCCTGTTCCATTGATCTATCTTTCTGTTTTTGTGCCAGTACCATACTGTCTTGATTACTGTAGCTTTGTAGTATAGTCTGAAGTCAGGGAGCCTGATTCCTCCAGCTCCATTTTTCGTTCTGAAGATTGCTTTGGCTATTCGGGATCTTTTGTGTTTCCATACAAATTGTGAAATTTTTTGTTCTAGTTCTGTGAAAAATGCCAGTGGTAGTTTGATAGGGATTGCATTGAATCTGTAGATTGCTTTGGGTAGTAGAGTCATTTTCACAATGTTGATTCTTCCAATCCAAGAACATGGTATATCTCTCCACCTATTTGTATCATCTTTAATTTCTTTCATCAGTGTCTTATGATTTTCTGCATACTGGTCTTTTGTCTCCTTAGGTAGGTTTATTCCTAAATATTTTATTCTCTTTGTTGCAGTGGTAAATGGGAGTGTTTTCTTAATTTCACTTTAAGATTTTTCATCATTAGTGTATAGGAATGCAAGAGATTTCTGTGCATTAATTTTGTATCCTGCTACTTTACCAAATTCACTGATTAGCTCTAGTAGTTTTCTGGTAGTATCTTTGGAATTCTCTGTGTATAGTATCATGTCATCTGCAAACAGTGACAGCTTTACTTCTTTTCCAATATGGATTCCTTTAATTTCTTTTTCTTCTCTGATTGCTGTGGCTAAAAATTCCAAAAGTATGTTGAATAATAGTGGTGAGCGTGGGCAACCTTGTATTGTTCCTGATTGTAGTGGAAATGCTTCCAGTTTTTCACCATTGAGGACGATGTTGGCTGTGGGTTTGTTACATATATGGCCTTTATTATGTTGAGGAAAGTTCCCTCTGTACCTACTTTCTGCAGGGTTTTTTTTTTTTTTATCATAAATGGGTGTTGAATTTTGTCGAAAGCTTTCTCTGCATCTATTGAGATGATCATATGGTTTTTCTTCAATTTATTAATATGGGGTATCATGTTGATTGATTTGCATATATTCAAGAATCCTTGCATTCCTGGAATAAACCCCACTTGATCATGGTGTATGATCCTTTTAATGTGCTGTTGGATTCTGTTTCCTAGTATTTTGTTGAGGATTTTTGCATCCATGTTCATCAGTGATACTGGCCTGGGGTTTTCTTTCTTTGTGACATCCTTGTCTGGTTTTGGTATCAAGGTGATGGTGGCGTTGTAGAATGAGTTTGGGAGTGTTCCTCTCTCTGCTATATTTTTGAAGAGTTTGAGAAGGATAGGTGTTAGCTCTTCTCTGAATGTTTGATAGAATTTGCCTGTGAAGCCATCTGGTCCTGGGCTTTTGTGTGTTGGAAGATTTTTAATCACAGTTTCAATTTCAGTGCTTGTGATTGGTCTTTTCATATTTTCTATTTCTTCCTGATTCAGTCTTGGCAGGTTGTGCTTTTGTAAAAATTTGTCCATTTCTTCCAGGTTGTCCATTTTATTGGCATGTAGTTGCTTGTAGTAATCTCTCATGATCTTTTGTATTTCTGCAGTGTCAGTTGTTACTTCTCCTTTTTCATTTGTAATACTATTGATTTGAGTCTTCTCTCTTATTTTTCTTGATGAGTCTGGCTAATGGTTTATCAATTTTGTTTATCTTTTCAAAGAACCAGCTTTTAATTTTATTCATCTTTGCTATCGTTTCCTTCATTTCTTTATATCTGATCTGATTTTTATGATTTCTTTCCTTCTGCTAACTTTGGGGTTCTTTTGCTCTTCTTTCTCTAATTGCTTAAGGTGCACAGTTAGGTTGTTTATTTGAGATGTTTCCTGTTTCTTAAGGTAGGATTGTATTGCTATAAACTTCCCTCTTAGAACTGCTTTTGCTGCATCCCATAGATTTTGGGTCGTTGTGTCTCCATTGTCATTTGTTTCTAGGTATTTTTTTATTTCCTCTTTGATTTCTTCAGTGATCGCTTCGTTGTTAAGTAGTGTATTGTTTAGCCTCCATGTGTTTGTATTTTTTACAGATCTTTTCCTGTGATTGATATCTAGTCTCATAGCGTTGTGGTCGGAAAAGGTACTTGATACAATTTCAGTTTTCTTAAATTTACGGAGGCTTCATTTGTGACCCAAGATATGATCTGTCCTGAAGAATGTTCCATGAGCACTTGAGAAAAATGTGTATTCTATTGTTTTTGGATGGAATGTCCTATAAATATCAATTAAGTCCATCTTGTTTAATGTATCATTTAAAGCTTGTGTTTCCTTATTTATTTTCATTTTGGATGATCTGTCCATTGGTGAAAGTGGGGTGTTAAAGTCCCTTAGTATGAATGTGTTACTGTCGATTTCCCCATTTATGGCTGTTAGTATTTGCCTTATGCATTGAGGTGCTCCTATGTTGGGTGCATAAATATTTGCAATTGTTATATCTTCTTCTTGGATTGATCCCTTGATCATTATGTAGTGTCCTTCCTTGTCTGTTCTAATAGTCTTTATTTTAAGGTCTGTTTTGTCTGATATGAGAATTGCTACTCCAGCTTTCTTTTGGTTTCCATTTGCATGTGATATCTTTTTCCATCCCCTTACTTTCAGTCTGTATGTGTCTCTAGGTCTGAAGTGGGTCTCTTGTAGACAACATATATATGGGTCTTGCTTTTGTATCCATTCAGCCAGTCTGTGTCTTTTAGTGGGAGCATTTAATCCACTTACATTTAAGGTAATTATCGATATGTATGTTCCTCTTCCCATTTTCTTAATTGTTTTGGGTTTGTGATTGTAGGTCTTTTCTTTCTCTTGTGTTTCTTGCCTAGAGAAGTTCCTTTAGCGTTTGTTGTAAAGCCCATTTTGTGGTGCTGAACTCTCTCAGCTTTGCTCGTTTGTAAAGGTTTTAATTTCTCCATCATATCTGAATGAGATCCTTGCTGGGTAGAGTAATCTTGGTTGCAGGTTTTTCCTTTTCATCACTTTAACTGTGTCCTGCCACTTCCTTCTGGCTTGCAGAGTTTCTGCTGAAAGATCAGCTGTTAACCTTATGGGGATTCCCTTGTTTGTTATTTGTTGTTTTTTCCCTTGCTGCTTTCAATATGTTTTCTGTGTATTTAATTTTTGACAGTTTAATTAGTATGTGTCTTGGCGTGTTTCTCCTTGGATTTATCCTGTATGGGACTCTCTGTGCTTCCTGGACTTGATTAACTATTTCCTTTCCCATAGTAGGGAAGTTTTCAACTATAATCTCTTCAAATATTTTCTCACTCCCTTTCTTTTTCTCTTCTTTTTCTGGAACCCCTATAATTCGAATGTTGGTGCGTTTGATGTTGTCCTAGAGGTCTCTGAGACTGTCCTCAGTTCTTTTCGTTCTTTTTTCTTTATTCTGCTCTGCAGTAATTTCCATTTTTTTATCTTCCACGTCACTTATCCGTTCGTCTGCCTCAGTTATTCTGCTACTTATCCCTTCTAGAATATTTTTAATTGCATTTATTGTGTTGTTCATTGTTGCTTGTTTTATCTTTAGTTCTTCTAGGTCCTTGTTAAATGTTTCTTGCATTTTCTGTATTCTATTTCCAAGATTTTGGATCATCTTTCCTATCATTATTCTCAATTCTTTTTCAGGTAGACTACCTATTTCCTCTTCATTTGTTAGGCCTGGTGGGTTTTTACCTTGCTTCTTCATCTGCTGTGTGTTTTTCTGTCTCCTCCTTTTGTATATCTTACTGTGTTTGGGGTCTCCTTTTTCAGGCTGCAGGTTTGTAGTTCCCCTTGTTTTTGGTGTCTGTCCCCAGTGGCTAAGGTTGTTTCAGTGGGTTGTGTAGGCTTCCTGGTGGATGGGACTAATGCCTGTGTTCTGGTGGATGAGGCTATATCTTGTCTTTCTGGTGGGCAGGTTCACATCTGGTGGTGTGTTTTGGGGTGTCTGTGGCCTTATTATGATTATAGGCAGCCTCTCTGCTAACGGATGGGGACGTGTTCCTGTTTTGCTGGTCATTTGGCACAGGGTGTCCAGCACTGTATCTTGCTGGTCGTTGAGTGAAGCTGGGTCTTGGTGTTGAGATGGAGATCTCTGGTAGATTTTCACCGTTTGATATTACGTGGAGCTGGGAGGTCTCTTGTGGACTAGTGTCCTGAATTTGGCTCTCCCACCTCAGAGGCACAGCACTGACTCCTGGCTGGAGCACCAAGAGCCTTTCATCCACATGTTTGAGAACAAAAGGGAGAAAAAGTAGAAAGAAAAAAAGGAAGGAAGGAAGGAAGGAAGGGAATAAAATAATGTAAAAACTATAGTTATTAAAATGCAAAATAATTATTAAGAAAAAAAATTTTTTTCAAAAGTGGACGGAAAAAAAAAAAAAAAAAAAAAAGTGGACGGACAGAACCCTAGGACAAATGGTGAAAGCAAAGCTATGCAGACAAAACCTCACACAGAAGCATACACATACACACTCAGAAAAAGAGGAAAAGGGGAAAAAATAATATATCTTGCTCTCGAAGTCCAGCTCCTCAATTTGGGATGATTTGTTGTCTATTCAGGTATTACGCAGATGCAGGGTCCATCAAGTTGATTGTGGAGATTTAATCCGCTGCCTCTGAGGCTGCTGGGAGAAATTTCCCTTTCTCTTCTTTGTTCCCACAGCTCCCTGGGTTCAGCTTTGGATTTGGCCCCGCCCCTCCATGTAGGTCGCCTTTGGGCGTCTGTTCTTTGCTCAGACAGGACGAGGTTAAACGAGCAGCTGCTTCTGGGACTCTGGGTCACTCAGGCCGGGGTGAGGGAGGGGTGCGGAAGCGGGGCGAGCCTGCGGCGTCAGAGGCCGGCATGACGTTTCACCAGCCTGAGGCGCACCGTGCGTTCTGCTGGGGAAGTTGTCTATGGGTCACGGGACTCTGGCAGCGGCGGGCTGCACATGCTCCCGAGAGGGGAGGTGTGGATAGTGACCTGTGCTCGCACACAGGCTTGATGTTGGCGGCAGCCGCTGCCTTAGCGTCTTATGCCCGTCTCTGGACGCGCCAGTCACTGGAGCTCCTTTAAGCATTGCTTTTAATCCCCTCTCCTTGCGCACCAGGAAACAAATAGAGAAGAAAAAGTTTCTTGCCTCTTCGGCAGGTCCATACTTTTTCCCGGACTCCCTCCTGGCTAGCCGTGGTGCACTAACCCCTTAAGGCTGTGTGTTCATGCTGCCAGTCCTCTCCCTGCTCTCCGACTGAAGCCTGAGCCTCAGCTCTCAGCCCTCACCCGCCCCGGAGGGTGAGCAGACAAGCCTCTCGGTCTGGTGAGTGCCCGTCGGCACCGATCCTCTGTGCGGGAATCTCTTCGCTTTGCCCTCCGCACCCCTGTTGCTGCGCTCTCCTCCGTGGCTCGGAAGCTTCCCCCGCTCTGCCACCTGCAGTCTCTGCCTGCCAAGGGGCTTCCTATTGTGTGGAAATCTTTCCTCCTTCTCAGCTCCCTCCCATGGGTGCAGGTCCCATCCCTATTCTTTTGTCTCAGTTTTTTCTTTTGCCCTACCCAGGTACATGGGGAGTTTTTTGCCTTTTGGGAGGTCTGAGGTCTTCTGCCAGCGTTCCCACATCTTCTTTATCCATTCGTGTGTCGATGGGCATTTAGGTTGCTTCCATGACCTGGCTATTGTAAATAGTGCTGCAATGAACATTGGGGTGCATGTGTCTTTTTTTTTTTTTTTTTAACATCTTTATTGGAGTATATTTGCTTTGCAATGGTTTGTTAGTTTCTGCTTTATAACAAAATGAACCAGTCATACATATATATATATCCCCATATCTCTTCCCTCTTGCATCTCCCTCCCTCCAACTGTCCCTATCCCACCCCTCTAGGTGGTCACAAAGCACTGAGCTGATGCATGTGTCTTTTTGAATTATCATTTTCTCTGGGTATATGCCCAGTAGTGGGATTGCTGGGTCATATGGTAATTCTATTTTTAGTTCTTTAAGGAACCTCCATACTGTTCTCCATAGTGGCTGCATCAATTTACATTCCCACCAGCAGTGCAAGAGGGTTCCCTTTTCTCCACACCCTCTCCAGCATTTGTTGTTTGTAGATTTTCTGATGATGCCCATTCTAACCGGTGTGAGGTGATACCTCATTGTAGTTTTGATTTGGCATTTCTCTAATAATTAGTGATGCTGTGCAGCTTTTCATGTGCCTCTTGGCCATCTGTATGTCTTCTTCGGAGAAATATCTATTTAGGTCTTTCCCCCATTTTTGGATTGGGTTGTTTGTTTTTTTAATATTGAGCTGCATGAGCTGTTTATATATTTTGGAGATTAATCCTTTGTCCAATGATTCATCTGCAAATAATTTCTCCCATTCTGATGGTTGTCTTTTCATCTTGTTTATGGTTTCCTTTGCTGTGCAAAAGCTTTGAAGTTTCATTAGGTCCTGTTTGTTTATTTTTTTTACCATTACTCTAGGAGGTGGATCAAAAAAGATCGTGCTGTGATTTATGTCCTCTGAGAGTTTTATAGTGTCTGGTTTTACATAGGTCTCTAATCCATTTTTAGTTTATTTTAGTGTATGGTGTTAGGGAGTGTTCTAATTTCATTTTTACATGTAGCTGTCCAGTTTTCCCTTATTGAAGAGACTGTCATTTCTCCATTGTATATCCTTGCCTCCTTTGTCATAGATCAGTTGACCATACGTGCATTGGTTTATTTCTGGGCTTTCTGTTCCATAGATCTGTATTTCTGTTTTTGTGCCAGTACCATATTTTCTTGATTACTGTAGCTTTTTTGTATAGTCTGAAGTCAGGGAGTCTGATTCCTCCAGCTCCATTTTTTTCCATCAAGACTGCTTCAGCTATTTGGGATCTTTTGTGTCTCCATACAAATTGTAAGAGGTTTTGTTCTAGTTCTGTAAACAATGCTATTGGTAATTTGATAGGGGTTACATTGAATCTATAGATTGCTTTGGGTAGTATTGTCATTTTCACAATATTGATTCTTCCAGTCTAAGAACATTGTATATCTCTCCATCTGTTAGTATCATCTTTAATTTCTTTCATCAGTGTCTTATAGTTTTCTGCATACAGGTCTTTTGTCTCCCTAGGTAGGTTAATTCCTAGGTATTTTATTCTTTTTGTTGCAGCGGTAAGTGGGAGTTTTTCCTTAATTTCTCTTTCAGGTTTTTCATCATTAGTGTATAGGAATGCCAGAGATTTCTGTGCATTAATTTTGTATCCTGCAACTTTACCAAATTCATTGATTAGCTCTAGTAGCTTTTTGGTGACATCTTTAGGATTCTCTCTGTATAGTATCAGGTTATCTGGAAACAGTGACAGTTTTACTTCTTCTTTTCCAATTTGTATTCCTTTTGTTTCTTTTTCTTCTCTGATTGCCGTGCCTAGGACTTCCAAAAGTATGTTGAATAAAAGTGGTGAGAGTGAACATCCTTGTCTTGTTCCTGATCTTAGAGGAAATGCTTTCAGTTTTTCACCATTTAGAATGATGTTTGCTGTGGGTGTGTCATATATGGCCTTTATTATGTTGAAGTAGGTTCCCTCTGTGCCCATTTCTGGAGAGTTTTTATCATAAATGGGTGTTGAATTTTGTCTGTAGCTTGTTCTGCATCTATTGAGATGATCATATGGTTTTTATTGTTCAATTTGTTCATATGGTGTATCACATTGATTCATTTGTGTATATTGAAGAATCTTTGCATCCCTGGGATAAATCCTACTTGATCAGGGTGTATGATCCTTTTAATATGTTGTTGGATTCTGTTTGCTAGTATTTTGTTGAGGATTTTTGCATCTATGTTCATCAGTGATATTGGTTTGTAATTTTCCTTTTTTGTAGTATCTTTGTCTGGTTTTGGTATCAGGGTGATGGTGACCTCATAGAATGAGTTTGGGAGTGTTCCTTCCTCTGCAATTTTTTGGAATACTGACAAGGATGGGTGTTAGCTTTTCTCTAAATGTTTGATAAAATTCACCTGTGAAGCCATCTGGTCCTAGACTTTTGTTTGTTGGAAGATTTTTAATCACAGGTTCAATTTCATTACTTGTGATTGGTGTGTTCATATTTTCTGTTGCTTCCTGGTTCAGTCTTGGAAGGTTATACCTACCTTGCTAAGAATTTGTCCATTTCTTCCAGGTTTTCCATTGTATTGGCGTAGAATTGCTTGTCGTAGTGTCTTAGGATGCTTTGTATTTCTGCGATGTGTGTTGTAACTTCTTCTTTTTCATTTCTAATGTTATTGATTTGGGTCCTCTCCTTCTTTTTCTTGATGAATCTGGCTAATCAGTTTTGTTTATCTTCTCAAAGAACCAGCCTTTACTTTTATTCATCTTTGCTGTTGCTTTCTTTGTTTCTATTTCATTTGTTTGTGCTCTGATCTTTATGATTTCTTTCCTTCTCCTAACTTTGGGTTTTATTGGTTCTTCTTTCTCTAGTCCCTTTAGGTGTAAGGTTAGATTGTTTATTTGAGATTTTTCTTATTTTTTGAGATACGCTTCTATTGCTATAAGCTTCCCTCTTAGAACTGCTTTTGCTGCATCCCATACGTTTTGGATCATCATATTTTCATTGTCATTTGTCTCTATGTATTTTTTATTTCCTCTTTGATTTCTTCTGTGATCTCTTGGTTATTTAGTAATGTATTGTTTAGCCTCCATGTGTTTGTGTTTTTTATGTATTTTTTTCCTGTAATTGATTTCTAATCTCATAGCATTCTGGTGAGAAAAGATGCTTGATATGATTTCAGTTACCTTAAGTTTACAGAGGCTTCATTTGTGACCCAAGATGTGATCTATCCTGGAGAATGTTCCGTGCGCATTTGCGAGGAAAGTTTAATCTGCTGTTTTTGGATGGAATGTCCTATAAATATCAATTAAATTTGTCTGGTCTGTTTTGTCATTTAAAGCTTCTTTTTCCTTATTTATTTTTATTTTTGATGATCTGTCCATTTGTGTAAGTGAGGTGTTAAAGTCCCGCACTATTATTGTGTTACTGTCGATTGCCTCTTTTATAGCTGTTAGCAGTTGTCCTATGTATTGAGGTGCTCTTGTGTTGGGTGCATATATGTTTATAATTGTTGTATCTTATTCTTGGATTGATCCTTTGATCATTATGTAGTGTCCTTCCTTGTCTCTTGTAATTTTCTTTATTTTAAAGTCTATTTTATCTGATATTAGTATTGCTACTCCAAGCTTTCTTTTGATTTCCATTTGCATAGAATATCTTTTTCCATCTCCTTGCTTTCAGTCTGTATGTGTCCCTAGGTCTGAAGTGGGTCTGTTGTAGACAGCATATATATGGGTCTTGTTTTTGTATCCATTCAGCAAGCCTGTGTCTTTTGGTTGGAGCATTTAATCCATTCACGTTTAAGGTAATTATTGATATGTATGTTCTATGACCTTTTTCTTAATTGTTTTGGGTTTGTTTTTGTAGGTTCCTTTCTTCTCTTGTGTTTCCCACTTAGAGAAGTTCCTAATTTAGCATGTGTTGTAGAGGTGGTTTGATGGTGCTGAATTCTCTTAGCTTTTGCTTGTCTGTAAAGCTTTTGATTTCTCCATCGAATGTAAATGAGATCCTTGCTGGGTAATCTTGGTTGTAGTTTCTTCCCTTTCATCACTTTAAATATGTCATGCCACTCCCTTCTGGCTTTTAGAGTTTCTGCTGAGAAATCAGCTGTTAACCTTGTGGGAGTTCCCTTGTATGTTATTTGTCTTTTTTCCCTTGCTGCTTTCAGTAAGTTTTCTTTGTACTTAATATCTGCCAATTTGATTACTATGTGTCTCAGCTTGTTTCTTCTTGGGTTTATTCTATATGGGATTCTCTGTGCTTCCTGGACTTGGGTGGCTATTTCCTTTCCCATTTTAGGGAAGTTTTCCACTATTATCTCTTCAAATATTATCTCTGGTCCTTTCTCTCTCTCTTGTCCTTCTAAGACTCCTATAATGAGAATGTTGTTGTGTTTAATGTTGTCCCAGAGTTCTCTTAGGCTGTCTTCATTTCTTTTCATTCGTTTTTCTTTATTCTGTTCCACAGCAGTGAACTCCACCATTGTGTCATCCTGGTCACTTATCCATTCTTTTGCCTCAGTTATTCAGCTGTTGAGTCCTTCTAGTATAGTTTTCATTTCAGTTACTGTGTTGTTCATCTCTGTTTGTTCTTTAATTCTTCTACGTCTTTGTTAAACATTTCTTGCGTCGTTTTGATCTTTGCCTCCATTCTTTTTCCGAGGCCCTGGATCATCTTCACTGTCATTATTCTGCATTCTTTTTCTGGAAGGTTGCCAGTCTCCACTTAATTTAGTTGTTTTTCTGTGGCTTTTTCTTGTTCCTTCATCTGGTACATAGCTCTCTGCCTTTTCATTTTGTCTATCTTTCTGTGAATGTGCTTTTTGTTCCACAGGCTGCAGGATTGTAGTTCTTGTTTTTGCTGTCTGCCCTCTGTTGGATGAGGCTATCTGAGAGACTTGTGCAAGTTTCCTGATGGACTTGTGGTGGGTAGAGCTGGCTGTTGTTCTCGTGGGCAGAGCTCAGTAAAACTTTAATCCACTTGTCTGCTGATGGGTGTGGCTGGGTTCCCTTCCTGTTGGTTGTTTGGCCTGAGGTGACCCAACACTGGAGCCTACCTGGGCTCTTTGGTGGGGCTAATGGCGGACTCTGGGAGGGCTCACGCCAAGGAGTATTTCCCAGAACTTCTGCTGCCAGTGTCCTTGTCCTCACGGTGAGAAACAGCCACACCCTGCCTCTGCAGGGGACCCTCCAACACTAGCAGGTAGGTCTGGTTCTGTCTCCTGTGGGGTCACTGCTTCTTTCTCTGGGTCCCAGTGCACACGCAACTTTGTGTGTGCCCTCCAATAGTGGAGTCTCTGTTTCCCCCAGTCCTTTCGAAGTCCTGCAATTAAATCCTGCTAGCCTTAAAAGTCTGATTCTCTAGGAATTCCTCCTCTGTTGCCAGGCCCCCAGATTGGGAAGCCTGACATGGGGCTTAGAACCTTCACTCCAGTGGGTGGACTCCTGTGGTATAAGTGTTCTCCAGTTTGTGAGTCACCCACCCAGCAGTTATGGAATTTGATTGTATTGTGATTGCTCCCCTCCTACCATCTCACTATGGCTTCTCCTTTGTCTTTGAATGTGGGGTATCTTTTTGGGTGAGTTCCAGTGTCTTCCTGTTGATGATTATTCAGCAGTTAGTTGTGATTCCGGTGCTCTCACAAGAGGGAGTGAAAGTACGTCCTTCTACTCCGCCATCTTGAACCAATCTCGGGAGCGTGGTTAATCTGGTCCAGCAGACCACCAGAGAAGTCCCTTAATTTGCTTTTTTATAAGGTGTAATCTTAGATACCAATTTGATATTCAGTTATTGAAAATTAGCTACAAGATAATGTTTTTCATTTAATTTTCTTCTCTTGATTTCTATTGTATATGCAAAAAAGGTATAAATACATTTTAAGGGAATAAATATGTGAAATAGTGGACAGTAAATAAGGTACTCATTTTCTAATCATAAATATTAATGTAACACATTATATCATGCTTAAAAATACATTTGTTAGTAGTAATAATCACTTTTCCTCAAATATTTGTATATATACAGTATTCTAGCCTTGTGTAGTACTTATAGCATGTATAATTTCAATTTTCCTGTTATAAAAAGTCACTTTTCCTTAGAAACTGTCGTGTACCAAAGGTTGTGCCACTACTTTAGTGACATTGGAGCTAGGACCCATATTTTCTCATTTCACTTGTTATAGACCTTCTCAGTCATATAGTGCTTTGAAATTGCAAGCAAGTTATGAAGAAAAAGTAATTGGAAATTGCACAAAATGCTAAAGTAGAAGGAACGTTTCAGTAAGGTTTAAAGTTCATGCCTTCCTTCTTTCAGGATTTTAATTTTCTGACTAATTTTAAAAGTAGCCATTAGTTTTTTGTTGTGTGTAATAACTTTTTTCCTTATCACAATGATGTTTATTTTGGAAAAAATAAAATGAAAATAATTTTTAAAAACTGGCCACAGTTTATTAATTTCGGTAACATGAATATACAGTGCCATCTTGTATCTGTGCATACCATACCTACAAAATTTTAAAAGTAATACTAGAATTATATATTTTCTGCCCACAACATTATATTGTGAACATTGTTATAAAATGTTCGTTTTTAATGGCTGTGGTATTTCATTATATAGACAGGTCATGCCTATATGCTTATAGTCTTTTCCCTGTTCGTTTTCACTGTTTTGGGTGCACTGGGATGAACATCCATAAATGTATATATATCTTTATCATTGTCTTATTATTTCCTTAGAGTAAATTCTTGAAAGTAGAATGGTTTTTTCAAGGGAGGCTGAAAGATTTCTGTTTGAAAATTTTTTTTAATGTTGGCCAAGTTGTTTAAAGCCTTATGTCTTAAGGATAATTTGGGGCTATTCATTTGCAACAATAATAATAAATGTTCCTTGGGGCTTTCACTCTCCCTCTTCATTTTACATTTTATCCATAGGTGAGCACATTGTTTTTCACAAGATGCCCCAAAGTGTATTTTTTTGCTCTAAGGTCTGAGTGTTATATCTAGCTTCCTTTTTGACATTTCCAGCATATGATCCCTGACTATCTCAAGTTTATTATATCCAAAATTGAATTCTTAAGTTCTCCTTTTATTTATTTATAAGTATTTTATTATTTACTTATTTAATTTTTGGCTGTGTTGGGTCTTAGTTGCAGCACGTGGGATCTTTGTTGTGGCATGTGGGCTTCTCTCTAGTTGTGGTATGTGGGCTTCTCTTTACTTGTGGTGTCCGGGTTTTCTCTGTCTAGTTGTGGTACACGGGTTTTCTCTCTCTAGTTGTGGCATGTGGGCTCCAGAGCATATGGGCTCTGTAGTTGCGGCACACGGGCTCAGTAGTTGTGGTGCGTGGGCTCAGTAGTTGTGGTGCGCGGGCTTAGTTGCCCTGTGGTGTGTGGGATCTTAGTTCCCCAACCAGGGATTGAACCTGAGTCCCCTGCAATGGAAGGCAGATTCTTTACCACTGGACCACCGGGGAAGTCGTGTTCCCCCCCCCACCCCCCTCCCGCCTTTTAAAGAGGTAATGAATCATTAAAGATTTTCTCTTAATAGATACCTGTTTATCTGTTAAAAAGGTTCAGTTGTTGATTATACATAGTTACTTTTATTACAAAGTTTATTTTAGTAACTTTTGAAAAAAATTAATAAATAATTGATTTACCAGCATCACCAAAATGGGGTGTTCTGATAAACTCAAAGATTGGTGTTAATAAAGGCCAAGTTTAAAAAGTAAAGATTCACCTTCTGTTTAAAGTCCATGCTCTTAAAATATTTATTTACTTAAGCAACAGAGTTCTTTAAAACAGTAAATATAATTGATTTTAAAAGACTGAACATCTGCAATCAGTGTTAGTGTGGTCTGAGTCTGAGTGCCAGATTCTGTGATATCTCTTAAATTAAGACAGTAGATCCCAAACTGGGAATTTTTCAGAATTTCTTTAAAAAATTTGTTATTGAGGTATAGTTGTTTTACAATATTATATAATTTTCAGGTGTGCAACATAGTGATTCACAGTTTTTAAAGGTTATATTCCATTTATAGTTATTATAGGAAATCTTTTTGAAAATCTAGTTCCTGCTTTTAATAAAATGACATACTAAAATTTTTTTTCAGTTAACTGAAAGTTCAGTTTAAATTAATTTTTTTTACTGTATTAACATTACCTGAATACATTTAATTAGAGATTCCTTTTTCCCCCTCTAGGATATATATTACTTTCTCTGTGGAAAAAATACCCATCTGTGTTTGCTAAAGATAGGTTTTAGTTCTAAAGGTAGGTTTTAAATGTTGCCATTTCTGGCAAAACTCATTGTGCAGAAAAATCAGTACTCATTTGACCTAAAGAGTTAGTGGTTATGTTGAATTAATAAAATCTGAATACTGTAATCATTTTAAAGGTGTGTACATACTTTTCGGGGGAGTATTTGTATTCTTATAAATTGTGGTAAAATATACATAGCATAGTACTTACCATTTTAACCATTTTTAAGTATTCAGTCAAGTGGCATTAAAATAAATTCACATTGCTGATCAGTGATCACCACAGGCCATCTCCAGAACTTTTTCATCATTCCATACTGAAACTCTGTACCCGGTAAACACTAACTCCCCATTCGTTCTTCTTCTCCCTATCCCTCCCCATCTCTGGCAATTCACATTTTACTTTCTGTCTCTGAATTTGACTATTCTAGGAATCTCATATAAGTGGAATTACATAGTATTTGTGTTTCTGCAACTGGCTTATTTCGCTTAGCATGATATTTTCAAAGTTCGTTCTTGTTGTGGTTTGTGATAGGATTTCCTTTTTTAAGGCTGAAAAATATTCCATTGTGTATATATATATATATATATATATATATATATATATATATATATATATACCACATTTTGCTTCTTTGTTCATTTGCCAGTGGACATTTGGGTTGTTTCTATCTTTTGACTATTGTGAATAATGCTTCTATGAACATTGGTGTACAAATATGTTATTCGAGTCCTTGCTTTCAGTTCTTTTGTGTGTATACTTAGAAGTAGAATTGCTGGTTCATGTAGTAATTCTATATTTAATTTTTTAAGTAACCACCATACTTTTTTCCACAGCAGGTGTACCATTTTATATTCCCCAAAACAATGCATAGGGGTTCCAGTTTTTCCACATGTACCTTAACACTAATTTTCTGTTTATTTTTCTTTTTTATTTGTTTCATAAAATAGCTATCCAAATGGGTGTGAAGTGGTATCTCGTGGTTTTGATATGCATTTGCCAAATGATCAGTCATGTTGAGCATCTTTTCATGTGCTTATTGGCCATTTGTATATCTTTAGAGAAGTGTCTATTCAAGTCCTTTGCCTGTTTTTAAAATTGGCTTGTTTATTTTTTGTTGTGGAGTTTTAAGGGCGCTTTATATATTCTGGCTATTAATCTCTTATCAGATATGTAATTTATAATTATTTTCACCCATTCTGTGGGTTGCTGTTTTACTCTTTTGATAGTGTCCATTGACACTTTTTGACATTTGACCATGTATACATGGATTTATTTCTGGGCTCTCTGTTCTGTTCCATTGGTCTGTTATGTCTGTCTTTATGCCAGTACTGTACCATTTTGATTACTGTAGCTTTGTAGAAAAATTTGAGATTAGGGAGTCTGAGTTTTCCAATTTCTTCCTTTTCAGTATTGTTTTGGCTGTTGTTTCTTGATATACTCCATATGAATTTTTGGATGGCTTTTCCTATTTCTGCAAAAAAAAAATTGGAATTTTGATAGGGATTGCTTTGAATTTGTATTGTCAGGTTAACAAAATTGTCTTTCAGTCTATCAACGTGAGATGTCTATTTATTGTGTCTACTTTAATTTCTTTATCCATCTTTTTTAGTTTTCAATGTGCACGTCTTTCACTTCCTTGACTAAAGTTTACTCCTGAGTATTTTATTCTTTTTGATGCTATTGTAAATGGAATTATTTTACTATTTCAGACTATTAGTGAATAGAAATGCAGCTGATTTTTGTGTGTTGATTTGTATCCTAGTATTTTGATGAATTTACTTATTCTAACAATGTTTTTTTGTGGAATCTTTAGGGGATTCTACATATATGATCATGTCATCTTCAGACAGATAATTATACTTCTTCCATTCCAGTTTGGATGCTTTTTGTTTGTTTTAGAAGTAATGAAATCAGTCATCCTTGTTCCTGCTCTTAGAGGAAAAGCTTTCAGTCTTACACCATTGAGTATGGTGTAAGCTGTGGGGTTTTTCTATTATATATTTTCATTAAGTTGAGGTAGTTTCTTTTCCTAGTTGGATGTTTTTATCATAAAAGGGTAGTGTGTTTTGTCAAATCCTTTTTCTGCATCAATTGAGATGGTTATGTGGTTTTTCTCCTTCATTCTCTTAAGGTGGCATATCACATTGATTAACTTTAGTATGTTGAACTGTTCTTGCACTCCAGCAATAAATCCTACTTGGTCATGGTGTACAGTCCTTTTGCTATGCCACTGAATTTAGTTTGCTGGTATTTTGTTCAGGATTTTTGCATCATTGTTCATAGGGATATTGATCTGTACTTTTCTTGTACTGTCTTTGGTTTGTTATCTGGACAAAGCTGACCTTAGGAAGCGTTTCTTCCTCTTCAGGTTTTGGGAAGAGTTTGAGAAGGATTGGTGTTAGTTCTTCTTTAAATCTTTGGTAGAACCCACCAGTGAAGCCATCAGGTTGAGTATTTTTCTTTTTCAGGAGATTTTTGATTACTTATTCAATCTTCTTACTAATTGTAGATCTATTCAGCTTCTCTTCCCTCCCTCCCTCCCAGTATTGGTAGGTTTTGTGTTTCTAGGAATTTGTCCATTTTATCTAGGTTATTCCATTTGTTGGCATACTATTGTTACAGTACTCTGCTACTATCATATTTATTTCTGGTAAGTAATGTCCCCACTTTCAATTCTGATGTAAGTTATTTCAGTCTTCTCTCTTTCTTAATCCATCTAGCTAAAGGTTTGTCAATTTTTTTAACCTTTTTCAAAACCAACTCTGGTTTTATTGATTTTTTTACTCTGTTTTTCTATTTTCTCTCTCTGTTCTGCTGTTTATTATTTCTTTCCTTCTGTTAGCTTTGAGTTTTCTCTTGGGGCACACCATCTTAATTTCTATATAGCTTTATAAGTCGTCTGGTAAATGATGGTATGTGAGTCTTTAAGCTTTACCCTTCAAGGTAGCCTTCACTATTCTTACACCTTTGTATTTCCAAATGGATTTTAGAGTAATACTGTCAGTTTCTGCATATAGTAAAAGAAAACCTGCTGGTATTTTGATTAGGATTGTATTGAATCTCTAGATTAATTTGGGGAGAATTGACATCTTTACAAAATTGAAACTCTGAGAATCTGCAAATGTGAATTTGTTATTTAGTATGTTTTAAATTTCTCTCAGGATCAAGATTTTTTGTTTGTTTTCTGTGTTTTGTTTTAGGTAAGTGAAATAATAGCATTTTTTTTTCTTTTTTGGTGCCACTGGGAACTCTTCAGTATGGAAGAAAAAATTGACATTGAAGGAAAGAAAAGAAGAATTGTTGGAGTCAAGATCTTAAAAGGAAGGAAGGCAGAGTATATGAGACAGATGCTGGTGGGTTGATAGTTGTGATGGCAGGAATTTGAGGAGCTTCTCTTCTGATTGCTTTTTTTTCCTGTCAGTAGAATAGGTAGCAAAGTTATCAGCTGAAAGTGAGGATTAAGGATGGGTATTGCAGATGTGAAGAGATAGAATATGGTATTAAATAATCAACTAGGAAATTGGGAAATGGAAGATTACTGGGCAGTATGAAGGGAATATTTAAGATTTGAGGTTCATGACCTTCATGAATTTTGTCAGATTAATTAGCCTAGTTAGCATGGTTGTTTATTTTTCAGCCATATTCAGCTACATAGGAGCAGGCCCTCCTCAGGGGTGAATTTTCTCCCAGGAAATGTGGCGGAAGGAGGGAGAGTGGGAGCCAAGGGACTAAGGATATATGAAAATTAAACTGGATAAGGAGGCATGTAAGAAACATAGAGTGGGTGAGGGACAGTGAAAACATGGTAGGCTTAATAAATTGTGGAACCTAGTGGGATCAAAAGATTGTTGGAATTAGGTTATTAGAGACTGTAAGCTGGAAATACAGGAGGTGGTGGTTAGAGTCCTACATGCCAATTTAATTTCATGCCAGTAAATAATTTACGGTACTGTCAGATTTTTGTTGGTTATTGTTTTGATATTAATCTTTGTTTGATAAATATATGTATAGGACAGTCCAGATTCCTTTATCTAAGACCTTTTGGGCCAGATATGTTTTGGATTGCTTCTTTTTTTCCTCCGTACTCTTTTCAGGAGTTATCAATTTTTATTTTTCAAAAAACTAACTTTTGGCTTTGTTAATCTCTGTTGTATGTTTGTTTTCTATTTCATTACTTTTTGCTCTTACCTTTATTTCATCATTTGTACTGTTCTGGGGTTTAGTTTGTTCTTTTTGTTACTCTTTCAGATGGTTGCTTAGAACATTGGTTTTTGGCCTTTCAAGTGTATATGTATTTTAAAGCTAAAATTTTTCCTCTTAAGAATAGTTTCAGCTGCATTCTATGTATTTTAATAGGAAGTGTTTTAATGGCATTCCATTAAAATTTTTTTCTAATTTTCACTGTGATTTCTTCTTTGACCCATGGGCTATTTAGAAGTTTATTGCTTAATTTTCACATATATAAGGATTTTCTAGTTATATTGTTGTTATTAATTCATAGCTCAATTTGAGCTCAGAGAAACATGTCTGTCCTTTGAAATTTGTTAACACTTAGTTTTGGTCCAGCGTATGGTCGTTTTTGGTAAATGTTTTTTATGTACTTACAAAGAATGTATTTTCTGCATTTGTTACGTATAATGTTTTGTATGTCAGTTAGGTTGTTAATTGTAAAGTTCAAATCTGTTCCTGTTTCTTCTAGTCCGCTTGTTCCTTGTTTTGGTGTGCTTGTTCCTTTCTCCTTTACTGAGAAAGCTGTGTTAAAATCAACTTGCTAGAATTGTGGACTTCACGTAGTTCCTTTCATGTTGGCTTTATATACCATACTCTAGTTTCTTAGTTTAAGTTTATTTAGAAAAAGTATTTTTTAATCTGTAAAATTCAGTACAATATTTTAGCAAACTGGTCTATGGGGGAAAGTCACAAATTACCTTCCAAATGTAATTTGTTGAATATTAGAAGCACGTGTAGACAGTTTGAAACATCTGCTTAGTGTCAACAAAGGGAATATGCATCTCTGATGTTTCTGTCAATAAGAAAGATATTACAGTATTGTAAGCTTTTGAGCTATTATCTGTCATGAGTGTTTGTTTTGAATAAATTTCTAATTGCCTTTCATATTTGGTCCTTGATTTTGCTTAAATTTGTAGAATGCCCCAAACATGATGAAAAAATGTTAAATCGTGGAGAAGGAAAACAAAGCCAGGGAGAAAGTTATTGCATATGAAGTCATATAGTGTGCATTTTACATCCTAACCATGATAATTTACTATGATAAATGGACATTTTCTATGTTTAGTTAAATTTTAAAAGAGAAGTGATTGGGGGTTATCAGTTGATATGTAACATAATTTTTCCTATTTAAAATATTGGAAAACAAGTTCCTGGTTAGGGTTTTGCACAGAATATCTGCTTTTCAGGAAAAGATACCTGACTTAGGTGTTACCAGGTGCATTCAAGTTTAGAATTGCTGTGCCTTCCTGGTGAATTGAACTTTATTGTAATGAAATATCCCACTATATTCTTATCCATATCTATCTATCTATCTGTTTCATGCATCAAAGTTTTCTATGGTAAAGTATAGCCACACAAGCTTTCTTTTGGTTTGTGTTTTATAAAAGATATCTTTCTCCATGCTTTTATGCTTATTCTTTCTGTATCCCCATGTCAGATATATCCTCTATAATCATCTTATAATTAGGTTTTATTTTTTTTAAATCTTATTTGGATTATTTATTAGTCCATTTTCCCCCTCTGTTAGCTTGTTAGCTGTACAGGTGGCTCTTCATGTCTGCGGGTTTTGTACCCGTGGGTTCATCCAACTGTAGATTGAAAATATCCAGGAAAAAAAATTACAGAAAATCCCAAAAGCAAAGCTTGAATTTACTGCATGCCAACAACTATTTACATAGCATTTATATTTTATTATGTATTATAAGTAATCTAAGGATGATTAAAAGTATATGAGAGGATTTGTGTGGGTTATATGCAAATGCTATGCCATTTTATATAAGGAACTTGCGCATCCTCAGATTTTGGTATCCTCTCAGGGTCCTGGAACCAATCCTCTACAGATACCAAGGAACGACTATATATACTCTTACTGTCTTTCTAGTGGTTATCTCAGAGATTGCCACATGCATCTTTCATGTTTTGAAGTCTAAAGTAAATGAGAACTTTTTCCATTTCCTAATCAATGAAAGTGTTTTAGAACACTTTAACTTCATTTACTACCCTTCCCAATTATGTATTGTTGTGCATTGTAATATTTTAAATTCCACAAAATACTGTCATTATTTTATTTAGTCAGTATTCATTTAGAGTTACATATTTAGCCCATTCATTATATTTCCTTTTTTTGGTGCATATCCAAGCTGTATCTGCAATCCCTCTTTTCCTTCTTGAAGAAGTCTCTTCAGTGTTCCCTGGTGACAAATTTTCTGATTCTGTTTGGCTAAAAATGTCTCTATTTTGCCTTTATTTCTGAAGGGTTTTTTTTTTTTTGCCAGATACAGAGTTCTATCTTGGCATTTCCCCTGTTCCGAGCGCTCTGAGGATATCATTTTGTTGTCTTTTGGCTTCCATTATTTATTCAAAGAAGCCAGCTATATCTTACTGTTACTCTTAAAGTTAATTTTTCTGGCTACTTTTAAGTTCTGTTTGTGGCTGTTTCTGTCTCTTTGTTTCTGTCCCTCCAACCTCCCCCTTTACTTTGATTTGCCTAAGTGTGGTTTTCTTTGTATTTGTTTTGCTTGGGAGTTTGTAGATATTCTTGGATCTGTGGCTTGATGTCATTGATCAGTTTTTTAAAGTTTTAAACTATTAGGTCTTTAAATATCTTTTCTTTCTCATATGTTCTTGCCTTCCTTTCTGGGACTCCAGTTACATGAATTTTGGATCTTTTCTTCATGTTTCATAATATTTTCACACTCTTCTGTATTTCCCATTCTTGTGTCTTTTTGGGCTTCAGTGTATTTTCTTCTTTCCTATCTTCTGGGTCATTGGTTCTTTCGTCAGCTGTATCTAACCTATTGTTAAACTCATCCATCAATTTCTCAATTTCTGTTTTTAAAATTGTATTTTTCAATTCTCTGTTTTCCATGTTTTTAGTGTTGTTTGCTAAAATTCTTCATTTTAAAAAATCCTTTTAACACATTAGATTATTTTAAAACTGTTTTCTGGGATTTCCTGGTTTTGCAGTGGTTAAGAATCTGCCTGCCAATGCAGGGGGACACAGGTTCGAGCCCTGGTCTGGAAAGATCCCACGTGCTGCGGAGCAACCAAGGCCCGTGCACCACAACTACTGAGCCTGAGCTCTAGAGCCTGTGAGCCACAACTACTGAGCCCGCGTGCCTAGAGCCTGTGCTCTACAACAAGAGAAGCCACCACAGTTAGAAGCTCACGCACCACAAAGAGTAGGCCCCGCTTGCCACAACTAGAGAAAGCCCACGTGCAGCAACAAAGACCCAGCACAGCCAATAAATAAATAAATAAATAAAGTTATTAAATCTGGTCAAAAGTATGGATCATTAAAAAAAATAAAAAACTTTTCTGCTAACACCATTATCTGAATCTATTATGGGTCTATTTCTGGTGCCATTTTAAAGTCTTAGTTTTCAGTCAGATCTTGATGGGTTGTTTTATTTTAGACATTTCATATGAAAAATGATAGGATAATTTGAATTTTGGAGTCTTCTTGCTGATAAGATTTACTTTTGCTAAAACCTTTTGGGAAGATTTTACTGGCATGCAGCTAGGCTAATGATACTAGGTAGCCCAGATTACCTCAGTATAGTCAGATTGAGAAGATTTGAAGCTATACTTTCTTTCCTTTTGTGGCCTGGTCTATTTCTGGTTTATCTTTTACCTAGGGTATAGTCCTTTAGATTCCCTCCAGCTTCCCAGTGTGTTTACTGGAGCTATTCCTCCTAGCCAGGCTCTGAATTGAATTTTCGTGTCCCCACCCAAAAAAGTGTGGAAAGCTCTGCTTAGCTTCTCAGCCTCTCAACTAGTGTTTTAAGAATTTATGAATGATTCTAGGGGAAAACGAGTCTAAAGTCTGGCCCCACCTGTTTCTTCTAGGTCCCAGTCCTGCAAATTCTCACTGTCCTGAAAGTTCTTCAGTTGTTTTAAACAGGTTACTTTTTTTTTTTTTTGGCGGTACGCGGACCTCTCACTGCTGTGGCGTCTTCCGTTGTGGAGCACAGGCTCCGGACGCGCAGGCTCAGCGGTCATGGCTCACGGGCCCCGCCGCTCCGCGGCATGTGGGATCTTCCTGGACCGGGGCACGAACCTGCGTCCCTTGCATCGGCAGGTGGACTCTTAACCACTGCGCCACCAGGGAAGCCCAAACAGATTACTTTTTGTTTTGCTTTTCTAGTGGTTCTCAGGGAAAGACAGGTTTGAAGCAACCTACTCCACCATTGTCAAAAGCAAAATGCTCAGATATGTTCAGAATTTTTCAGATTATACAAGTGCATATACCTTATAGGAGTTAACATATTATCTCTGTGGTGAAATGTGTGAATATTTATGTTGCCTGCTACAGTGCAAGTTTTCATAATGGGAATTGGATGTGCTGTGATCTATTATAGAACATGATTTGGAGTAAGCCAACTTCTATTGTTTATATTGCAGTCTGTTGAGAAAACAGAAACACTCCACAGCACAGCTGCTTGTTTAATTGATTCCTACCAGTGACTAGCCATCTTTCAGTTCCTCTCATGTTTCCTGCTCATTCTTGTCATAGGGTTTTTGCACATGCTATTCTGTCTGCCTAGTAAGTATATGTGCATTCTCAGGTTTGAGTATGAAGCAGTTCTCAGTGAAGCCTGCCCTGACCATGAATTTAGGTCAGATAAAAGAACTTTTGTACAAACTCAATTATATGATGGTTTGCCTAATGTCTGTTTTCCCCTACTAGACTCTGGACTGTGAGATCAGAAATTATGCCTTTTTTCCTTGACCATTTTATCATATGTACCTAGTTCAGTGTTTGGAAGTACCTGTTTTGCAAGTAGGTGATCACTGAATAGGTTATCAGTTGTTAATAGTTGAGCAATTAATATTTGTATAAATAAAGAAATAACAGAATGATAAGGGAAGATATGTAAGAAATGCTGTGCTGATGATAATGATGGTTGTGATAAGAATGGGAAACTCACTGCTTTTGAGCAAAAGCCAGATTTATTTAAACACTGGATTTGCATAGTTCAGTTGAAGTTTTATAGAGTTACATGTACAATATTAAAAATACTTCAAAAAATTCCCTTGAGAAATTGTTATTATGTTATAACATTTGTCTCCCATCCCCCATCCCTCTGTAAATATTTTATTATGTAAATTTTGAAAGTACTGGGTTTTTGACACAACTGTCATTCAGAGCATGACAAGTTATATCATTGCCAGTCATTCTACTGTAGAGATAAATGGAATAAAAAATCATTGTTTTTGAAAGATTCACAGTCTCAAAGGGAAATAATCTTGGAATTTATACAGATGTACCCACAAAATAAGGTGGTATGATTTATTCTACCAAGGGGAATTGGTCTTGGCTTCATCAGGGTGGTAACATTCAAAGTGAATCTTGGCTGATAAGGAGGAGATAATTAAATGGCCAAAGGAATAGTGTTTCATTTAGGTGCATATTATTATGAAAGTATATAATGTCTTTGTGGATTGACAAATAGTAATTTTGCTAGTGGCTAGGGCAGTTTGCAAAAAGAATTTGTAAAGGCAGATTGGGGCTACCCAGATTATTAGTTTATCCTTTGACATGGAGGCTATCAAAAGCTTTTAAGGATATTCTGTAATGTTTGAGAGTAGAAATTCTAGAGACTCCCTGAGTTCATATTACAAGCTCTGCCTCTTACTAGCTGAGTGACCTTGGGCACATTACTTAACAGCTCTCTGCCTTAATATCCCTATTTATAAAATGGAGATGATAATTATAACTCAGAAGATTAAAGTTATGATTGAATGAGTTAAGGCATATTAGGTACTTAGAAAAGTGCCTGGCACATAGAAAAATCTCAGTAAGTGTTGCTCTTGTTTTGCTGTTATTATATTCATTGAGGAAAAACTCAAAGGTTATATATAATTGCACTCTTTTAGCCAGAACTAGAGGCATGAAAAGTTTCAGGAGATATTTTAAGGGTAAAATTAACAAGGCTTCAACTTGTTTACTAATTTTATGTAATGAAAAATTTCAATTAATAATGGAGTCTGTATGCACTATAAAGGCAGGTTTGAAATTTGTATAATAACATTTTCATGAGTTGCAAACTTATAGAACTTAAATTTTCTAATTTGTGTTTTCTTTTATATCTTATAGAAAATTTCAGCTGTAGCCCTTGAACTAGAAGCTGAAATAATAGAAGCTGTGTACCATGCATTAGGGTATTGAAGAAAATTAATTTTTGAATTAAATATTTGGAATATAAGGAAGGAAAGGTGACTGAAAATGGGGCGGAAGAAAATACAAATCACACGCATAATGGATGAAAGGAACCGACAGGTAAATGAAATTTTTAATTATCTATTTAATTGGTGTAAATTTTTTTAAAAAGGAGTGTAGGATAGAATGGTTGATTTTTTTTAAAAAAATTGAAGTCTAAATATTTTTATTTTCAGGCTACATTAAAACATTTAGCAATCAAAAGCTTTTGACTTTTCATCATGTGCTTTAAAGAAACTTTTTTTTTTATTATAGAAATCAGTTTTGTTCATTATAGAAAACATAAATAAGCAGAATAGGAAAAGTAAAATCACTGCAATTCCACTACTACCATCCATTGTGTAGGTTTATCATAATATATTTAGTCTTCTGTACACTTGATTATGTTTGTTAGTTTTCCATATATTGATGATTATTTTAAATTACCACCTCTGTTGTCATAATTAGGTAATACCTAAGTTAACTGTGGTTATCAGTGAATGTGTTCTGGTCAGTTAGATTTTCTGATTCACCAACAAATAATGAGAATTTTTTTTACAGCTATTATAAATATTTCTAAATCATTTATGTATATATCTCAGCTTTAATTGATAAAATATTATTGAACTTAATTTTCACTACAATGTCAGTAAACCCTTACAAATTCAGGATAGTTATAATGATACTGGTATATGAAGCCCAGAATTGTAAGAGTTTGAAGCAGGGGGTGGCAAACTATGTTCCATGGGCTGGCTGCCTATTTTTTATTTTTATATATAAATAAAGCATTATTAGGACATTGCCACGCCCATTTGTTTACATATTGTCTTTGGCTGCTTTCACACTAAAACCACAGAGTTGAGTAGTTGCCCCAGAGACTGTATGGCCCATAGACCTGAAATCTTTACTCCCTGGCCCTTTAAGAAAAAGTTTGCCAATCCCGTTATTTAAAGGAAGGAAGGAAAAATAATATCATAGACTATTGTAAAGGAACTACTATTGAAAGCGTATGCAGAAGGGAGGGATACTATCTCCAGAAAGGTTGCATATCAGAAGTTTCAAGAATAGCTGGTTTTTGGAAGCTTACCAGGAATAGAACAGTACTAAAGATGTGTACTGTAAAGTCTGAGTAGTAGTTCATCCAGTAATACAGATGCAATTGGAGACAAAACTCAACTGAGCAGCTGGTAAAGAAGTTAGTGGAAGTGGTTAGGGTTGCTGATAGACCAAACTGAAGAGGTCCCCTTGTTTCAGCTCATGAAGATTCCTTAGCTAAAGTGTTAAGGCTCACACAGTATGATTCGTTATGAAGGTTGATAAAATAGTGAAGACTGATAAAATAATCATACCATCATTCCAAAGGAATGATTCTAGCAAGATTGCAAGTAAATTTCCCTCCACAAGTCTGAGGATTGTGACATGTAGAGGGGGCATGGGGACCTGTTTCATGATCATGTGCAGCATAAATGTAAAATAGGATTTATTGGGGAATAACGTACAAGCAGAGGAGCACCTAAGATCCCTTCAGCTCTCGGTATCCCATACAGAGTCATGTTTAAATTGAGCATAGATAGACTAGAACTACTAGTGGAAAGGACTCCACATGTTTAGAGGGAAAGGACAACTAGGAATATGTAAGTGACTGTGTAATGGGAACTTTTTAAGTTAAGGAAATGACCTGGTTAAAAAAATGGGGCCTGCCACTATATCTCAGCAACTAGAAATAGCCTATTCCTGTGTTGAATTTACCTGCTAAGTCAGCTTCTTGCCAAGCTGCCAAATGGGACAAGGGTATCTGAATTTCTCCTCAGATGATTTTGGCAAAAAAAAGTGCAGAAAACATAAAAAAGAGGTAGTTAGGTAGTTTATTTTTAAGGTTAGATTAGGAACAATTTGTCATAAACTAAAAGGGTATCTTAATTTTACTGATTTTGGAATTTGTGGATTCTGAGTTAAAAGTTTCATTATTCTTGAATTAAAGAGAAAATATCATTCCCATGCAGAAGAGATGTCATTTATTTCATCCACATTTGAATACCTACTTTATCTGAGATACTGCTAGGCACTGGGAACTCATTAAATACATTTAAGTGTATTGCAAATAGAAGTAAGCTTAGGTAATAGAAGTGTTTATGGAAGAAACCACCAACCTCTGATGGTGGGGTAGTTCAGGGAGCAGTTACTGAAGGAGGTAATAGCAAATAGAGTTTTGAATTACTAGAGTTTTTGAGCTAGTAAGTTAAATAACACACTTAAAGTCATTGGAACATGACGTGTTCTTTTGTGCAACATTATGTTTGTGAAATTCATCATTGTTGTTGCATGGAGATGTATTCTATACATTTTCATTGATGTATAATATTCCATTGTGTGACTAGAACACAGTGTATATATTTATTCTCTTGTAAATAGGCTTTTGGATTTTAGATCTACTATTCATTTGGAATTTGTTTTTGTGTGTGGTTTGAGGTGTAGGGGTCAAAATTTGATATTTTTCAGATGGATTTTCAGTTGACCCAGTGCAATTTATTGCAAAAACCATACCAAGAAAGCAGAACAGAACACATGCTCTTCATAAAAAACTCAACAACAGGCATAATTAATCTATGATGCTAGAAGTTAGGTTAATGATCTTCCTTGGGACAAGGTGATAATGACTTGGAGACAGGACAAAAGAGTGTTTCTGGGGTGGTGTATACTAGATTTAAGGCCATATTCTTTTCTTTGAAAATTCACTGAGCCACACACTCAGGATTTGTGAGCTTTCCTTTATGTTATGCTTTAGTACAAAGTTTACATTTTAAAAAGAACTAGACCAAGAAGGACAAACACACAGTTTCATCAAAAGCTTCTAAGTGGAAGTGAAGTCTTTCATCCCTCTAAAGTTTTGGCATCTTCAGTCCTTTTTGCTTCAGCAGCTTTCTCATGTCTTAGAACAGGTATTTGGTGTGTTTCACTCTTTTTGTAGTTGATCTCAGTGGGTTCTTTGGTCTTCCATCAGTCACTCCATTTTACTTAGAGACAGACATCCTCTTATACTTTAAATAAAAAATGAAATAGAGTTTAAAAAATTATTTTAAGGCAGAATACAGAGAACAAGCAATACCTCAAACACTGTTACTTTCATTATCCAGAAGTAGTGTATGTCAATTCTGACATATTTGCTGCAGATATCTTCCCTTGTAGAAGAAAAAAATTTTAAATTTACTGTCCTCTATAATTTTTCCTAGTCTCATTCCTCTTTGCTTCCCCAAAGTAACCCCCATCATGGATTTAATTTGTATTTTCTTTATTACTTAAGCACATATTACTGAATATTGTTTCAACATGGTTTAAAAATTTTACATAATAGCATTATTATCTGCACATGCTTTTTTACTAAATGTAGTGTTTTGGAGAGTTGTCTGTGTAATTCATTTAGTACAACTAGTTCGTAGGAAAGAATATGCCTCAATTCATTTATCAGTACTTCTATCAAAGAACATTTAGGTTGTTTCCAGTTTTTTAGAAATTTTGCTGCGTATGTTATGTTAGAAATGATGCTAAAGCTACATCTGTGGACATGTCTCGGTGATAAATATCTAGAGGAGTTGCTGGGTTGAGTATGTCTGTCATAGCTTTACTGTGTGGTATTCAAGTTGCTCTCCAAAGTGGTTGTACCAGATACACTACAGTAATTTATGAAAATTTCTTTTACCTATACACTTTGCCTTTCTCCTTCCTTTCTCTCTCACTTTATTTTTTCATTTTTTAAAATATATTTTTTGGTCTAATGAAGGTGAAATGTTACCTGTTTTTGTGATTTGCCCACTTTTTGCTGGATTGTTGATTTTTTTCTTAAAAGTTCTTTATATATTTTAGATATTCTATATGTACTTAATCTGTTTCAGATACTATCTTTCAGTCTTTACCAAAACACTTTATAAACACTTTAATGATAGAACTTATTACAGTGTTTTATAGTAGTTTATATTGCCTTTACCAATAGATTGTGAACACTTTAAAATGTGTTAAGGCTTGTTTAATTTCCTAAATCATGATCAAGTTTTGGTAAATGTTCCAAGTGGACTTGAGATAAATGTGTATTCTTTTAATTGTTGGATGCAGGATTCTACATATGTCTATTCAGTCTTATTCTGTGTTCACATTATCTGTATTCTTTGTGTTTTTTTTTATGTATTTGGTTTTGGCTCATTGAGACCTGTCAGTAATTGCACTTACCACAATGATGGATTTGTCAATTTCTCTCTATATTTTATTAGCTTAATACATATTGTTTTATATATTTGGGGAATATTTCATTAGGCTCATACATATTTAGAATTGTTATATCTTCTTGGTGAATTTTTTAATACATATTGACTTTTTCTGTCCTCAGGAAGGCATGTCTGTCTTAAATCTACTTAAATCTACCGTCTCACATTAATATAGCTACATCTTTCTTTTGGCCAGTATTTTCTTGATAGGTCTAGTTCTCTACATTTACATTCAACCTATGTCTTTATGCTTTAGGTATATCTTTTGTAAATAGTGTATGGCTGGATTTTGTTTTTTATCTAGTCTGATAATATATTTTGACTCTCCATTTTACGTGGATCTTATTCTTTGTCATCCTTTGTATATATATTTGGACTGGTTTATACCATCTTAGTTGATTATTTCAATTTACTGTGAGAACCTGTTAAATAGAGGTCCTGGAGGTAAAACTCACAAAGTGTAGGTGTGCCCTCCCAAGACTGGGTCCCCCTAGAGTTCTTAAGTTTTATACTTGTCCACAGTGATCCTCCAGCAACTTATCAATTACAGTTAAGATTTTCCTACCCCTGTACTGGTTCCTCTGGAGCTCATGGCTCTGGTAATTTATGATTTGTAGTATCTGCCTGTCTGTCTCTAGTTTGGGAGGTAGAAGTTGCCCTGGGACCTCAACTCTCTGAGGGATCTAAGAAGAGTTGTTGATTTTTCAGTTTGTTCAGCTTTTTACTTGTTGTTAGGACAAAGTGGTGACTTCCATGAGTGTTAAGTGCTGGAGCAGAAACTCAAAGTCTCTCCTGGACTTTTAAATTCAACAATGAAATAAAGTATGTCTAAATATATATGATGTGAAAATCTTTACAGGTACTTGGGATTTAAAACATAGAAGGTCTTTTAGAGATGGTACAGTTCAACCTTCTTGAATTCAGAGAATTATATTAGTCCCAGATTTTACCCCAAATCAGGAAAGCTGGTTAGGTTAAAACCAAATGTGTCTCAGTTTACAGAGGCACTGAATTTTGTAGTCTAGCCCTTTAGTCCTATTCTTTTTCTTTATAGTTATTACAGTACTGGAGTAAAACAACAATTTAAAAATAAAATTTATGGGACTTCCCTGGTGGTCCAGTGGTTAAGAATCTGCCTTCTAATGCAGGGCACGTGGGTTTGATCCCTGGTCGGGGAACTAAGATCCCACCTGCTGCGGGGCAACTAAGCCTGCACGCTCTAGAGCATGCATGCTACAACTAGAGAGCCTGCGTGCCACAACTAAGACCCGATGCAGCCAAATAAATAAACATTTAAAAAATTTTTTTAATAAAAATAAAATTTATGTTTATTTTGCCTGATACTGAAATAGCTTTATTAATACTGATATTTTTAAAATTTCATAATATTTAAAATAAAATGAAATTAAATGTTTAATTTGTTTCAAGTAAAAAAATTTTTAAGCCTGTTGCAAAACAAAGATTCAAATTTATAGGAGGAATTCTTAGTAATGAAAGGAATGGTGGCTGCATTAATCCTGACTCTTCCAACATAATTTCTTCAAAAATAGATACAGAAAAACAAGAACAAATAAAACCTACAATCTTGGCACAACTAGAAGACAAAGCATATCTAAATTTTACATTACCTTCAAGTAGAAAATTATTACCAAGTCACAGTGTACTGTTTCTTGAACTTCTACTGTAAGTCTTTGAGGTGAGCAAGCATACATCAGGAAAAAGTATGTGGGAAAGGAGAAGAGGAAACCTTGTAGCTATCTTAAGATTGATTTGAAATCACTACCAAAAAGAGGAATTCTACCCTAAGTCCAAAAATTCTGAAAAATACTATTTGTAGGTCAGAAGAGACCACAGGTAAAGAAAGAACTTAAATGTATGTAGTGCTCAAGGAAGTATTATATATAGTCTTGAAAAGGTAACTATTTGAGGGAGAAGAGGGTAAAAAGGAAGGCAGAGGTACTCTTTGGAGAATGCTAGTTGAATGGAAATGAATATATGGATATATACAAATGGATAGATGTATATATCCTTCAAGACAAAAGAATATGCAAATATATATAAATATACATATATATTTATTTATCAAAGGGCACAAAGCTCTTCTCCCCACTGCCAGTACCCCCCCCCAAAGCCTTTCATTAAAGGGACCATACTTAACTCCTTTAGAAGGAGAGGTGATCTTGAACTAAGAATATTTAAAACCACTCCCCACTGTTTGTTCTTTCCATAGAAATACAGTGATGCAAGCAGTATTCTCCTATATATACTATTATAAAGAAGAAAACAAAATGATATTTACTACTATTTGGGTGATAAGATTGTTCTCCCAACAATGAAAAAGTGGGAAAAAACTGCTATATGACTTTCCAACCTGCAATAAATTTCCTTAAACAAGTATTTAGGAATGTTACAGACAAAAAAATCATGATTCAGAATTTTGAAATACTCAGAATGGAAGTGGATTTTTTTTATAAGCATGGATGAAACAGAAAGTGATTGAACTCCAGAAAAAAAAAAGATAAAGTCATATCAAAACAAAGACTAAATTACAAAGTGGCCAAGGAATAATAGATTCAAATGAAACCTTAATAGTGATTGAAGGAAGGCAGGGAAACAACTAAATGAATGAAAATGAGATAAGTAATTTCAAAGGGTTTGAGAGAAGTGGTTGAAAAGGGAGATAGATAAAGAAGATCGAACTTATGTATAATTGCAGTCCCTGAAGAAGAAAAATGAAACCATAGGACTAATATTTAAACTATAATTAAAGTTTTCATAAATAAGCGAGAAAGTAAGATGCCAAGGATTAGGTGGACCTGCAGAGATCAACTCTGATACATATCCTACTGAAACTATTGGATTTTAAGATAAAAAAAAAAATCAGGGCTTCTAGGTATAAAACAACAACAAATTTATAAGTGCAGAGAATTAGACTGGCATCGAATTTTGCAAAATCGAGATAATAAAGCACAAGGCAACAGTAGAGCAGCATTTTCAAAAAATGCAGGGAAAAAAGTCTGAAGCAAAGATTTCATTTGCAGTCAAGCTGTATTCAAATACAAAGATTATAAAAGCAAGTTTTAAACATACTAGAGCTCAGGGAATTCTGTACTTATGAGCTGTTAGTGTACAATCTAGTAGAGGATAAGCTTCATACAACTGAGAGATGTCTGAGGAAATAAACAAAAAAATACATGATCAACATTTAATATACTTAATTATAGATTTTAGCCTAAAGCAACAGTGGGGGCAGGGGTAGAAGAATAATGTGTTATATATTATTTATTATATGTTACTTTACTGTGATAAAATAGAAATAAGGCAACTGAGACATGGTAAGAAAGGAGAGGGAAAGAGGAAAGTAGAATAAGCACACTGGTTATCGTTTAGGCAATAGGTGGGAGTTAAAGAATATCATTAAGATTTGACACATCACATAGTGAAAGATTAAACATGAAAACAGGAGACCAAGGGCATTTTTAAAAGCTGTAACTACAAAGGTAACCACTAGAACAAAAATACTAATCTTTGTTAAATTTTTTTAAAATAAAGGAGCAAAGAAAACACCTCATTTAGAGAGAGGGAAAAAAATAGGAAATATACATAATATGTATAAGCATTAAATATTTATTAAAGTATTAAAATGACAGTGAAATCTCTAAGCATTATCAGTCATAATCAATAAATGTGAATAGGACTGTTTATTAAAAGAAAAAACATTTCCAGTTTAGTTCACAAGCTCCAAATATAGGCAAAAAGAGACACACCTAAAATGGAATAATCAGAAAGACTAAAAGTAAAAGTATGGGAAAAGGTATACCAGACAAATGAAAACAATGAGAAAACAGGTTATAATCCTGATATTAGATGATGTAGGATTGTAGACAGAAAAGCATTAAATGGGGCAAAGAAAGATACTTTTCAGTGCTGAAAGCTGTAATTCACCTTGAAGATGTAAGAATTAGGAATAATGGTATACTAAATACTACCTTTATCAAGCAGAAACTGAAAGAGATACAAAGAAACATAAATGGAGACAAACTAGTAATAAGATACTTAAACATAGTAGTCTTAGTATGAAATAGATCAAATGGACAAAAAATAATTGATGGTAAACCAGATCTAAACAGCATAATCAATAAAATTGACTTTAAGTGATATGTTGAACACTACACTTAGAAAATAGAGTATATGAGGGTACAAAGAGCATTCACCAAAATTGATCATATATTACCTAACCAAAGAAACACCAGTAAATTCAATAAAGGAGAATATTACAAACATACGCCGATTACCATGTAGTAAAACCAGAAATTAATTTTGTTTAATGGTTTTTTTGAAAGCTAATTCTACATAAGAATTTCTTTTTTGAAAAGTTTGATGCCAGTCTAACAACTTCTGGGTAAAAAGGGAAATATATAACTAAAATAACATAAGTGTTATGTGTTAGTTGAGATTTATGGTCATCAGTTTAGAAACACAAGGGGGATGTGGGTGTGAGTGTGCACACACATTTAACATTTCCAGTAATTGTCAGCCACTTGCATAAAGATAAAAGGATAATTGGGTAAATGTATGGGGGGTCAATACTTGGTTGGGGCTGTGCTAAGCAAGTATCTTAATGAGAGAAGAGTAGAAGTGAAAAATAGTGATGGACCATGGAATCTAAAGAGAGAAGAAAGGGCATGAGAATATGTAGATAGTAACAAAGTGGTGAGGTAAATGGATTGGAGGACTTGATGAAGGTTAAAGAATTTCTGGAGAGATAATACAAAATAGGAGAGTTGCATAGAAGGCAAAGTGGAATGCATGAAATTGAGATTTTGGAGGTGATGTGATTATTGTTTATGGCAGAGTTAAGGTATGGCAGTAGGAGTGCTTGACATGTGGTGGTGGTTGATCATTTTGGAGGTTGGGAGATAAAGGAACTGAGAGGCTAAGGTATTTGCACTAATTTTTTACACAGATGCTGAAGTCACCAGAGATAAGAGCAGGATTAGAATGAGAAGTAGTTATGTGATACTTATCAGTGCATGAGGGAGAGGGAGAGTGACCAAGGGTCACCACAAAGATTTTTGGGGTGGTATAAATTTCATGGCTTGAGCTTCAGGATATCTGGGGTTTTTAGAGAAGAAGAAAGGAAAATTGAGGAGAGAATGGGGAGCAAAAAGGACATATCTTCCAGACCCTTGAGTACAGGAGATGTAGTATTTAAAAACAAACTAATTAGTCTCTATTTGAGAGGGCTTCAGGTGACATGTTTCAGTTAGAGAAAGAAATATTCAAAGAAGAATTTGAGGACATTGGGGAATTTGCTGATCTAGACTGAATTTCAGTGGGTGCAGTAGAAGAGCTTGGGAAGGAGGAGAAGTATAAATTAGATTAGTGGATGTACTTTGTTGTTTAGGGATTAAAGTCTGAGTAATGAATGGATTACTTGAGGTGGGACTTGGTTTTCTAATGCCATTTTAAGCTGGATGATAAGGGGCCACTGATCAACTGTTTCCTTCTCTGGTTCTTTGCCCACTGCAGCAGAGTGGCAACCAAGGATAAAGGAAGCCTCCTCAGGAGACTGCTCTATTAGAGCCCTTGGAGGTACAGAATATATGTAGGATTGTAGGCCTTTGGCAAATTGGGGAAGAAGACTCATGTGGAGTATGAAGCTAGGAACCTTTTTCAGCTTTGAAATCAGACTCAGTGTTAAAAGAGAACTCATCTTCAGGTAGCCTGTATTCAAGTACTACTAATAACTTGTAATAAAAATATACTTTTTTTTTTGGATTGTCTAGGTCACTTTTACAAAGAGAAAGTTTGGATTAATGAAGAAAGCCTATGAACTTAGTGTGCTCTGTGACTGTGAAATAGCACTCATCATTTTCAACAGCTCTAACAAACTGTTTCAGTATGCCAGCACTGATATGGACAAAGTTCTTCTCAAGTATACAGAATATAATGAACCTCATGAAAGCAGAACCAACTCGGATATTGTTGAGGTAACATATATCTAGTAATGCCTGAATTGTAGATAATAATTAAATCTTGATTTAATAACTTTAACTGTCAGGTTGCTTTTTATATTCAAAATATAAATCGGTTATAGATATAGCTTTTCTCTGAATTGTTTCTTAGAAGGGTCTAATTATTACTATATGATGACCCATTTATGTTATAAGCATATCCTAATCATTGAGAAAAAAATAAACTAGACTGTTGTACTATATACATCAGTATAATCTAACATTTCATCTATGATTACTTATTTTGTATGACTTTTTAAATTAATATTATAAGAAGCTATCACTTTAGACAGTATGAAGTTATAGTTTTAACATGTCTTAATTATTTCGTCACCTCAGTGACTACCCACAACTTTAAACACTAATGAAATGGAAGGGAATGATGTAAATATTATTTCTATTTTGTTAACAGTGCTTTGGTTGTGGGGGGAGGATTGCCTCATTATTTTTTTTAATCTGTTACCCTTTGGTATCTCTCATAGTTCTACCAACCTAATTAAGTGAAAATAAGAAAAGGAGTTTTATAGAATGATTTCAGTCTATTCAGAAAGTGTTTTAAGACAAAACCTTCAAAAAGAAGAACCAATATACTTTCCCATTCAACTATTTTCTGTTGCAAAAATCTTATAAAAGATAACTTTCTATGTATATTTCTAATAACATTTTAAATTAGCATTCTTATTTACTTTTATCTTTTTTGTTTATACTTCGAGGTTTTATTTTATTTTTGTTCGAAATGGATTTTTTTTTTCGCTGCTTGAAAAGACATAATGTTTACTTAGTTTTGTAATATTAGAAAACTGTTTCAATAAATTAGAGATTTCCTTGCTTAAAGTACTGAAATCATGGGAAATGATTCAGAACTAGCCATAAAAGAAGTCCAAATTTAGATTTTATTTGAGAAATTGAAATTAAGATAGAGAAATATACTTTATTGTATAGGAATCTGATTTATTTGCCTCCACAGATTATGTTATAGTTCTGAAAATGCATTTTAAATTTCCCCTATATTTTTCTACCTTAACCATTCCTTTTTGGGCAGTAATTGATTGATTGTTACTGCAAAAAAAAATTCTGCTACTTTTATTAGAAAAATACTTAATTTTTAGCAATTAATTGTTTGAAATGGGAAGTAAAAGTGTAGTATAATTAGAGCTACAATTCCTCTGTTGCTTGATTTTCCCACCATTTTATTTGAGTGGCTCACTCCAGTGTTTATGAAGCTTTTGATCTTGCTTTTGTTGATCACTTCAGTTAAACTACATGGTTACATCTTTGGCCAAACTCCTTAGCACAGTTGTGTTTTAATCAATTGTAAGTTATTTTATATCATTTAGCTTTTATGGTATATCTTATCACTTATGTGCCATATAAACTGCTTAGTAGACTCTCCCCCGGTTATGTATCATAATGCATTTTGAATCGTAATTTTGTAAATTAGGGGATCTTGGTTTGGGTGAGCTTCATAAAGAGACTTTGTAACGGGCTTTCCTTGAAATAGAAGGTATCCCTGGTGTTTAGTTTAAAATGACATTTTAAAAACCTCTGTGTCTTATCAAAAGCTCCACTGCCTTAAGTCAAACAAAAAAATAGAGTTGACTTTAATAGTGTCAACAAATAGATGTTGAAGCTAGTTTCATTATAGAAGGCAATCACCTCCTTAACCCTAACTACTCTGCTCTTTCATTGCAGCAGTTGTTGTTCTTGGCCCCCGGAAGTTGAGGGTACTTCGCACAGCCTAAAGTTTACTTCCTTAGAGAATATGAAGAATATAGTGTGATTTAATCCTCACAGAATTTTCAGACTACCTCAGTCTTCATCTCTGTTGTGGTCAGCAGTCAAAGTGTAAGAGAGTAAATCCCAAACATTTTTTAGCACTCTCCTATATTATAGTTTGCTTTAGTGTGAAGCAAATTGCCATCAATTGCCATTTTGATGTTTTATTTTTTTAATTGAATTTCTTAGATATAAATGAACATGAACCTTACCAGTAGCTCTTTTTGAAGTTCTGAATTATATAAATATAAGACACATTATGTAAATACAAGACAGAAAACATTGGATTATAAGGGATTTAATTTGTTGTGGTAGGATAAAATTATAAGGCTTAATTCACCTTTCTTGTATGTTAATGTCTTACTGAGTTAATCTTCATTATAAGACAGTAGTGGTTACCCTTGTAAGATGGTCTTTATTCCACATGTAAAGGTGATGCAACTACATCCTCACTAGTAGTGCATACATACCTGAGTTCTTTTTATCAGTTGTGGTGATGACTTTATGCTAATGCAGCTACCAAGATTGTTGTGAACCAAACTAAATTAACAGGATAAGAGTAATGACAAATGCTTATATAAAGCTTCCTATGGGCCACTTCCTAAGTGCTTTACAAATATCTTATTTAAGGATATTTTTAGAATATCATTTTAAGTATTTTTTCCTTTTACATATAGTTTCCTTTCAAACTGTTGTAATAATTGGAAGCAAACTTGTTGACGTGCATTTGTTCATTTGACAAAAATATTTGAGGAACTTCTGCATGCTAGGGACTCTGCAAAGTGATATTATTTAGAGATTTCTAATTCAAGCCACGAGACTTTTTTTTTTCTCCTACCTACAGTTCTGTAAAACATTGAGATACACTTTTACCAGTGGAAGATTTTATATTAAACCTCTAACAAATTGGTTCTGGACTCTTGAGCCATCTCATGATGTACTCATTCGCTGAGTACATCAACAATAAATGGAGGCATGAACAACTATAAGTGATCTACTTTAGAGTGTTTCCTTATGCAATATGACCAACAGTGAAACTAACTGAAAATTTTGTGAACAACTTTCATAAGGCCTCTAACCTGAATTCACCCATTTCCTGTTGCATATATGTTAGTCTTTAAAATTAGCAGGGTTTTGCTTTCCCCCAGAACTAAAATATTCTTTGACATAATCTTACATATATTAAAATGGAGTCTTCTGTAGATGTACCAATTTTTCTATTCTGCTGGATCCTACACACAGGCCCTTTGGGGATGTACTGTGGAGAGAAGAGGGATGGGTGCCCTGTATTGTTAACCACATCTGCATAGTCCATGGCATAAGGATGCACATGTTTTTGCCTGTGGAATTAGATCTAATATGTTTTCTGGGAGCACTATAGAATAAATATAATATAGTAAAAGTAAAAGTAGTTGGTATTTGAATATTGTGACGATAAACAGAGGAATACATGATGCTCACATTGATCTACAGGTATTTTTAACCACAGGTATTAGAAACACATCTACAGAGTAGTGTTTTCTATCTTTGCTTTTCCTTGTTTCATATTATTTATATTTTAAAACTAGTCTCTTAAAATTTTAATCAGTTTTAACATTTTAATCATAGTTGATAAGAATTTTTTCTGTATAGCTTTGTTTTTTTTTTTAATCAACAGCATTTACATATTTTAAATTGCATTTAGGAATTTAAAATCAAGGTCTGCAATGTCTTGGATGTATATATCTCCTGCGTTGAGAAAGCTAAATACATGAAAATGGAAATTTACACATTGGTAAATTAGGAGATTGTCATTGGGGTAAACTTCGTAAGAGACTTCATAACTGGATTTCTTTGAAAGGGGAGTATCACTGTTGCAGTTAAAATGACATTTTATTTGAAAATGTTTGTGTGCTGCTTTTCAGGAATATATTCCTTTCAAAAAATGAGTTGTATTACTTCATTCCCTATAGTTCATTAGGAAACATCAAAGATATACATTATATCTTTTTATATTGGTAAGCATTGACACAAAGAAAGGTGGCTGATTTTTGTTTGGTCCTACAAAAGGTAGTAATTTAATTGAAATGTACAAAGAAAATGTTATAACCCCCAAATCTTCTTTTCAGTAAATTGATTTAAAAACTTGTAAACAGTATTATGCAATTTTATAAGAACATTAGATATGTCCTAGAGTATTAGAAACTAGAAATGAAAATCACCAATCTAATTAGTTGCCATTATTCATTCACTTTGAATTTATACTGAATAAAAGCCTAGAACCAATACAAGGGTTTTGCATCAAAATAAAAATTATGCTAAAGGCATGAAGTGAGGATGTTAGCAGCCGCTACACAATAAATACCTGAGATTACTTTTGTATCTACTTTTCTTTCACTTTGCAATAATATTTGAAATATTAAATATATCTGCTCATAATATATTTAAAATAGCATTATATATTTAAAATAGTGACTTGGTGGCATTGGACATTCAGTAAATAGCTTGTGTGGTGATTCAGATCATTGTGCTGTCATTTAAGGGTGTAAATACAGGGGCCATGGCCAGTTATATCTCTTATTAATATCTTGTGAACTGTTCCCAGATAGAGGTATTTTCTTCACCACAGGAGTACTACAGTACTTAAATTATTATTATTTTTTCACTTGCATTATCTCATTTGATCTTCATATCCAAGATAAGCTTTTTCAGAAGCAGAAATTGAGACTAGGGTTAGACTTGCCCAGAGTCATGTAGCAATTTAGTGGGAAAACTGGGATTAGAACCTAGGTCTTTAACATTACCTCCTCCCTTTGTTCCCCAGTTTACCGAATCCATTGGAGCTCTGGGACATTTCACCGTAAATAGATAAGATTTTATACATATACCAGTAATGTATAACATATAGTAAACATGAATAAGTTTTCCTCAATAATGAACAGAAAATTAGTGAAGTAATTGCAACAAGAATAATATACAACATTTATCAAGTACTTATTATGGCCTGGTACTCTTCCCAGGGCTTTTATTTATATTATCTTATTATATTATTGAATCCCTCTAATTATTCCCATTTCGTAGTTGAGGAAATTGAGGCACAGTGATAAATGAAGTAAGATGATGATAATTTGCGTTCTAAAGGAAGAGAAAATCTGCTTTTTTGAGTCTTAATAGTTCTTCCCTGCTTTCAGATTACAAAGGAATTTGGAAATAATATCTCTGAAGATAGGGAATCAATATAAGATGCATCTATCAATTACTAAATAAAAACAGCTGGTAGTAAAAGTGATCATGCCAGGAGTACATTATTTAAAATCAATAGTTCTCAAAGTGTGGTGCCTTTAGCAGCAGCATCAGGATCACCAGAGCACTTGTTAGAAATCTAAGTTCTTGGGCCCCATCTCAGACCTACTGAATCAGAAACTTTTGAGATGAGGCCTAAGCAATCTTGTATTAACTTGAAGTAACTTGTCCCAAGTGCAGTGAGACTAAAAGCTTCAAGTTAGCATGCAATGTCTTAGCAGTGGTTATCCAGCTTTTAAAATATTTTTATCCCTAAGACTATCCTCTGAAATAATTTCAAGCAGTGAGCAAGCACAAATTGTAACTTTTAAGACCTTCTAAAGAGCAATTCAAAGTAGTATGCTGATTTGGTGTGAATTGCAAACTAGGGAACACATTTTTAATGGGTGACCTTTCGATTCAATTCTTTATGGGTTATACGTGCTTCTTTGAGTGTATTTAGGGGGTCTGGTGGGGATGGGTGGGGAGATGGACTCCAGTTCCTCAGCTGAGCAAAAAAGAAAGAAATGACTTTTGTCTCCTGAGATCATCTAGTTACAGAATTTGGAGGCATGATTATGTTTAGGTTTTCTGACAGGATTATTATGTCCTCAGAGAGCCTTTTTGAGCCAATCAATTTTTTTCTCCCCATGTTACAGATGAGGAATGGAACAGACAGGGAGTGTTTAAGAGGCTTGCCTAATGTTTTACAGGGCTGCAGTGGAGCGGCAGGGAAAGGGAAAAAATAATGAAACATCTGAAGACAAGACAAAGCTTTCCTCCACCTCCAGCCCCCTGCCCTGCTCTTTTATTCCTAACAGAGCCTGAAGCAGCAGGATGGTGATTCACAGGGTGAGGCACGAAATCCTCATGGCCCTCCTCCTCTTCCCACATGTCCTGCACCATCACCTCACACAGCAATCACCATAGCTCTTACAATTTCAGTTTTACTCTTTTCATTTTGCTATGTATTTGAATATTATTATTTATCATACAATTATTGGTTTTCATTTATGTGCTTTTTATAAGGAACTATGCATCTCTGCGTGTGATTTTTATTTTCTTGAGGTCAGGTTTTTCTCCATCAGAGATTGATGTTGCTGATATATAAACAGGAGTTCATGGGTGAAAAGGGTGATATATATATATATATATATATATATATATATATATATATATATATATATCACTTCATAATATGGCTCACATTTCTGTAATGCATTTCTTGTGATTATTGATGAATACTTTTGTATCCTTTTTATGTCCCTATGTGTCATGGATTGAATGTTTTAGTACTTACGATGAGATAAATTGTTCTTTTTTTCTCAGGAAGTTCTTTGATACATTGACCAAATTTTTGACCAGTGAGAAAAGGAGGGTACAGAGGATTGGGAGAATGGTCAGAGAAAACTTCCTCTAGAGGTGACACCATCACCTGAGTCCTTTAAAGGATAGGGTTGGAGAGAGAAAAGGGGTTAGAAGAAAGGTGTTGTAGGTCAGGGGGGACAGCTTATGTGGAAAGTAGGAAATGAGGTATAGCATACTTATTTTATGGAATTAAAATCAGCTATGAATAGCTGTAGTGTAGTGTGAAGAGTGGAAATAGCTAAAACCTGAGAAGTAAACCAGATTCCGAAGAGACGTATAATACTTTTGACTTTCTCCTGAAGGTTTGGGTGCCTACTGAAAGAGCCTAATAGAATACCTGCCTGCGGTTTTACTGACTCTCTTGCACTTCCCAAGCTGTAAATTCTGTTAGGATTGCATTGTAACTTTTTTGAAAGGGGCTGAAAAGGGTAAAAGTATTGAATGTAATGCATTATTTCTTCATTTTTTAATTTATTGAACTGATATTTATCATATATATGAGACATTGTACGGGACACTGGGAATATGGTGGTAACTGGCCATATTTCTTCTGTTTTTCTAACAGGATTATGTGTGGCTATTTTATTATCTTACTTCAGAAGTCCCTTTGTTGGATACACTTCAGTATGGATTCAAGGCATTTAGAATCCGAAGATTTTGATGTTTACCACCAAATATTAACCATTCAGCATATAAATATTATATTAGTATTAGAGCTGGAAGCTCATTTAGAGCAAAAGCTGTAGAGTACTCACTGTATTTAACAATGTTATGGGTATGCCTGAAAAGGAGATATATCTATAGTCTAAGTTGTATTTCAGTTCTCTTTTATAAAGGTAGCTAAGGCAGACATGCAGTATACAGGCAGTATGGATATATGTGCAGTATACATATAGAAAAATATAAACCAATATTCATATCATACATATCATATATGATATGATATATCATATCATATAGTTGATGGAATGCCTTGAATACCAGGCTGTAACATTTGATATTTGTCCTATGGGCATTGGGCAGCTGTTAGAAGTGTTTAAAAGTTTAGGCAGTCAAACAGTTGTTGTAAGAATACTCATCTGGCAACAGATAATTAACATTTTAAAAGAAGTTTATAGTTTTAAAAATAGACTGTTACCTCACCTCTTAATTATGGTAGCTTTTTAGTAATGTTGAGATTTGTATGATGATGAATGCTATTCCAGTTGGTTTGAATGGGGAAGAGGGATTAAAGTGGGGATTTAGGCTGTGTTCTAAAGTGTGTAATGTATTCACACATGACACTTTTTCTTAATTGAGCTATAAAAATTTTGAGTACACCGTTTGTAGAAAAGGAAATGTTTAGAATTTGACCATAATGTGAATATGGTCAAATATTATTTTATAAATAATCTGTACAATGTGATCTCCTTTAATATAGCAATTTAAAGTATTTGTACTTAAAATCACTTCATTATTATTATGCAAAAATGACAGAATGACCAAAATTATTGTGAAAAGGAGTTTGTGTTATGAAAAGGTTTGGAAACCTTGATCTAGTTCTGTACTTTATTTATTTTTTTGCGGTACGGGGGCCTCTCACTGTAGTGGCCTCTCCCGTTGCGGGGCACAGGCTCCGGATGCGCAGGCTGAGCGGCCATGGCTCACGGGCCTAGCCGCTCCACGGCATGTGGGATCTCCCCAGACTGGGGCACGAACCCGTGTCCCCTGCATCGGCAGGCGGACTCTCAACCACTGCGCCACCAGGGAAGCCCAGTTCTGTACTTTATTTAATTGATAAGGAAACTGGGGTCCAAACAAAGTAAAGAACTTGTCCAGGATCATACCAGTACATAATGACAAAACCAAGACTTAAATAATGTTCTCTTGAAAGTCTTGGGTCTATCTCAGTGGTCCCCAACCTTTTTGGCACCAGGGACCAGTTTTGTGGAAGACAGTTTTTCCACGGGGGCGGGCGTGGGGAATGGTTCAGGCGGTAATGCGAGCAATAGGGAGCAGCAAATGAAGCTTCACTCCCTAGTCTGCCGCTTACCTCCTGCTGTGCAGCCTGGTTCCTAACAGGCCGTGGACTGGGTTGGGGAACGCTGGATCTCTTTGAAAGACTGTAGATCCTTTAACGCAAAGACTTTGAGAAACAGCATTAGTATTCTTCCTGGTGGATTCCCACAGATCCAGCACATGGCTTAATAGTGACCTATAAAACTGAACTAAAAGCAGTGTTGCTCACTTCAGTGTTAATTCATTTATGATACTCTTAAAAATCCATCAAACGTTACCCAAAGCTAGTAAGGACAAAACCATAAAGTATCTTTAAGTGGAAATAAAGCTCAAGAATGAACAGGATGTGATTTCCTTCGCTCTGTAACACTGGAAACGATACTTTTGTTTCAGTATCTCTCCATCTTCCACATCTCCTCCCAGTATATATATCTTCCAGCTTTCAGACAAGTAAACAGACTTTAAAAGAAAAAAGTACAAGTGCTTCCGGTGTAGTGCAGTTTATGCATTCCTGAAAATTTTTACAGACTGCAAAACCTATGCAACTTTGTGTTCTGAGCACCAACATAAACTAAAACTAATTACTAATTTAGAAGATAGTTTGAACTGTTCAGTGAGGCACCTTAGTGAAGCTAGTGATGACAAGAGTTGGTATGATAAATTCACCAGATTAATTACTTGAATAGAAATGCTGGCAGCACTTTAATTAGGATTGAGATAGTGAGTTTTAGGACAGTACAGATGGCAGTGTAGCAGTGAGCCATGGGGGGAAGGGGGGGTTAACGTTAAAGTGGGCATGGGAACCTGCAACAAGGCTGGGAGTACTCCTCTGAAGCCCTCATTTAAAATTTTCTTATAATACAGATAAATGTTCCTGCTGTCAGGAGGACATTCTCCTTTCCTCCTGAAGGTTGTGATGCTGTTCCCTCTTTCCTGGCTCCCCTTTCCTAGGAAAAATCACCAATGAACCAAAGTGACTTCTTTATTATACTGACATCATTCTCTGTTTATCAGTTTCATATGAGCTAATTTGCATTCCAAAACATGTTTTATAGTAGAGCAGATTACTGTTTAATCATAGAAGGGTTTTTTCTTCCCTCCCTCCCTCCCTTCCGAGATAGCGTTCATCAGCTTATGTTCATCTGAATAAACGGCTGCTATGTAAAAGAAAATTATTCAGAGATGGGAAGTTGTATTATCTTTCTAGTTTCCTTTGCAATATAAAGAAGGTTTTCATAGATTTTATTGGCTTTTGTTTCATATAGTTCGGTTCATTGTAATCATTTTTTTTAACATCTTTATTGGAGTATAATTGCTTTACAATGTTATGTTAGTTTCTGCTGTATAACAAGGTGAATCAGCTGTATGCATACGTATATCCCATCCCTCTTGCATCTCCCTTCCACCTTCCTTATCCCACCCCTCTAAGTGGTCCCAAAGCACCGAGCTGATCTCCCTGTGCTATGCAGCTGCTTCCTGCTAGCTATCTATTTTACATTTGGTAGTGTATATATATCAGTGTTACTCTCTCACTTTGTCCCAGCTTACCCTTCCCCCTCCACGTGTCCTCAGGTCCATTCTCTATGTCTGTGTCTTTATTCCTCTCCTGCCCCTAGATTCATCAGAAACATTTTTTTTTACATTCCATATATCTGTGTTAGCATACAGTATTTGTTTTTCTCTTTCTGACTTAACTCTGTATGACAGACTCTAGGTCCATCCACCTCACTACAAATAACTCAATTTCGTTTCTTTTTATGGCTTATATTCCATTGTATAGATGTGCCACATCTTCTTTATCCATTCATCTGTCGATGGACAGTTAGGTTGCTTCCATGTCCTGGCTGTTGTAAATAGTGCTGCAGTGAACATTGTGGTACATGACTCTTTTTGAATTACAGTTTTCTCAGGGTATATGCCCAGTTGATAATCTTAATATACCTGGATATAGGATTCAATAGGTATAAATTCCAATGTGATGATTATTCATAATGATAATAATAAACATTTCCAAAGTTTTTAGTAAGCTGCATGAAGTACTTTCACACTACTTGGTATTTTTATAAATCATTGCCTCAGGTATCTTTCATTATGTGAAATTGAATGCTCAGTGAGGCAACTTTGTGTTGCTAGTGGCTACCACAGTGGGTATTATAGACATACTTGAGATTAACATTAACATTTTTTGTTCTTTTTATTGAGATATTCACAGACCATAAAATTCACCATTTTAAATTATACAGTTAGTGATTTTTAGAACATTCACAAGTTTGTACAACCATGAATGCTAATTCCAGAATATTTTCATCAGTCCAAAAAGAAACTTGGTATCCATTCATTTCCCAGTTCCCCTTCCCCCCTGCCCCATGGTGGCAGCCACTAATCTACTTTTTGTATCTATGGATTTGCCTGTTCTGGATATTTCATATAAATGGAATTATTTAATATGTGGTCTTTTGTAACTGGTTTCTTTGATTTAGCATAATGTTTTCAAGGTTCATCCATATTGTGGCATGCATTAGTACTTCATTCCATGGTTAAATAATATTTCATTGTATAGATATACCACATTTTGCTTATCCATTCATCAGTTAGGAACATTGGGTTGTTTCACTTCTTGAGTGTTGTGAAAATGTTACTGTGAAACTTGTGTACAAGTTTTTGTATGGACATATTTTCATTTCTCTTGGGTATCTCACCATGAGTAGAATTTGCTGGTAGCTCTTTGTTTCTTTTGGGGGAAGTTGATGATGGAACTCTGGAAAATGTGGAATTCTTTTCAACATTTAACTTTAAAAAAAAACAAAAAAAATCAAAAAACAACTTTATGGGTGTCATTAAAAAATACTTGGCTCATCTTTTCCTAAAAATGTTGACTTTTTAAATTTCAGTAACATTAGGCCAGGTTATCTGGACCAGTTCTTCAACTGAAGACAACTAAAAACGCTTGATGAGTTGTACAAAAACTTTGTTTTAGCATCAAAGAACTGTTAAGGAATATGCCAGGCCAAAATCTAAGAAAATGTTAGAACCTAAAAGGTAAAGAAGTATTTAAAGCTCTGGCTACCCTGAATCATTTGCCCATTTGGATAAAACAGTTAAGAAACTAAGCTTCAGGTTTCGGTGGATTCAGAGGCAAGAGGACAGTTATTACTTCTAGGTTTCTGAGTCTAATTGATTGCTTCTAATTGATTGCTTGGACATCAAGCTGGGACCTCAGGAAGAGGGAAGCTCACTGCCTTTTCCCTACTTGCAAAGGACTGCCAGGAGAATTCTTTTGTGCTGACCAGATAGGGCAAAGAGGAGAAAAAGAAAAGAAAGAAGGAGAACCTATCTCTGAGAGGTTGTAAAATAAGTTACCAGCATTGTGCAGAATCACAAAGCAAAGGAATATAACACAAGAAGTCTGAGAAGAGTAGTGTCCCAGTTACCTCGATGAAGCAAATATATATCCTTTTTGAATAAACGCACCTTATTGTAGGCATCAAAAATCTTCAAGTAACCTTTCAAGGCCATTGAGCATCTGTCATACAGAGATGACCAAACGTAAAAGAAAACAAGGCACAATAAGCAAAATGCAGCAAGAAATAGCAGAAACTGATACCTAAATATTTCAGATATAGCTATTATTATACATAGATTATAAGCAATTTCACTTACTATGTTTTAATTTTTTAAAAGCTTGCAAATGTCTGTATGAAACAAGAAATTATAAAACAAGTGATATAGCAGACTTGAATGAAATACTTCTGGAAATGAAAAAAATATAATGGCCAAAATTAAAATCTTAGTAGACATATTGCAAGTATATTTGACATAGCTGAACAGGAAATTTGTGAACTGAAAGAATAAATTATCTATAATGCAACACAAAGAGATGAAAAGGTGGAAAATACCAAGAGGTTGAGAGAAAAGGAGGATTGTTTAGAAATTCTAGCCTAAATTTAACTGGCATTCCTGGAGGGAAGAGAATGGGGCAGAGGCAATATTTGAAAAGATAATGACAGAATTTTCCAGGATTAATGAGAGTCTATAGTTCTCAGATTTAAGAAGCCCAACAAATCCCAGGCAGAGTTAAAAACCTTTTAATCTCTACATAGACATATTACAATGAAACTGCAGAAAACAAATGACAGAGAAAAATTTAAACACATTATCTTCAAAGGAGTGCTGACTGATTCTAAACAACAG